>NC_142516.1:49302500-49945312 GCF_057876585.1 Rhinolophus sinicus
TACATTAGACTTGTGGGACTAGAATTCTGAAGTTAATATAAAATATTCTTTTTAAGAAAGAAAATTTTGGTTTCAATTATACTGAATCTTCCTAAATGGATTTGTTTGTTTGTTTGTTTGTTTGTTTTTGGTTATATAATCTTTGACTTTTAATAGACCCCAAATGATTTCTAAGATAGTTTTCCGTATGAGCAAAAATGGAAAAGAAACTTTGTTTACATAGTCATAATCTGTCAGTCTAAACCTCTCTTTCACTTTACATATTGTATCTTTAAAAAACCAAAACTTATTTCATGGAGTACAGGATTAGTTTCTAGGAATGGGGAATTGGAGAACGTCTTGTTCACCATGTGTATAAACAAAAGGAAGCTGAGTACATGTGTGCTTACACTAAGAAAAGAAAAAGGAAAGTATATATTTCTTATGTTTCTATATTGCACTGATTTTCTAGCAAGTTGAATTTGCTTTTTAAAAGTAATTGTTAATATGCTCATTTTCTTTCTAGACATCCCACAACAAAGAGGTTCCTACGTGCTGACAATGCTGGTGGTGAGTGCAAATAAACTTTAAAAAGCAATTAACGTTCAAGATCATCAGCGCTAATTTAGTGCCTCTTTTTCCCCCTCGCTTACTCTCCTTCTTTACTAGGGTCTTGGTGACCCACACTACTGCTCCTTGGTGACCCTTTTCTTATTGTCTGGGATGGGGATAATCCAAAGGACCCCTTAAGTGGAAGCCAAGCATGAACTTAAGTAATACAGTGGATATTTAAGTACACCAAAGATCTTGCTAGGTCTGGTTTTCTATCTTAACATTGTTATGCTTTTGCATATTTCCCATCAGATCCCAGAAGATTGTAAAAAAAAAAAAAAAAAAATAGGTTGAATGCACTTCAAGTGTCTTTCTCAGTGGTAGGTTTTTATCCAAGAGCACTAGAATTTACCTTCTCTTTCTATACAAGTGGGTTTTGGATTAAAACTCAAGGTAGCAAGTTCAGAAATTGGTCTGAAGTTTTCATTTTATTTCAAACTGAACTCATGTTACTCCTGTTGAAAATTGTACTGACAGGCCTATACATATAATTTATGATATTTCCTATCAAGATGTTTAGCTGAATTAGAACCATTTGTGAACAAGTCCTTCTGCAGTTGGTTAAAGGGCATTTTTTTGCTGGGGAAGGGGGGAGTACATAGAGTGCCGAGGCACAAAGAGAACCCAGAATACCTTTTATTTCAACTGTTGATCAAGTAATTGACCATAAACTATTTACAACCGTGACCCTTATAACAACCACAGAGGAGGTGTTTATGGATAGACATTAAGCTCTTTTTTAAATTGTTCACGAAGTGTACTGTTTACAGAGCAAATTTCCACAAACATCTTATTTTCCTCTGAAACATTACATAAAAGAGATCACAAGGTTGGTCAGACTTATATTGAGAAGAAAAGGAGACGGATAAGCAAAGCTTTGGCTATTTTTTTGGGAGGACCTGGCTATTTTCAACAATAATTCCGTTTTCACATTTCACATTTCAGATTACTGTAAAGGGAAACCTCAACAAGGTCCATTTAGAAGCATTAAAAAAAAATCAAAGAGAACCTCAGCATTTTAGACAGGGGTTATAGTATTGCCTTGTTAAGCTACTTAAAGATAAAAGAGAGATTGACCACATTGGTTCTCATCAAGGATCGAAAAAACTTACCAATGAAGAGAAGTAATATGACTGTAAGAGAGAAAATATATTTGAAACTACATTTTCAGGGGATTAAGTAAGACACCACTAGTTTAAATAAGACTTTTGTCAAAGAAAATGCCAAAAGACCTTTTTTAAAGGTTATATGAAATGTTTGGCAAATAAAAGAAAGGTACTCTTATTGTTTAAAAGAATCGATTTCTAGAAGGTGTGATTGTGACCTAATACACAAACTTCTGGAAGAAAGCGATGCAAATGGAAAGCACTACTCTGTTCACATAAGTACAGCTCCCCAATTGCAATGCATGGCTGACTTCCCATGGACCGAAAAGTGATGCCAACTGATCAGGTATTCTTTGAGGACCCCTTATGTGTCTGCACTTGCTGGATGCAGCTGAAATGTGAAAGACACGTTCCTTCCCTCTGGTGAGGCTCAAAGACTTGAACACAGTGAAAAAGAGAGCTGGCGAATTCAAGCATCATCCTGAGCAAAGCAGTTAGGAGGCTTTGGCAACACGGTAGTTGTGAGGTGAAGAGAACCAGGACCCTGGAGGCTGCAGGAGAAAATGAACAGAATGGATAACTAAGGTTTTGGGAAGGAAATGTCAGCAGGACGAGTGCCTGGACTGGGAGAAAATCCAGATGACTATTTTTCAAGCCAGAGTGACCAAGAGAAATAGGGGCGTCCAAGGAGAGGGTTTTGATGAAGAAGATGCCAAGCTTAATTCCAGCAAAGGTGATTTTAAGGAAGTTCTGTAACATCCAAGGGCGAACGCCCAGAGGTAGGAGGAATTACACCATAGACAACTCTTAGGTTCATCTCAATGGTAAATGCTGGTGTTGATGCCTAACATATTGATTAGATGGGACATTGAACTGAAAGGCAGTCATTTTGAGAGAATCATGGATTGCTAAGGAGCCCAAGGTCAAAGTAAATCACTGGAGAAAGGGAAGCAGAAAGGGAAACAAATATTTCCTGAAAAATCAACCAACTCCTGGCAATGGGCCATGTGTTGTACATGCTTTCTTTTTCTCATCTTCGTGATACTTCACCCTTCTCTGAGCTAGGTGACATATGCTGGTTAGACGTGCTCAAGAAGGTTTTACCCCTATTTCACAGATTAGAAAACAGAGGATTAGAGAGGTTCAGCAACTTCTTCACAGGCTGAAATTTAAAGCCCAGTCTTTTGGACTTTTGAAACCCACGTGCTTTTCTCTGTGCTACACAAATGGCTTGGCCTCTATTTGTTTTCACATGTCATTTGTGGTTTCTATGGTGTTCTCCCCATCGGTAGTCCTTTTAATGATTGCTCACTAGGTTTAAGACTTCCAACTCCTGTTTATGACATTGCCTGACTTATCACTAAGTCTGAGAAAATGTGCTACAAGGACCCAGTTGTATCAAGTCAGTAGCTGTGTCATAATCATAAGACGCTACACTCCTCCTCCTTTCTCACTCACGTGATTGAGCAAAACTTAGTTTTGAGTAACTTGTTCATTATCACAGGAAACACATTTATTGAGCAGTTGGTATGCTCCAGACATATTAGGTGCGGAAGCTCAAAGAATCTAACATGTTTGGAGCATAGTAACTGGGGTTTAGGTGCTTTGTAAAACTGTCTCAGGAAACTTTATTAAAAGATGTATTTTCATTCTTCTCCTGTATTGTTGCCTCACCCGATCCAGAAAGGTGGTTAGAAGAGATCAGGCATGTTCAGGGTGGTATGGCCATAAAAGCCAGAAGCTGCAAAAAAAGAAAAAAAGAAAAAAAAAATTCCTTTTGCAATTGCAACAAGAAGAATAAAATACCTAGGAACAAACTTAACAGAGGATGTGAAGGACCTATACCCTGACAACTATAAGACATTATTAGAAGAAATTGAAGAAGACACAAAGAAAGGGAAAGATATTCCATGTTCATGGATTGAAAAAATTAACATAGTTAAAATGGTTACATTACCTTAAGCAATATTTAGATTTAATGCAATTGCCATCAAACGCTCAATGGCACTTTTTAAAGAAACAGAATAAAAAATAATCAGATTTGTATGGAATCACAGAAGATCCCAAATAGCCAAAGCAATCCTGAGAAAAAAGAACAAGGCTGGAAGTATCACACTCCCTGACTTCAAATTACACTACAAAGCGACAGTAATCAAAACGGCATGGTATTGACAGAAAAACAGACACATAGACCGATGGAACAGTGTTGAGAACCCAGAAATAAACACACATAAATATGGACAGATAATTTTCGACAAAGGATCCAAAAACATACAATGGAGAAAAGAAAGATTCTTCAATAAAGGGTGCTGAAAAAATTGGAAAGCCACGTGCAAAAGAATGAAGCTAGATTGCTGTCACCATACACCAAAATTATCTCAAAATGGATCGAAGACCTAAATATAAGACCGTAGACAATAAACTACATAGAAGAAAACAGAAGATACTAAACTTATGGACCTAAGTCTTAGGATTTTATTAATTTGACCTTAAAGGCAAGGGAAGTAAAAGCAAAAATAAATGAATGGGACTATATCAAAGAAACCATCAAAAAACAAAGAAGCAACCAATGGAATGGGAAAAGATGTTTGCAAACAACACCTCTGAGAAGGGGCTAAAGAACTCATAAAACTCAACAACAGAAAAACAATCCAATTAAAAAATACGCAGAGGACCTGAACAGACCTTTCTCCCAAGAAGACATACAGCCAACAGATACATGCAAAGATGCTCAACCTCAGTAGCTACTAGGGAAATGCAAATCATATCCACAATGAGATACTACCTCACACCTGTTAGAATGACTATTATCCACAAGACAAATAATAAATATTGGAGAGGGTGAAGAGAAAAAGGAACCCTCATACACTGCTGATGGTAATGTAAATTGGTACAGCCACTATGGAAAACAGTATGGAGGGTCCTCAAAAAATTAAGAATAGAATTACCATATGACCCAGCAATCCCTCTTCTGGGTATCTACCCCCAAAATCTGAAAACATTTGTCTTAAACATGTATGTACTCCTATGTTCATTGCAGCATTATTCATAGTGTCCAAGACACGGAAACGACTGAAGTGTCCTTCAATAGATGATTGGATAATGAAGAAGTGGTACATATATACAATGGACTATAACTCAGCCATAAGAGAAATGAAATACTGCCATGTGTGAAAGCATGGATCGATCCAGAGATTATCATGCTAAGCAAAATAAGTCAGACAGGAAAAGTTGAGAACCATAAGATTTTACTCATATGTCGGATATAAAAGTGAAAGCAACAAAGGCACAAGACAAACAAAACTCATAGACACAGACAACAGTTTAGTGGTCACCAGAGGGGCAGGAAGGAGGGGAAGACGTAGAAAAGGGTGAAGGGGGTCAAACATATGGTAATAGAAGGAAAATTATCTTTGGCGAAAACACAATGCAATATAGAGATGATGAATTATAGAACTGTACATTTGAAACCTATGTAATTTATTAAGCAGTGTCACCCCAATAAGTTTAATTTAAAAAAAGGAAGGACCCCCCTCCCCGAAAAAACAAACAAAAACAAAAGTAGATAGGCTTTCTTTGAGCCCCCTATAGATCTTAAAGCAGAGATAGACTTCAAGACACTTCTCTTTTCCTAAAGTCCAGGCTCATTGGAAGGTGGAGTGGATGGGGAAGAATTTTGTGTTTAATGACTTGGAATTAAATAATAAGGGGCAGGGAGGGATTTCTCTGAGACCCAAAAAGCAGAGGTGGATCAAACAACAGTGGGGCTCATCTCCTGGTCCTTGACAGTGCAAGATGTCAGAGGAAAAAAAAAACTGCCCAGAATCTTAGTGAGGCTGGCTCTCTGCGCTGTCACTGTTACCTTCGTGAGATTTCTTACAGCCCACATGTGACCTGTATGCAGAGTTCCTAGCGCCAGTGGAATAGACTGGGCTTGGACAGGGAAGATGTTGGCAGGAAGTGTGAGGGGCTGAATGATTCATAATAGCGTGTAAGTCTGTCTTTGGGTGTGACTTAGGCGTGAATTAGGACATCACACAATCACTGATGTCCACGGCGATGCAGCCAAGAGTCAGACTCTACTTGAGTTAAAGAAATTGGGAAAATATATTATCTTATATGTCAAGATTACAGGTTGAAATTCCTGCCTACTTTTTATGTAGGTACATCTCTGTATCAGCTTCATTATCATGGATGAGCTTCAAATGGGAGAAGAACAGACAGTAAATGCCGAGGGACTTTTGCAGTGGGAGAGATCTTTATGGGAAAAAGGAGTCCAACAAGGCTTCATTGAAGATTTGAGAATGATGTTTGTGACAGAAACTGCTAGTTGTCTACTCAATGTCCTTTCTCCCATTTTTTTTCTTACTAATCAAATTCCAGCAAAATATTAGTTCCCTTGTAGCTTGAGTCGCTATGTTGCATATTCCTGGCCAATAAGATGAACAAGACAGGACTCCCAGGACGCACCCCCCTCCCCTTTTAAGGATAAAAATGGCCAGACAGCTAGCTTAAAAGTCTTTGCCTTTACTCTTTACCTCCATCTTCTTTCTGGAATGCACATGTGATGCTCAGAGATGGGATTAGCCTTCTTACAACCTAGAGGACAAAAGCTGTATGTTAGCAAGGCGGAACAGGAAGAGGGAAGGGCCTGGGCCCTCGGTGACGTCCTTGAGCACTGTACCAGCCCTGGAAGGTGTACTTGCAGACTTCTTGTTGGGCAGGAAAAGCAAATGCCTCTTGAGTTCAGGCATTGTCCCTGGGTTTCTGCTCCAGGTGGCGAGAATTGATGGGGGCTTAAAGGAGAGGATCTAGAAAAGCAGAGAGGGGAGGGGAGGGCCATTCACGGGAGAATGCATGTGGCATATCTGGGGAACAAGGCATGGAACAGTCTGGAGAGTAATTTATGCTGGCTGGAAAATGTCTGGCGAAAAGATGGGAAAGACCAGGCAAGTATTGAACTGATTAAGGTTCTGTGCTTTTAGTATACTGGGAAGAGGACTAACAAATACGTTTAGGGCTAACTGGGTTAGATCCAGCTTTCACTGAGGATAGTCTTGTAATGAGAAAAATGGTTTAACTATCAATTATTAGAACTTGTCAAATATGTTTTCTTAAGTGAAGATGCCACTGTAATATCCGACAACTGGTTGATGGATTTGTGGGGGTTGGAACAGCAGATGTTATGTTACTGGTATATGATACAGACTGTGTCTACACAACAGAAAGCAAAGTGGAAACCTGGCGATGGTTCTGACTGGTTGAATTTTTCTCTCTCGACTGAGTGAAGCTTATTCAGTTGAAATCATTCAAGCAGAGGCTTGGTGAATCCTCAAAGAGCTTCAAGTAGCTTCCTTCACATTTCCAGCGGTTGTTGGATTTCAGCAGGCATCACATTTGCTGGGGGAGTTTGTTCAATGCAGAGTTCTGGGCCTGACCCTCAGAGACGCTGATGCAGGAGGTCTGGGATGGCTGTCAGGAATCTTCATTTTTAACAAGTATCTCTGGGGATTCAGTTACAGGTGGTTTCCTGAGTGTCATTCGAGTAGTCTGTTCCCCTTCTTTATTTCCCCTCCTTCCCTGTGCCAGTGTTGTGGTGCTTTCCAGAAAGAAAGCTGTTTCTGAAGGTGAAGATCTCGTTTAATCTCCCATGACTATCTACTAGGAGTTGGGAGGTTTCACAAAAGGACACACCGTTTTTCAGATTGTTCTCATACCTTTTAAACATTTTGTTTTTTTCAAATTCCAAAGGCACACTATTCCTTTATTAAAGATAATTCTGTTTATGAACTACAAAACATAAAAATTCAGGACAGGATATATAATACAAGAAAATACAAAGCATCACCTTTCCTCTACTTACACAGAACCATTGCTAATGTTTTGGTATATTTCATTTTCTTCTCTTTTCTTAAAAATTGGAATCAATCTCCTTAAAGACACCTGTGCTGTTTCTCATGTCCTTCACATTGTATATTGTCAGGCTTACTGATGCTAGGGTCCTGGTTGAAAATATGGAAGCAAAGGTACTCTGCTTTTTTCACGAACCTGCTGTTCATTACCTTATAAACCTCTTCTAGAATATTTGTGTACACATCTCTGCTTTATAGGAAAAAAGTACCCTTAATAAAAGAAGATTTTGTTGGTTTAAAATAAGAATAATCATTTCAGGAAAGACTTGGACAGAAGCCACTTACTGTTTTTGTGTGAATTTACATTAAAGGAACTCTCATCACGTCACTTGCTCTTAAAGCCTTGCCTCTTATTGTGGGATAGAAGGACACCCAGGGTACCAGACCACCACATCTCTGTGCATTTATGACAAGAAATGCTGGTGTTGCAAGAGTCTAGATAACCGGCTCCTTGAATCAATCAGGAATCGTAGGTTGCAAAGAACAGAAACTGACCTTGGTTTACATAAAATGGGAACTTTACTGGCTGGACTGAAGCAGCTCACAGAACTGAAGGAAAAGCAGCAGAACTGGGCCTTAGTGAAGGTAGAAGGGCAACTCAGAAGATCTAGGTGGCAGGGAATAAAGGGTGTTTTCTTCTGGGCACTCGTCTTTGAAGAGGGTGGTGTTGGTCTCAGAATGAATCTGCACTGTTTTCTGTCACGGGCTCCCTCTCTATGAGAGCACCATGTTCGTTGTTCATTTACTCCTTCGTTGATTTATCTATTCATTCATTACATATACACAGAGGGTGCCAAAAAACATACACACATTTTAAGAAAGGAAGAGGGTATTAAAATTATAATACTCAATATATATCGGTAACGAAAGATGAATACAAGTCATGTGTGACTTCTGCAATTACAAGAGGTGCTCAAAATGGTTGCCATCAGTATCCAGACACTTCTGATTATGGCGAACTACTGCTTGAGCAATGTTGACCAAAGTGTCCACTTGTATACATTTTTTGGCACCCCCGGTATTGAGTGCCAGGCACTCTTCTAGGTTGTTGGGTTCAACAGTATACAAAACAGACAAAAGCCTTTGCCCTCATGGAGCTAGCATTTTAGTTGTGGAGATGACAAACTAACAAACAAAAATGGATAAAATATTTAGTATGTTAGATGGCAGTAAGTGTTATAGAGAATAAATCAAGGAGGGTACGGGAGGGAGAGAGAGCTGCAGTGGGAGGGTGATGCAATTTCAAATTGAGTGTGAGAAAAGGTCTGACCTAGAAGGTAATGTTTGCGTCAAGACATAGAGGAGATTAGTGTGGATGTTGGGAGACAAGCTTTCCTGGCCAAGAAGACAGTGGTGACTTACATTTTAAGAAGGTCTTGTTGGTTGCTCTGTTGAAAATACACTAAAGGTGGCCAAAACCTGAATCAAGGTCCCCAGTGAGAAAGCTTCTGCAATCATCCAGGTGGCAGATGATTTGGGCTTGCGCCAGAATGATGTCAGTGGAGGTGATGAGAAGTGATGAGGTTCTGGATCACTTTTGAAGGAAGAGTTGTCAGGATTTGATGGCAGTCAGGACAGGAGGGAGGGCGTGAGAGGAAAAGAAGACTCAATGGTGATGCCCAGGTTTTTTTTAGCCTGAGCAGTTTTTAAGATGAAAAAGATTGCAAGACAGAGCAATTTTGCTGGGCTCAGGAGCTTAGTTTGGGTGTGTTCAGGGTAAGACCAGGTGGAAGTGTCAAGACTAGGCCATTGGACGTGGAAGTAGGCAATCTGGGGCTCAGGGGAGAGGTCTGTGATGGATAGTTTAAAGATATAAGTTTTAAGTTCATATATATTTATATACCATTTATTTAAAGCCATGAGGTTGGTAGAGATCAACCTGGGAGTAAGTATAGATGGAAGCGAGAAAAGGCCTGAGGCAATGTGGGTGTGTCTCGAAAAGGGAACTGAGAAGGAATGATCTTTTTTGGACTAATTTGTATCTCACGGGCATGCCTTGGTCTGGGAGTGGGAGCAGTCTTACCAAGTTGTTGGTCTTACCAAGACCATAAGCAGTGGTGGAGGTGGTTCCACTGTCATTTTCAGAAGAAGGAATGGACCCTATGCAGGCATAAATAACATATGGCCACTGTATTCCTCTTTCCAGAATTTACTGATATGCATTTAGCTCTTTTCACAAAAACATACAATAAGTAAATTGCATATTAGGTACTAAGCACACTGATCTGGGTTACATAAAGTTGCTAGATCCTGATGCTAATTCATGCTATTTCATTTCTTAGTAAAAATAAACTCAAGAATCCCCACTGTCCCTTAAACTGCTTTTTTTTTTTACTTGTTTTTATTTGTCTTGTTGATGATAGCCATTCTAACTGGTGTGAGGTGATATCTCATTTATTTTTATTAGTTTCAGGTATACAAAACAGTGTAATAGTTACACATTTATACCCCTCACAAAGTGATAACTCCCCACCCCAATCTACTACCCCTCTGACATCTCACGCAGCTGTTACATTTCTATTGTCTCTATTCCTTACGCTGTACTCCACTTCTTGTGACTATATATATATATATATATATATATATATATATATATATATATATATATGTATATGTGTATATGTATATATATAAAATTATAGTTGACGTTCATTATTATTCAGCTTCAGCTTCAGGTGTACAGCACAGCGATGAGGCATCTACATCAAGTGGTCTCCCTAATAAGATAAGTGTCCATCAGATACCCTACAAAATCTTTACAACATTATTGCTTATATTCCCTAAACTGTCTTTTGTATCCCCGTGGCAATACTGTGGTTACCGATTGTGCTTTCTAATCTCCTCACCTTCTCCCTCATCCCCACCCCTCTCCCATCTAGCAAACTTCAATTTTTCCTCTATATCTCTGAGACTGTTTCTGATTAGTTTGTTCATTTATTCTATTCTTTAGATTCTACACATAGGTGAGATCATATTGAACTCTTGAAACTTTGGATTCGGTTGCCAAATTGGATACTAGATAGCAAAACCTTTTTTTCTTTTTTGAAAGGATTCCATTTAGTGTAAAACCTTTAAGGCAGGTATTGCATCTTATTTGTCTCTTGGTCCCTAACTCCAAACATAGAGCTTGGCATAGGTTAGGTGTTCAGACACATGCTTTTAGAATAAATCAATCCATGGATCATTTGGGACATCTGATACCTTTTATTTCCTTCAAATTATTGGGTGATATATTTATCAGAACTCTTGTTTTCAAGAGAGAAACCCAGATAAAACTATCCTAAGCAAGAGAGGACATTTATTTGTCCTCATGATTAAAATGTGGCAGTGATTTCAGGCATGTTTGCATCCAGGAGCCAGACAATGTTATCAGGCATGTCTCTCACTGTTGACAGTGCTTTTGTTTTCAAGGGCAGCATCCTCACACAGCACCTCCCTCTCCCCCACCCCATGGTGGCAAGATGTCCACCAGCAGATCCAGACTTACAACCAGCTTAGCAAAACCTACGGAAAGGGAACATCTTTTTCCCAACAGTTCCTGAAAAATTTCATGGACGTAGGTCACATGTCTGTCATTGAATCAACCAATGTGGCTCGGGTGATGGAATCCTCTCATCCACTAGGCCTGGTCCAATGTCCACCTGGAGTGCTAGGACCTCGAGGTGGCTCCACCGACATTGTATCAACTAAGACATGATCCTCCAGGGGAACCTGAGGTGCTAATCGTTGAAGATGAAGGAATGGACATTGAGCGTGAAGAAGCAATAGGTGGCCATTACAAATACGAAGTCTGCCGTAGGAGCACGTGGGGAAAGCAGCCAAAGTCTTCGGCTCTTCTGTGGTGTCTGTTTACACAGAAACTGCCGCGACCGGTTGTGTTTGGTTTAACCACAGTTGGGAATGAGCTGGCACATCACAAGCAGTTGTGTTTGAACTCCGTAAACCTCAGGATCCCTGGGCTGATGCTTATGGTCTGTTTCCTGTCTTTGCACCTTGGGCCTGGGAGAGAAGCTCCAGGCATGGCCTGCCCCTCTGAAGGCTCCCAAGGCTGAGGTCACCTGGAGTCTTTCCCGGAGGACACCCTGTTAAACATGGAGATGAAGTTATCACGGGCTTGGCAAATTCTTGTCTGGCTGTTTTATAATAATACCCTCGGCCAAGGCGATCCAAGGCATGGTGCTGCAGAACTGAAGACCCTTGGTGGAACACCACAGACCTTGGGAAAAAAGAATTTTAATGCCCCTTGGGGAAAGTTGCTGTAATTTTGAAGGTGTTTCACTCAGGAAAGGAGCCTGTGATTTGTGGAGCAAGACTAATCTGCTCATGGGAAGCTGCAGCATGAAATGAGACAAGGTGTGATAACCTGTCAAGTTCCAAAGAGAGATGATTTAGGGGGAGATAGTGGTTTGAAAATGTGAGGATGGGTGTTACTAACTTAATCCATATGATTCCTTCAAAACAAAAAGTATATTAGGGGCGAAAGGCATGAAACAGACATTATTCATTGTCTCCAGGTGATATTTCTCCTGTGAGTTTACAAGCAAGTGTTGGCATGCTGTGCAGACATTTGTGCAATAGATTAGAGCGCCCAGATAGCCACAGATGAAAAGTAGGGGGTGGGGGACACCTTTGACTCTTTCCCTTCCCCCTCTAATTTATCTATCTCATTTATTCCAGACAAGAGCTCCTTTCCTTTGTGAAAATTAGAGACATCTGTAGTTATACAACCTGAGTCGAAGATAATCAAAGCTCACGTTGCCAGGTGTGAACAGATTGCTTGTCGGGTTGGGAAGGTGAATCTTTTCTTCCTCTTCCTCTCGCAGGCACCATCCACAGTCATTAGGAGGGATTTTCCAGGAGTAGATGAGGAGGGAGGAGAAGAAGAATCTGTGTTCTGGAGGGAGAAGCAGATGCTGGCTGGACCAGGATGATTCATCCAACTGGCAATGTGGTTCTACTTCTATAAGACAGTTCCACAGATGCCTGCTCATGTTGGGGGTTGGGGTGATCCTGTGGAGGGGAAGCATGGACCTCTGAATGGTTCCATATTTGGGTAATGTTCCAACTGCAAAAACTCACTTTTGCTAGGATATTCATGGACATCCCCTAGACTGGAGAAAGACTTTCCAAATCTAGAGAACAGGTAGTCAGAGTGGCCCCTGGGAAGATGGGTCTGCAAGGAGCCTCTAATTAGAAAGAAATGAGGATTAGGTTCTGCCGTGATTCCCATATGATTTTTGTTTTGAATTTTATTTACTTGTAACTAATTTAAATTAAAAACCAGTGCACTAGTCAGTCACTAGAGAATGTTTAAGTATGTTTGGAACAACTTTGATATATGAACCTACTTAAAAAATGCTTTGTTTGTTGGAGCAGTTTTAGGTTCATGACATAATTGAGCTGAAGGTACAGAGATTTCCCATGTACCCCCTGCACCCGACATGAGCATCTCCTCCACTGTCAGCATCTCCCATCAGAGTGGTACATTGGTTACAATGAATGAACCTACCTTGACACATCATCACCCGAAGTCCATGGTTTACATTAAGCTTCACTCTTGGTGTTGGGTATTCGATGGGTTTTATCAAATATATAATGACATGTAGTAACATACAGAATGGTTTCACTGCCCGAAAAATACTTTGTGCTCTGCCTGTTCATCCTTTTCCTCCTCTAACTCCTGGCAACCACTGATCTTTTTACTGTCTCCATAGTTTTGCCTTTTCCAGAATATTTTATAGGTGGAATAATACAGTATGCAGCCTTTTAAGATTGGCTTATTTTACTTAGTAATATACATTTAAGATTCCTCCATGTTTTTTCATGGCTTGATAGGTCATTTATTTTATTTTATTTTATTTTTCAATTACAGTTAACATTCAATATTATATTTTACATTAGTTACAGGTGTACAGCATAGTGGTTAGACATTTATATAACTTACGAAGTGATCACCCTGATAAAGGCTAATACCCACCTGACACGATACATAGTTATTATAATATTATTGACTATATTCCTTATGCTGTTCTTTATACCCCTGTGATGGTTTTTATAACTGGCGATTTATACTTCTTAATCCCTTCACCTTTTCATCCAGCCCCTCTGCCCCAAACCTCCTCCCATCCATTTCACTCTCTGGATGTACTGCTCCCATGTGATTTTGAAATGGTGAGTTTACTCCTTGGGGACAAGGGATGTCACAAGTAGTGGAGCAGACCTGGGAGACTGCATGAGTCATGAGCACGCTTTCTTCTGCTGGCTGACACCTGAATGTCACTTGTAGCAGTGATTTTGTGGGCATGGAACATTTTTGCTGTCTTTTCACCTTTAAATGTGATTGGACTTCTTTGGTACCACCTTTGGGAGCAGAGATAGCAAGTTGTAGGAGGAGGAAAAGAACATGGAATTTGGACTCAGGAGGATCTTTGTTTGGGTCCTAGTTCTGTCACTTATGAAGCATGGGGTCTTGAGAAAACCATTTTACCTCTGCCTCTGAGCTATGGTTTCTCTATCTGTGAAAAATAGGGATCCGAGGTCAAATTAAACTTGTGAGAATTAAACAGTGCATGTGATACTGTTTCATAAACTATATAGCACCTTTTCTAATATTCATTAATAATTGATGCAAGTAAAATGACCGAGTCCCCGGTATCTTGTTCTCAGCTTCCTTACTTTCTGTTTCCCAGCTATCTCAGTGATGGAGAAGTGTAGGATCATTTATTGCCATCTTCATACACTGAAGGGAAGTTTTTGCTGAGCATGGTCAATTTTAGGGGCCAGATCTACTCTGTACTTGTAACTTGTAAGTTAACCATAAATCACCTTCATAAACGCCAATGAACTCTTAAACTTATACTCCAAACACTGGAAGTCTCATAGGCTGACCTAAATAGGGATTGCCCCTAACTCAATCTGGACCACCCAAAACTCCATCCAAAAACTGCTCCAAACTCAAAATTCCCAGCTAATTAGTCCACAGTTGATTTCTAGACCATGCCATTTAGTTAAGCTATTTTCCTTTGAGTTCTTATTGAAGCAAAGCAAGTGTTGGGTTAAATGGAGGAAGCAGTTATTTATAGAGACCTCCATGAATGCAAACCTTTCACATTTCTCCAGTTAGGCCACAGGCAGCATCAATTTAAACATATCATTGATGCCTGGAGGTCTGATGTGCCCTTTACTCATTCCTGACAGAGGTGGTTGTTGCCTTGGGAACATACTGGCCATCCGCTAAGCTGTTCCACTAAAAATGCAATGTAGAAAGTCAATGTCAAAATGAAGGGAGACCTCTCAGATCAGCTCTAAGGTCGCAGAGTTTGGTTGCGAATTCTAACTTCTGTGACTTCCACATGAATGTACGTGGATGCTCCAGGATGAGGTAAGCCCCATGAGGTCAGGGCCACATGTCTTATACCACCTTTTTGTCCCTTACAACTTGTAGGACAATGGTTGGAATAATTGGACCAGGAGTGAGATGAAAATGGCCCAGGGACTTCAGCAGAGGGGAACTGTTCCACTGAGATTCAGTAGGACAGGAGAGGTGGTCACTTAGGCTGAGCATGTGTAGACTTCAATACCGTCCAACCAGGATGAAGAAATGGATACCAATGTTCGCTTTGCAGTTTTGCAGTGGATTTGGGAAGGAAAGAAATCCAGGGAAGAGAGGAGGTTGAGGTTTACAATCTCTAGAGAAATGAATTTCTTTGATCCTGTTAGCATTTGCTTCAAAATGTTTTTTTTTGGAAATAGAAGTGGGTATGAATGGAGAAAGACTGAATATTTTGAGAAATAAAATTGGAAACTCCCACAAGAAGGTATTTCTAAAATGCATTCATAAAAAGATTGGATCTTTGGGTCTTAGATGTGTGTTTCAAAGAACAGAGGTTTTATGTCCAATATACCAGGTTAAGCCAAATTAATATACTGTTGATGCTGTTAATATGCAAATGTCAATTGTAAATTTCCAAGAAGATTTATATAGTGTGTGTATCATTTCTAAAAATTATTTAATCATGAAAACCTCAAAATACTTCAGTACTTTATTCTGTACTATGATATTTCAGGGGTTGTAAACTAGTTCTGATTTGCCTGGTACAATACTTTGAGATAACTGGAATTTGAGTACCTTTGAGCCGTGCATAGACTGACTAGTTCTACATGGGACTCTCCACTCTCTATTGTTTTATTCTCAATTTGATGCAGACAATCAGTCACCTGCCTACAGTCATTTGGGTTTTCTACTCTTCTTGTAGCTCACTGTGGCTGGTTCAGAAAAGAAAGGAGTGTTGCCTGTTAATATTGGAACTAAATGACTCTCATGTTCTTAGGAGGCAAGAGAAATATGGGACCTGCTCAATATCAGCAAACAAAACAAGAAAGAAGATGGTAGGGCCTCTAGTGGACCATCTCATTTTAGCTTCTACTCAATATAGGAATCCTTTCCAAAGCACTGCACACACGTGGACATTTCATGTCTACTCCAACACTTCGAATGACAGGGGACTTACTACTTATATATAGACATAGTACACTTATTAAACTGGGATCATTTGCAGCCCTTACCTGAAACTTCCTCCTAATGGTTTTGCCCTATGGAGGAACATAGAATAAATCGCTGTCTTTGCTGGAATGTCCCTTCTATTGGATGGTCCTCTGAACATACTGATTCCTTCAATGGTTTTTCATTTGTAATAATTTCTATGTACCTTTCTTGGTTTTATCCCACTTCTATAGATGATCAATAACTTGACCATGGAGTACACTGAATTTGAATAGGACGTTCAGAGTTGTACGCATCAGTGAAGGCTGTTCTGGGACCTTTATTCATGATCTGGGCATCATGCTTCTCATGACACAGACCCAGATTGCCTAGGTTTGGCTTTGTCACTGACAAAGTCCCTCAACTGGTTCACTTAAATTTATGGTCAACCAAAGGCCACGATCTATTTCATACAAAGCCGCACTAAGCCTCTTGTTTCAGGAAAATTGTATTGACTTTGTCATAGTTAATTTGGAAATGGCTGTGTTGACTGAGACCTATACACCAGGTTCTCTGTGAAATGCAATAATAAGAAATTTGTGTAATCACAAGAAAACTGGGCTATTGATTTTTTCATTGAGAAATAAAAGACAGAGTTCTGGTTTTCAAGAACTGTCTAGTTGGGAGGAAAATACCAAGATTTATTTAGAAAGCAGGTGGTGAAGAATATGAGGAAATATGTCAATATTAAATTGTGCTGAGTAGACCAGAAGTCCTGATCAGAGGAAAGTTGAGGCAATGATGGTGGGAGAAATAAAAGGCAGTTTCATGGAGGAAGTGAGACATGCCCTGGTGCTTGCACGGCAGTTTGAATTGGACTGGTACAGATTAATGGGTGGATCTTGTTGGTGAGGGTGTTGGCAAAGGGGGTCTCATTTGGCCGGACAAAGGATGTCTTTGAATATTAAAAGGTAGGATGGGGCTAGTAATAGGGATTTTGATAGCCAGACAAAGGAATTTAGCCTTTAGATTGTAAGTCTAGGGGAAGACCTGAAATGGCAGAAGGGCTACTACAGGAAGTCTAGTCTAGAAGTGGTGTTCAGGATAGATTTGAGGGGCTAGAGGCTAGAGGCAGGAAGTGCAGCTCCAACGCAGTTGAAATAAGGAAGTAATGATCATCTGCCTTGAAAAACCATTTTTAAGGAGAAAAGACAGGGCTTATTTGACAGCATAGAGGTTAGGAAGATGGGTTAGATAAATATTACTTTGTAGTTTCACTCTTGGTTGATAAGGATTATGGCGGTTCCATGGTCAGGACTGAAGAAATGAATGGTTTGGATGAAAGGCTGATTTGCTTGGGGCCATACTGGGTAGCAGTGTGGGTTTGGGGCAGTATTCAAATGATGTGGTGTAGTAAACTATTTGGAGATAGGACTTGGGTGAATTGCTGATGGGAAAAAAGCGTGTGGACATGAGATTACGTGTGAGTGTGCTCATCTTCCCTTCTTAGCACATGCCCTGTTCAGGTCACATGCCAGGGAGCAGAAAGGTGTGTGCCTGGTGCAGAGCTTAAGAGCAGGTGCTTCAGAGTCAGACAGATCCTGGTGCAAACCTTGCTCTGCCACTTATTAGCTATGTGACTTGGACAATCCATGTAACCTCTCTGAGCCTCTGGATAGTTATCTATAAAAGAAGGACTAATAATACTTGCTTCATAAAGGCATTGGGAGAATGAAATAAAACTGAGTATAATTTCATTTACAACACAATGGTGTGTGTAGTACTCCACATGTCATAGATACTGTCACTGTTAATGCTGCTGTCACTGCTGTCTGGCTGCCTACAGTGACTGATGTCTATCCATCGATGGGTTTGGGACTCTCAGGAGACAGTCCTTAGGGACCGAGACTATTCTGAGTGTGAGGATCTCGCTGATAAACCTTTCATTACTCTGGAGCTGCTTAGCAGAGGTAAAAGCATTCACACCTTTCTGAGAGCCTGGTTGGAGAAAGATTCACTCCTCAGGGGGGTAGAGTTTTTTTTAAGCAGGCTCCAGAACTCCCAGACCAGCCTACTTCCCCAACTTCCATAAAGGCTGCCATCACACAGCTATAGTCCTTTCCTAGTAAGGACTTTTCCAGCTTTCCCCTCCCCCAGCAGCGCCTCTGGGCTCTGACATCCGAGGACCACAATGAACTCAGAATGACCATAGACAGTGGCCAATAGTACTCGGACCTTCCCCAAATACTCCAGGTCTCGCATGGACATGGACTTTAGGTAGCCCTCCCATGCAAGGTCTCAGGATGAATTTCAGGTGCTTGTAGGTCACTTGGCATCAACTACAAGACCACAATGGAAATACCATCATGGCTCTTTCATGTGCTGCGATGTCAGCAAATGCTGCATGCAAACAAGCCAGGGTTGGGTAAGCCTGTGTGGTAACTTAAGGGAGTGCAGCCAAGCCTGCCTGAATGCAGAGGACTCCGGGAAACATGAATGGAGACTCTTGGCAGCATTTGGAGGAGCCAGATTCTTCAGCACAGGGCTTGGAAAGCTGTTTGCACTTAGATTATTTTTTTCTTGGTGAAGTAAGAGATGTTCGGTGTGATGGTGGAACACCCTAGGACTGTGAGAAAGTCTCCTCTCATATGTCAGCTTCCATGCCAACTTCTTGGAGAATGACCCTTGCCCGATCCACCTGCTACCTGGTGTGTGTGTGTGTGTGCGTGTGTGTAGGTAGGTGTAGCTCTTTAGTTGAAGGGCAGAGCAACTGCATTCCACTCACCTGGACCAATGACTCAGGCCAGAAATACTCCGGGCTCTGTGTGAGCATTCTCCAAGTCCCCTCCACCCTTTGGTCATCTGACATTCCCATTTGGCACTCAATGAGTGCAGTCTTTTGTGTGGTTTAGGTTTGATTGTGGGTATGGTTTTGAAAGAGATTTGCATAGGTAAGCATCTTGTAAAATATTTTTCTGAAAGCATTTACCAAGGAGAAATGTGCAAGTCCAAAGGTGGAAGAAAGCTGGAAGAGGCAGCAGCAGAGGAGGTGAGAGTGGAGGATCAGAACATATGCTTTTCAGCTGCCCTGGCTAGTCCTGGAGCAGCCCCGCTCTGGTGGGAGGGGAGGCTCTGCAGGTTGCAGTACGGATTTGGGAGATTTATGCCCTGCACACCGAACACATATCGACGACTCTCCACGGCACAATTTTGAAACGGTGATTATGAGTCTGACATGAAAGAATATTTTATATGAAATTGCTGAAAGATCTCTGGGTACTAAGCAATAATCACCTTAATGCTTTAGAAAGTCTTACAATTTGTTTCCCATTGGCTGCTTGGCAGTTGGGATTTGCAAGCCACTTAACACACAATCCTGGGCATCCTGCATGCCACCATGCTAAGCATCGGGGCTCCCCTTGACGACAAATGCACTATGGTTTGGGGATAAGTACCAGTAGCTTTAAAAATGTGCATAGACTTGGTATCTGTAATTCTACCTCTTGGAATGTTTTAAAGAAAAAAATTTAGAAAAATGGTGTTCATCGAAAAGATGCACGTTCCAAGATGTTTATCATAGTGCGATATTTTTTTTTTTGTATACGTCCTTCCAGAATTTAATGCCATGCAAATATGTGTGTCCACACATTTTAACAGAGAAAAGTTGGAAACATCCTGAATGTGCCAAAATGGGGATTTGAAGTTTTAAAAAGTACTATAGAGTATTATATATTACTAAGTCCAAAAATAAGTCATAACACAATATGTATATACCATATATACATGCTATGAGTCTATTTTTATAAAATGCATGTATACATACATGTTGGTTTGGGAATGAGTTCTAGAAGGGCATCTGTAAACATTTAAAGATAGTTATCTGTGGGTGGTAGGGATATGGATGACTTTGCTTTATAAGACATTAGCTTGACTGTATTTTGTGTAATAAACATAGATTATTTATGTTGAAAAAAGTTGGGGAAGCTGCCTTGGTGAGGGCCTCTCTTGTTGTCTAGGTCCATTGCCATGTGGCTTCCCCCTGAACAGTTTGTGCTCATGTGACCTTCGTAGAATGTGGAGCAGAACTCATTCTGCTGGTGTCCTCTGGCGTCCAGTAGGCAGTTGCTTGCAGCTCAGGGGAGCTGCTGAAAGTAGGCCTAGGCTGCAAAGACGATGATGATAGGCAGCAACTCTTAAATTCTGGTTGTTGCCAAGGTTGAGCCATTGGTTAATTGACATCTTTCATCAGCTGAGCTTGGGCTACCAGATCAGACCTTTGGGGAGAACCCGGGTCTCTTTACCATTGCTATAAATGATCGTGTGTGGCCTGTGGCCATGTGTCAGCGTACCCGGAGGATGCTTTCTTTTCTCTTGGTCTCTGCATTTCTTACTAAAATTGTGCTATTCGTTTATATACTGGTTTTATCCTCATCATGAACCTTTGCCTCTGAACCTGTATCAAGGAATGAGAAATATGTTGGAATCTATCATTTGTGCTTTGTAATTTGTTATCCTAGTTAACAGGTTGGCCTGAAATTAGTGTGACATGGAAATTTTCTTTGCAAAGGAACAGAGACAGAGAAAGGAAAGAGTAGGAAGATGAAGAATGAAGCCTAGTAGAAGACAGGTGGAAGAGAGATGGAAAGAGATAAAGATGGAGAAGGAGAAAGAGATGAAGAGAGATATACATAATGTGATAGAAACTGAATGATGGAAAGAGAAATAGACAGATGGGGACAATGGAGAATAAGAAAGGGGAAGAGAGAGAGACACACATGGAGGAGAGAGAGAGAGAGAGAGAGGGAGAGAGAGAGAGAGAGAGAGAGAGAGAGAGAGAGAGAGAGAGAGAGAAACCAAGAAGGCTGAAACCCCATCTCCTCCTGGGCCCAGCAGGGAGCTGGCAAAAAAGAATTTGAAGCCAGAGGGACATATTATTTAGAACCAGGAGTTGAATCTAATTGTAAGCAGACCCTGCCTGCCCCTTTCAGATGAGTGATGGACTCCTGGCATGTGACCTGGCTTGGCAATCTCCACCCCCTGTCCGGGCTGCCATAAGGAGATACGTAATGTCTAGAGTGATGGGAAAGTCATGCCTGCAGATGGTACAGATGGAGCTGCCTCATAAAATGACTCACTGTGAATCCTCACTGAAATCTCCGCTATAAAAATGATAATGGAAAAAGCAAAAGAAAGGCTAAATAGGCTTGAAAGAAATTTGTTCCAGCTTGTGGAGCTCCCTTCAAAGTTTGAAAGGAGGGGAAAAAAGATCCTGTAAGTAAAATGCAAGGAAGATAATGTATCTTCTTCCCTTCTGGCTATAGGCCTCCCTCACCCCCAGCTCCTTTCTGACATCAGTATGTAAATGAAAGTGGCAAGGGAAAAAGAGGAAGAGTTTTGGAGGAAGATGTAAGAATTATTTATTAAGCAGTAGGGGATGTTCTGGAAGAGGAGGGCTAGGAAGCTCAGAAGAAAGGGAATGGCGTTTGGAGAGCTAAGAGGAGGCTTTCAGGGAGCACAAGTTGTTTTTGATGTCTGAGGGAGATACTGCCAGAGTGGAGTGGGCCTCCCAAAGAGCGAGGCCACATACTGGATGAGGGAGGCATAGAGCAGTTAGTATGAAGACCTCTTTCACAAGAAGTTTTGATGTTCAAAGAGCATAGGATTCTAAGAGTAAGTATTATTGGTTACTTCAAAGTCACCGAAGACCATGAGACATCTACCTGTGATCCCAAATATAGCTCACTTTTATGGGGATAGAATCTGCCAGAATTTGAGGATACTATTACTTGGAAGGTCTTATGGCTTCCATCTCTTTATTCCCCCCATGGCAGATCTGGAACAGCAAGGGATACAAGGAGGCAGCGGTAACTGGAGCAGAGTTATAGGATGGAAGGGCAGATATGGTGGCAGCCCAGACCCTGAGCAGCACATGGAAGCTGGTAGTGAGGGCAGAGCTGGACTTTAGTACAAGCCCAGAGTGAGGTACATCCCCCGGACTGATGGTGAGTGCACGGTGGGTCAGAACCAGGGTGGGCATGGATAGTGTGAGCTGGGACAGCCCCATAGCAGAGATGGTCCAGGTGGACAATGACATCATGAGGGTCTTGCTCATGTAGTTGGATTGTGCAGAGACGTCAGTGCAGAGTCCTGAACAGGAAGAGCCTGATGCCTAGGGGTATAGCATGGTTGGGACACTTGATGGGATGCAGAGTCTGGGAATGCCCTATACATAGGGCAGAGTTATTGTAGGGGTGGTGGTGAATATGGCATGTGGGATGGGGTGGCAAGAAGGACATGGCAGTAGATATGAGTTAGGGACAGAATCCAGTTCAGATGGTTCAAGAGACTAGGTGAAGGGATAACTTAGAAAGGTGTGGACAGGGTTAAGGGAGCCAACCAGGGGTGGTGAAGTAGTCAGGGGCTAGCAACAGCTGGGAGCTATTAACCATCCTATGTATGAAGGAGCAAGTGTGGAAGTGGGTCATGTTGCTACAGCCCAGTGAGAATAGAAGCTGTGGGGCAGGGGCTGCCTGGCCAGCGTTGTGATTACAGAGGGACTGCCACAGCCTCTGCTAGACAGACAGCCAGGTCCAAGGAGGGTGTCTTAGTTCATTCAAGCTTCTATAACAAAATACTATAGACTGAGTAGCTTATAAACAATGGAAATTTATTTCTCACAGCTCTGGAGGCTGGAAGTCTGAGAACAGAGTGCCAGCCTGGTTGGGGGAGGGTCGTCTTCCTGGACTTCTTGCTGTGGCTTCACATGACAGAAGGTGCTAGGGAGCTCACAGGAGTCTCTTTTATAAGAGCACTTGCCCTGCAGGGTGTCATGCATGGTCTCTGGTCCCGCTCCCCGCATAAGAACACAGGACATGGTGAGGCCAAAAAGCAACACCCACGGAGCCATAGATAGGGGAGTCATACCACTATATTCTCCATGGCGGCTGGGTTGGAGACACAGGAGGCAGGAGCCACACGATCTGCAGTCCATACTCTGCCGTGCTAACTGCAATTCGTGGTTGCCAGGCACCATCTTCTTGCTAGCCCCCATTTTCTACTAGCACAGCCATGGCAGTTATATTAGTGGCCAATGGCTCACTAGTTACAGCTGACGACCAACTAGCTACAGCTGATGACCATCCAATCACATTTACTACCTGAGCCAGCACCTTTCCATGGGAGGCCAAGAGCCTGGAAACTGCACTCCTGGCTCTGTCCCCACAGCACTAATTACCTAACTACCTCCCGAAGGCCCCACCTCCTAATACCATCACATTGGGCATTGAAACTTCAACATGTGAATTTTGGGGGGACATAAATATTCAGTCCATAGCAGAGGGACATATTATTTAGAATATGGGCAGAGGGCATGGAGAGGAAATACCCTGACCTCTTATCCTTCACTCTCATTTTCTCCTAATACCTGCCATTAGTCAATCCAATCTGAAGACAGCAGTGAGGGAATCCATGAAGTCAGGCTCCTGGGGCACAGAGCAAAGCATAGAAGGATGGAGGGTGGATGGAGTTGAGGGGAAAAGAGAGACTGGCCAGCATATATGCAAATCCAGCCAGTTGACACGTTTTCAGTGCCAAGTAACTTGTCGATTTGTGTCTAGACCAAGACAGAGCCAGCCAGGTGCAGCCCACAGAGAGAAGGCCACTCAGAACTACATAGGTTCTTAGGCCCAGGTCATGGTGTGCGTGACTCTGGTGTGCGTGACTCAGTGTTAGGCTGGGAAACTGAGGCACAAGCCCTACCCTTTGGAGAGCTCCAATATGACGAGAGACGGGGGAGTGCAGAAAGACGCCTATTAGATACCTTGGCTGTATATGATTGACAGACTTGGTTCCATCAGATTGGGGTGGCAGCAAGGGTGCCAGTGTCCTTGTCTCCATACTAATGGGCTCAGGAACTGGGCTGTTCTGTGACCGCCCAGTGTTTCAGTTGTTGGAGTTGCTGCGGGGTACAGGGAGAAAGGCTTGGTTGATAGGGGAGGGTGGTTTGAATGCTGATGGACTTGGAATACAGAAGCCTTGGAGGAAAGGCTGAGAGTGACCAAGCGCCGAGAGGATTAGTTTCTAGGAGCTGAAACGGTCATATGTGGCAGAAAACAGGCCAAAGGGACATCCATACTAAGAAGGGCCTTGAAAACAAGATCAGTCTCCTTCACACCAGAGCTTTTATTTTGCTTTTGGTTGTAAAAGGGCCTGTCTCCGTGTCCGCCGTCTAGGTCCTGTGGAGAGGAGCAGGGATGGGGAATGACGTGCTGAGGAGTATGGTAGGTAGAATAGGGAGAAGAAGCGTTAGTTTTGGGGAGAGAGACCTTGACACTCTCTGGTTTACAGCCCTACATTTTCTTGCAAACCATCTCTTAAGTTTGTTTTTCTTGAATGAGGATAAAACTTAAAGGAGGGATCTTGCAACTTCCTATTAGAGTAAAGGCCTGACCTGAGCTGATTTCTGCATTAACTAATGAATAATTAATGGAGTCTGTTATGTTAGGTTTTTGTTTCGCATGTTGATGAATAATACTAACATAGGTTTTTGAAGATGTATAGAGTATACCTTCAAGTAAACCCTATAGTCTTTTCCTTGTATAGTCACAAAGAAAATGGTTATTTTTCTAGTTATACCATAGGGCACATTCTGGAATTTTAATCATGGCTGTCTTTGTCATGAAGGATGTCTGTACTGTTATTTTGATCCCTCTCCCCTGGAGCAGGAGTGGGTCATCTGCATGTGGCTTGCCGGCCTTGGATGTGGCGGGTGTCTCGTCAGTTCCCTCTCTGGAATTGAGCGCTCTCCTCTCTGCTTTCTCATCACGTGTGTCATCATGACAGACACGGGGACGCCCACTAACAGTTACTTGCATATCAGTTATATTTCCAGCTTTAGATAGATTCAACATTGGAAAACAGAATTGCCAGAATGAGTGAAAAAACCTCCCTTAATCTGTCCTTTACGTCTATGGAGGATTTTAAAGATGCTACTGATGTTAATTCCCGTTCATGTGGATGAGGTTGGGAAGACGGATGCAGCACATCCCTTCTCTACAGAGCAGTTTTGGACCAAGGCTCTGTCACTCTGTGTGCCCACCTCCCAGCCTCGCCCACCCCCTGTTGTGTTACTTGCATCTTTGAACCATTTTGTCCTAGTGTCATCTGCCTCATGTTGATGTTTTGTGGCATCTTTAAAAAAAATTAATTTAAACAATTTTTAAAGTAATTAAAAAAATTTTTCAATTACAGTTGACATACAATATTATATTAGTTTCAGGTGTTTTGTGGCATCTTTAAATTGGTTGAACCCAGATATCTCAGTCATCTTATAACTGAGCTGATACTTAAAAACAGTTATGAGAGAGTTGCAAATGGAGAATAGAATAAATAGTTTATGAAAAGTCATCAGAGAATTATCCAAAATTCAAGTATCTAGTACCGGAAATAAGTAACTTCCAGATTGAAGTGATTGTGTCAATACTATTCATGAAAATTCAGGTGAAGGGCCTTTATTTTATAGTTTATTATACTTATTGGATTCACTATATCTAGAATTATATCTTATTTTTGCTTCCCAAACTTGCTTAGTTCGTACTAAATTTTGGATCTTATTCTCCAGCTGATTATATCTGTGACTGAATTACGCCAGAGCTTGTACCCTATGAGTACCTGAGCAGTCTAAAATATCCTGGCTTACCCTGAAAGGATAGGTCCCATTGGGGTGCCATTTTGTAAATACCGATAAACATTAGGGTCACAGAATGACCATATGACTGGGTGTTCTGGAATAGTTCCAATGTTAATGTACTGTCTTGCAGTCCCTGTAAGTACAGTGGGAACCGTTAGATCACATGTCCCCAATTTTTATTTAGAAAAACTAGTTTGCACTTCTTTTCTGGTTTTCCTGATCCCCTGGCTGGTGCCCCAGGATGCCTGCTGACCTGCCTGGTCTGGCACTGGCTTCACACTGACACTCCGATAGTCCTTCTGACTCCTGAGTTCCAGTTTGTGCCCCAGTCTCTGCCATTAGCTCCAGGGAGGGGTTGTTGTCTTGGTTTTGGATAGGAATAAATACCTTTGGGGTTATTAAGACTGTTACCCTAGAAAAGATAAAATCTTTTCCCATGATCTTCCAATTTCACTATGGTGTTTCTGGGCAGTGTGGGTTAAACACCCATCTTAGCCCAGGGCTGGAGGAAGTTCTGAGTGCCTTAAACCCTTCCCTGATTTTCCCTGCACGTGCCTGAGTTACAGAGGCATGTCAGTCCCTGGCTGTGTCTTCCTTCTCTTCTGCTTCCAAGAGAGAATATGGTCACCTTTATTGATTTTTCTCCTGATGTGCTTGAAGGACAGTTACCTTGCTTTTATAGGTTTCTGACTTGGAGGCTAACTATGTCCTTCTCACTTTCATTTATTCATATGTAATTATAAATGTTTGGGTGAGGAATATTACATTAAATCGGTCTTCCTGGAAGATTTCTTGTAGCCTGTTTCTCCATTAAACCTTTATTTAGTACTTTTGTAGTACCTTTGTTTTTCTGCTTATAAAAGTAATATAGAAAGTATGAATAATTTATTTCTTTAGACAAATTTCTAGAAGTACAGTACTAGGTCATGTAGAGCATAAATATTTTAAAGACCCTTAATATATATAGTGAAATTGTATTCCAGAAAGTTTGTAGTAATTTACCTTCCTGCCAATTGAGTAAATGAAAAACAAAAATTATTAGAATTGAGTATTAATATTACTAATAAAATTTTTGCTAACTTGATAGGTGAAAATATCTTATTTTCACTATTTCTAAAATTACTGGTGAGATTTATAAAAAAAAATACATAAATAAGCAAACAAATACATATTAGCACCTTAGTTGTAAACAGCAAAATCCACTCTGACAAGCCTACACAGGCATAGACTATTCTGAGGATTTTAGGTGGTTCAGTGTCTCTGGGTTGGGCGGGATGGCAACTTCCAGCAACGATGGCCAGAGCTGTGCCACACTACTGGCCTGATGAGGCATCTGCCGCTGCCTGTGCTGCCACCTTTACCAGCAAAATTGAGACCAGGCCACACTTAGAACTGGTTTCCCCCCACTTTTGAGAAAAAAGTCTCATGTGGCTGCCTCTGACTGGGGAAGCGATTTTCCTGGAAATTATTTTGGGATGGTGGTTTTCATAGTGTGGGAAATTATCGAAATATAGGGAGAATGTACACAAATTTGGGTGACCACAAGCGACTAAACCAGTTGGACCAGTACCTTTCACCATGGATTAGTGATGCCACCTTCATCATATATTAAATTTGCATTTTAGAAAATATATAGATTATTAAGATTAGTTTCTGGTATGGATAACATTTTATTTGATTATTGTCATATTCTTGAGATAGTGCCATGATTAATGTATTTTTTGTGTTATGTTGTAACCACTCGTGATGTATATTGCATTTCTTTTTCAGTTCTTATCCTTTCCAGATTAAATTTGACCAATATATCAATTTACAGAAAATAGATTGGTATTTTTGATTAGAATTTATTAAACCTTCACATTTATTTGACAACTATTGACCTTGTTAGAATATTCCTTCTTTTCATCTATGTATGTGGTATATATTTTCATCTAGTTAAAAAATTGTAATGTTACTTTATAAAGTTTCGCAGTTTTCTTCATAAGGGTATTCCCATTTCTGACTAAAGTTATTCTAAAGTATATATTATTATTAATATAAACAGACTGAGTATTCCTTTTATTTCCCCTGTTTTTTCCTGCCAGACAGGAAAGTTATTAAATTTTGCATCTATATTTTGTGTTAGACACTGAAAAACTTATTAATTCTAAGAAAATTCTGGTTAATTTTGTTGAGTTTTCTAAGAATATATAGATATATGCAAATATTATGTTGGTGCAAAAGTAATTGAGGTTTTTGCAATTATATTTAATCTTTTAAACCACAATTACTTTTGCACTAACCTAATAACAGCCATTTTGGAACATAAGGCAACAACTAAAAGAAAAGACATGAAAAATGACTTATGTAAAATTAATTCAATGAGCTAGGTGTAAAAATACCCTGGAAGGGGAGATGGTTCTAATTTTGTAATAATGCTTGCATTCCCTCTGTACGGATATTCTAAGTTACACGTGTAAAGCTGGTGATTTATAGCACCCAGGTATGCTCTGTAAAGTCAACCACATGCCTGCCTCGGTTTCCCTGTAAATCTATACCACATACCCAAACACACATGGCGTTTTCTCCCCACATACAAGTTCCTAAGCTCCACACTCAGATTCTAGGTAGCAACACATTAATTCAAGCAGAATGATACCTCAAGAAGTCTCTGTAGCCTCGCCTCTCCATGGGCTCACCGATGGAGGGGATTTCGTAAGTGAAAACAGGCCAGGTCTCACTCAGTTCAATCTTCCTGCCCCAAGCCACTCTCTTCCTTTCGACAACTGAGCCAGGTGTTTGGAGAAGTGGCGGTGGGGTTTGTGGAATGTTACACTTAGAAGGTTAAAAAAAAAATAAAAAAATCAGTAAATAAGCTCAAACAAGTGGAAAGAATTTGCCTGCTTTTAAGACTTCAGAGATCCCAAATTATCCTGTCTCTCCCAGGCAGGCTAACAACTAACAAAAGGGAATTAGTTATATAGAAATTCCCTAAAAAGCCACAGGAAGATTAATGCCTGAGGTTTATAATAAGCATCATTGGATAATGGCTTCTAATTCCATAGGGCATGAAATATATGTAGAGAGATAAACAAATCCTGAACAGGGACAGGATCCTGCTTGGCAGATTTTCCCAGGGACGTCAAACATTTTAATAAGTAGTCATTTTTTATTTGTGGCCTTAATGGCAGTTACTAGACAGCCCCATTCCTTGGTTGTTCATTGGCAGTCTAGCCCCCACTCCTTCTGGGAAGACCCCACTACCCAGCTTCTGCACTTGGCCTCTTGAGAGTACAAATAAAGAAAGTGAGTACATGGACTGAATGAATCCACTTACTTGGCTTGGCCCATTCTGAGGTCCACGGAAGAAGGTGGGGTTTGGGGGTATTTTAGCCGTAAGATAACTGAAGGTTCTATTTCTTGAGGTTTTTGAACACTGTGACTCCTTTGTGATCGGTCATTTTAGGTTGGTTCTTAATGAATTTAGATTTTTGGTCATTTTAAGTTGGTTCTTAATGAACTTAGGAATTTGGCTCTGAGCCAAACCCAAGTGCAGCCGATTCTGCTCTTTCTGGTCGAAATGGAGCGGTGTGATGGGATTTGGGAAAGCCTTGTCGTGAAGTGAGGAGGTATGTTAAATCAAACATATTAAAAGGCCAAGGTAGGAGCTTTCTCAATACTTGAAAGATTACAGGATATTTGAGGTTGGAGGAGGTTGCATTTACAGCAGGAAATGCAATAGCTCCTGTCACATCTTGAGGGAGCTCTACAGGGGCTGTAACTTCTCCCGCTGGGCTTAAATATTAGAATCCTTATGCAGCCCTTTCATGAGCCCTTCAAAGTCTACTGCGTGTGACTTTAGTATTGCCACAAAACAATGTCCCACACATTTCTTGCTGACTAGCAAAGACCAAGAGTGTGCAATTGCTGAAAAGTTAAAAAAAAGAAACACATCAATTTGATGTGTGTGGGTAATAGCTTGTGGTGATACTGCTTTAGAAAATCTGTGCAATTAATGATTTTGAATGTTAACGTCACAATGAGATCTGGAAAAAGAAGGCCGAGTCCCCTTAAAGCTTAAAGTTCATTTTGGAAATGGACTGGAAATCTGCTAGAGCAATGATTAATTCTAAAAAAAAAGAAAATCAGTTAATTATTATGGTCATCAATTCCATGATGGAATCCTGCCTTTTTTGGGGGGAAGTGGGGAAGTAAGTTCCTTCCGATTGAGAAAGGGCTATAGGGGTTTTGACATGGAGGACACGTGGCTAAAGCTTTTGGAATTATGAACCTGTTTCCTGCTTTTAAAATCTTTACTTAAATATATATATATTTTAATTAAGTAATGGCAGAGTCATTATTTTAAATTGATATAATAGAAAATTACATTTTTTAAATAGAAAATGGGATTCAGTGGAACAGTATTGTTTAATCTCAGTGTCTATGTCTCTTGATAAGCTTTTATGTTTGGATCATAAGTTTCGGGGATCATCTATAGCAGAATACACTATCCATGCAAACTCAAACACAGGCACTGAGGGCAAATTCACAGACCAGTTTAGAATGGATTATAGACACAGTTTAAGAATGGATTTCCACGGGATTCACTCCCTGAGTTAAGGTTTCCTTCACCGATGGAAGAGATGGTGGGAAGATTACCATTGGAAGAGAACAATAACCTTTAGAAATACAATTAAAATTAATCTCCTACATGAAAATTAAGTTATGCGCTCTATTGACTGTCTTTTGTGTGTGTGTGAGAGAACACTTACGTGCTATTCTCTTAGCATATTTAATTTTGCAATACAGTATTATGAACTATAGTCATCATTTTATACATTAAACCCTCAGACCTTATTCTGTTGGCTTTCATTAAATGTATAAGTCAGAGACCTGGAAAGAAACAGGTGAAACACTCAAATTGAAGAATTTGAGGAGACTAATAAGAAGGGCCTGTTTACAAGAGGCAGGCAAAATTTAGGGAAAGCAAGAAAGGATGGTGCAATACTTTGAGGGTAGTAACAATGGCAAGTCCTTCGCATCCCTGATTGTTCTTCCCTCTAAGCAGCTGGTTGGAAATGGGAATGTCTGTATTTCTTCATTCTTTGAATATTTGTTGAGAAGTTAAGTGGGATACAGTGGATTTCTCCCCTAGTCCCTCCATTGCTCATCCTTGCCCCATGAACTTTCTACAAAACAGGTTCTCCAGCATGTGCAAAGCCTTGTCTTTAAAATGGGATGACTTAGGGGAAATGCTTTTTCTCACTTTTTTTTTTTTTTTTTTTTTAAACTTCTGGTGGCGTGAACTCTATCAAGCTCCTTTACTCACTCTAGGGGAGATGAATTGACTCATCTGATTGGTAAATTTTGGAAAAATAACTGGTCTTGCTTATGCGGACTTTCTTCTCCTTTCATTTAGGAATGTGTCTTTCTGTAGAGGACATGAGTTCTCTGCCTCCATGCCGAATATTGTGCAGGGGCCTCTCTAGTAGGGAGGGCCTGCTGCTCTGATCAACTTTTCTATGACTGGATGGATAAGTTTATGTCTTTTTAATTCTAGGTTTCAATATTAGCAATTGCATTTGGCTAACAGAATTATTCATGATAAAAACTCTTATTAAACTAGGAATAGCGGGAACTTTCTTAACCTGATCAAAGGGAACCACAAAAGCTTAGACAAAAAGTCATAGTTCATGGTAGGATGTTGAAAACTTTCCCTCTAAGATGAGGAGCAGGACAGCGGTATCTGCTATAACCATTTCAATTCAATGTTTTACTGGAGGTTCTAGCAGCATAGTGGCCAGGCAGGCAACAAAACCAAACACAATTTAAAGATTAGTAATCAGGAGAGATTAAAATTGTCGTTATTTAAGATGAAATAATTGTACAAAAATGCAAAAAAGTTTTTGAATAAGTTATTAGAAGCAATAGATACACTTGGGAAAGTTGCTGTATATTAAATCAATATGCCAAAATCAGTTGAAACGCATACACTATCAACAATCAATGTAATTTCAAAGAATTTTAGATTTTACAATAACTATAGAATGACAAAGTACACAGAAATCAATAAAAATAAAATGTAGGTCCTTCATCAAGGAAATTATGGTGCTCTTCAAAGGTATTAAATTTCTAACTAAAATTAGAGGTGTTTCATGTAGTTGGATAGAAAGATGTCATTTGTCTTCACATTTATTCATAGCTTCATAGAAATTATGATTAACATCAAAATTGTTTGGATTTGTGTGTGTGTGTGTGTATGTGTGTCATTAGTCAACAAACAGACTCCACAGTCTATTTGAATAAGCAAAGGGCTTCTGAGGAATGGAAACACTGTTGAAGAAGGGCAAACTAGGGACTTAAACAAGAACAAGACTTGCCTTACCACGACTTTTAATAAAGTTATAGTAATTAAGACAGTGTGGTATTGGTGCAGGAACTGATGAAAGGCAACTTGGACAGATATAGGAAACTCAAGAACAAAGTCAGGGTATGTAGAAATGTGCTTTAAAATAAAGTTAAATATGTGGCCGCCTTAAGAACCAGCAATTTTACTCCTAAGGAAATTCTTAGAAAACTTTTTTGCTGTTGTACACTGGGAGACAGGTTCAAGAATGTTCACAAAAGCAATTCTTTTAGAAGCAAGCAAACGAAAAACTGGAAACATTTCAACAGGACAAAGTAGGGTATATGCATATAATGGAATACAATGGTAAAAAGAAATGGACTACAGCTATAGAGATCAAGATAGATGACTCTTAAAAGCATAGTCTTCTTTTGAAGTCACGGAAGAATATATTTAGTATGATGCATTTATATAAAGTTCAAACCCAGGCAGAGCCAAGCAATACATTGTTTAGGAATGCATTATTTATAATAAAATCTTAAAGAAAAACAGAGGAACAATTATCACAAAATTCAGAATATCGGTGACTTCTGTGAGGCACGAAGGTGGTGTGGGATGAGGGCAATCTATTGGGAAGGAGCTTCCAAGTAATGGGTAAAGTTCTACATTGTAAGCTAGGTGTTGGGTACATGGGCATTTATTTTTTATTCTTCTAACTGTACATATGAATACTGTATTTTTCTATGTATAATATATTTCAGCAAAAGCGCAACCACAAATCATAGTTGACAGGATTTGAAACTGTGGGAAAAAGATTCAATAGCCAAAAGATGACATTGGGGGAGTGCGAAGGAGCTACCGAGTTTCCCCAAAAATAAGACCGGGTCTTAAATTAATTTTTGCTCCAAAAGATGCATTAGCGCTTATGTTCAGGTGATGTCATCCTGAAAAAGCATGCTAGGGCTTATTTTCTGGTGAGGTCTTATTTTCGGGGAAATACAATAAGCATAATGCCCTGCTTGGGTCTTGAACTACAGCTGGCAGCAGCCTGGCTCCATGTCACCACTGAGCTCTTTCTACAGGATCTGGCACTTTCATCACCTGTGCTGGATATACCTCTCGACAAGAGGAGGGAAAACATGGGTTTGATTCTGCAATAATGGAAAGTTCAGCCATGGAAAGTGCAGTAGGAACATCACATGGGCTTTACAAAGGACAGAAGCTGTCAGCCATGCAGGGCTAAACTGTCTTCAGCTTTCTTGCAGCAAGAATGGAACCAGTGTGTATTCTGATACCTTTAGAAGTCAAAATGCATCCTGGGCTGCTGAGTGGTTAAGGCAAGTAGGTCTCACCTAAAGTATAGCTCTGATTTGTGTCATAAGTCATTTTTTAAAATTACTAATAACTGCAATGTCTATTTCCTAATCATTTGAAGTTTGAATACATTTCAGCAACTTGAAAGTTTCCTCCATAATATGTCCCTGTGCACTGATATTCTGTATGCCTTCTTGAATGGGAGAGAGGAAAATGGCATTTCATTTAGACATATTGTGAGTAGTTATTATTAGAAATTAGTATTTGGCTTGTCTGGCAAATATTCTTGGTAGGGAGGGGAGTTCATCAGATCTGATTCTGCATCATTGATCTGTGTCATTGTTAATAAAATGTTGAGAACTGCTGGGCTGAAGTCTACAGAGAAATGCCACCAGGCTGCATGGAAAAATCCCTGGGCACTTAAGTAACCTCCAAGAGGTGATGTCAGCAAGTGGGACTAAATCTTGCTAAGCAGCTGAAAACACGCTGAAGGCCCTCTGGAAATATTATGGCCATTGAGCAGCTCCGTTGTGTAAGTCATGGTTATTAACGAAACTCAAAAACCCAACTGTCAGGCACCCAGGCTTTTCCTCAGCTGCTTGTCTTCCAGTTTCTCTCAAATGCATCTTGAAAACTAGTAATGAACAGAGAACAGCACGACGTGGGTGCTTGAGTCAGTGGTTCTGAGTCCTTCCTTCCCATTCTTCCCAGTGCACGGAAGAAATGGACACCAGCTGGCAGCCTGCGCGAGAGGCTGTCGGAAAACTGCTACCTTGCTCATCTCGAAGGATGGCAAGGAGAGTTCCATTTCCTGAGAATTACTGGTAGTTTGCAAACCCTATCGGACACTGTGTGTGGATGGGGAAAGTTCAGAAGCCCCGTGCGAACAGTTGGCACATCGGAAATATTTGGTAAGGGAAGAGAGCAGACCCAGAGCATTCTTTTCTTTTTCATTAGTTGGATTGCAGGCCAATGAAGAAGTAAAAAGTTCATGTATTTTCTTTTCTGGGACCCAGGCCAGGCTTGTGGAAGACTGAGCATAGAAAACTGATTATGAAATACTCAGGAACTAGGAGGTGGCATCATGTCTACTCTCATTTCCTCACCGCAGGAGTTCAGGCTACTTAATGCCACTCAGAAATCAGCTTGCAACATACTAATGTCTGTCTGTCTGTCTGTCTTTCCTATATTCTTGTTAAAACCATTGCCAAAACTATTTTCTATTTGTTAAGAAACAAACGCTGGTTAATGATTTGTAGTTTTTGCATACAAGAAGGAAAGAAAGATGGTAAATCTAGATCTAAGCTTCTGATTCTTTTTATTCCACAGACCCCTTTTTGGCTCAAAAACTTTATTTATTGATGTATTATCATGCCGCGCCATATCTAGTTGTTATTTTCAAATAAATTATTTTTACAAAATTAGGTAATTTTGATTATTAGATGAGATGGAAATTCACCCACACACTCATGATCATAGCAGATGATAGTTTTAAGAAAGAATATTATATTGTTGTAATTTATATGGACATACAACTGAATCGACATTCTTCAGATAACATAATTTTCCATATTGCTAGAGTCTGTCTTCATAGTCATCAGTTCAAACAGTTGATTAAAAATTCATACTCTTTAAAGAAAATATTGGAATAGTTTTCAAACATTGTTGTCTGAAAATATCTGCATATTTTGTTTTAGTATATATTTTTAATCCATCCTCTAAAAATACCATGCAATTCAGTGTCCTGTTTTTGGCACTTAACATACATTTTTTTTGTTTTATTGCATAATCATACACATAATTTTAATGGTTGCATTATATTCTATTTAGTAGACTTGCCAACAGTATATTTAAGCATCTGTGATCGTTGACATTTAGATTATTTGCACTAATATGCTACTAATTTTATGATACACTAATTTAACACTAATTTTATGATAAAAATGCTATCATAAACATCTTCCTGCATGTAGCTTTTTCTTTAATTGGATTGTTTCTCCAGGACGTTACTAGATCAAAGGCTAACCAGTTTTCCAGTTCCTGATGATTGTTGCAATAGGCTTTCTAAAACTATTGCATGAGTTTACACAGCTACAGACCTTATACAATAGCGCCAGTTTCACACAATTCTCAATGTAATAATTATTAGTTTTATAGGTTTTAATTTTTATCAAATTAATAATGAAATCGATTCTTTAATGTGTTTCTTACTAGTTTTTCCATTTTGTGAATTGTCTGTGTACATAGTTTGTCTCTTGTTCCTAGTCATCTTTTAAAATGGTGTTTTTTAATTGCATTATAAAAATTTGATATAAGTATTTCTGTGAATATTTTTTTCCTCAGACTTATCTTTTATTTTTTTGACATACCAAAACTGTCATTTTTGAAATAGTCATTCTTTTCCTCTGTGGTATCACTTACAAAGTCATTTCCTCTCTGAAGCATTGGTTGATGCTCAATCCTATGTTCTTCTAGACTTTTTATGATTTAAATAAAAGCAATTTTTGAAGTCATGTGAAATCTTTGTGGAAAGCTTACAATATACAGATATGCAAAAAAGAAAAAAAATCAGAAATCCTACTTTCTAGAGAAAATCCTAGGTAACATTTTTTGTATATATCCTCTCAGATTATTTACACTGTAAATATAGAAAAATAAATATTATAATTATACACATCTTTGTGTATAATGTGTAAAAGAATTATAATTATACACAAAAATGGTATTGCATACAGAGCATGTACTGTTAGGTAAGCGCCATATTTTTCCTACATTAAGATGTACCCTATCTTTCTATATCAGTGAATATAGATGTCCCTCAGAATTTCAAATGGCTACATACCATTCCATTACACATTTAACCATTCCTCTTTAGCATCAGACGTTGGGGTTTTTTTCTATTGCAAACAAATCTGAGATGAAAAATCTTCTACAAACATTTTTCACACTTGTCCCATTTCCAGCAGGTAGGGATTTCTGGGGTCAAGGAATTTTAAAAAAAGAGTTTTGATTAAATTCTCAAATTGGCTCCCCAAAGGTTGGCCAGTTTCAACTTCAGCTGGTTAAATTTGACAGTGCCTTGTTTCCTATATCTATGTAATTCTCTTTAATTTTTATCAGTTAGATAGCTAGAAGATAAATAAAGATATCGCATTGTTACTTTAATTTGTATTCTTTCCCATTAGGTTTTATATAGTTGTGTAATTTGGTTTATAGTTTAAAAATCTGATGTAGAGTGCCCTTCCCCTTCCCCTTTTTAGTGGAGTTATCCTGCCTTGAAATCAGTTCTTAACCTTAGAATTAAGGGGAAAAAGAATATTCTCCATGCCAGAGCAACCTTCCAATTGCTGCCATCTACATGTACAAGGAAACCACTCTCCTGCTATTCTGAGCAATACAATTTCTATTAAATTGTAGTAATTGCTATCAAGTAAGGGCAAAGCTATAATGTATGTATGGGGAGCCGTTTTTCCCTAAAACTGGTATTATATTTTTGTATCACTCACATGAGGAAGAGAGATGTCCTAGAGACCCAGAAGCCAGAATTGAGAGAAGGGATCCTAAATGGGAAATAGAAGAGCTAGATGGCTCTTGAGCACAAAGATGTCAAGACTGTAAGTTGTGGGTATAAAAAAGCCCCCAGTAGGTGGAGATAAAACAGTGATCATACCTCCACATGGAGGGTTTCTGGGCCAATGCCAGCTCAGTAGGAAGGAAGCTTGGAATAGCTGGAAGCCCATAGGCAAGTGCACTTACCCTGCCATGGAGGAGGAGAATTGAGGATCAAATTGGCAACTTGGAGTACAGATTGCTAATTGTCTCCAATGTTTTAATAATTGAACCACCAATTGATGGCTGGGCGTATAGCCATCCATAATAAAGACCATATTCTGCAAATTCCCTTGCAGCTGTTTGTAGCCATGTGGCTGACTTCTGATAAAAGGAATGTGTGCGCAGAAGCAGAATGCATCTCTTCTGGGAAAGGCCCTTAAAGAGAATGAGGATGCCCCTTTCTCCTTTTGCTGTCCAGAATGTGGATGTGATACTTGGACAGCATAGTGGACACTGTTGATGCCCTGCTCAGCTCCCCTTTTCTGGGCCAGGACTCCCCCCTCACCCCCCCACTGTCAAGAATGTTGGTAGTTAATGGCTCAGAGCTGACACGTTCTCCAGGGAATTGTCCTTGGTCAGTCTTTCTTTTTGGAAGGGGCACAGCAATTTCAGGGTCTGTATTTTAGACTAAGCGGGAAGCCACATATCGAAGATGACAGAAAACAAAGTAGAAGGAAGTGTTTTCTCTGCGGATTATGACTGTCTGCCTCTGGAATTTCTATGTGTGAAGTGCCTTGGAAGTATTTGGGAAATTAAGAATAATGATCACAGCCCGTTGGTTCCTCTTGCTTTAGTAAGAAGGGGAAGAAAAAAAAAATCACTCCATGCTTGCGCCAGTGATTGCAGGCATGTCTAGAAGAGGATTTGTCTAAGGGTGTCACTTAATACATGATCTCAGCAGGTAGACATTTGACCATCTGACTAGGCATTTAATACAGTGATTAAGCATGGGCTTCCATGCTCAGACAGTTAAAATCCTGACTCCATTGCTTACTTGCTCTGTGATTTTGACATTTCTCACTTGTAAAATAGGCCTAATATTACCAACATTGTAGAATTGTTATTAGGATTTAATACGTAAAACTTATATACCTAGTATAGGTGGGTACACGTAGAGCCATTCTCCATAAGCATACATTCCTTCTCAGCTTTAGGACAGGAAAATAGAGATATTTGGAAAATTTCAGAAACGCTTTCCAAACTAGTACTTTCAGATTATTCTCATTCTCTATAAGGGCATTTCCCAGAAAGGGGTGCACTGGATTTGCTGATAGCTTTTCCCATAGATGCTTTTTCATTGAAGAAGGAAGCGGGAACTTAAATCTGTTATCTTCATGGCTTACTGAACCTTGATTAGCTGCTGGAAGAAAATATGAAGTAGTCAAACCTTTCTCTTGTTCTCTGAATAACTTAGCCTCCATAGGAAGCTACCACTCTGAGTCAACATGAATATCTGCACTAAAATTAAGAGCTGTCGATGTTCCCAGGCTTGATTGGACAAATTGAATCCCAAGGAAGAGGAACAAGTGCTTAGGACAAGAAGATTCAGAGTCCAATAAGGCCACAGGAAGAGGAGAGAGTGTAATTGAGAGACAGGCATTTGGGCAAGAAAGGTAGGTGGCATGAAAGTCTGGGTCCCCTGTCCATGTAATTTACTATGGATTTTCTTAAGTCCAATCCTGAATATTTAATATCCATTATACAACAAATTTGTTCTGTGCCTGCTCAACTTTATTACAGTACCCAGCTGACAATGGGTAGTTCCAAGTGCAGAGTCATTTGGTGTCCTGCACAATAACTGTTTTTCAAATGGAGAGTAGCTTTCTGGTAAAGAAGGCCTGTTCTGGAGCCTTTTTGGCATGTGCTGCAACTTTCCTATTGAGGCTTGCCAGAAATTCTATGAGCATCCTTATCCACTATGGGTACCTTCATCAATGTTGTATCTACTGTGTCACATAGACTGTACCACAGTCAGGACCTCTTCTGGGTTCTGGTCACCTTTGAAACTGGCAGCCTTGTACGTCACCAGATAGAGCCAATACTGTCAGATCCTGGCCCTCATATCCTTGGTAGTTATTTGTACACACCGAAAGCTATTTGCTATAAATACCCATGACTCTGCATGAGGCATTTTAGCAGCTATAGGAAAATTTGTAGTCCATGCACAGAGAAAACTAAAAGTGCCAGAGAATTAGTGTCCCTGGAAGCAGCCCTCAAGCAATGGCAGAAGGGTTCGCCACTTGTTTGGGATAATTTTGAAGTGCATTCTACACAGTCTCCCAGAATTCCCCAGTAGGACTGAACTGCAGGTATCCATGATGGTAATCTTCTTGATAACAAAGACTTTAACGGTATCCTTCTCTTTCCTGTCTCACTTCTTCCTTAGTATCCCCTTTCAACTAAACTACTTGTACTCACTTCCTTATCTCAGAATCTGCTGTTAGAGAACCCAGTCCAACACATTTTGAAAAATGGATCAGCACAATATTCTTGTGTGTAGTAATTACTGCTTCTAAAAGCCAAAGAGCCACAGAAAGCACTGTGCCTCTTCCTTACAGGTATAATGTGTAACCCATAATGACTAGCCCACAGCAACTACTAGTTTTTTAAGCTTAGAAGAGATATCCTGAAGTATCCCAGACTATGTTATATCTAAAAATCTTTACTAAGGTAGCAGCTTTCCAAGACTCCCATGGTCTGGCATACGGGTCATTACTAGGGCATCTTGCTCGCTGAATCCTACTTGCATGTTATCACTAATATAATGGGCCAGCATAAAGTTCAGAGGAATGCCAAAAAGATCAAGGTACCTAGAGAGTATGTTATGATGGAGAACAGGAGAGTTAACATAGCTCTGGGGCAGGACAGTGAATATGTACTGATGTCCCTGTCATGTGAATCTAAGCTTCCTTTCATTCTTTCCAGTACTGTGAATTGAGTAGACTACATTGACCACACTGATCTCTGTATATCAAGTGCCCAACACTGTCTTGATCACACTAGTGAAAATAGCACATCTACCAGAGCAGCTGTGCTTGGGACAACTACCTGGATAAGTTCCTGGTAATTAATGTAGTTTGTTTAGGAGTCAGACAGTTGAATTGAACAGGGATGTGATGGAGATCACCATACCTGTATTCTTTAAGTTTTTATGGTGGTGTGAGGTATTGCTTCCTGTTTTATTATCTTGGTTGGGAAAGTTAGTAGGGGTAGTTCTAGGAATTTGACTTTTCCTTTCATGATGGCTTTTACTCCACACATAAGGAAACAAATGTGAATATTATAACCTCTGCTAAGTATTTATCTTTCAATGATACACTCAGAGCTTGGGGAAGTAAGTTCTTATACTAGCTGTGAGATAAAATTAAGACATATAGTAATTTAACACGTGACCTCCAAAGCCCCCTCCTCTAGAGTATCACATTGACATTTGAGTCTTCCACTATTACTATTAGCTCAGACTCTATATGTATTGGTCTTCAAAAAGCCCGAGTGTTTCTTTTCCCTAATACACAGTTACTATGGCAAATAACTGTAAATCTCTTGGGGGAAATATCAGAGGAATATTGACCATTATACTTATAGCTGTATTGCAAGATCCTTCCTCAAGAGGCCCTGATTTCTCCTTCAATCAATGGGCTCTGGGTTGGTAAACTGGATTTGACCTGGGTGAGGAAGTTTTATTTTCCATTGTGATGGCTGACATCAGTCTTCTGCTCTCTGGCTCTCTTCATCTTTTTTTTAATCCTACAAGTTGAGCAACGCTGTAGTCAGCTACCTATCTCAATAAATGTTCTCTTGGTTAAGTCACTATCATGTGGGTTTACAGTCAAATGAATTTTGAACATCAAAGTAATATTCAAACTCAATGACAAGGCTTTTATATTTATAAATGTATAATCCACAATACACATATAACAATTGTGAATTTTTATGTATGGAATAATGCTGGCTAAAATTAGTTGAAGAAAAAATTGGGAAACATGAGGAGAAACTTGTAGAATCATGGTTGGTCCTGTAGCGCATCTTTTATCTGGCAGATCAAATAGCAACAAACAAATAAGTGTAGATAAGATTTTAATAATAAAATAAAGTAATTAACAGAACTATATTGAATATTAAACCCTGAAAAGAGAAAATGCATTTACTTTTTAAGCATCTACTAAGCATACCATGCCAGTGAGGACCTTTCTTAATGTCAAAAAATATTTGGATATCCCTTGTGTGAAATCATAATATCAACAATCTACTATGAGTTAAGTATATGGGTAGATGTGGTTGTAAAATGACAAAGCCAGGGTCAATATCCAGTGGGCAAGGAAACTTGTGGATGGGATTTTTGGAAGGCTGATTGGGTTGAGTCTGGAAAGTGGAAGTACATCTTCGTTTTCTTTTCTGTCCTAAGCCCTTCCATGCCATCTCCAAAATGCTATCTGATGAGTGAGGGGGTTAATAAAAAAATATTTTTGACTGGAAATCTCTTATCAGGTACACTATAGCTATAGGTGTGGTCCTTTTCTATGGTTGAATTTGCAAGTTGAAAACTGGTTCTTTGTGCTGGTGAAATTAACTTTCCAGACGTGGTACATCTGTGAACAGAAGGATCAGTTCTTGTTTGGTTAAATTAGTTGGCAGATGGAAAGCAATTAGAAATGTGCCTAGCACATAGTAACTGCCCAATGAAGGATGGTTATTGTTACTCTTTAGTGCCATGCCTGCCTGCCTCCCAAAGCCCCTTTCATCTTTCGCATCTGGCTCAGGTCTTCCTCCAGGACCCCTCTCAGGATACCCCGGCCCAGTCACACTACAGTGTCCGCCATACGTTTCATCATTTAGTTGTCTTCTAGCTGTTTCCTGGTATTGCCATTATCCCTTGTGCTATACTGCAAGCACTTGGAGGTACAATGATGCCAAATCTTTCTAAACCCTGCAGCTCAGAGCAGGTAGTACAGCATAGCAATTTAGTGCATGGTGCTGGTGAAGACGGCTTGGGTTCAAAACCTGGCTCCTCCACTAACTAGTTGTATAATCTGAGGCAAGTTATTTAATATACGCCATTCATATATTTGTGTCTATAGCTTTTGCTTTCTTTTGTGTGATTTTCTGCCTAGCAATAGGATTACCGGTTCAAAAGACACTGCTTAGAGCTGGATGACTTAGCAAGTTAGTTATATCACTATGCCTCACTTTCCTCACATGTAAAATAGGGATAATGGATTCTCTCCTAATGTGGCTGTGACAGTTAACAGATAAAACACATAGTCTTTGGCAAATAGGAAACAGATAAGTGTTAATGCTAGCTATTATTTTTGATTGATTGAAATACTTGGGCTAACATTTCCTTTTGAACAAAAGCTCTCCTGGTCAAAAGATAGGAAATTTGAAAAAGGAGAGCCAATGAAATTATTCATTTACGTGAGGCTGTTGAATTATCTAAGGTTTGCAATTTTGCATGCTTTCCTGGCTATCTATATCCATGAATAATTAAAAGAGTGCTGAATTTGGTATGGTGGCAGCTTTTCACAAGATCTACTTAAAACATGAGCTATAAAAGTTGTTTTGGTAATCTGGAGGGGGGTAAAAATAAAGAAGTGGAAAACTATTAGATAGAAAATCCTAAGTTTTTCTCAGCTGCATAATAAGACCAACTTTCTTCTTGTCTGTATAAACAATTTACTTTTAGAACAGAACTTACGGAATGCAGACCTGGGATGGGAAGGCAAGATTCAATTTGCGGGGTCATGCTTGGTGAGAAAAGTGTTCCCAGAAATAATATTTGAAGAAGGATTACATTCTGAACCCTGGTCAATTTCTTACCTCCTGGCAAAATAAATTACAGTGCTGGGCAGGTTTCAAGCCCCTCCAAATGACAGAGTTGATATCTGATGAGGTTCTGTTTGGGGCTTTTTACACACATTTCAAATGGCTGCCAAGACATTTGCCTTTTCACTACATCTCTGTTAAGCACTAAAGCTCGTGGCTTGACGTGCTGCACAAGCTGCAGAAGGAAGTGGATTTTGACAACTTGGTGGGTCCACAGATTTCAACAGAAGCTGAGATCAGCTGGCAAAGGAAGAAGAGACACAGTCCTGTGGTGGGACACTTAGAAATGACTTTGATTTCCCATATGGGGATAAGAAAAATCTCTATGTCTCTGCTCTTAAAAGGGTAAAAAATGGTCAAACAGTTTTGACTGAGGATTTGAAATAAGTATATATAGAGAGATACACATATATATTTACATATACATACATATATGTATATAAATGTATGTAATCATAAATATAATATGTAATCATATGTAATGTCATTTTATATAATATGTATAATTATATAACATGAGTATGTGTATGTGTGTGGTGTGTATCCTCTGAATATACTCATATGCACACACACAAACATAGACATACAAATTCACTCACATATGTTTTCTCCTCTATGTTTTTGGCCATATTAAAAACAAAAAAAGACTGAGTTTAGATTAAAAAATTATTTGGTAACACTTATTGCCAAACACTGAATGCTGAATCTGCAGTAAGCAAATAAGACTATAAGCCCGATTGATTCACATCGTGGATTTAACCATCGGAAAGGACGGAACATTGACTATCTCCTGGGTGATAAACACTGATCTGATCTGCTGTCAATGTTCTTTATAAGAAGACTGAAGTCAAATCAGGATGGAAAGAAGAGATTACATTGTAAAACAATGCATGTATAATTGAAATCATTAGAGGGATAGGAACTACTTTATCAAATAGATAAGCGAAAGAAATGCCTACAACATACACACTAACAACAAATTAAAAAATAAAAATCACCAAAATTCTCTGACTGTACTGGATGGATTTAGTCTTTGTATGGAAGGCAGATTTATGGCTAGTAATTTGTGTCCTTCAGAATTTAGAGGCAGGAGGCAGATGAAAATATAGCACATTCAGCAAAACCTCTCTGTAGCCGACTGTTGGACAGAAACCCAAGTTTCCTGAAAACTCATGGAAAAGTCATTCAGAGTCCTAACTCCTGGACCTTTATTATGATTGTGGAGAAAATAACTTTTAAAACCTGATATGTTCACTTATGCACAAAGGTATATTTTTAAAGTATTGCAAAAAAGGTAAATTAGGAATATTCTTATATTCCAAATGACCTGGTATTATTTTATTTTGCCATAAATTGCATGTATCCCAATGTGATTGAAACCCTACCAGGGTTTGAAGTTATAACCGCAGCTAATGTATTTGAAAAAATAAAAAGCTTTTTGTCAGTATGGTTTCTGCTTCAAACTGTGCAAGACACACTTATTCTCTAAGATAGAAGGACCTTTTTTTTTTTCTTTTTAAACAAAAACTTTAAAAGACTAAGCAGGAAATAACACACACTAACAGAGACATTTTAGTCAAAAAGGAATAATTGAATGCAAGTGAGAAAAGGGATTTATTTTAAATTAAAGAATTTTGACAGGACAGCTAAAGAACAAAGGGCTGTATTCTATATTACTATTTTCCCAGGGGTTCCAGGCTCTCATAGACTTCAATGGGAGGGCTACTCAGAGGAGGGAGGGCTGGAGCTGAAGAAATATGGATCAAAGCAATCAGCTTAAAGCATCTCAATCTGCCTTCCATAGGCCAGCTGTTCAGAAAGTTCTATGGCCTTCCACAGTCATGCCTGGCTTTTCTGAAATGGCAATTGCAAGACAGTTAAAATCCCAGCCTGAGTGACTGGGTTTGGTTTAAAATACCGTGTTAGGTTTTTCCCCTATATTTATACCGTGGTTCAATGGGGTCTGAATGGGTTGACTAGTGACAGTGGACTTATGGTTGATGGAAAAGAGGGACGTGACATAAAAAGAGCTGTTTCTTGGCTGAATAACACAGAGAAGTTACCTGACTGAGACAAGGTTTGGCCTTGGCTTCTCCATGCTCACAAAGTGAGCCAGAGAATGGCTGTGTCGCTGAGGAAAGAATGTAAGATTTGGGACCGATCACCCTGGGTACTAATCCAGCTTTTCCAGTTCACAGCGGGATCTTAGAAAAGCCCCCTACTATCCTCCGGCCTCAATATCCTCACTTAAAGTGGGGCTAATAATACCTACCCCAGGAAGGTGGGGTGAAGCTTAAGGGAAAGCTGATGTGAGAGAGAATAGCAAAGCAAGTGCCTTAGTAATCATTAAATTAAATACACGTTAGTTTTTCTTAAGAGTTCCGTCTCCATGACTTTAGAACTAGGTTCACGTTCCAGCTCCACCTCGTGTTCGTCTGTGTGACCAGGCAAGGCTCTTTAGTCTCTCTGAACCGCATTTGGATCATCAGTAAAATGCAGATGCAAGCAGGCCCTAACTCAAAGGCTTGTTGAAAACAGGAGAACAAGTAAAGGATAAGATTAAAAACAAATAAATAGAACAGGGTAAAGCATTTCGTACAGCTCTTGGAAGATAGTAAATGCTCCATAAATAAATAAATTAAATAAATAAGCCATTTCGTATGATTGTGCCCCAATTCTCTGTCAGTCTGTTTGGCTATTTGTCTAAACCAGTTCCTAAACTCTCCTCTGGAGCCTGAATCTTCATCGTTTATCAAGGCGTCCGCTTCTCCTGCCCTGATAAAAAGAGGCTAACTGCTAGGATACACATTGTAGCACAGACCTTTGTCCACCTTCGGGATTTGAAGACAACGTAAGAGTCTGCTACTAGGAGATGGGGTGTAACTTACAGTGCTCCTCACCCCGATATCCATCACCTTCCCACTGGGCCATTCTGGTTTTGTTGCCTGTGGGACAATAGAAAGACAGTTTTAAAATTAGATTGACTGGATCATATTTTATAAATTTGACGCATTCATAGAGAAAACTATATACAGAATGATGATATGTTCTGCATATTCCTCATTTTCCAGCAAGAAACAATAAAAAAGGACATTAAAAACATATATAAACTCAGTTGGAAGAGGCCTTTCTGTATTCTCTGCTTCCTTCTTACCAAATACCTCGAAATGAAAGTATTATATCAACTGAAGGATTTGTTGTGTAAAACATAAAAAAAGAAAAGAAAAAAAAAGCAAAAAGATCCTCTGCATAGAATGAAGATCTTTTGCACAGAATGTAGGTTGACCAAGATTGCAGTACTAGTACCAAACTCCCCAAGTCTGGCTAACCTCCTTTCAGGAAATGATGGTGTGCGTGTATTTTCCTAGAGAGAGAATGATGGCAAAATGACTTTGGGAGAGTTTTTCATTGTTCCATTACTTGTGGTAGTTGTAAGTCCTACAGTTTCTTGAGAATGGTTTGAAGCAGACCAGATAAAGCCAACTTCTTTTGCCCCCAACGTGATATTGTGGAATTTATGCTGGACTTGTTGGAAGACAACTTGAGTTCTGTTAAGTTCTGTTACTTAATAATCATGAAATCTCAGATAAATCGCTGGATTTCTTTGGGATGTAGTTTCCTTATCTGTAAATTGTATGTAATAACTAATATCTGTCTTTCCAAACACACAGATGGGTTGTCAGATTCAAATGAGAAAAGCATTTGGGAGGCATGCTACACAATGGGGAGACATTACTAGGTCACCTCTACAGTATGGTTTATTCTGTGCCAGTGCCTATTTATCCTCATTATGTGATCATCATATGTGAATAACTCAAGTGTGCATGAAGCATGTGACCATAATGAACCAATGATTTGTAGTTCTCAGGTAGACCTGTATAGACTTTTATGCACTGTTTGGGATCTAGCAGCATTAAATGGTCTACACAAATGAAAGTTATCTTTTTTTTTTTTTTTTATCACTGGGAAAGTTTCCAGGACATTATCAACACGTGCTAAAGTTTCCTACATAGAATGTAATACTGAAACCTCTGCTACCTTACACTTGGGCTCACAACTTCCATATGATTTGCCTCTCACTTATAAAAAAGCCACAGACCTTGTCAGCCAAATTCCAAAGTGACATTCAGCAGTGGATGGATTCTGTTTTGGTTTTGCTTTCAGACTGTCACAAAAAAACTACAGAAAGCCTGGACACACGTATTTCCCTTCTCCACCTTTTTTTTCTTTCTCTAGAGCTCCACTAACCTGTTTGTTTCAAAACCACTAACACACACATTCACATACACACCTTCAGCAAGATTCTTAAGAGATTGCTTTCCACATGTTGACCATAGATCAATTTAACTATACAGCACTGCCCTTGGTTATCATCCCTCCTGAAACCATGTGGAATACTCATCTTCTCTAATCCTGGTCTATAGTATTTCCAAAGTACTTTACAAGCCCAGAGTAACGGCCGCTAATGCTTTGCAGCAGCTGAGCTGGTAGCACACATGATATCTTAAATGTAACAATCAAAGGAGCACGCAGGATCTTGGTATTTCCGCTGGCTTGCAGATGTGCTGTGTCCAGGTCCAAAATCTGTAATGTCAATTTTAGACAAAAGAAGCTTAAAATAAAATAAAGTCTCCCTGCTTTGTGTCAACAACTGAGCTAGAGTGAGAGAATGCTCCCTGATAGGGAGACTGCATGTATTGTGTATCAGTTATCTGACCCCTACAGTAATTTTTTTTTTGGATGTGTGTCCGTGAGCAACCTTGCTCAAGATTTATGTAATGGAGGGCATTGTTTTATTAATCTACACCATGTGGAACTCTCCAGGTGCTAAGCTTTGATCTTCCTGCCCTCTGGTGCATTAAGTTTTCTAGTACTCATTGACAATGATGTTTGTGATTTAAAGCACTCTTTTCCTTTCTGCAGAGGGGGAGCCAGAAGGGGTTCAGATAACTCTACATTGAACCAGAGACCCTCGACTTCTTTCCTTGTTTGGTTGGTCTCAGTTTGGTATAAAATTTACTCAGATTCAGTTTAGGAGAATTTGATCAGCAGTCCGAGGAGTAAAAGAATATCTTTCTGCAACATTTTATGGCACCTTAGATGACTGCTGGAAATGCTAGACTTGGCTGGCTGGGGAAGCGTGGTCTTCGTCAAAATGGTATGGGAAGGTGGAAAGTAAATGACGATTTTCCTTTTCTGCCTGCTAAGAGCAAAAGCGACAAAGGGTTGGGAGGAATGAAAAGAGATACAGACATTCAGAGATTCGTTGTGACTTTAGTGCCTGTCGTGACTCTAATAGCATTAAGAACAAAAGTATAAAATTTTTCTAATAAAGAAGTATAATAATGAAGCAACCTGATTTGTTATATTTCAGGAAATACAGCATTATGTTTGAGGGAAATATAAATACCAAGCAGGTTAAAGGCAATAGAATATATATTCCTTAAGGATATAGAGCCTGGCGTAAGACTGTTTGTTCTAACCCCCCTTTCTACTACTTACTTGTATTAGGTTTCCTACCTGGAAATGGGGATAATAGTATCTACATCCAGGTTCCTGAGAAGATGAAATGGACAGTTAGTGCAGGGCTTGTGCATCCCAAGTGGTAGGTGTTTGCTAATACCTTACTCAAGGCCTTTGGCTATAATACCCATGATTTGCAACATGAATTACTTTTTCTTCTTGTCCCCACTTTTATTATTAAATAGTGTGACATCCTTGAACTTCCTAGACTGGCAGAGATCAAGGCTGGGTTCCTATGTAAACAGCAGCCCTTTACTGGGGAAGAGAATAAATTTCAAAAAGTACATTTATGTTCAAGAGCATTATTATCGGAGGAGGAAATTAGGGAAGAGGCACAGGGATGTCCTGGGCTCGTGGAATCCTTATAGCTCTGCAGGGCCACCCCTACCTTCTCTCTTGCAGGTAAGGGAGATGCCCTTTTCCTCAAACCTCTCCATCCACAGGAGAATACAAAAAGGTGCTCTTGCCTTTATCACAAGAAGATTCGTTTTGCTTCTTCTTAAACTTCATGTAAATGGGATTGCACACTAGATACTCTTCTGTGTCTGATTTTTCCATTTAGTAATGAATCTAAGATTTATGAGTGTTTTTGCAGATATCAGTAGTTCATTCTTTTTCATGACTGTGTAGAATTTCACTGGATGAATATATCACCATTTATTTGCCCATTCCACTGTTGGTAAGTTTTCCGTTTTTGGATACTAGACATAAAACTTGAGTAAGACGTTTTAATAGTAGCCTCCATCAGTAGTTTTTGTAGTGATGTGCATACTAACTTTCTTCTTGCTCAAAATCAAGTTCAATTCAGGAAGGCTTTATAGTCTCTAAGCATTTTCTGTCTCTCTCTCTCTCTCTCTCTCTCTCAATCTCTCTCGTTTTCCTTTGGTCTTGACTCTCTAAATCTGATTGTCTTGTAAAGAAGGGTTTAATTGTTATTACTCGGGTCAGTACCAACCACCTTCATTAATAATGATAGCTAGCTGAACTGTAACAAATGATCATCAGATGAGATTCATCACGTTGTTTGCAGAACCACTGAGTGATTCCATGACTCTTTTGGTCTAGCTCAAAAGAGAGATGAAAAATGCCGAGACTATGAAAGAGTCATGTCTCTAAACTACTGTGTATGGGACAATAAAGGATTTTCTAATGAAGGCTCTTCTACATCCATATTCATTTTGAGGAGATGAATGTGTGATACTTTGAAGCCAGCTGAGCTGCTAGACTCAGATGTTCGAGGACTCCATTTCTTGCTCCTGTAACGTTAGGCAGAAGTTAAGAGGCAATTTACCCCAGAAGGATATGAGAGAGGGCATGCCTTACTCGGTAACAGACTGAGCTTATCCTGCACTCTTCATCAGTGGTCAATGCTAGAGGCACAAGTCATGGGGGTAACACGGTTGGAGATAAATGGAATGGTTGGGGGGACTAAAGGTTAGAATCTAGCAGCCCCGTTTTCTTCTTCAGGCTGCACTGAGATGGAGAAAGAGCTTTCACAAGACTTTGTAGTACTGAACAGTGGCCAAAGAGAGGAAAGGAAAGCAGACGAGAGTGCCAGGAAGCCCTGGTGCTTTCTTTTCCTTTAGAAAAAACGTACATGCTGGGAGTGCATTAAATGAGAATGCATTGTTAGGCCTCGGAAAAGGGTTTTCTGTGGGCCTGGGACTTTCAGTGTTAAACTGGGAAAGTCCTGGGAAGACCAGGAACTTAGTTACTGGAACAGATTTAGCAGATCCCTCAGAGTTCTAGATTGCACTATAAAGGATCAGCTAATGCAGCAGTTTTAAAGTTTGTTTCGCAGAAGACTAACCTCCCTTCTTTTGAATGCAGCATTTAGGTATTGTTTTAGAAACGTAGATTGATAAAGCAGAGATGCCCTTTTCCAAGAGGGTGGGTGTATGGATGCTTGGAGAAGACTCCATCTAACCTACCATCTCACTGTATAGACAGAGGAACTGAGGCAGGAGATATCAGAAACTGGAGGCATTACATTTAGTTTAAGACAAACCTGGAACTGAATCCTTCTAGTCTTTAGTCTTTAGTTGTTTTTGGCCTATTACCACTATTCTTCAAAGTGAGAGCAGGGCACCCTTAAATCAGAATTACTCTGGATCCTTGTTAAAAATACCCACCGGGGACCCCGTCCTAGGCCTGTTGTTTGGGAATATATCAGAGAGGGGTCTGATAACAAGTTCCCAGGTAATTCTTATGAACGTGTGGCAGCTTAAGTCCCACCACCCCTGCCCCTTACTCCAGGATTCCTGAGAGGTGCTCCTGGAATCTCTCAGTCATATCCTTTGTGATTTGGACATTTGAGCTTATTACAGTTTATTGAACAGACTAATAAACAAGGTCCCAAATCTTAGGAAACAGGCAGGCTGTATAAACTACAGATCCTTCTGCTCATATTTGTACCTACAAGAGCCAGACTGAAGCTCGATTCTTCTCTGCCAAATCTTCATCTGTCAGCTGGGAGGAGGGCCTTACCCATGTTGGCCTGGGCTGGCCAGTGGGATTCACTCTCTTTCATCATACAGAGGCTCCTCTGTCACTGCGGTAGAAATAGTTTCTTCCTTGGACAGAGATAGATGAGTCTTCCCAAGGTCCTATTGAGAAGCTCTGTAGGATCCTGGCGGCTTCCATTCCTCTTGTGTTGAACCCAGTGGGTCCTGTGACGACTCCAAGGGCATGACCCAGCATGGTATGGCTTATGTGACTCTCCTTCTTTTCCCCTTCATTCCATCTCTTTCAGAAACATCCTCTCTCTTTGTGTCATATGATTGGCTTTGACTTTGAGAAAGTTGAGGGAAATAGGAGATTTAAATAAGGATATCTTGCAAGCTCTTCAAATTTCCCTAGGAAAATATTCCACTGTCATGATTCTGGGGTGGCTAATGTAAGTAAGTGTTAATAATTAGCAACTCCTGTGCTGAAATCCTCTATATTGTCTTTTTTTGAGTCTATAATCTTAAAAAATTTTTTTGTTACAGTGAAAATTGTTTACAGCTTTATTCTATATATTGGGTTTGCTTTAGTTTCTTTCTAGGTGATGCAAATAATACTTTCTCCTACCCTTACCCCAGAAGCCTTCCTCATATTCCTGGGCACGGGCCTAGGGTCCTTGTGGTTCTCACGTCCATGCTCTCAGAGCAAGGAGTATGGGTGGGTGGAGTAGGTCAGCTGTGTTTGGCAAGGAAAGCACGTTCTGGAACTGAGGAAACCAAGGTTAGAGTGGGCTAGATTGGGAAAGCTACACAGGACTGTAACAGTGTGTAGAATTAGGGATTCACTTCTTTAAAGCAGTGTTTGGGCAATGACTTGCCAGCAACAAATAAGAGGGCATTAAAAAAAGCAATCCTTCTAGGAAAAAGCCCTGAGACTCTGGACAGCAGAGGTCATTTTGTTTCGGTCATCGAGGATGGGCATGCTTTGGTGGAACAAAATCCAAAGAGGTGCCATTTCGAGTGATTCAGAAGCTAAGGTATGCCTTGGAGAGGTTAGCAGATGCTCTGGAATGAAAAGGTTTGGGTAAAAGAAATTGGAATACAGAATTGCAGGAGAAGTAACATAACATCTAGGGAAGGTATCAATGACAGGAACATGCAAACATAGCTCAATGAATATCTATACCCCACGGGAACCTAGAGAAGGTATTTGGTAGACAATTTACATTTTGGGGGTACTGTATGAAGTCATAGGTATGACTGGAAGGGGAACTCTGAAAGTGGCAGATGGATACTTTCTGTAGCATCTGGGAACTGGAAGTCCAAAGAGCGGACCCAAATAGGAGAATGAGGAGGATGAACTTGGGATATGGAGTGAGGACTTTGCAAATTAGGCCAAGTATCAAAATGATGTTGTTGTTTATGACCCTACAGCGTAGGCTAAAGAAAGCATAAAGTAGACTTTTCCACCATCAAGGGAAGCCCTGTCTGAGGCACCAGCAGCTAGGGCTCTCAAATGCAATCTGAGAGGTCAGGAACTGTTGGGTTTTTACCACCTCTGTATTCCCAGTACCCAGCTCATTGCTTGGCAAGTAGTAGGTGCTCAATAATTATTTATGCTTTGAGACTAAGGATCTGAAGGAACTGGTGAGGAGTACAAGATATTTTGTGTTAGGGATGAAAGTACGGTCAGCTCTCATAAGTGAAATGAAGAAATATGGTCTGTCCAGGCTGCTGTGGGTTTCCTGGAGTATTGGGAGGACAGGGAAGGGTATCCCACACACTGCCCTGAAGTTTTAGCACTTAGGAGTAAGGATCCCCTGGGAATGTTTTTCTGATTTCTTAGTAGAATCTCTAGAGATCTGAGGAACCCAGTTTGGAAACCATTGTCAAGGAGTTCTGCTCAATAACAAAGCCTCACAGTAGAAAAGGAACTCTAGACCTGTCATATTTGACATGCAGATACGTGAACCTCCCAGCCTTCCACTCACTTTTATCTGAATTTTATGGAAGTGGCAAAAGGCAAAGAAAAGAAAAAAGAATCATTTTGATATCAAAGATTTTATGACACTGCAATTTTATAAGCAGCCTTGCTTTAATACCTGCATCAATCGTTTATCACCACAGTAATGCTACATAACATACCACTTAAAAACTCAGTGGCTGATTCAACAATAATTTCTTCTCATGCTCATGGTTCTGCAGGTTGCTGGAGGTGACTGTTGCAAGATGTGGGTCTGTAGGTCATCTGGGGTGGCTCTTCTCCCTGTGTCTCATGCTGGGGACTATTCTATCCAGGTTCTCATAGTGATGGCAGAATAAGACTAAATATAAGAATGCAACTAAAGGCACAAACATACTTAAAGCGTCTGTTCATATCTTATCTATGAATATTTCACTGGCCAGAGCTGTAGGAGCCTGACTCAGAGAAACTATGCTATCCGGCAGCACATGACCTAATTCCTGGAACAGTCAGTTTGCCCTTAGAAGGTCACGTCTCTGATAAGTAAAGCCCCTTCCTCATTCCGCTCTCTCCTTCCTCATTCACTCCCCGCCCAGTTTACCCTAACCCATATAATCTTGTAGCTGCAATAAAAAATTTGAGGCTTGATCAGAACTTTGTCTTGCCTCCATTTCTTCGCGCCTCCTATTTTCTCTTTTCAGGGTATCTCCCTTCGGTCCCTGTTGAATGCCCCGCTGGTCAGGGCATTTCTGGCGCCCAATGTGGGGCCCGAAGATCCCAGACCCCTTGAAAAACTGTCTGCCTTAAGTCCGGCCGGAGGCGTTGCTGAGTCTCCGCGCGATTTTACCGCGCGAGCCTGACTCGTTTCCTGATCTCCGCGGATACAAGCCGATCCGTGAGCCTGATCTGATAGAGGTAAGCAGACAGACGAAAATAGATGTTTTGGGATGAATTTAGATGTAATATTACCCCTCGGTCGAATGAATGTGTGAATGAGTGATAGTTCCACGACTTCTCATCACGGAGCTTGCTTGGGCCCTAATCTGAGGTTCCGGTTCTGTCATACGGCATAACGGCGACTGGACTCCGGTCCACCAGTTCGGGGATTTATACCGAAGCGCCTTAGCTAAGACAGATTTAGTCCCGCGAGGGTCACGGCCAGATGGGCATCTGATTGTTTCGCTTGTTGATTGAAGGGCTGAGAAGGGGACCATGGGTCAGACATTAAGTTCTCATGAACTGTTCATTTCTGGGTTAAAGAGTTCCCTCAAGGTGCGTGGAATTAAGGCTAGAAAAAAGGATCTCCGTGAATTTTTCGAGTTTCTGACAGATATTTGTCCCTGGTTCCCCCAAGAAGGAACGATTGATATTAGGATTTGGAAGTGCGTCGGCGATGCGTTCCAAGATTTTTATAAAGCCTTTGGGCCTGAAAAGGTCCCCGTTTCTACTTTTACTTACTGGAATCTCATAAATGACGTCCTCAGGGTTCACTCCCATGACCCGGATGTTAGAGAAGTTATAAAAAAGGGGGAGAGCCTCTCAAAGGAATCGTCCCGTCCCCCGTCAGAAAATGACTCCGTGTATATAGATATCCCTATTACTGACCCTAAGCCCAAGCCCTGTCTCGAGGAAGGCCCTACCCAAAATTCGGCTGAACCCCCTAGTCATCCCTCATTAAGACTTTATCCCTGCCTTAAAAACCTTCCCCAAGATTCAGACACAACGCTCCCTCCCGAGGACCAGGCTACCCTTGAGGATGCGGCCGCTCATTACCATCAGAAGGACCCCTCTGTATCGTCTCCTCCACCCTTCTGGCCACCTCCTTATATCATCCCTCAACACCCTCCATTCCTCGCTCCCATCGTCCACGGTCCCCCTTCTACTATTCCTCACTCCAATCCCCCTACTCAAACAGCCACTTCCCTAACACAACAGATTGCCTCTCTTCGAGAGGCCCTCCAGGAAAAATGCCAACACATTAGTCTTCTCAAAGAACTCCGTGCCCTTGAGGCTGAATTCGCTGCACTCTCTGGGCTGCCCTTTTCCCCCCGTCTACCCCTAAAACGAGCTCCTAAACAAAAACCTGTCCTCGCCTTTCCGGTCACTCGCAGACAGGCTGCAGAGGTAGGTCCCGATACTCATACCCCTGAGGACCCCCAAAAGAAGGATACCGCAGAGGGGTCCGATAATGAGGCTGAGGAACAAGATAACCCCCCCTCAGAGGAAGAAACGGAACCCCCAAGAGACAGACAGCGCTACCGCCCTTTAAACATTAAATATTTAAAAGACTTAAAGGCTGCGGTCCACACTTATGGCCCTGTGGCTCCCTTCACGGTAGCCTTGCTGGAAAGCCTCACCGACCATTGGCTGACGCCAAATGATTGGTTCACTTTAGCTTACGCCGCCCTGTCTGGCGGTGATTTTGTTTTATGGCGCACAGAGTATGCGGAAAACGCACGAAAAATGGCTGAACGAAATACTCAGAGCCAGTCCTCCCGCTCCTGGACTAGAGATCGCCTTCTCGGCCGACCGCCCTATAACACCAATGAGACTCAGGCCGCCTTCCCCCCAGGCTTGTTAGCTCAGGTCCAAAATGCCGGCCTCAAGGCCTGGCGTAAACTCCCACCCAAAGGGCCCGCCAGCACCTCCTTGGCCAAAATCCATCAAGGGCCTGACGAATCCTATTGCGATTTCATCAGCCGCCTAACTGAGGCTGCCGAGCACTTAATTGGAAAAGAAGAGTCAGATAGCGCCTTTATTAAACATCTTGCATTTGAAAATGCCAATGCCACATGCCAAGACGCCATCCGCCCCCATCGCAATGGCTCCCTCTCAGACTATATTAAACTTTGTTCTGGTGTCGGGGCGTCTCACGCCATCGGTCTAGCCATTGGAGCCGCACTAAAAAGCTTCACACAGGACAATCAAAAATCCTGTTACAATTGTAAACAGCCTGGTCATTTTGTCCGGGAATGCCCTATAGACAAACAGCCCCGTCAGCCACCTTCCACTATCTGTCCTCGCTGTAAACGCGGCAAACATTGGGCTAGAGACTGTCACTCCAAGGTAGATGCTATGGGTAACCCAATTCCCCCCAGGTCGGGAAACCCCCAACGGGGCCAGCCCCTGGCCCCAAGTCCCCAGAACATACCAGGGGCAATACGGTTTGTTCCTCAGTCCCAGTCTCCATTACCTCCCTTTGCAGAGCCACCCCAGGCAGTGCAGGATTGGACCTCTTGTCCCCCACCCCAGCATTATTAACCCCTGATCAAGGCATACAACTCCTCCCTACCAATGCCCATGGGCCTCTACCACCCAATACCTTCGGGCTAGTCCTTGGGCGCGGTAGTTCAGCTCTAGCGGGGATTAATATTATCCCGGGAGTAATTGACCAAGATTACACGGGGATCATTACTCTCCTGGCCTCAGCGCCTAACGGGCCGGTTACTATTCAACAAGGCCAGAAAATAGCTCAACTTATTTTACTTCCCTTAGATTCCTCCACTAAGTCTAACCTCCCTCACCCCAGACTACACTCTGCCTTTGGGACCTCGGATACCTACTGGATACAACAAATTACCCCTGACAGACCCCTACTCACTCTAAAATTAGACAATAAACCCTTTGAAGGACTCATTGACACTGGGGCTGACGCTACGGTCATCACCTCTCACTTCTGGCCTGCCTCGTGGCCTACCACTGTTGCCTCCACCCATCTAAAGGGCATTGGTCAGTCTACTAACCCTAGACAGAGTACAAAACTTCTCACTTGGGCAGACAGTGAAGGTAATACCGGCCACGTCCAACCTTATATCATCCCAGGGCTGCCCGTTAACCTCTGGGGACGCGATATACTTTCCCAGTTAAAGCTTATCATGTGTAGCCCCAATGAAGTAGTCACACAACAAATGCTCAACCAAGGCTTTGTCCCAGGACAGGGGCTTGGAAAGTCGGGACAAGGCATCAAACATCCCATAACTGTTATAACCAACAATAATCGGACAGGTCTGGGACATCCCGACCAAAATTTCTCCTAGCGGCCATTGACTTCCCTGTACCCCATGCAGACAAAATTAGATGGAAATCGGATGAGCCTGTATGGGTAGACCAATGGCCACTTAATTCAGAAAAACTCACAGCCGCCACACAGTTAGTGCAGGAACAACTGGCGGCCGGACATCTTGAGCCTACCACCTCCCCGTGGAACACTCCTATATTTGTTATTAAAAAAAAGAGTGGAGCCTGGAGACTTCTCCAAGACCTCCGTGAAATTAATAAAACTATGTTTGCCATGGGGGCCCTTCAACCTGGCCTCCCCTCCCCTGTTGCCATACCAGCCAATCACGCCAAAATTATTATTGATCTAAAAGACTGCTTTTTCACCATTCCCCTCCATCCCCAAGACAAAGAGAGATTTGCCTTTAGTCTCCCAGTCATTAATTTCAAAGGACCCATGCCTCGCTATCAATGGAAGGTCCTTCCACAAGGCATGGCCAATAGCCCTACACTTTGCCAAAAATTTGTGGCCCAAGCAGTTGACCCTCTTCGCACTCGGTGGCCCTCTATTTACATCATCCATTACATGGATGACATCCTTTTGGCCGGGCCATCCTCCGAAAAGGTTCTCCAATGCTGCCTGGAACTTACTAAAAATCTTGCCCAATTTGGCCTCCAAATCGCTCCTAACAAGATTCAAATACAAGATCCCTACTATTATCTTGGCTTCGAGCTCAATTCCAATCTTATTACCACTCAAAAGATTGTGCTAAAAACATCCCATCTCCGTACGCTCAATGATTTTCAAAAATTCTTGGGAGACATTAACTGGCTCCGGCCATATCTCAGGCTCACTACAGGACAGTTAAAACCATTATTTGATATCTTACAGGGAGATCCTAATCCTCTCTCTCCGCGTTCGCTTAGTCCAGAAGCTCACCAATCCCTTCAAATAATACAATTAGCCATTGAACAACAACAGATTAAACACATATCTTACCACCAACCCTTTTCTCTTATCATATGTGCCACCCCTCACTCTCCAACGGCGGTACTATGGCAAGAGGCCCCCCTATTGTGGATTCATTTACCCTCTTCGCCCGCCAAGGTTCTTACTCCCTATCCCACATTAACAGCCAACATCATCCAAATAGGGAGAGAAAAAAGTCGACTGCATTTTGGGAAGGACCCTAACCGGATTATCCTCCCTTATACTAAAAATCAAATTAATTGGCTCATGCAAAACGATGATAACTGGACTGGCCTCTGTGCGCTGGCTTTTCTCTTACCAGATATAGATATTCTACCCGGAGATCAGTCACTTCCTATACCAGCCCTTGATCTTTTCCCTGGACGACAGAAACGGGACCTCGCATTTATTCCCCTTATGGCAGGACTAGGTATAACCGCCGCTATGGCCACAGGTGCTGCCGGGGTAGGAGTGTCCGTAGACACTTATCAACGGCTCTCTCTCCAACTTATTGATGATGTTACCACGCTATCAGATACTATTAATGACCTTCAAGACCAGGTCGATTCCTTAGCAGAAGTAGTACTCCAAAACAGACAAGGGCTTGATCTTCTAACAGCGGAACAAGGGGGGATCTGTTTAGCTTTACAGGAATGATGCTGCTTCTATGCCAACAAATCCGGCATAGTGCGAGACAAGGTCAAGAGACTCCAAGATCTTCTTCAACGCAAAAAACAACTTCTTGACAACCCCTTTCTAACCAGTTTTCATGGTCTCTTGCCTGTCCTCCTCCCCATCCTTGGTCCCATTCTAGGATTACTCCTACTTGTCTCCCTCGGACCTTGGGCATTTAATAAACTGACAGGATTTATCAAACAACAAATAGACAACATTTTGGCCAAACCCATCCACATTCATTATCAACGGCTGGCGACAATGGATCACCCAGAGGGTGACTATACTCGCTCACAAACAGGCTCCAGCTATATAAACATATAGCAGACACGGTGGCTGAAAACGTGTCGGCCCGATCTAAAGGGCTTGAGCACCAGACGGCTGCAGCGATTGGGTACTGCAAGGGAGGGTCCCGACTGACCCAATTTCAGCTCTCCCTGAACTCATGTCCAGACTGCATAGGGGTTGGTGTCTAAGTCAAAACAATTGCCTCACCCCTGGCCCAAAAAAGACACCAGAGGCTACGCCTTGCGCGTTACTCGGGCCGTCTGAGACCCCTGAGTTCCCGTCTTGGTTAAGGCTCACTCTCTTAAAAAGATAAAGAGAGAGGAGATGTAGGAGCCTGACTCAGAGAAACTATGCTATCCGGCAGCACATGACCTAATTCCTGGAACAGTCAGTTTGCCCTTAGAAGGTCACGTCTCTGATAAGTAAAGCCCCTTCCTCATTCCGCTCTCTCCTTCCTCATTCACTCCCCGCCCAGTTTACCCTAACCCATATAATCTTGTAGCTGCAATAAAAAATTTGAGGCTTGATCAGAACTTTGTCTTGCCTCCATTTCTTCGCGCCTCCTATTTTCTCTTTTCAGGGTGTCTCCCTTCGGTCCCTGTTGAATGCCCCGCTGGTCGGGGCACAGAGCAAGTTACATTCAAGGCAGAAGTAAAAGGCAGGGAAGTACACTCTGCCCTTCAGGAGGTCATGGTAAGTATGTCGCTGTATGCTAGTACTATAGGTGAGTACCGTAGTGAGGCCAATAATTTCACCCACCCCCATGCCCACACAGCAGAATGGCATTCTCCTCCCTTCTGCCTGGAGCACAGTACAACTTCTACAAATTGAGAACCAGAGAATCCAGACCAGCTTTGGCACCTGGAGGCTTCAAGGCATCAGAGGCAGTACCTGGTGGAGGTGATGGCAGTGACTAGCAAGCCTGAGGGTGCTTGGTAAGGGCAACCGGACAGTGTGTTCTGGAAACGGTGGCAAGCGCCTGAGCAGTTTAGTGCAGCAGAGGTTCAGCAGGACTTGCAATAAAATGTGAAACACTGCTAGAGACTCCTTGGAACAACTAGGAGTGACTTTGGGTGGCGGTACTGGCAGTTGGAGCTGGTTTATTGCTGTTCATGCAACACCGTATATCCCAACAGGCTGACATGGTCTGGGGAAACATGAATTTCCATAATCAGATGTAGAATCTAAGAGTTGAAAAGGACCTTAGACCCATGTAACACAACCCCTTTCTCCATAACATCACAGATAAATGTCATTCAACACCTGTTTAAAAACCTCCAATAATAGACACTCCCCATAGGGCAGCCCATCCTGCTTTGGACACACAACATTGACAATGACCTTCTGAGTGTGATACTCAGGACAGAAAGCATGAAATAAGATATCAGGGAGGGAAAGGAACAGGATGAGAAGTCTGTGAACATTTTCTAAAGGTTCTTTTTGTGGTGTTCAGAGAGAAGAATGAGGGAGAAGCCAACAGAAGACACAAAAAAATGGGAACTATTTTTCTCTTTTGCTTTCATGTTCTTTGTCAATTTGAAAATTCGTTGCTGTGGCTAAGAGAGCATAAAATGTGGGGAGTGGAGAATATAAGAGCACACTTGGCTGCTCCCAAGAGATTGCGTCTGTGATGACCTAGGGTAGAAAGAGATCTTGGGGATAAGATCTGCAAATAGTTTTTCCACAAATAGACAAATTAAATCAGACACTTAACTAAACTTGGCTGTGGTTTACACATTCTGTTTCCTATTTCATGAATTCCCCTTACAGATAAGGGAGCGTATAGACAGAGATAAGTCTACCACTGAGTAATGTCAACTAAAGAATAGAAATGTTATCCTCTAGTCCTATTCTAATAAACCCACCTTGAGACTGATAAAAACTCCATGATGAATCCAGAGTGTAAGCCTGAAGGTGGTTTATATAGTTAGGAACTTTGCCCTCAGTGTTTAGTTTTGGGGGGAGTTGGGAGCCAAAGCAGCTCTCAGATTGTTTCAACAATAACACTGCGATCAGCTGTCACATCAGTCAGGGGCAGAAACTAGTCAAACTGGTTATTTGACTTCTGATGTATAACCAACCAAAGGAATAAGAACCACCAACAACAAAGTTTAAAGACTGACATTTTAAACTTTCAACAAGCTGTGTTGACGTGTAGCTATAACCTTAATGGGCAAACCACTTCAAGCAGAGCGAGTTTTAAAAGCTGTAAATTAAAATCACATTTCTTTTGCAAGCCCTTGAAACCTTTGAGAAACAGATCAGTCAGGTCGTCCCATATTGAGAATCCCAAAATTTTCCAGGAAACTTAGAGCTCAAAAAGAAATGAAAGCAGAAACTGAAACTGTGATTTTAGACGAGTGATTTACTGCCTGTCAGGGGCTATGAACCACATTGCTGTTTTTTTAATTTCGTGATATACTCCTTCCCTTAAACTTTAAGCCCTGGGTTCAGATTCAGTCACCATGCTGTCCAATTGTGGCTGGACTTCTCTGGTATGTGCTATCCCTTTTTGTGGTAATCCCAACATGAGCTGGACCTCAGTGTGGTCCATCCAGAGTGCAGTAGAGTGAATGTTTATAGAACCTGAAGGCAATAGGTTGGTTCTCAGGAGAGATAAAGCCTCCTCATAGAAATGGCCCATAGCTGAGGTTTTTTTAAAATCAAAATTCATGACATCAATTCTGATCAGAAGTATTTTGCTCTGAAATACTTATCGTAAGAAATAGAGATATTGACATTTCTCAAAACCAGTCTCTGAGACATGATAAGTCCATGGTGAGATGAGGGATGATTATTACCATATTAAACATGTCAGCCTTTGGTCAACAATAAATATGACCAACCTCACCTGAGGCTGTTTCTGGGATCCTATTGATTTTCTATGGAAAGATACATGGAGATTTGGGGATTGTGGTGGCACCATGAGTGTGGGCAGTGCCAGGATGCTGTGATGTTCTCTACCACGCAGTCTTCTTAAGAATAGGCAAACTACTCACTCTGTGGTCAAGGGAGAGGCAGAGGACCTTCACCTCCTCTGTGGTTGGTTAAGAATATGATTTTATGGGGTTTACACATTCTTTGAGAGACATGCCTTGAAAGAACTAAAGGACCCTGTAGCTGCCCTTAGTGATTTAGCAGGGATACTGCCCGCTAGAGGAATGGCCGCGGCTGTGAAATTTCCCACCTCTCAGGAATGGTGTAAGCTGTACCCCACCGCTAGGACTCATCGGAGAGGACAGTGGCTGGTGTAGCCAGGGAGGCCGCAGGAATGGCCACTGAAAACAGAAAAAAGGTAGAGCCCAGAAAGCTCTAGCCTATTTCTCTATTCCATCGGGTCATCATTTTGAAAGCAAAGAAGCGTGAATGTTTTAAAGGTTTTATGGTAGTGTTGGGGGATGAGACAGGCAATGGTGATCAGTGAAAATAGAATGGAGATGGGTTACAAAATTATTGCAACTAGGAAATCTTGAGAGTTGGGGATGCGACTCAGACCACTTACAAATGATCAGAAGCATCCAACAAATCTCCATTTCTGCAAACATCCTAGATTCTCAGATGGGAAGACTTGGCAGCGGGGGTAGGGAGTTGTAGTTGTATATGTTTATGCATTATTTTGTTGTAATATGGGTCGTGTGTGTGTGTGAAACATACTTTTTCCTACATGCATTTATTCATTTATTAATTTGACATCCATTGAGTACCTATTTTGTGCCAGGCTCTGGAGTAGGTGATGAGGATAAAAGGACTGAACTGAAACAGGCCGTAGTGCCTGACGTGAAACAGCACGCAGCCTAAGGAAGGAGGCAGACAGGCTTGCAAACCAGGGATCACAATAGAGTATAATCAGGGTTACAAGGAAGGGGCTATGCGCACAGAATTGTGGGAGCACCTGGCTCTACCAGGGGAGAAGAGGCCATTTGTATTGTGTTTAGGATGAGCCCTCCCCATTGACAGTTCAGGAGGGCAAAATGCACTGGAATATTGCACAAGGGGAGTAATAGTTAGCACAGTGTGGTCAGTATATGGAGCAGAGTGGCATAGTGGGGGAGATGGGAGGTAAGGCTTGAAGAGGTGGACAAAGAGCAAATCAGGAAGGGCCCTGAAACCTTGCTTAGGACAGCTTGGGAATCCACTGAAAATGATTAAGCTGGCTTTTAAGACACATCTCTATCTTCTTATATCCTCACGGGCACGAGAGAATGAGTGAGTACAGGAGGAGGGCATGGCAACATATTCTACACGTGGAAATACTGCTGTGACTGTACCAGGTGGCACAGCAGGCTGCGAGGCTGGGTGGGCCCCAGAGACAGAAAGTGTACTGCGCTGGCCTAGGCTGCAGTACAAACAGTCCTGCCTCTTGAGTCATATGACTTTAACAGATCCCATGGTATTAGAGGAATCTGAGTTAGGTAAGGAAGTCATGTGGAAATTCTGGCCAGCTGCAAGTGGAGAGTCACAGCACAGAACCCTAGGGTTCTTGAGCAAGGCCATAGAATCTGTAACAGAGAACTATTCACTCTTTGAAAAGTAGCTGTTGGCAAGCTGTGAGACTCCAAAACAGACTGAGTGGTTAATTACGGAACAGCAAGGGACCATGTGGTTGGAACCGTCCATTATAAGCTTGGCATGTCAGACCCAGCAAGACAATGATTCATTGTAAGAAGGAAGTGTTCAATTTAGTATTAGCTTGAATAAGTTCTGAGTGTACAAATAGCTGAGTGAACAAGTGGAACAGATCCCATGTCACCTACTGCTTTTTCACCGATGCCGCTCTTCAGTTCACCCCCCAGAGTATCTCCCTGACCAACTGATAAAAGAGGAAAAACCCTGAGCTTGGTTCTTGGAAGGGTTGGTGCAAACCAAAAGTAACTGTTGTAATACCACCCTACCCGGTAGTGGACCTACAGGACATTGCTGAGGGGAAATCACTACGGAGGGCGGAGCTTCAGGCAGAGAACCTGGTCATCCATTTTGTGTGGTGAGAGAAGTAAGGCAAACATATAAACAGACTTATGGGCACTGGAAAATGGCTTAGCAGGTGGTCAGGTGCCTGGAAGGAACATGGCGAAAAGACGGGACTAGGTGATCTGAGATAGAAGCCTGTGGATGGGCCTGTGGGAGTGGGAACTTTGTACTGCATGGGAATGCCCACCAGGGAATATCTGCTGCAGAAATATCACCAAATAATCAAGTGGACAGGATGTCAGCCATCTCTGATAAAATCTACTTGGCCAACTCACTGGCAAGTAGATTATGTTGGAAACTTTTCACCTGAAAAAGTCAACAAATCAACAAATCAAGACATATTCTAGGTATGGTTTTTCCTGTCCTGCCCACAGTGACTTTATTGGCACAACAATCTGAGGGAGTGTATTTGAAAATTGACAGGGGCCTGAAAAACATCACCTCGAAATAAGGGACCCTCTCTGGCAAAGGAGCCATGACTGTGAGCACAGGATCATGGCGTCCACTGGTCCTACCTCATGCCATTCCATCTAGAAATCGCAGGCCTGATGTGATGGTGGAATGATCTCTTGAAGGCAAAAGCTGAAGACCAGCTTGTAGATGATATCCTGTGGGGCTCGGTGCTATCCTTCAGGATGTGATACACGTCTTGACCCATGGTCATTGGATAGAATACACGGTTCTGGCAACCTAGGGATGGAAATAGGAATGGCCTTGTTCCCCATCACTTCCGTGATCCACCTGGGGAATTTTTGCTTCCTGTCTCTGCAACTTTAGGTTCCGTGGGTCTATATGTTCTGATTTCCAGATGGAGATACTTCCACAAGGGTCACAGGAGGAGTCACGCTGTATTTAAAGTTCTGGCTATAAACTGGCCCCTTTGGATTCCTCGTGCCAGGAGAAGAGAAGACAGAAACAGGATCGGGGGAGCTGATCATCATGAGGAAGCAGGGCTGCTGCTATGTCATGGAGGCTGGGAGGAAAGCATTTTGCATTTAGATGATTCACTGGAGCATCCCTCCCATGTTCACTTCTAACTGTAAATGGACAATCATAGTAGCCCTGATCTGGTAAAGACACGGTAAGCAGGGCCTCAGATTCTTCAGGGATGAGGCCTGAACCCTCCACCTGTCACATCACCCAGACCAGCAGAAGTGCTGGCTGAGGTGGAAGAGATCTGCAGTGGTGGCAGACGGGGGATGAATGGTGAGGACCAGTCCTGGCTCCAGGCTACCTGAGCAGCTGAGACTATACTTCCCCAAACGAATCTTTCTCATCAATTCCCTACAAACGTTGACCAATAAGAATCCAGGAGAAGCTGTGTCTGGAAGGATAAACTTAATATGAGAAATATGGGGCTCTGAGTAGTGCAAGAGGAAGACTGCACGAACTGCTGGGGGCCCTTCCCAGATTCTCCTTGCTGGACCATGTACCTATCTCCAGCTGGTTAGATGTTGACTGCTAAGGTCTCATGGCTTCATTCATATCCAGAGAAACCCCTCAGGAGATGGGAGGTTATGCAGCTCCCGTCCTGCAGGGGCGACCAATGATTGCATGATATGGTAGCAGTTGGTGGTGGTGTCCATCCCAAATTCATTCTGAGTTGCAATTCATGCTCCAGAGTGGCCAGTGGCATTAGGCTGAAGCTTGACACCAGCGGAAACCATATCCTCGCTTAGCTACTTCCCTTGCCCTGTCCTGATCTCTCAACTCTGTTATAGATTCCTCCTGAGACTGCACAAGAATCCCTCTTCTTCTGCTGCTTCTAGGGAACCTAACCTAAGACAGCTGGTCAATAGAAGAGATGTTTTCTGAGCAGGCAGCCCTTTCCTGTAAGCTCAGACCATACCTTGTAGGCTCCAGAGACCCCCCTGAGGCAATTGTGTGCCTGCAGAACACGTAGTCAGCCTTCAAGCCAGGTGACTCGTTCTTAACATTCACCCTGGGATGCATTCCTAGCTGCACCAAGTAGTTATCTGTTAAAAATGCATGCTCAGCAGGGTGGGGAAACAAAGCCTTGCTTCTTCCACCTGGCGTCTTAGGGAATAATGTGACAGCTCCCTGTGGATCTGCCCTCCCGCTCTCATCTTCAGGCGCCTCGGGCTACTCTTGTCAGCTTGAGAACAGGAGGGCAGTGGGTGGACAACACCTGGTGAATAAATTTACACGCTGAAATAATGGTTTCCATGTTGGTTTTTCATAATTAACTAAACAGGCTGGAGTTAAGTTTCATGTGTAAAAAACTTGTGAGGAGCTCTTGACAAGAGATGAAGGTTGATGAGGGAAGTTACGTTTTATAAACACTTTTTTCCACCTTGGGCTCCTTGTCTCTCTTCCTCTCTCCCCCTCTCACTTTCTCTTCCTCTCTCCCCATTCTCTCCCACTATCCCCTCCCTCCTTCCTCCTCCCCAGTCTCCCTCTTCCTCTCTCTCCTCATAAAACCCTCCTTGATGATGTTTGGGTGTTCGTGTAGCCCTACACACTTCACTTCCCAGCATGTGTGTGAAAAGAAAAATAGTAACATCAACAGATTATATTGGTGCTTCTGTAATTCGAAAATTGCATTTGCAGATACGTCTCTGATCCTGAAAGGGGAAAAAAAAGGTTTTTCTAAGGCTTCAGCAAAAGAGATTTGGAAAATAAATGGGATGGCAGGTGCTGGGAGAGCTGAGAAGTTGAAACACAGCGGAAGATGCCACACCCGCCCTGGGAGGGAGTGCTCAGCCTCTCCTTACATCTCAGCAGCTTGTCTGGGTGGGAGGGGCACGTGTTGTAAAAACATTTCCTTGTTTGTGAAGACAGACTTTGCACTTCTCAGGTAAGAGCCTACCATCGCTGCTGAGAGAACAAAGGCCTTTATTCTGTTATCTGGCCAGATTTTAGCATTTTGAAACTTCACAGCTCACATTGCTGGCTGAGGCATGCTGTTCTCTTATGCGATTTATATGAAATGATGACCCAGTGAAAATTTCCGTTAGAATGGCTAGCTTTTGTCTTCAGGAGATTCTGCCCTTGCGATTCTATGCTTCTTCTGCTGAAAGCACTAGGAGAATTAAGTTCTTTTTTTGCTTGACTGTCAGAAGGATGTTGGCATTGACTGTGACCAATCATATTTTCTCATCAACTTCCTTCAGAACTGTAAGTCTTACAAATCTAAGATCCACCATTACAGATGCCAGCGAGACCCTCAGTTCTCGGTGAAGGTTTCTCAGGGATTAGGCTCCTTAACTGAGTGAGTTAAGTCACAACCTCACAGCAGAAACTTTCCATGCCTGCTGGTTTTTTCCGGGGGTGTGAGGTGGGGGTGGGGGGTTGTGAGTAATATAATGTGGGCTTTTATAACCTTTGCTGATGTTTCAGATCCACTTTACTCTGACAGGCGAGACCTCATGGTTGGGTTTCTCTTTGGGACTGGACACAGACTGGAGACTTCTCCTGCAGGCTGTCCGTGAGGGCTTTAGGGTAAAAGATGGACGCGTTGGGTGCACTTGGTCATCTGAAGTGCTTCCATTTCCCATGGAACACTGGCGTACTGCAATGCTGTATAGATAAGTGGGTGTGGAAGTCCTGCCTAACTGGTAACACAGAATTATCCATAATAACCAACAGACTGCTTCAGAGGTCCAAGTTCCTGAAAACAGTGTAGTTTTTAGTGCGTAAGAATTGTAGGACAACAAAAGCTATTGACCTGCCTCCCCTCATCCCATAACTTTCTTTATTACAACCTCTTTTATTAGAAAATTCTCACCCTCATTCTCTAATGTTGGTGGGTTTAGGAAAATCGTGACTCAGCAACACATCAAACAGAAGACCTTTCTAGTCTACTGTTGAGAAACCAGATGGCATGCTTGTACTGTGGTCCCACCTACCAAGGCAGCCCTTTCCTCTGTGTTCCCTTTACAAACATGCTCTGCTCCAGTGTACCCAGCACGCACACAGCTGGCCTCTGCGCCTACCCTCTGTCTCTGTGCTGAACTTGCCTGCCCTTCAAGATTCAGCTCTCTTCTCTGCCTTCCCCATAAAGATGTACCTGACTGTTCCAGCCCACCTGGTTTATTCTCTCTCTGGATTCCTGTTGCACTTGTCAGTTCTATGCAGTTCAGTGTTCGTCTTGTGTGTTCACTAATAATTTTATGTTAATTTATTTTTTTTCAAACCTTTGTATCTAGTAATCATACTAAAAATGTATTAAGTACTATTACGTGTTAGGCATGTTAATTATGTCACCTCTAAGTTTCACAATAACCCTTCAAGTGTTAATATCCCATTTTAGAGTTAAGAAGGTCGATGTTTGGGTGGTTAATAAATTACTCAAGTGGCAAAGCATGACTAGGAACCCAGGAACACAATTTTAATCTTCATGATGTCAACACTTGTCTCACTCTTCCCTCTTAAGGGCAAGACACTATACTGTATGTTTCCCTTTTAATTTCACATTATTTATTATACAGTAGGATACAGAAGAGGTGACATGTAAATCACTGAATGGTTCTGTGGTAACCACCACTCTACTCTCTGTTTCTAGGAGTATGACTTTTTTGATTTCACATATAAATGATATACAGTATTTGTCTTTGTCTGACTTATTTTACTTATTTAGCATATTGCCTTCAAATTCCATCCATATTGTCCCAAATGATAGGGCTCCTTTCTCATGGCTAATCCCGGGGGTGCCAAAAAAATGTATACACATGACTTGTATTCATCTTTTGTTATTGGTATATATTGAGTATTACAATTTTAATGCAGTTTTTTTTTTCTTTCTTCAAATGTGTATACATTTTATGGCACCCTCTGTAGATACATATCAAATCTTTATTCATTCATCTGTTGATGGACATTTAGGTTGTTTCCATATCTTGGATATTTTGAATAATCCTGCAATGAACATGGGGTTGCTGGTATCTCTTAGAGATATCTTATTTTAATTTCCTTGGGCTATATACCCAGAACTGGGATTGCTGGTTTATATGGTAGTTCTATTTTTAATTTTTTGAGGAACATCTGTACTGTTTTCCACAGTGGCTACACCAATTTACTTTCCCATCAACAGGGCACAGGGGTTCTCTTTTCTCCATATCTTACCAATACTTGTTATCTCTAATTTTTTGATGATAGCCATTCTGACAGATGTGAGATGCTATACCTCATTGTGGTTTTTGACTTGCATTTTCCTGATGATTAGGGATGCTGAGTACCATTTCATGTACCTGTTGGCCACCTGTATGTCTTCTTTGGAAAAAAATGTCTATTTAGTCCCTCTGCCCGTTTTTAAATTGGCTTGTTTCTTTTTCTGCTATTGAGCTGTGTGAGTTTTTAAAACTATATTTTGGATGTGAATAGCCTTATCAGATATATCACTTGCAAAATTTTCTCCTGTTTTGTAGGTTCTCTTTTCATTTTGTTGATGGTTTCCTTTCCTGGGCAAAAGCTTTTTAGTTTGATATAATTAATTGCTTTTGTTGCTTGTGCTTTTGGTGTCATATCCAAAAAGATCATTGCCAAGACCAACTTCAAGGAGCTTCTTACTGTGTTTTCTTCTAGGAGTTTTATAATTTCAGTTTTTTTCGTTTAAGTCTTTAATCCATTTCAAGTTAATTTTTGAGAGTTGTTTAAGATAGCAGTCCAATTTTATTCTTCTGTATGTGGTTGTCCAGTTTTCCCAACATTTATTGAAGAGACTATCTTTTCCCCATCAAGTGTTCTTGGCTCCCTTGTCATATATGTGAGGGTTCATTTCTGGATTATGAATTATGTTCCACTTGGGAGACTATATATATTTTGAGTATAGCATGGTACACTTGTGAGTTCTTCATAATATGTAGATGTATTAGGTTGGTACAAAAGTAATTGTGGGTTTTGCAATTATTTTTAACCTTTTAAACTGCAATTACTTATACACCAACATAATGTGTAGAATGTACAAACCATGGGTTTAATTAAGAGACACGCTAAGTGAAAATATTTTATTTTCTGTCATGTATATATCATCACACACAAAATTTAATGTCGTGATTTTCTTCACTCCTTTTAGCTTCTGGCTTGCAGCCAACAAGGTTTTTCTCCCAAATTTGCCCTCTTTTATTGAGTTGAAAGGTTTGTCCTTCTCATTTACCCTAACCTGGATCTTCTATGAGACATTTGCAGTTATGCCGTGGAAAATGCCTGTAGCACAGACATATGCAAAGTATTACCACTTTGCTTTAATCACCAGAGCAGAGTCACTCCATGAATAATTTGAGACACAAGCATCCTGTTGAAAACCAAGACCTCTGGGTTGTGAGTCATCTGTTCTTTCTGTGGCAGGTGTTGGGGTCAGAGCACTTTGGATCCTTTACTATGGTTTGTAGAAAAGACAGTTAGCCCTACAAATCCCAGTGCTACTGCAGCCAGTGCACTTTTATTAGCCAAATATTCATTTGAGGTGGTTGTATACTGTACTAGAGAGTTTGCCTTTCTCCCTGCAGGCCTGGCTTTTAGGTTCTCTCTGTAGTATTTCATGTGGAAGCAAAACTATTGATGCATTCTAGTCTTTCAGAGCTAGCTGTTTTATCTGAATCCCAAAACCACCAGGCATTTTAACATGCTATAAACTTGTCAAGGTCTGTTTTATGGGGAGCCAGGTATGGACAAAGTTGGGAGAGGCCTGTACTGCTGCCATCTCTAGATCCTGCATTCGATTTGGTTGAATCGTGTTGATATTAACCTTTACCGATGATCATATCAAAGTAAGTAGGAAAAAAGACTATGTCTAGTACAGCACCATTATTTGAGAGACGGGTAGTATGAATACATGAAATATTAGTTAAAAATTATAATATTATATATAACATTATAACTATGGCTGGGAAATATAATTAATTAATTAATTAATTCATTCATTCATTCAAGCCATCCAGATTAGTAGCAACCAGGAGGCTTATGATAAAATACACGGCTAATTCGTAAGTGGCATATTGATTGGTTTTATATGTGTAGATACCTCAAAAATTTCTAAGGATGCTTAAAATTTCTTCTTAAAAATATAAAATATATATGAGTATAACACCAGATAATTTCTTGAAATGCCATTTCCCCCCCTCTTTCTTTCTGATTAGGAGGCTGAAAAAAGTAAAAAAGCAATTATTCTACCTTCCTGTAACTATGGGTAAAATATGTATATTCTGGCATCCCTCGTCTCCAGAGAATTAATAGCGTCTTTCGATTTCTGTGGCCAGCTACAGAAAGCCCCAAACATCTTTGTTTGGAAGCACTGGGATTTCTAAGGGAAGAGCCTGGAATTTCCTGTGACATGGTAAACAAAAAGTGTGGCCAGCTCTAGGAGCTGACCTGGGCCCTTTCCTGTGCCGAGTTGTAGAAAGAGCAGGTCCACTGAGGGGGCTGCTGGAGGGAGCACTAAATAAAGTTTGTCCTCAGGCAAAGGACCAGGGGATACAAAGAGAGGAGATACTCCAAGCAGAGCAGCTGCCACCTTCAAATGGGCTTGCTTGCTTCAGCAAGGGACATCTCAGGTGATGCCTCTTTAAGCAGCAGAGGACCTTCTCCAACTTTTCTAGACTACATTGCTTTAGGATCCCTAAGATGGGGAAGAGTCCAGAACAAATTAAGAAAATTGGTGTGGGGACAGAGCCAGGAGTGCAGTTTCCAGGCTCACGGCCTCACGTGGAAAGGTGCTGGCTCGGGTAGTAAATGGCAATCAGCTGTGATCGGATGAGCATCGGCTATGACTAGTTGGTCATCAGCTGTAACCAGTGAGCCATTAGCCACTGATATAACTGCCATGGCTGAGCTAGCAAGCGCGGATTGCAGAGGTGCGGATTGCAGTTAGCAGTTGAGGTTGATTGGCAGAGAAGCGGCTGGTGGATTGTGGGTCGTGTGGCTCCTGCTTCCTGTGTCTCCAATCCAGCCGCCAGCGAGAATATAGCGGTATGACTCCCCTACCTATGGCTCCATGGGTGTTCCTTTTTGGCCTCACCATATCCTGCATTCTAGTGCGGGAAGCGGGACCAGAGATCCCGCATGACACCCTGCATGACAATTGGGTTCCCACTTATTGTGTTAAGAATGGGCAAAGCTAACTTGAATTGGATTTGGAATACTGCTTCTGGAACTTTACTGTGTGTCCATGTGTATTACGTGGACTCTTGTTAAAATTTTGGTTCTGATTTAGTAGGTTTGGGATTGGGCCTGAAATCCTGACATTCTAACCAACTCCAGGTGATAAAAATACTGTTGATTTATGTGTCACACTTTATGTAGCAAGGAATAGAAAAATAAATAATCATGGCATTTTCACACTGGAGTATTTAGGAACAAATATGTATGCAATATACACATACACACAAATTTATATATATGTGTATATATATACATGTATACATATACACATATATACACATATAGATACATACACACACATATATACATGCAAATACATACGTATGTGTTTATAAATAAGTGTGTGTGTATATATATATACACACATATATATACACATATACTGATGTGTGTATGTATATATGTGTGTATATATTACTGGGGTGCCAAAAAAATGTATACAAGTGAACACTTTGGTCAACGTTGCCCAAGCAGTAGTTCGCCGTAATCAGAAGTGTCTGGACGCTGATGGTAACCACTTTGAGCACCTCTTATAATTGCAGAAGTCAAACGTGACTTGTGTTCATCTTTTGTTATCAGTATATATTTCGTATTACAATTTTAATAGTTTTTTTTTTCTTTCTTAAAATGTGTATACGTTGTTTTGGCACCCTCTGTATATTCAATAAAGCATACTAACCTTTAATCAAGTAGTAGGCTATGGACTACCTGCTTCAGAACTAAACTATCTGGAAGTGTGTGTTAAGGATGTAGATTCCTGGTTCCAGACCAGGCTTGCTGTGTCAGAATCTGGTGAAGCCTCCTGGCAATCATAGCTACAAGTTGAGAATCTTTGGCGAGGTTTGCAGATTCTCCCTCTGGTTATAGCTTAAACTTGTGTGGAGAATTCTTTTAAGAAGCCTTGTCTTCATTCCCAGAGATTCTGATTTAATTGTGCTGGAGTAAGGTCTGAGCATTGGGCTTTCCCCCTTAAAGCCTCCCTGGTAGTTGTAATATGCAGTCAGGGTTGAGATCCATGAGGAGGTCAAAAGCTGAGCAGTTGAAGTCACACTGCACGGTGAAGCCTGGCAAACACACTTCCATCAAGGTGACCTTTAAAAGACACTTAACCTTTTAATCTAAGTTTCCTCATCCATAAAATGGGGACATTATAATGAGAAACTCATAGAGGAAAGAACACAATGGTAAATATTTGGTTATAGTACTTTGCACATGGTAAACAATAAATGTTCGCCTTTATATTTCCTTTTATGTCTTATTTGTCATATTCATGCAGTCCATCTTTTATGAAGGATTTACCAAGCAAAGCCAAACTTCAATATAAACGTTGTCCAAATTTTCACAAATACAGAATTATGAAACTTTGAACTTGGGTTACAGATATATGATTAATGTTTATATCTTTTACGTAAGGTTAATTACTACTTTACTTCTATTATATTTGTCACTTGGAAATAATTCATACTCATTATAAAAATATTTGGAAAACTTATAAAAGTGAAAGGAAAGTAAAATTCACCCAGGATCCTTTTACTTGGAATGAACTATTATTAATTTTCCTATATTTCCTTCTAGTATTTTCAAATACACATATAGAGTATATATGCATCTATATAACAAATTTGATATATGTGTATATTACAAAATTGGAATCTTTACTGTATATAATTTGTACCATGTGTTTTTAACATTAATATTTTGTCATGAACATTTATCTATGCTATTAAATATTCTTTTAAAAATATGACTTTTAATTTTTGCCTAATATACCATTATAGGGCTATACTATAATTTACTGAATCTTTTCTCTGTTGTGAGATCATAACTAGGTGATAAATATTTTTGTACATAAATCTTTTATTACATCTCTCATTTACTTAGGGATAGATTTCTAGAAGTGGTATTATTGAATCAAACGTATGAGCATTTTTATGGATATTAATGTGTGATGCCAAATAGCTTTCCACGTAAATTTCCAATAGCAATATATACAAGAATACTTATTTTCCTCACTCTTACTAGTATTAAACATTACCTATAAAAAATGTATTTCAATCTGATAGGAATTTTAATTTGTGCTTAAAAAATTACTAGTTGAGCATGTTTTCCATTTTTTTACAAGTTTAGTGTCTACTTAATTCTTTTATGAATTTTCTGCTGTTATTCCATTCTTTTTCCATTGACATATTCCTTTTTCTAATGGGTTTATTAACATATTTATAGCTAATAATTTTCCTAATTAATTATTTAACATTTATTTTTACTTAGATTCTTTGATAGACATACAGAAGTTTAAACAAACAATATATTAAATTATGCCAATATTTACTTTGTGATTTGACTAATTGTATACTTTGAATGGCTTTCCTCAGCCTCAGATCAGTTAAACAGCTTCCTATAATTTCTTGTGCTATATTTTTAAAAAGTATATGACTCTTTAATTTTTATGAATGTTGTTTTGGCATGTGATGTAAGACAAGACTCTAACGTGTTTGAGTTGACTGGCAGAGAATCAAGCTCTGGAGCTGAAGACTTGTGTAGGTCTCATAGTACGGGCTCCAGACACTTTCTCCTTTGTTACTGAATTATTTCCGCAGAGCTAATAGAGAAGGGACTGATTGTATTTCAACCCTGTTGTGGGATTATTCATGGTAGTCTCTCCTTGTCCACCTTATCTGCTAGGAATTTGTTCATTTTATTTTTTGACATTGGTTTATCAATCTCTAATTTCACTGTAATGTGTTTAAAGAACATGGGCTATATTTTTATAATTCATTGAGATTTGCATCATGTCCATTGTGTAACAAAATAATTTTCTCACTTACTTTTTAAATTTTAAACATTGTTGAAAGAATCAAGTAGTTCTGTAGAGCTTGTTATGAAGAGCAGCAGTATCCCACGGCCCCAGTTACCCATCATTTGTTGTTCTCCGAGGCTACCACTTCCGGTTCTTTCAGTTGATTCTTTTAGCATTTACCTCCATATCTCCACATAACATATTAATATTGCTACTTCCCACAGTGGAAAACAAGGATTTATTCTTCTGATTTCTCCAGAGATACAGACATACTCAGGAGCCTCATCCCACTCAGACACACGCGCACACACTTTGTATTTCCCCCGGATATATTGATATATTTACTGGGGGGTAATTTTGGCTTGATTTCTAGCCACTGTTTATGTTCTCATTACACCATCAATACAGTTCACAACAAAGAAGTGCTTAGATTGGGTTTATTGATTGTTGGTGTCCCTGAGCTGGCTCACTGGGGAACCACTGTTGTTAGTTTCTTTTTGGACTGGTCAGATACACCAGATAAGGCTCTTCCCATTTCCTGCTTGGAGAGGGCGTAAGAGCTGGTTACCTACATTGTGTGAAGTGTGCCAGAGGCAGACTGGAACCGAGGTGTGGTGGGGTTCAGAATGTATGTTTAATCCCTTTATTTTTGGTATGGCTCAGTACCCTCCTTCTCACTTGTATCTAGTATCTCCTTGTCCAGGACCTTCTGTTATACTTTATCTAGAGATTAAACTTCCAGTCTTATGGATGGGTTGGGGGAAGTTTGTGGGGAGGGGTGGCCAGTTGCCTGGCCACATTAAGTGGTGGAGGAGACTTGGGGATCTCATTACTTTTTAAACAGACTTGCACAAATCCTTCTTTAGTCTGACCCTCACCTCCTACTTACAGAGGTATCTGGTGCTGTACATTTCTGAGTCTTTTGGGTGTTCTTCAGGGTAAATTGGGTTTTTCATGGGTTTTCCCACTGTCAGCTTTGGATTCAGCTTTCTTGGGTCTGCTAAGTCAATTACTTTGGACCATCTGCTTTCCAGCTTCCAAAATTTTGTTGCTGTTGTCTTTTTTCCTGTTCTTTTTATTCTAATGGGTTTATATTTTTATAAAAATCTCTTTATTGTCATTTTAGTGGGGAATGTTGGGGGCAGCGTATGCAAATACAAGCACTACCTTTACCTTCTTTATCTAATAGCCCATTTTCTTCATTATTAAAAAGAACTCCGTGTTCATTTTTAAATAGATTAGAAAAAAAACATGGTTGTCAAAAATATTTAAAAATCACTTATAATCTCATCTTCTAGATTTACCCATTACTAGTATCATTTTGATATAAAGTTTTCAAGATACATATATGTTTATTTATTGAATATATATATATAAAGAAATGGGATTATTATATGAAGACTTTTGATAACTTCATTTAAGATTACCTTAACCTGGTGATAAATAAAATGTACTTAATTCTTCATAGAGGTCTTAATATAAACAAGAAAAAAGCTTCTCTAAATAATTTTGTAAATATGTTTACATTGCTGAGTACAAGTGTCAAAGATAATTGTTGAAAGGAAAGTTAAAAATAATTGTCTCATCAAATTAGTAGACACAATACAGTCATGGGGATATGAAATACAGAATGGGGAATATAATCAAAAATGTTGTAAGGATTATGTAAGGTGGCAGATGGGCACTGGACTTATCAGGGGGATCACTTCATTGACTGGGTAGATGCCTGACCAATGCTCTGTACAGCTGAAGCTGGAGTAGAATAATATTGAATGTCAACTTTAATTAAATATATATATATAGTCATGGGAGGTGGAGTATAGTATAAGGAAGACAGTCAGTGGTATTGTAACAGTTATATAAGATGTCAGAGGGGTAGTAGCTTGGGGAAGGGGGTTCTCACTTTGTGGGGATGTAAATGTATAACTATTATGTTGCTTTATACACCTGGAACTAATAAAAAAATAATTGTCTCATAACTATATCCTAGCTTTTAGCTACCAAATTATATTAAACAAAGATGGGGAAATGAAGGTAAGGAGGAGTGTGGAATGTAACCTGCCAAATCCTTTGTTATAGTTAATAGGATATCAAGAAATTCTGTTTTGTTCTCAAATTTGGTAATTAGAAAAAATGTAGCTTACAAATATTTTGTTTTGTTTAATTTATGTGGTGAAGACACAAGCAAACGCATTGTGGAAATAAAAAAAGAAATAGCAATGAAACAAATACAATACAAAGGAAAATACAAAGACAAAATAAATGACAAAAAAAATAATTCCTCATGCAACGTTTTCGTTTTTCTTTTGTGTAATTTCCTGTCAGTCTCTTGCATGTTGATTGGACCACAATGCTGATCACAGTAAAAGCCAAATTTTTTATTCTAAAAGTATGTCATATACGAGTCACCGTAGTCAGTTGTATTTAAAAAACATGCCATTTCTCCAAGGATCTCTGGCAGAAATGTAGATGGTGGGAAGCTCAAAGACTTTCATAAATCATGCAACAGTAAATTAAAATACACATCTTTTTTCATTTGGGGTCAACTGTATTGTAATATAACATTATATATATATATATATATATATATATATATATATATATATATATATATATATATATATATCATCTCAAGTGTTTCCAATAATAAATGCAAGGTATATATTATCCAATTCATTTATTACATAAAGAAGCAAAGGCTCACAGAGGTAAAGTAACTTGCTCGATTAACTTAGCACGTGTATGGCAGATGATGGACTTGAACCAAGATCTGGTATCAATTTCTGTGCTCCTCTCCACGGTGCTACCTGGAAGTAAAGGCCCACATATTTCCCCCCAAAGCACTAAACTGTGCCCCAGTGCAGTTCTTCCTCCAAAGACTGATATTTGGAAAACTGTCAGTTAAGTTAATTAAGTACTCCAACCCTTGGGGAAGTTTGGGGATTGCTATATTGAGCAGTGTTACACAAGTACTTCTGGGGGCCTTTGCAATGGTGGTGTGTGTTGGGAATCACCAGAGGGAAGTGCTGTGCACCCAGTTTTGCAAACTTTTTTTGACCATGGAGCCCTTTTTGTTTCTGATATACCTGAAATTGACTTACTTGAACTAGCCTCATGGGGAACACTGATTTAAAACATTACGTTCCGTCATACAGTGCATGATAGAATCAAGGGTACTAAGTCTTGTAACTTATTTCCTCCACTTGTGAAAGAAAGAAATGGAAGAAAGGAAAGAGGGAATGTAGGGAGGAAGGAAAGAAAGAAGAAAGGAGAGAAGAGGGAGTATCATTTATCGGCAGTGTTCTCTTCTTGGGGAAAGCAGACACACTAGGTTATGTCATTCAAAGAGATTTTCTCTGGGTTTGGAAATTGCAATAGACAAATGATATAAACTTTTATGAGTGAGAGAATGTGTTTCCTTTAGCTTTATACCTATAGTGCCTCAGGCAGAACTTATCACAGAGTGGGTGCTCAATAAATCAATGAGCCAGTGAATGAATGAATGGACAGAACTACAAAATCTGAGGTATGGAAGCACTGGTGAGCTTGAGCACTACCCATGATCTCTCTGCTCCTCTTGGGTGAAATGGACAGGAATCCTCCATTGCAGGGTGTTGTGAGGGTGACCCAGAGGGTGACGTCTCTACCACAGTGTCTAGAAGAGAGTAAAACTCAGTATATCTCAGTGAACTTCCTTTTCTCTTCTGGATGAAGATTTAACAATTGATCAGGGCATCTTATTCTAGGAATCCCTGTTTCTTAGGGACATTGACGATGAGGTGAATAGATGTCCATAAGTTAACATATTATTCAATCTTATGAATAGTTCAAGGATTTTTCCTTCAAATAAGTGGTCCCCAAACCTATCCTGTTACACTTATTTTTTTGTCAAAGATAATGGGCTGTCTAGACTCACATTCTGAGTATCGATGGAGGCCCCATAATGTACAAATTTCTCTTCAGCATAAATATGGAGATTGTTTTTATAACCATCACTCAGAGGGTAATTAGCAGGGCAACACTGTGTGCTGCTTGGCTAGGAAAGTTAACATATAAAAAATAATGGGCTCTACATTATGTGGGGCACCAAAGGAACCCTTGGGGAAGAGACAGGCAGGAAACAGTAGGGGAATAGGGCAAAGTTTGTGGCTGGCTCAAAATTACCACAACTTCTTTCCAAAAACCAACAGAATCTCTGCAGATACTGTGTCGAACATTTTCATTCCACCATGTGTTCTTTCTTTTTCAATTGCCTCTGCTCTCTGCCATGGGTGTGTTATCAAGGATTGAAGCTTAGCTAGCTTTGTCTCCTTCCATTGGCCTAACATTCTCACAGAAAACAGGAATGGTCAAAAGAACAGCCAGTAACCCTTCAGTGAAAGCAGTGATTTTTTTTTTTTTTTTCCCTTTTTCCTGGTTATCAGGTGGAATAATTCTGTACAACTTGTGTTTGTGCATGTGTGACAACATACAAAAAGAAAATGCCTTTCAGGATAGACCAGAGACAGAATGTCTGATTTCCCAATCTGATAAGGCCTCCAAATGGAAATGGAGAAAGTTAATTTTAGGTGCTGAATGCAAATACCTTTGTTGCTTTTGTGGCCTTGCATTCTGAAATGGTTCACAAGTGGACTTCTCGAATTTCCTTATACTTCTCAGCCTGGTTTTTGAGCTGATGGTATGTTGACGTCTCTCTCAACAGCAACAGCAAAACTATGTCTATGCATGCTTTCTTCATCTGTACGGATGGATTGCTTTCTTCCAAAAGGCTTTCGTTGCTGCAGGTGGATGTTCTTTTGAGTCAATGTTTTTATTATTTTTTTCACAGGAGAGCAAGGGTAGGTCCCTTGTCCAAGAACATGTCTAGTCATTAAGACCCAACGAACCACAGAGTATGCATGTTTAATATGTTTGGGGATACCTCCACTGGTGCTCAGCCAACTAATTACTTTCAGGACAAAGGCCAAATTATCTTTTTTGTTCTCAAGGCCTCCTGTCAACTGGCCTACCCTGCCTTATTGCCACACCTCCTGTTCCTGCCCAGATATCTTCTTTTCCTCCAAAACTGCTTGCTGAATGATCTTCATCAAGGGCAAGCTTTGGAAGTCACAGAACTCAGTGCTGGAGCATATTTGGAGCTCAGCAGAGCCTAGCTCCGCTTTAGGGACAAGTGAGGTGAAAAGACCCCTGGGTAATGAGTCAGAAACCTGACTTCTACTTACTGGCTTAGACCACTGAGAAAGACTGGAACTAAAACTCAGCTTTCCAATCTGTAAAATGGGGTAAGAAATAATGACTATGCAAGCATTTTGCCCTTGGGAAAGTCTTTTATATCCATTATGGCTTCAAAGGAGGGCTGTCCCTGCTTATGTTCTTTTCCCCACGTTTGGCAATCCGCCCCCTTCCTCTCTGCCTAGATGAAATCCTTTTCATCATTGGGGCCCTTCTTGGTTCTGTCCACTTTACAACACTTCACCCTACTGTTCTGATCATGTTGGTCTTTCACCATTCAAGTCACCTATAATCTTTACTAACAGAAGACTGTATTTTGTACTGTCCAAATAAATCCAGCTCTCTGTTCGATTTAACTTTTCTGCTTGTAATTAACAATAAATTGATCCTACTTCTGACCACTCCCAGTAGTGTTATATTCAGAAAATGTGTATATACAACATCTGAAATAAACTGAACACCCATTAGGTCTTTACTATAACCTTTCTACAAACACCAAAGGGCATGACTTTTTTTGTATGACAAACGAAAAATGTTTTCTCCTCATCACAGCGTCACAGCAATTCTGTTCCCCTCTTCAAACTCTGTGTGTGTCACAAACTGGTACACTTGGTGCTCAGACCTCTTTCTTTCATCCCCCAGGATATATATAGATGACATCGATATAGATTAGATGTACATTTTTTTTTTCCTCGGTGAGTAACTCTCCGATGTTTCTAATGTAGATGTAGTTAGATTTTTCTGATCATTTGGAGTGAAGGGAATAATTTTGAATCATTCACAGTGCCTAGTACAAAACTACGAGGCATGGGGTAGGTGTGCCCCTAATTATTGTTGAATTGTGTCCATCCCACAATAATTTTGTGGCTATGGTGATAAAGAAACTCAGATTGATGTTGCCACGGCTCTCAGGTCTCGAAGTGACTACAGCAAGGCTGGGGATGGCTGTGTTGTCAGAGCTGTAATGTAAAGAACAAGAGCCTTCATTCCATGACCATCCATGTGTTTCCAACCCGGCAGCTGGTCAAGGCTTCCTGCCCACTGTGGGCAGTGGCGGGTGGGAGTGTAGGAATGGGACACAGCCACTTTGCCCACCCTCTCCTCGTCTGCCAGTCTCTGGTGCAGTCTCCTCCCAGTTGGCAGAGAGACCAGGGTTACACAGTTGCTTTTTCTGAGGAGAGGAAACTTCTGAGCTCATCTCCCACAGTCTTGCTTTACAACCCTTGTAATCCTTTGCATGTGTATAGAATTCCCAGTATTCGAGCCAATTTCACATATATTGTTATGATTTGATACTCAAAGTAACCATGGAAAACAGTACTGTGCTCTGAAACACCCCTTTTATAGATGAGAGAAGGGAAATAGATGAAGTACAAAGTTTCCTCTGTCCCTCACTGGCCACTGAATGTCTTTTTGAGACTCTCTCCAGTATATATTTATCCCACTAGTTTTATATAGTGCATATCTGACTTTTGTAGCTTAATTGATGCTATGGTCCATTTATCTTATACCCTTTAGGTATGTCAGCACTGAGGGCAAAATCCTTCCATTTAATCTCATGGAAGGGGGTTCAGCAGACTACTCTGCATGTATTATGGAAAATGCTCCTGTTGTGATGGCGTTGACAACTGCATACCTGTTGGAAGTGGGGTTTGGGCACAGATGGTGACCAAAGGAATGAAGATAATTTGGAAAGAGTCTCTTTTTTGATGTGTGACAAGTAGAAAGTGCACCTGGACTTTCAGGGGGGAAGTGGAATGAAAGGGAAATGATTTCCAGGAAGGACACATCTTTAACCAGCTCCACCCAATCCATCTGGGTTAATTTCAATGGAAACCCTGCACTGTCTACCAGCAGTTTTGAGGACATCATCTGGTTAAGAGATGCAGGCCTGCCCTTTATGAAGTTCACCAAACCTGTCACTGTTTGGGTGCCAGCTGTATTTTATTGTTATCACTTCTATGATCAGTGTTTCCAGATTTGAACCATGAAAAGTGGTGGGTTCCTTGAAATCACGGGTCATAAGCTGGTAGGCTTTGGTCCTCATTTAACCCACAGATGTGTTTTATTTAGCTCATTCAGAGTTAAAAAAAGAAAAACAGTTTCCAACCTTTATAAATGGGGACAGTCCAGGTAAAATGGTATTTTTGGCATCTTTAGACAATTAATTTGTCTGGGGCCATTGGGGTTGAATAATTACATGTCTGTGTTTGGTCAGAACCAATTCGTGGCCTGTGGGTTGTTGTTTGCTACAGTCCTATGTGGCTGCCTCGCTCATCTTTGTTGCTTGCTTATCCCCTGGGGGCACTTGATTTTCCCACCCCTCCTCCTAAAAGTCACTCGGCCTCCAAATTCTTTTCTTTGAGCTTGGTATCAGTCAATATAGAGATATAATTTGAAGCTGTGACACTGAGGGGTGAGAAAGAGAAAGGGTTGCCCAGGAAATCTCTTTAGGTTTCACTTCACTTTTTCCATTCCTACTCTTTTCTCTCACAGGTAACTTAATTCAACCAGAGTATTGCAAAGCGGGGGGGGGGGGGGGGGGGAATGCTAGGTATGTCCCATGAACAATAGGCTACAACAGTGGTTCTCAATCTTTGCTGCACCCTTAATTCTATCCAACCACTTAGAATATCCCACTGTCTTGGCTGCACCCCAAACCAACTGAATCAGAATCTCTGAGGATGACACCTGGATGTCACAAATTTTAAAGCTCCCTACGTGGGTTACTTATGCATCCAGTGTTGAGAACTGGTTGGTTAGGCTTTTGAGGAGGTTTATGGAGGGTCCTTCTGGTCTTTGAACTTAGGAATGCCCTTTACTCTCTTCCAGGCAGATGCAGAGATGTATCTTAGACAATGAGCATCATAAGAAGCTGTGTGCATCAACTCATTCAGAGGGAGAGGCCATACTCGCTGCTACTCTACTCTTCCTTCCGAGAGTTAGCTGGAAAGACTGAGGGCAGATTTCTTCTCCATCAAGGTAAGGGGTCCAGTCCAACATTTAATCTCCTGCCACTGGTGCATGTAGCAGCAAATGTCATTTGTTACCGCTATCCACTAGCTAAATGCTCCAAGTTCATGAAACTTTCAAAGCACTAATGATTCTTTAACTCACACACTGACCTGCCAATAGGATATGTTATCACTTTCCCCATCCCTAAATAAAGTATTAGAACAAAACATTCTTTTTTTTTTTTTTCCAAGCTGCAAAACCGACCCTAGCAATACAAATTGGGAAATTTTACAGTTATATGTAAGGGAATAGTATGGCAGACAGTGCTTTTCTTTCTGGCCCTAATTCCAACTGCTTTTCAAATGCTACTTTTTCCTCCACAGATCAGAGCCACATATGTGAATAATTCTCAAGATGAATAACTGATACGTAGTTAATGGGTACCCCCTGCAGGAGTGGGTAGATGGTTTAGCTCAGAGTTTCCTAATCCTGGCTGATCATTACATTTCCTTGGACACGTAAGAAAAATACAGATACTTTGGGCCCCATCTCAGATGAGCTGCATCAGAATTTCTGAGAGCATGGGGCCTGGGCATCTGTATTTTTTAAAAAAATCACCTCTGCTCATCCCTAGTAGATCTCATATATATTGCTGGCAGGGTTGTAACTGGTGGACTCTTGTTTGAGAGGACAATTTGATTCTATCTATCAAAACATAAAATACACTTCCCTTCGAACCAGCAATTCTACTGCGTTCTTTGGATGTGTTTGTACATGTATCAAACATGTCTGTAACTCTGTGAGAGCAAAAAACTGGAGACAACCTAAACACTTATTAAAATGGAGTTGGTTAAAAAAGTGAAAATATAGCTACACAATGGAATATGACATAGTTGTTAAAAATAGTGTTAGATCATTTGGGAATGATCTACATATATTGGTATGGAAAGATGGCATGTATATTTTAAGTGAAAAAAATAAGTTGCAGAATAATTTGATTCCTTGGGTGGGTGTGTATGTGTATATACAAACATATACATATTCAGACATATAACTATACACACATATCCCTACATCTACTTAGTTAACTTCTGGAAGGATATACTGTTAGCCATTTGGATTTACATTGAGCATGTTTCCTAAGCCTCTCAGTGCTGGTCCGGTGTGTCTGAGAAGGAAGCCAGTGTGTTAAGATGCCAACATTGGATTGATTCTCAGGCCAAGCCAATGATCCTTGGAGCCTCCCAGGAGATAGACTGTAAATGTCATTGTTATCTGAAGAGAAGACACCGCTCTGGTCATATTAAGGTAGCAACTGGATTGGTTTGGGTAACACCTTGAATGATGGGGGCCCCTTGCTAGAGTTTCAAAAAGTAGTATCTATATTTATTTCCAGGCCGTTGCTCCTCTTTCATGGATGAATCAAATCCAGAAAAGTGTTTTTAGAAACAAAGAGGTGATCTTGTTCTTCTAGTGGAAATAATGTTTAAATGACTTTGACCATACAAATCTTATTTTATAGGTTTTATTTTCTTTAAAGAGCTTCTTTTTACATTTTGTCAATATAAAGAGGAGCTTTATGATGATGAAAATTCATTTGAAGCACATGTTTAATTTCAAGAAAGCGGGGAGTCGGAGAAGGTTCCTATTCTTATTGATAATATGGAGGACATAAGATGATGGGGCACAAACATAGTTTCTCATTGAAATGAAAGTGCTACTGTTCCCTTGATCCTGCTACCAACCTTTGCCTTCCCCTTCTACATTTCCAGATGGTTGTACACTAAATGCAAGGAGCATGATAAAGGAAGAGAAAAAACATTTAAGTACTAGGTAGGCATTGTGCTTCATAGAAATTGTTGTATCTCGTCCTGAATAATCCTGCAAGGAAATATTCTTCTTTTACAAATGAGAAAACATATTGAGAGGAATTGTGTGTCGCCCAAGTTCTTGTCCAGTTAGCAAACGTTGGAACTAACATGGGTCTCCATAGGTCCCTATCTTTCCCACTGACTCTATCAAGCAAATCCAAACTAGTAATTTTTGTAATAATATTATCTTAGGTATTAAAACACCTCAGGAGTCACTTTTTCAAGATTGGAAAAATGCTAATAGTATCCTAAAATACAGCATTTTCCCAAATGAAATCCAAAATAATCCTTACTGTAGAGGTCTTTCTTACATTATATGAAATGGTAGCAGGACGATATTTTTGATATTTTTCCCCAGTGCTTTTTGTTTCTTTGACCCTTTTGCAAGTCAGCTAAAAGGACTGGAAATATGGATTGCTTTAGGGAAGGAATATTATGGTAGCAGTAATAAAATCTATATTAGTTTGCTAGGGCTGCCGTAACAAAGTACCACAAGCTCAATGGCTTAAATAACATAACTTTATTGTCTCCCAGTTCTGGAGGCTGGCAGTACAAGATCAAAGTGTTGGCAGGATTGGTTTCTCCTGAAGGCTATGAAAGAGAATCAGTTCCATGTGGCATGCCCAGCTTCTGGTGCTTGGCTGGCAATCTTTGATCTTCCTTGGCTTGTAGACGCCCATCTTCATGCGGCATTCTCCCTGTGTCTGTGTCTCTGGCCAAATTCCCTAGTTTTATAAGGATACCTTCCTATTAAGTTAGGGTTCACCCCAGTGTGACTTCATCTTAACTAATTACATTTAAACAACCCTATTTACAACTATGGTCACATTCTGAGGCACTGGATGTTAAGATTTCAGTATTTGAATTTGGGGGGGGGGCACACAATTCAACCCATAGTACAATTCCGGACATGTGGTGGGTATTTGAGAACTGAGGAGAACTGGGCCTCATTTCTCTAGTAGATGACAAGACCTCAGAGTGGAAATGACCAGGTGATGGGACTATCCAGCGAGGCCTCACTTTACAGGAGATGAGAGCAACAGAATGGTCTCCTGTGAGTCTGGGCAGGGCTTAGAAGAGACACGGCCTTGGAGGGCTCATGATGATTCCGGAAACCCCATGATGATGCTGGGGCAGCAGCATGTGTTTATGCACTAAGAAGGTCCCCGAAACTCTAAGCAAGATTCAAACGTACATCTTTTGGGGCAGAAATGAGCAAGAATGGAGCTTCCATCTGCATGGAAATATGGAAGACGGAAAGTGATCTCAGTTGTTACCTGACTGTGGAGAGGACTCAACTGTTCTGTCCTCCCTCCATAAGAGGAGTTGTGTCTAGAGTGTGGACTTGGGTGAGCTGAGCTTGGCTTGCTCCTGGCCAGACAGAAGTGAAGCCCAGAACTGTTCATGCCATTAGCCCTAAAAAAGAAAAGCCTGAGGTGGGCAGGCGTGGCCAGACCAACTTGAGGCTCTGGGGGGTAGTATTCTCAGACAACCCCAGAGGAAGGAAAACTGGGGAACTTCCTAGGGGGCTGTTTAGTGAAACAAATTGATTGGCTTATTAGCCAACAGTTCATCGCACGTTGGGGAAAAGCAAATATGAACTGTTTTCCTCTTCATTGCTGTTTATAGGTTGAAACTCTTTGATAATAAAATGCCATGAGACATTAGAAGCCAGGTAGATCACTGAATTTTTCAAATAAAAACAGACTTTTCTAAACATTGGCAATGATTTCCTTTGTAAATAGGTTTAACCTTGGACCTGCTGTCATCTCACATTTTTACACAGGAAATTAATTTTCCCCATCCTCTTGGTGTTTGAGGGAAGAGGGAAAAAGTTGAAAAAGTCCCTGGGATTTCAAAAAGCTGCCATATAAACTTTAAAATTAAACAGATGTTATGTGAATCACATGTAAATTGGAGCCATGGGAGCCTCAGTCATAAATTGAATGCGATGCTCTGAAGCAAGAGAAGTGGATTTGGGGGACAATTATTGGGGGCCTCATGGATCAAAAATATCAAATGAAGATAGATCTTTGTGTTTCAGCAAGAGTTAGAGAATATTCCACACCATAAATCCTTTCCAGCAGATTTTAAACTTCCTGAGGGCAGAGGCCATGTCTTTTTCCACTTTCTATTCTCAGCACCTAGTAAGTACGTCGCATATGGCAGACACCAAAACCTTTTGCTGAATTCAGTCCTATGGGAGTAAGCACATAGTCACACTAAGTAACTCGTAAGTGCCAAGATCCCTATGGCTGACCTTGGTGTCACTCTTTACTTTAAATTTTCCCAAAAGCAGAGCCTGAGGTAAAGGACTTAGGTTCAGGTGGTATATTTTGGAGGTGATCCCAAGAAGCAGAGTGAAGGAGAGGTGATAATGAGATAGGAAAAGAGGAAGAGAACGCATTAGGGAGAATTATCAAGGCCTCTGCTATAGCCAATGGTGGGGAGTTTATTTTGCAGGAATTCCTTTGAGAGATACAGAATGCCTCCTAGAATTTTCCACCCTGACAACAGAGGCTGAGGCATTTATCCACGGTCTCCAGTTCTCCATGTCGAGAGAAGGTTTCAACGTAGAGAGAGGCATTTACACAAGTTGAAGTGGGATACTGTTGTCATGAGTTCACCTAGGTGGGGGCTGGAATGAAAGATAGGCCAAGTGGGTGAGACATGGGGCCCCAAGAACATCGTCTCCACTTACTATAATAATCTCCATTCCCTTCCTCCTTCTTTGAGGAAGATGCTCTGATTTGATCTATCCTGGACAGTGTTTATGAATGCTTTTGAATACCTTTTAAATAGAAACAGATTTACCCCTTATTTCATGTGATCAATTTTGCTATGTGTAGTCACAGAGTGGGAGACGACTAATGCTATCAGAGTCTGCAAGTGTCTTCTGCTTCCATAATCCTTATGTACCTGCCACACCCTTTATGGAGAAAGGTTCCTGGAGGGTCTTTCCATCCCAAGCGGAATCCACTCAACCTTGTCACTCTCCCTTTCTAAGTGCTTCCTACAGTGAGCCTCAGCCCTGCCATACCAATCTCAGTTCTGCCTGTATCTTTGCTAACTCAAGTTAGTCATCAATCAGTTCACTTCAAAATCTCTCTCTCCACTTTTATACCCCTGTCTAGTTGTTATGGGTTGAATTGTATTGTTTCCTACCCTCCATTCTTATGTTTAAATATCAACGTCCAGTACCTTAGAATGTGACTTTATTTGTAATTACGATTGTTGCAGATGTAATTCGTTAAAATAATGTTGTTATACTGCAGTAGAGTGGGCCCTAATCTAATATGAAAGGTATCCTTAGCAAATGGGGGAATTTGGACCTAGAGACAGACTAACATAGAGGAAAGACGGTGTAAAAAGATACCAGGAGAAGATGGCTGTCTGCAAGGCAAGGAGACAGGCTTGCAGCATATCCTCCCTCATAGCCTCCAAAAAACCAACCCTGCCAATGCCTTGAAGTCATACTTCTAGCCCCTGGAACTGTGAGACAATAAATTTCTGTGTTTAGGCCGCAGTTAGTGGTACTTTGTTATGGCGGCCCAAGCAAATGAATACATTAGCCATCCTCCACATTGAGTTCTATGCCTTCCTTTTCCATGAATTTTATTGCATTATAAAGTGCCCTGGACAAGGAGTTAGAAATTCTAGGTCTATTTCTGGTACCCCCCACTAACAAATTATATAAATGTTGGCAAGTATCTTAACTTCCTTGGGTCTGTTTCTTCACAGAGCAAATTAAGGATAATAACAACCCTGCCCCATTGCCTCAGAGTGGGATTTGAGGATCAAATATAATCCTCACATGTGGGAGAAAGGGTTTGTAATCTGGAAAGCAGTACACAAATGCATGGAGGGTGTGTAAAGAGGAACACATTGAATCTTGACCTAAGAGTCAGGGCGACCTTGATATAGTTGTTTATTTCCTTTGAATTTCAGTCCTGACTTCTGCAAATTGAGATGATTTTTAAGGCCCCCTTTCCAGCTCTGAAGCTCTAGGATTACATGACATTATTATTAGTCATTATTGATTCAACAAATATCAGTTGTCTGCTCTGTGCCAGGCTCTGCACGAGGCACAAGGGATGCAAGCTTGAGGAACTTCAGGCCTCGTTTTCCAGGAGCTTTGTTCTTCCAAAATTTTCCTTCTCAGTAACTCCCACAACGGTCATCTCCACCATTTGATGACATATTTTTCTCCTCCTCAGAGGAACAAAAGTTTGGAGAAACACAAATGTGGGGACAGGAAAGGATGGTTTTGGAAAGAGATTATTTCCAAAGCCATGCTGTTTTGTCAACAGTTAAGCAAGCAGTTGGCTATGGATTCCCTTGTATAGGCCAACAGTGACAATTTTATTAAAATTTCATCTTCCCAAATGTCCTAGCTCAGCTTGGCTTCATTTTGTTCATGTACCTCTGGGTTTACTAACAACATGCAGCTGTTTAAGGTGTGGGGCGAGCATATCCTTTCATTGAATTATTTCTGACAACTAGTATTTGCATTGTAAGTTGTGTCACCATCTCTTCTGTCATTTTTGTTTCATTTTTGTTGTATTTTGCATCATGGATATTCTATTTACAGCCGAGGTAAGCTGTCTGCCTTTATCTCATCTAGGCAAACCTCTCTGCATGTCTGTATCTGTGTCCAGATCTCAGTGGCTGGACACTGGTCTGAATCCAGAAACTTTACTTGAAGTATTTCACTTATTCAATGAAAAAAATTTTTAGAGTGTCTCTACTGGGATTTCTGAGAATAGCTGGGAATACAGTAGTGACAAGTCAGTGAAGCTTATTGTCCCCATTGGAAGTTCTGCTGGGAAATAATTATATAAAGAAACAAAGATACACAAATAAGTATATAAAGAAACAAGGGAAGTGTAGATGATAAGTGCCAGGGCAGTGTATTAAGAGTGTGACACAGTGTGAGGGATATAAATGATAAACGTCTAAGTTTTGCTTTGTCTTGTGCACCTGAAACTAAAAAAAAAAAAAAAAGAAAAGTGTGACAAAAGTGGGTGGAGAACATTGGATTGTGTGAACAAAGAAGTCCTCTGAGAGGTAATATTTGAGCAGACAGTTGAGTGAAGAGGACTGAGACATGAAGAGCTTTGGTGGAGCATGAAATATTTCCTATATAGAAGAAACAGAAAATAAAAAGAACTCAAGGAGGTGAAAAATTTAGCATGTTGGAATCAGAAGAGGGCATGGATAGATTATAAAAGCAACTGAAATACTGGTATTATTCCTGAGGCGCCCCCCCATTTCTCTGCTTTCATTTTGTTTGAATGACTTATTTGGACCAATTCTTCACTCTACCTGTCTTTTTCATAGATCTTCTACATTGTCTGCAAATCTTGATCCCCTGAGAATTGTATTTATTAAGTCCAAACCAAAGGGGAAATGTTCTTGGAGATATTTTTGTTTATTTAGGTAAATGGGGGAATGTGGGATGGAGTAATATGTATCTCAGGCAGGAGTCATTGAGAGAAAAGGGGATTGCTTATAAGGTTGTAGGGGATACCTGTGGAACCCATTGGCAAGATGTATAGCTGGGTTTCATTGTCTCAGGAAGCTCCTGTTTTTGTGGCTCTTTGTTTGGAGTGCTTGTTCTCTCATGTCTACTTTTCTGCATGTCTGCTTCATTCTGCAGCATCTTCCTCTGCAAGATTCTTAGTTAATCCTCTGCTATAACTTTGTATTGTACTTGACTTAAGGATGGCATTGTACTATGCAGACAACTTGACCATGCATGTCTAACCCGGTCCACTAACTACAGACTTTAGTCTCAACCATAAATTCCGAGAACAATGATTCTACTTGGCCCATTAAGGTTAGGCATCCATTTTTGTCAGTTCAAATATAGCTGATGTAGGTGGGTATTCTCTTGGTTCATAGGAGTATCTCTTTGGTGGATCAGCTTTTTTAATGAAAAGGTATAGTGAAGATAGAGTCAAGACCATCTTTAAAGAAGGAGTTATAGGTGGGATGTGCTTGGGTTAGGAGGATCCATACCAAATAATGAAATGTGAGCTGGAGAAATAAAACAATGGAGAGAAGGAAGAGATTAGATATCGTAGGAGGATGTGTGGTAGTGATGGAGATGTAGGTTTATATTTTGTTTGATATTTTTAATAATATGCTTATGTGTGTATACACACACTTGCACTCCATCTCCTTTTACAAATGTGACACAACTTACAGAAAAAAAAATAGAAGTAGTTCACGCTATTTCATTCTGCTTTTTTCTTCTATAAATAGACTATTGCCTAATTTTTATATATGAATTTTCCATAGTGAAGATTTAATTATTTAAGGCAGCTATGTGCACATCAAACCCCCCATTTTTGTTTCTATAATCTCAGAACACAGAAAAGCTACACTTCCCAGGTAGGTAGGTCCATGTAACCAGGTTGTGGGCAATGGTATCTGGGCATACTTTTATCCTTGGCCCCTGAAACCTTCCCAACCAATCTCTGTGCTTTGTCACTCTTCCCTTGTCTACCACCTTGATATTGAGGACCCCAAGACCCTGGAAGTTGGTTAAACCATAGTGTGGGAAATTCCTAGATTCCCGAATGACTCTGTGGAGCAGAGACCCTTTGTCTCAGAGAATCCCATTGGATTATGACATGAATGACAGATCGGTAATGCCACTGAGTTTTTAATGTTAATTGTTAAGGCTGTTAGTTTTATCCTTGCCAGTATATTAAGAATATTGATTCTTTTCTGGAGTTTCCACCTTCCCATTTAAAGTGTGGCAGAGATGGTGGCATATTTTAATATAAAATTAATAAATCCATAAGATAGAATGATAAGGTTATAATAAAGTAAAAATTAACTGCAAAGAGAATATGTAAATTTGACACTGAAAAATTTCGTTTAAAAGTGAAACATCCAGTAATATACCTACATGCTTAATCTTCAGGGATGGCATATAATTCATTCAGTGATTTATTCTGTGACTAGAGAAATTGTTTGCATTACACAGAATATTTGAATTTCATCTGTCTTAAGTTCATTCCAGAATGCCAGCTACAATGAACCCTTTTATTTATCCCAGGTAGTACAGGGAGAAATTTCCTTAAGGAAAAAATCCTTTCTCTACCAAACAATTGCCTTTGGTAATGACAATGTAAAGAGAAGCACAATTCATTAATGTTTAACTGTTTTTCCCTACCAAACACATATAGTTCACATAGACACATAACACAGATGATATATGCAACTGTACACACACACACACACACACACACACACACACTCACACACTCACACACTCACCTATGCTAACATGCCTCATATGTCGGTAGTAGTATATGGCTTGTTTTATTTTGCTGCTTTGGAGTTTCTAACAGTCTTGTATTAATCTGTGTGTTTTGTTTTGTTATTCTGAGTTTGCAAGTTATAGAATTCTCTGAAGGTTGTAGAAAAAGCACTGGACCAGAGTCAATGATTCTGGTTTCATCTCTGCCACTACTTTGCCTGTGACCCTAGATATTACCTCATCTTTTTATACCTTGATTTCCTTAACTATACAATTAAATTGGGCTAAAAGAATGGGCTTTGGAGTCAGATGGACCTGAGTGACTTTAGGAAAATTCTTTAGCTTCTCAGATCCTCATTTCCTTAATTTATAACATAGGGATGATACTTTTCCCTCTCAAGGTCAAGGTGATCGTTTATGAGACCTATGTCAAGTTCTGGTTCGTAATGAGTACTTAATTATTTGCTTTCCTTGCCCTATCCTCTGGATATTGAAAGCTGGGATCTTTCTCCCCAAACGAGTGGCAAATATCCAGATAAGGAATCCAGTCTTCCTTATCTTGTAGGAGGTTGGACTGTTGTAGTTTATACTAGGCAGAACTGGACTTTTGTCCTTTCTCTTGGATCAAAGAATATATGCCTAGGAAAGGAGTGTGTTGGAGACATCAGATACCACACATTACACACACTGGGAGTAGCCATACCAGGGGAACACCTAGTCCTGTGCAAAAGCAGGGATGTGCGCATGTACACACGTGCGCACGCACATACGGTTTGAACTCAGTGTCTGCGAAATTGAGTCAGTTTGAACTCAGTGTCTGTAAAATTGAGTCTCCTATAATACCATAGGAGAAAGAAGGAGGGAAGGAGGGTGGGGTTCTTGTTTTTGCTGCTCAATCATGCTCTGACAGTGTCAGAGTTAATCCACAAGGACGTCCTCAAAGAAAAGTTCTCATGAAGTATCTTTACAATCTGTGGTTTATCGTCGTTTTAGCGTGTTGATTTCTTTTTGTAATTTGTAGAAGACCAAAAACACCACTATCTTACTTCAGCAGAACTTTTGTTAGTGAGATGAGAAGAGTGTCCCAAGTGATGTGTGAGCTGACAAAGGTGAGAAATAGTTTCCTGTGTCAGTCCTTGGCCTTGTTCCTTTCCAGAAAGGGAGAGATTACTGTCCTTATTATCATCATGCAGATCAAGAACTAGCCTAGGGGCAGGAAAACTCATTTCTTGTCCCACCTTTGGCACTAATCAGCTTATAACTTTCAACTATAATTTTCCAGTCCTCAGTTTCCCCAGTTTTAAATTAGGGAGTTGGACATCATTGATCTCTAAGATCTTGAGTTCTAGCATTATATGGTTGGAATATAGGATTTGTCTGAAGTATGTTCTAATGCATGTGTCTCAAAATAAACTAATTTTCATGTCACCTTACTCCATGTTTTTGCCTTAGTCTATGCATTATCTAGACTAGACAATAATTTGCTCAATATTTTTATATCAGTCACGTTTAAACTCATCTTCTTCCTCAGCAATAATATTCATGAGCTTACAGACTTGATAATACACACATACACACACAAACACACACACACGTGCACATGCACATGTGCCAAATCTCTAGCTATTAACATTTGTGTGTGTGTTGTTCATCCATGTAATAACACATTTTGGGAAATGCTGCTATAGTATTTTTTTGAGAGAGATTAGTATACTACTATTCAAAAATCGAATTTTTTTATCTTGAATATCTTATCTGGGGAAGATCATAAGTTGATATGCCAATATTTATGCTGGGTCACAGGCTGTTTCCTATTAACAACAACAAAAAATCTATGTATCATTGTTTTTGTTGTAAAAAGCTTTGAAAAATGGCAACCTTGCTCTTCCCAGTCACACCTGTTGATCTACACTTGGAATTCTGTGTAATACAGATGTAACATAGATTATAAGATCAGAAGAGCAGAGAAAGGGGCAGAGGAGGGTTAGAAAAATAATTCAGATCAACTTATGGGTAATAGAACTTTCCTTTTTTTACTAGGAAAGTCCTGGATCCTACAAGACTGCATTATATATGTCCTTTTATCTCTTCAGTGTTTTGGCATTGGAGCTGAGTTGCACACATACATCCTTTAAGCCCCCTTTTAGATATTTGAAATATCTAATGTGCTTACATTTAATTAATTAATCTGGGAAGACGAATTCCTTGCATGTCTTGGTTTTGAAAGCATTCCACAAGAATTGGCGTTCATGAAACATACAGCAAGTTAAACCTAACCTTTATTTTGAAATCACCTGATATCAATTAGCATTCCTCCAGTTTGGGACTGATTTATGATGCCCTTGTAAGGCCCTGAAAATATGAAAGCAGAGAAGCAGTATTTCAAAATGCGGCATAAAATCAACAATAAAATGTATATTTATAACCTGAAAAGTATGATTTCATCTTGGAGAATTACCAACCCAATAGCAGTAATAAGCATGATTTTCATTGTACCATATTGTACTTATTAAGCACTTCAGGGGACTTGTGAATAAATCAAGTTGTGGGATCAGTTTTGGATATGTGAATATATTTTTAAATATTGTAAAAATGTGGAAAAGTATCGCAACTGGTTATCATTTGTTCATGTTTTCCAAAAGGGTTTTAATCAAAAACTCATTCTTACATCCTCCTATAAGCTGGACTGAGGCTGGAATGGCCTGTAAAGTGACATACTTTTAATAAATGCAGATTTAATATGGTCATGAGATAAGATTAGGCTCTTCAAAAACCCCATTCAAGTACCACAGATTCTGATTTATGCTCATAAAAGTCAGGGAGAGCTAGGTGGTTTGGAGGATGCAGTGTTATCAGAGAATTTAGGGTGATGTATATGCCTGCTTTTGATTTAAAAGTTTAATAAAAAGATTCAGTATGGGAAGTTAAGGCACTGAATTGAAATGCCTCAGCTTGCTCTGTTTGCATTATTTTTGCTTCCACAAGTCAAGTCAATTCAATCCAACCAACAATTATTGACAGTGTGCAATGTATCAAGCATTGTGGTAGAGTGTGGGAGCTCCAAGCTCAAAAGATAGTAGTCTGGGAGAGCTCTCCCTGGTATAGGGATCCGTGTCTGAGAGGTGAAGTTCCAGGTTGGCCTCAGAGCATGGCCTTCCCAGATTTGGTTAGTATTCTAAATTTAGATCACCGATCATGGAATCCAACGGGACAGGGATGCATGGGTTGGCCTGGGTCAGTATCCCCAGTGAGTCACTTTGGTATTGTTGTGCTAGGTTACATTTCTAGTAATAGCTGGGTTAACCTGCAGAGCCTCAGATGGATGGTTTATATAATGAGAAGTTTCTAGTTCTCTGTAGGGAGGGGATTGGTGACAGGGACATCTCCAAGGAGCTTTATGATCAAGACAGACAAGATAAAAAAAACTGCATTTTATTGACATTCCGTTTTACAGGGCTATTAGATCATAGCAAAACAAATAAACCACTTTTATTTCTGATATATACATATCAGGGTGTGAAGCTCTCTCCAGGTTTCCCAAAGGAAGTGATAGATGTGAATGAGCCCCAAGGAAAGACAGGTGTGTCCTCAAGTGTGCTGCTGAAGATGACGATGCTATTGAATGTCACCAATAAGATGGGTTCTTCCCCAAGCTTCTCGGTTGCTTGCCACTTCTGGGTGCCCAGTTCAATAATGGGAAAGCCATAGGCTCTGATTATCAGAATGGCATGTTATAAATTGGGGTCTGCTCAGGCTCATCCTGCCCTGTCCTTTATCACCCCAAAGTAGGCGTTTCAGTCTCTGCTTATAAGCCCTTGGGCTCTTAGCTTCTAAATAGATGATCCACAGCTTCTGCAAGCCACACGTACATCACTTAGTAAAGCAGTCATGGAAGTAGCTTTTATCTCATTCTTTTGTCTCTCTCTTTCTTTTTAATTAAAGTTTATTGGGGTGACAATGGTTAGTAAAGTTACATAGGTTTCAAGTGTAGAATTCTGTAATACATCATCTATGCATTAATCTGCATATATCACAAAGTGTGTTCACCACCCAGAGTCAGTTCTCCTTCCATCACCATATATATTTGATTCCCTTTACCCTCATCTACCACCCCTCCTTACCCTCTGGTGACCACTAAACTATTGTCTATGTCTATGAGTTTTTGTTTCTTTGTTTGTTTGTCTTCTTCCTTTGTTGCTTTCAGTTTTATATCCCACATATGAGTGAAATCATATGGATCTCGACTTTTTCTGTCTGACTTATTTCACTTAGCATAATAATCTCAAGATCCATCCATGTTGTCGCAAATGGCACTATTTCTTTTCTTATGGCAGAATAGTATTCCATTGTGTATATACACCACATCTTCTTTATCCAATCATCTATTGAGGGATGCTTTGGTTGGTTCCATGTCTTGGCCACCGTAAATAAAGCTGCAATGAACATCGGAGCAAATATATCTTTATGGATAAATGTTTTCAGATTTTGTGGTTATATACTCAGGAGAGGGATTGCTGGGTCATATGGTAATTCTATTCTTAATTTTTTTGAGGAACTTCTACACTGCTTTCCATAGTGGCTGCACCAATCTGCATTCCCAAAACTTTTGTCTCTTTACAAAAGGTGAAAAATTCTGGGTGGTGATGGGGAGCAAAGGAAACCAAGTGTAAGGTTGTGTAGGTTATTTATAATGTTTTCTGTTTATTTTCCAATGGGTTGCATTTTTAGTTCCAAATTTGCTTGGATACCAACTTCTGTTTTTGTTTTTGGTTTAATTTTGTTGGGGAATATTGGGAGACAGTGTGTTTCTCCAGGGCCCATCAGCTCCAAGTCGTTGGACTTCAATCTAGTTGTGGAGGCCGCAGCTCAGCTCCAAGTCCAGTTGCCGTTTTCAATCTTTAGTTGCAGGAGGCGCAGCCCACCATCCCATGTGGGAATGGAAGCAGCAACCTTGTTGTTGAGAGCTCACGCTCTAACCAATTGAGCCATCCGGCCACCCCTCTGGAAGCTCAGTGGCAGCTTGTTGTCTTCAATCTAGTTGTGCAAGGCACAGCTAACAGGCCCATGTGGGAATTGAACTGGTGACCCTGTTGCTCAGAGCTCATGCTGAGCCATCCGGCTACCCCACCAAATTCTGGTTTTGACTAAGCAATGAAATGTTGCAATAGTTTTAGAAATAAATATAAAATCTAATGAGTTCCTTCTCACATTTAACTATTTTCCTTTGGTACCATAGACCATGGAACTATCTTGCTAGAGAGGTGCAGACCACAGTCAGGAGCCAAATACTAATTGCACAGGCTGATAAAGGAAAAAAAATGACACAGATAATTTCAATAAACAAAGACTGAAAACATAATTTGCATTTGTGGATAATGATGATGATAATGATGGCTACCATTTGTTAAGTACTTTGTAGGGAAATTTTGTGCTATGCATTTTATATACCATTCCTTTAATTTGAGCCTCACAGCATTCTTGTGAGCTAGCTATCATTGCACCAGTATACTTGAAAGATAAGAAAACTGAAGCTTAGAGAAGTTACAGAGTTGAAGCCAGGATGTAAATCTAGCCATTTTTCATTGCATAGCCCATCCATTTATATTACACTCTATTGCTTACTTTGGAATGATACATATGTCAAGTTTTTCTGATGTAATTTTTATGAGACTGGAGTACTCTTCTCAGCAAAACCCTTTGATAGATCATTTGGACACTGGAGGAATAGACTCTAAAGGAGTGTTTTTCAAACTGTGGGTATCATGGTATAAACTGAACGTTTGCATAATGCCCCCCACCTCCAATTCATATTTTAAAGCCCTAACTCCAATGTGACAGTATTTGGAGATGGGGTGTTTGGGAGGTAATTAGATCCAGATGAGGTCATAAGAGTGCTCCCTCCCCCATGTTATTAGTGTCCTTAAAAGAAAAGGAAGAGAGACCAGAGCTCTCACCAGGGTAATGAACTGGCAGGCACTTTAATCTTGGACTTCCTAGCTCAGAACGGTGAGAAATAAATTCCTGTTGTTTAAGCCACCCAGTCTATGGTCTTTTGTTATGGCAGCCCAAGCCGCCTACAATGGTGGGTTATAACTGATAAATGAGTCATGAAATCAATTATTAATGGGTTGTGACCAATATTATTTTTCAAAAAAAAAAAAAGAGAAAATAGAGAATAGAAAATATTCATAGAGTACATAGTAGTAAAGGTAACTATTGTTTCATAAAACTTTAGATATACGTGCACACACACACATATATGTGTGTGTATGTATATATATACAAACACACACACACACTCACATATATATGATTTTTGGTATATGTTTGTATATGTATGTGTGTGAGTGTGTGCATGTGTACATGTGTGTATTCACAATATAAAATATATTTTTTATTATGGATTTTAGTTAAAAAGTTTGAAAACCATGGCCTTAGGATATGGATAGGATGGGCAAGTAGTAAGATTAAGAGAGATCTAACTTATCCTGTATAAGAAACAAAGATGGATTTGGGGGTATTTGTGGGAGTCAAGCTAGGGAGGAGCAAGTAAAAGAAGAGCAAGGGGTTTCCAGTAGCATGACAAGGGACTGGCCCCTGAGTAGAAAAAAGTGACTACAATTTCTCAGGGTGAAGAAATGGTTCTGAGACTTTTAATAATAGGTCAATTTCTTACTTTTAAATTGTTTTCTATGAAGTTTTGCACTGTACCTTATCTTTACCCCCACCCTCCTCTCTCTTTTGCTAGAAATCTTCAGTAGAGTCTACTAAGTATACAGCCTAGATCCAGTGGAGAGGTGGGGTATAAAAAAACCAGGGAGGAATCCAGCGAATCTCAGAGCAGAGTGAAAGAACTGAGCAGAAGCAGAGACTGGGAGCTTGAGGTGACTGGGGTTCTTGGGAGGAATGCTGGTTTTCCTATTATGTCCTAGGAAATGAAGGTGGAAGTCAGCTTTACTTACATCCAAGAGGATGATGTGCCTCTAGTAAGCTGGTGACTTGAAGACATTCAAGAGGCTGACATTGAGACCCCATGTATTTCCCCTACACACTCATACTCTTCCTCTTGTTTCCTGCCAAGCGATGGATATTACAAGAGTATGCAGAATGAAGGAACGATGTTAGATCTGAAAGACACATGACTCACACTAAATCGCAGACACTTTGAAAGCAAAGTGTGTGTATATGCATATATCTCCTTGTGCATCTATCTCTTTTGCACAGGGCCAGGTGGTTTCATGGTACCAAGGCTTAGAGTGTTTGTGATATGTGGTTTGTGATGTTTCCAACACAGTTCTTTTCTAGGGAGATTTCATTTTCATTGGGTGGCAGCTTGAAATACTGAAAAGTACGTTGATCTGGCCTCCAGAGGTATGGATTCTTGTCTGCTTTTGCCGTGTTTCCACTGCGAGTTTTTGAGCAATCTATTACTTTGGCTCTGTTCTTGTAAAAAGGGGAAGAACTATTTCATTTTTTTCTGCTCTCCAGCAGTGCTAGTGCTGTTTGTTATGAGTCCTGGGAGACTACATTGAGACCCTTAAGCAGTTTCTAGATGGCCCCAGGGAAGAAGGATCCCTCCCCTGGGTCTGTTTCAACTCCCTCCACACCATCCTCCATAGCTTCACCAAGAGCAGAACTGCATTTCTGTCTGTTTTATGTATTGAGATTCCCTTTAGAAAAAGAAAAAAAGAAAAGAAACTGTAAAAAACTACTGTACAAGACAATCCACAAGGGAGGCTGTTCGCTTTTCAATGACTAAGAAGGGGCTGAAACCTGAAACCAATAGGAAACTAAGCAACTGAAAAATATTTTCCACAGAAAAGTTTCAAAACTACAAGAGGATATTAAAAAAAAAACAAAAAACAAAAAAAAAAAAGACCTGACAGTCCATTTAATGGCAGGTGAACAGCAATATCATTAGTGACTAATATTCTAAATATTTGGATGACGCATGATGAGCTATCTTTACATATTCTAAACTATTTAGAATCAATAAATATCAATAAATTGTCTTTCTACAATTGTCTTTCTACAATTAGGAGATAGCATAAGTCAATGAATATAGGAAATGGAACAACTTACTTTATGCTAGGACTGGTCTAGTTCAGATTGAACACAGAGATTTGGCCGAGGTCTCCCATAGATGGAAACTTATCTGGCTCACTTCTGATGGGAATAAATCTTTTCACTCTGAAAGCCTGAGACCAGCCAGCTCTACTCCAAACCCATGTTGGCATTGACTAGATTGGAGTTGACTTGAGGAGCAGGGAGAAAATGGTCAGCAAGTAAGTCACAAATACCAACCGCAGCTAACATTTATTGAATGCCTACTATGTATCAAAATCTGGTGTTTTTGATATAACCCTTACCACAGGTGTTTTTCTTATAACCCTTACCACAACTCTGTAAAGGAAGTGGCACAGAAAAAATAAACAACCAAATCTTAATGAGGTTAAATCATTCTCCCAAAGTTCCTAGAGCTGGTGAGTGATCATCCATTAATGGCTCCAATTTCTGTTCTTCCTTAATTATTCTGTGTGTCTGCTCAAGGTGATATCTTGAGCCTTATCCATTCTAAGCATTGTTGGGCCACATTCTAATATATAATCTTTAATTTCAAATTATAATTATTTGTTTATTCAATCAAAAATAGTCATAGAGCATGTACTATGTGAAAGGCATTATGTATGGAATTTAGAAGATAAAAGATAATTTAAATGTGCTTCTTTATCCATAAAAGCTTAAAGTAGAACAGCTAAGCTATGTACATAAAAAAATTACAATTCAAGAAAGCACTGATAAGTGTCCTAGGAGGCAGTGTAAATGTTGTGAGATTCAGGGGAGGGAGATAAAACTTTCTCTATCAGCAGAGAAGTCTTGTGGAGGAGGTGGCTTTCCAATCCACCCTTGAAGGAGGATACAATTGGGCATGTAAATTTGTGGTAAGAAAGGAATTCTGGGAGAAAGAAACAACATGAATAGAGGTATGTGCTAAATGAATAGTGGGGAGTGGATAGGGAATAAAGCTGTTTGGCTGAAAAGTAGGGTATATGAAAGGGAGCCATAGAAAATTAAGTTGGAAATATATATTGGATCAAGTTAGAATATGGGGGTGGGGGACTTGACTCAAGCTAAGGAATGTGGGTTTTATTGTTTGGGAATGGATGGAAAGCCATCAAAAATTCTTGAGCAAGAATATAACACAACAAAACAATGCCTCGGAAAGATTAACCAGGTCATAGAGCACATGAAGGGTATGCAGAGGCTGGAAGAGGGTAGACAATTGAGGAGTCTTTTGAGATAATCCAGGTCAGGGACATTGAGTATCTAGAATAGGGGTGGAGGGCTTGGGAAAAGAGGCGGAAAATATTGTCAACATGAATATGGAAATAGAGGCCAATGCCTAGGACAGGCTGTGCCTCTGATTGAATAGGGAATGTGCAACAAGAAGCAGATTTTGAGGGTAAGAGGATGAGTTAGTTTGGGACATGCTGAGTTGACCCATAGGAGGGACATTAAGACCAGATGACTACAAAGGAGGGGAACATGGAAACATAAAGCTTGGTACAGTGTAGATTTGAGTAAAAGGGCTAATACACAGTTGAGATAGGCAATGCAACAGTATCCAAATGGATGCTAAATGGGATGTTTTATCTTGGTGGTGGGGGCAGGATTACCCTTGGGCTGCTGTTGAATAACCTGCAAGAGCAAGGACGCCTTGCCCACCGGCCTGTGGGCATACCAGACCTTGGTATTTGAAGGCTGCATTAATACAAAGGATTTGGTTTTGGTTGAATGACTATTAGTATTTTAAAACATGGTTATTTTTGTCAAACATCTGTTTTGTTTTAGTGGAAAATATTTCCCACTGAAATGACTGATGGTTTTAACATCCTTGGGACACAGTCATCTTTGTCAGGAGAAGGGAGAGGCATCAGCCTACTGGCTTTGAAAACTGCCTAACAGTTTGGCTTGAGGGAAATTTGACTGGTCTGCTCCATGGAGACCACCCCAAGGGTAGAAACCGAAGTGGTATCTTGTGATAGGATTAGGTCTGAGGATAATGTGTCATTATATATATTTTAATAGTGGAATAACTTTTATTGCTCCCAAGTAAAGTTCAACTTTGTGGCCTAATTTATAAGCATGAAACCACATGATACTAAACAAATATTTACTTTCCTGGCTTTGCCCTTTCTGTAGCTTTTCTGGACCAGGTTTACTCACAGCATTCAGTTCCTCTCCCTTACTGGATTCTGGTGCTAATGATTGTGCTTGTGCGGGAGATTCGGCTGATGGTCTCCATATCAATGCATGAGATCAGATGTGTTGTACAGCTGGTGATCCTGAGATGTACTTTTTGGTCCTTGATCACTGGCATGCAAAAATGGAAAGGACCAGGCCCTGGGATTGGACCTAGCTGTCTTAGCTTCAGCAGTGACATTTGAGCTGACTTGTTCTAGGACTCCTGCAGAAACAGAGTTTAGTGATTTGCTTTTAGCAGCAGAGAAGTTACTTCCTCCCTTGTGTCCTTCTTGGTCTCATAGTTTCCTTATAATAGGAAACACCCAACACCAAGCTGCTGAAAATAAAGCCTTGATAGCCTTCTCTGCCATTAAATGCATTCCCTAGGCAAGCTCTTGTAATAAATCCATCTTCCCATGATTGACGGTCAATTGGCACACCATAAAACCTCACCTTATTAGATAGAGGAAAGAGTCACGAAAGTAAGGGACCCCATTTCCATGAAAAGAGAAAATCCTGAACCATATGGGACATCCCTTTGAATATTCTGGAATGAATTATTCATTATTTATGTTCTTAGAAAATTTAAATGTATTAATTGGGCATCAATTGTGAGATAAAGCAGTAGAATGAATGTGTTCTTTGTATGACTTATGCTGGTTAAGTCTTATTTCTTAAGTTTGGTTTGCCTAACTATCAAAAGCTATTTATGGCCCCAGAGATTTAACACTCAGGAACCTACTAAATTTTAGGAATATGTGATCAAATATTATCCTTGTGGGGCCTGGAAGGTTAGAACCTGGAGAATCCCTATGACAAAGTATGAATCTTGTTTATGTTGTCTGTCCAATTTTTATTCCCATTTTTCAGATGAGAAAACAGAGGATCAATAGGTCATATAGCTAAACAGGGATAGAACCAGGTATTTTTATTTTCAGATGCCATATTTTCTGCCTGCAGAAAAAAACATATTAGTCACATATGTCAACTATAATTTAGTATATATATATATATATATATATATATATATATATATATATATTCATAGGATATGGAGTACAGCATAGGGAATAGAGTCAATGGAATTGTTACAGCTATAAACAATGTCAGAGGGGTAGTAGATTGGGGAAGGCGGTTATCACTTTGTGAGGGGTATAAATGTCTAACTATTACATTGTTTTGTACACCTGAAACTAATAAAAAGAACACACACACAATAAAATGACAAATGTTGACCCTAACATTGGTATATATAGATATAGATATATAGATATATATAGATATATAGATAGTATAACTTATGTTTTTTTAAATATCCATTTAATTGGTTAAATTCTCAAGGCTGTAATTTGTTCTTATCTATCCCTAATCTCTAGTGTGTGGCCCTCTATGTCAATGAAGGATGAGGGTTTACTTGGTTTAGTTATTTCATAGATTTGAAGACCACCGTGAAGTCGTGCACTAGACTTTTATTTTTCAACTTAAAAAATACAATTTGAAATTTGGGGGCTCAGAATCTTTAGAAAATTTTATTCTGGAATCCTCTAGCACCAGTCCAGTGGGTCTGGTCTCAGGCTATGGTTCCATGCAGGGTTGTGTGGCATAACTCCAGGTTGTCATCTATATAAACACCCCTCAGGGCAGATGATACCCCTGGAATTGTGTGATGTCAGGATCCTGGTCCGATGTGGCCCTATTCTGTTCAACTACCTTCCTCATGTCAGAGCTGCCATATGTTCCACCCTCCCTCAGCACAGATTGGCTTATTAAAGTATGAGCTCTGAGTGTGGATGGACCTGAGTCTGTTTGGCTCCTGAGGCATGAATTATAGAGCTCTTTGGATTTTACAGTGGAGAACTCAGGGGCAGGTGAGGGGCCATTCAAATGTGGGAATCAGCTTTGGAGTCACAAATGTGTTGTGCTTTCCCTATTGGGTCTACAGCATCTGCTCCTTGGTGGGCACATATGCTTGCACCATTTGGTGACCATTTCTTTCCACATCTCAGAAATGCAGAATTTAAAAGGAGGTTGTAATGTACTAACATGACATCAGATGTTTCCATTATTGACTTATATTTATGGAAAAGGAGGCAGGGGCAGCAATTTTCGAGGGAATGTTTTGCATTTTAGTTCTATTACAATAAACAGGTGCTTATAGGGACATTGCAATTCTTTCCAACTTAACTTACTCCCATAGTCATTTTTGCATTACCTATTGTGTGCAAAGAACATACTCAGGTTCCTGTCCTCTAGGAATTTAAGATTTACTTGTTTACCAATGGGTAATATTTTTTCCAATTTACTGAAACTACATTTATTTATATTGATAACATGTATGTTACTTAAAACTTTAGTGGATCTATAAGGTTAGACAATAGAACAATACCACTGGCTGACTTGTTAAATGGGAAAATTCAAAATTTTCTAAAACTATAGATTATATTTTTGTTTGAAGTTTACATCTATCTGCTGCTGGTTTTCTTATTCCCCATTTCTTGGGCTGGGGACTTCTTACATGGCTCTCTCTTCTCCTTCTGGCTCTGGAACTTTGGGACTTTTCCTTTTCCTCTTACCAGTTAAGAGCTAGTCTAAAACACATCTTTTAACAACCTCCGGAACTCTATTAACTCCATCTCCTAACTGATCAAAAGGATCTTTGTCCACTCCAAGTGTGGCAGGATATTTGCAGAGTAACTGCTATGTGAAGCCATATGGCAGGACCAGTTTCCTGAGATAGCATATTTAGATTGTCACATATTTTCTAGGATGGGTCCAATGACAATTTCATGCAATTTTTTTTTTGGGGGGGGGATCAGTCCATTAAATAGGTAACTAAATATGATTTTATTTTAAAAAAATTTAAGTCTTTTCACAAATCACACTATATTCTTTTTTTTAAATTTATTTTTTAAATTTATTGGGGTGATAATTGTTAGTAAAATTACATAGATTTCAGGTGTACAATTCTGTATTACATCATCTATAAATCCCATTGTACATTATATTCTTATCAAACTAGGAATTCTGGACTTTGGTTTAGAAAACTATGCAGGGACATAGTGTAAATATATGTTGACAGTTTTCAGTACTTCTCAGCATAATTGACAATTACCTTGACCAGCAATTAAATTCTGACAGCAGCTTCCAATTTTAAAAATTTGCATGACCAAGTACACCGAAAGGAAAGTAGGGAATTCTCAACCATAGGTTTGCTTTCTGTTAAATGGAGTGTTTTTATGGATCTAGTTAAAGATCATGTTTACAAAAGAATTGGGCGCAAGAAGGTCTAAGATGCAGGATAGGTAAATGCTATGCCTACTGCCTCCCAGTATCACATAAAAATTACAACTAAATTATAGAACAATCAACCTCAAGTATCATCTGAAGACTAGCTAAACAGAACCCTTAAAACTAAGTATATATAGAAGAGGCCATATCAAGACTGGTAGAAGGGGCAGAGATGTGAAATGGGTGAACCCCAAACCCATAGGTAGTGGTTGAGCCCTGGGAGGGATACCTCAGTGGTAGAGCTCCCCTCTGAAGAGGGAGGGGTCCTAGCCCCACACCAGACTCCCCAGCCCAGGGCTCCTGTGCCAGGAAGAGGAGTACCCACAACATCTGGCAATGAAAGTCTGTGAGGATTCTGTGTTTGTCTGCTGAGCTGGAAGGTGGCTGGACACCCAGACATCCTCTTAAAGGGCCCACACACAGACTCGCATACCCACAGGCACTTACCCTGAGCTCCAACAGAAGGGCAATGACTCGAGAGGCACCAGAGACATACAGGGAAAGAGTGAGTTGTGTGGCTTCAGAGCAAGGGCTAGAGAGACAGCTGCCATTATCTCTGTGTGGAGCCTGCCTCACATGTAACCTACAGGAAGATGCAATCTTTCCTGTGTTGAACCCACCCCTTTAGGGCCAAATTTGAGATTGTATCAGTCTGGTAAAATCCCTGTGAGTACACACCACCTTGGTGACTCCCTTGAATCCCACACAGTTAGTGCAGCATCACCAGTGGCACCTTCAGCTCCTGGATATCCAGCCCTTCCCTGAAAGCTGTAGGAAGCTTGTACAACAGCAAACAGCCCACAACAGCGTGGGACAATTTCACTGGCAGGTGGTCAGCCTCAGCTTGTGCTGCAGCCTTTCTGAGGCAGCTCCTGGGGTTCTGTGGGCCCAAGGCAAATGATGACTGAGCACAGTATCCTCTGGGCATTTTGCAGAGTGGCCACAGGCTTAGTACTGGCACAAGAACTGAATCTGCATTAATTTTGTAAAAATCACTGACCACACACCATGAACTCTTGGGACCCCACCCTACCCAACTCAGGCAGCATTTTGTGAGGGGAGGGGCAACTGTGAACACTGGGTCAACCATTGCAACCTGTGCACCTAAGGAGGGTCTTTTAGCCTCTGAGCCTTATGGGCAGCCAGCCAGTGGCAACAGGCCTAGGGGGGGATCTGGGCCTTTTGCTAAGCTGTCCCAGGCCTAATACTTGTGGTAGCCAACCTCAGTTTATAGCAAGGCTACCGTCACATGCCCCAGGTGCAACACAGGCAGCAACCAATTGCGTATAGTTTTGTAGCTGCTACCAGGTAGCCCCAGGATGGTCACAGGCAAAGCTAAAATTGGGGGATCAGGAGCTATTCCCAAGAGGCACAAGAAAAATCACAGTGAGAGGCTGGCCTCAGACCACAGCAGAGCACTACCCAATTAGCCCCACAAGTGGCACACCCAAAAGATGGTACCAACAGGCACAAGAGCCCTCTCTGAGGGGTCAGCCCCCACACAGCAGCTCATACACTGTAGACATAGCCAATCCTCACCCAGTCAGCCTGAGAGTCAATCTTACCCACTGATGTGCCAAAAGCTACTAAGGCTCAACTACAACACAAAAATACACGCAACACACAAGGGACACTCCCACAACAAATGCACAGGTGACCAGAGAGACTGTACCACTGGACCACACAGGACACCTACTACGTAAGACCATCTAGCAAAGACTGAGAGACATAGAAGATCTTCCTAATACATAGAAACAAACACAGAGAAACAGCCAGAATAAGGAAACAAAGAAACATGCCCTAAAGGAAAGAACAAGAAAAAAACTCCAGAAAAAGAGCTAAATGAAATGGAGGCAACCAACCTACCAGAGACAGAGTTTAAAATACTGGTTATAAGAATGCTTAAGAAGCATAGTGAGAACTTCAACAAATAGATAATAAACAAACATTTTAAAAAATGAGGATGTTTAAGGGGCCTCTATGACAACATCAAGCATACTAACATTCGCATCATAGGGGTACCAGAAGAAGAGAGAGAGCAAGGAATTGAAAACCTATTTGAAGAAATAATAACTGAAAACTTCCCTAACCTGGTAAACAAAGTAGACACTCAGCCCAGGAAATGCAGAGTCCCAAACAAGATAAACCCAAAGAGGCTCATCCTAAGACACATTATAATTAGAATGGCAAAGGTTAAAGACAAAGAGAGAATCCTAAAAGCAGCAAGAGAAAGACAACTAGTTACTTACAAGGGGGCTCCCATAAGATTGTCAGCTGATTTCTCAGTAGGAACGTTGCAGGCCAGAAGGGAATGGCAAGAAATATTTAAAATGATGAAAAGCAAGGGCCTACAACCAAGACTAACCAGCAAAGCTAATCATTTAAAACTGAAGGAGAAATAAAGAGCTTCCCAGACAACAAAAGCTAAAGAATTCATTACCACCAAGCCAGTATTATAAGAAATGTTAAAGGGACTACTTTAAGAAGAAGGGGGAGAGCTAACAAACAAAAGGATATCAATAATATAAATAATAAAATGGCAATAACTATGTACCTATCAATAATCACTTTAAATGTAAATGGATTAAGTGCCCCAATCAAAAGATCTAGGGTAGCTGAATGGATAAGAAAACAAGACCCATATATATGCTGTCTACAAGAGACCCACCTCAGATAGAAAGACATGCATAGACTGAAAGTAAAGGGATGGAAAAAGGTATTTTATGTAAACGGAAATAAAAAAAAAATCTGAGGTAGCAATACTTATATCAGATAAAATACACTTTAAAGCGAATACTTTAATAAGAGACAAAAAAGGACATTATGTAATGATAAAGGGATCAGTCCAACAAGAGGACATAACACTAGTGAACATCTATGCATCCAACATAGGAGCACCTAACTGTATAAAACAAATGTTGACCGACATAAAGGGAGAGATGGACAGTAATACAATCATAGTAGGTGACTTTAACACCCCATTGACACCAATGGACAGATCTTCCAGACAGAAAATCAACAAGGAAACAGCTGCCTTAAATGACACACTAGACCATATGGATTTAATTGATGTTTTTAGAGCATTTCACCCCAAAGCAGCAGAGCATACATTTTTTTCAAGTACATATGGAACATTTTCCAAGACAGACCACATGTTAGGCCATAAAACAAGTCTCAAATTTAAGAAGATTGAAATCATACCAAGTGTTTTCTCTGACAACAGTGGTATGAAACTAGAAATCAATTACAACCCCCCCCCCCCAAAACAAAAAACAAACCCTGAAAAACACAAACACATGAGGGCTAAATAACATGCTACTAAACAATGAATGGGTTAACAATGAGATCAAGGAAGAAATTGAAAGATACCTTGAGACAAACAAAAATGAAAACACAATGACCCAAAATCCATGGGACACAGTGAAAGCAGTGCTAGAGGGAAATTCATAGCAATGCAGGCCTAACTCAAGAAACAAGAAAAAAATTAAATAAATAGTTTATCTTTACACCTAAGAGAACTGGAAAAATAACAGCAAACAAAGCCCAAGTGGGTAGAAAGAAGGAAAAATAAAGATCACAGCAGAAATAAATGAAATAGAGGCTAAAAAGAAAACAATACAAAAGATAAATGAAACCAAGAGCTGGTTCTTTGAAAAGATAAACAAAATTGATAAACAATAAACCATTAACCAGACTCATCAAGAAAAGAGAGAGAGGACCCAAATAAGTAAAATCAGAAATGAAAGAGAAGTGGCAACAGACACCACAGAAATACAAAAAAATTAAAGAAAATTCTACAAGCAACTACATGCCAACAAATTAGACAATCTGGAAGAAATGGGCAAATTCTTAGAAGCATACAATCTTCCAAGCCTGAATTAAGAAGAAACAGAAAATCTGAACCCACTGATTACTACTAATGAAATAGAATCAGTAGTCAACAAACTCCCAACAAAAAAAAAGTCCTGGACTTTTTTTGGCTTCACAGGTGAATTCTACTGATTCAAAAACAAATTAACACCTATTCTTCTCAAACTATTCCAAAAAATTCAAGAAGAGAGGAGGTTCCCAAGCTCATTCTACAAGGTCACCATTACCCTGATTCCAAAACCAGTCAAAAACATTATAAAAAAAGAAAATTATAGGCTGATATCCCTGATGAACATAGATGCAAAAATACTCAACAAAGTATTTGCAAAACTGAATTCAGCAATACATTAGAAAGATCATACACCACAATCAAGTGGGATTTATTCCTGGTAGGCAAGGTTGGTTCAATATCTGCAAATCAATTAATGTGATACACCACATAAACAAAATGAAAAATAAAAATCATGTGAACATATCAATTGATGCAGAAAAAGTGTTTCACAAAATCCAGCATCCATTTATGATAAAAACTCTCAGCAATGTGAGTATAGAGGGAACACATCTCAAAATAATAAAGGCCATATATGACAAACACACAGCTAACTTCATACTCAATGGGGAAAAGCTAAAAGCATTCCCCTTAAGATCAGGAGCAAGCCAAGGATGTCCACTTTCACCGCATTTTTTCAATCTAGTACTAGAATTCCTAGCCACAGCTATCAGACAAAAAAAAAAAAAAAAGTCATCCAAGTTGGAAAGGAGGAAGTAAAACTGTTATTATTTCCAAATGACATGATACTATGAGAACCCCAAATATTCCACCAAAAAGCTATTAGAACTAATAAATGATTTCAGTAAAGTAGCAGGACACAGAATTAATATTTAGAAATCAGTTGCATTTTTATACACCAATAACGAGTTATCAGAAAGAGAAATTAAGAAAACAATCCCATTTACAACTGCATAAAAAGAAATACTTAGTAACACATTTAACCAAGGAAGTAAAAGAAAATTATAAGACGTTGAAGAGAGAAATTAAAGAATATACAAATAAATGGAAGCATATACCATACTCATGGATAGGAAGAATTAACATCATTAAAATGTTCACCCTACCCAAAGCAATCTATAGAATCAATGCAATCCCTATGAAAATACCAATGACATTTTTCACAGAGCTAGAACGAATAATACTAAAATTTATATGGAATAATAAAGGACCCCAAACAGCCATGACAATCTCGAGAAAGAAGAACAAAACTGGAGGTATCACGCTACCTCATATCAAACTATACTACAGGCCACAGTAATCAAAACAGCATGATGGTATTGGCATAAAAACAGACACATAGATCAATGGAATAGAATAGGGAGCCCAGAAATAAATCTATGCCTATATGGACACTTTATGACAACAGAAGCAAGAATATATATTGGGATAAAGACAGTCTGTTCAATAAATGGTGCTGGGAAAACTGGACAGATACATGCAAACAAACAAACAAACAAAAAACACCCTGAAACTGGACCACCTTCTTAGGCTATATACAAGAATAAACTCAAAATAGATTAAAGATTTAAGTGTAAGACCTGAAACCATAAAACTCCTAGAAGAAAACATCGGCAGTAAACTCTCTCACATTACCCTTAGTAATATTTTTACTAATATATCTCCTTTGGCAAGACAAACAAAAGAAAAAATAAACAGATGGGACTTCATCAAACTAAAAAGCTTTTGCACAGCAAAGAACGCCAATAACAAAATGAAAAGACTTCCTACTGAATGGGAGAAGATATTCGCCAATGATATATACAAAATTTATAAAATGCTCATGTAGCTTAACGCTCAAAAAGCAAACAATCCAATAAAAAAATGGGCAGAGGACTTGAATAGACATATTTCTGAAGAGGACATACAAATGGCCAGTAGACACATGAAAAACAACTCAACATCACTAATCATCAGAGAAATGCAAATTAAATAAAACCACAATGAACTATCACCTCACACCTGTCAGAATGGCCATCATCAATAAATCAGCACACAAAAAGTGTTGGCAAGGATGTGGAGAAAAGGGAACCCTTGTGCAGTATTGGTGGATCTGCAAATTGGTGCAGCCACTATGGAAAACATTATGGAGTTTCCTCAAAATATTAAAAATAGAGTTACTTGATGAACCAACAATTCCACTCCTGGGTGTTTATCCAAAGAAATCCAAAACACTAATTTGAAAAAAAATGTATGCTCCCCTATGTTCACTGTAGCTCTATTTGCAATAGCTAAGATACAGAAACAACAAAATGCCCATCAATAGACAATCGGATAAAGAAATTCTGCTACCTATATACAATGGAATATTGCTCTACCATAAAATAGAATGAAATATTACCGTTTGTGATGACATGGATGGACCTAGAAGGTATTATGATTAGTGTAATAAGTCAGATTGAGAAAGACAAATACCATGTAATCTCACTTATATGTATAATCTAAAGAGCAAAATAAATGAACAAACAAAAGCAGACCCACAGATACAGAGAACAAACTGATGGTTACTAGATGGGAGAGGGGTTGGGGGGGCTGGGTAAGAAAGGTGATTGATTAAGAAGTACTAATTGATGGTTATAGGCGGGTCACAGAAATGTAAAGTACAGTATGGGGAATATAGTCAATTGTATTGCAAAAACTACAGTGTCAGATTGGTGGTAGACTTATTAGGGGATCACTTCATAAATTATGTAGATGTCCAGCCACTACGCCATACATGTGAAACTAATATGAAATAATATTGAACATCAACTATATTTAAAAAGGTCACCATGGGGATGAATAGTGCAGCATGGGGAATATAGTCAGTGTTCTAATAACTATGTACAGTGTTAAGTAGGTAGTAGACTTGTTGGGGTTATCACTTTGTGAGTTACATAAATGTCTGATCACTATGTTGTTCTGTACACCTGAAACAATAATAATAATGATAATAATAAAACTTGGGTGCATTATTTTGCCATAGAAGATCTTGCAAACTAGTTCCCTCTTTCCTCTCGCATTCTGTATGAACCTGAGCAAAAACAAATGTGGTGGTGTGCTAGGTCATAAAAATGGAAGTTACTGATGATTTTGTGTCTTGATATTACTCAGTACAGGTCTTGTGCATTTGGTTTTTTTTCAGGGGTTGGGATGGAGGGGGTTGGAGTTTTGTCCGTGTAACTGACGTGCTTGATTAACCAACAGCATCAAACCAAAGCAGCCAAGGTTTGACTGTGGATGTCATTACCCCTTACAGACTCATCCAGAGTCTTCCTAAATTGACTGGAAGCATGGAATTGCTGTCTTTTGTGTATCCAGTCTGCCTTTTCAATACATACTCTCTGGCTTCTCACATCATTTTCCCTGTGAAAGAATGACAGTCCAGTCTGCTTTTCTTCTGCCTCTCAGGAAAGTCCTACTTATTCTCTCCTCAGTTCCTTGTAGCAGGCAATTTTTCAGGCGTCAAAAGAAAAATGAAAGCAGAGAGGAGAATGATGTCTGCTCTAGAGTTTATGCCCACATTGTATGCCTGATTTGGGTTAGCACAAATCAAAAGATAAAGGCATTTTATTTTATGATGAAAATTTCTTTTTCTTACTTTTTGGTGGGTGGGGAGAGCAGATGGTGGGAAAGTGGTGGGGAAATCTAGTGGAAGTGTGTACAGAGTAGTTCAGAACTTCATAAATATGAGCCATACTCTGGAAACAGAAGTTACACGCCTCCTCTTAGGCCTCTATCAGGATTTGTGAAGCATCAAAATAGGGCTTGAACTATCCCAGGTAGGACTCACCTAGACTTCTAATGTAGGTTACTAATCTTGATTGAACGAATGTTAAGTACCAGACACCATAGGAACATTTCATGTGCATTTCATATAATCTGTACAACAATCTTATGGGGTAGCTACTATTAACACCATTTTCAGATGAAGAAAATTAAGTTCTGAGCAATCAAATAATTTGTCAAGTTCATACAACTGGTAAATGACTGAAGTAGGATTCCTGCCTTCCTGAAATCCTCTTAGGTTCCCCCAGTGAGGAGCTCATAACCTTATTGAAAGAAATGCCAAGATACCCATGAGTATACTGGCTACAAGCATCCAGTTACACATCCCTGAATGGGGTCCAACACTGGGGTGGAGGAAACAAGGCATATGTGAGAAGAGTGTTTAAGCTGGAATTAAAAACAGGCAGGGCTTGGGCAGAAAGTCTCGCATAGTATTCCTTCATACATGGGGTCCCAGCCTTCTTGTGGAGAGGAAAGCAGTTACTTTTCATTTTCCTGAAACCGCAAGATCCTAGGGAGAACAGGGGTCTGACAACACAATGGTCTGCGTGTGAAATGCTGATACTCAGGTGTGTGTAAGGTGTGTGTTTGTCTGTGCAAAGGCTCTAATGACGGTTGGACTCCTTCCCCTCCTGAACACCCAGCAAACCTCAGAGAAGGAGGTTTCTTGTCAAAATCTATGTCCAAGGACAGAGAGACACAGGTAGCCACTAGCAGATGATGCCAAGATCCTGGTTAGGAAGCCCAGCTACATATACTCACAAACCCAGAAAAGTATGTCATGTGTAATATGGATCAGAAAACACAGAAACAGAGAGTGAACTCTGGGCATAACCACAAGACCTGGGCAAAGGCTGAGGATATTTCAGAAATGATTTTGAACGTGTTAGAGTTAGGTTTAAAAGACTTCATCTAGCATGTTTTGTTTCATGTAGTTTAGAACGGACTGTTCAACAGTGAACTAGGTGCTCGATTTGAGTAAAGGTCGCTGCTTTCTTGCTATTCAAATTTTGGTCGATGGCATTAGCATCAGCTACAAGCTCATTAGAAATGCAGAAATTTCAGGGCCCATCCCAGACCTATGGAATCAGTCTGCATTTTGAAAAGATCCCCAGGTGGTGTGTATGTACAATGCAGTTTGAGAACTACTGTGCTAATACATACTAGATATAGCACAGTGGATCAGTGCTGTTAATTAGTGGTCTCAATCCTGGCTGCACAGTTGAATCAATCGCCCTAGACCAATCAAAAATCAATCAGATTCTTTTGGAGTAGAGCCCAGGTATTGGCATTTTTAAAAAGCTCCATAATAAGCAGCTAGATGGTGGGTGCCCCATATGAATATGAGAATGTGGCTTTATCGATTGGCGTTCTGAAAGAGTTGGCCCCTGATGTGTTACTATTACTTAGCATGCATGTTAGTGATTTAGAAGAGTAAGTATAGGACATACTGCCAGTGATAGGGAATTGCAGAAGATTGCTAGCTAACATCCTGAAACCCATCAGGACTAAAATGTTAAGTGACTGTGACAAGAGGGGAGAAGGTGTGGACAAGTGTAAGAGTCCTGCTACGTCTCTGAGGAACCCCATCCTCCCATATCAGTATCCAGAGGTCAAAGTGAACTGCAAGTGAACAATGATTCAGCAATGGACGGCTGTGATTAAAAAGGCAGAGAAAAATCAGAGCATGTGAAATGTAAGGAGCAAGAAATAATGACCAAACTTTCCTCTGGCACTCTGTATGCTTAGGACTTTACACGATGTCCCAGTAAGGCTGCTGAGACTGAAGTTCAATTATGATGAACTTTGGATATTTTCAGGGGAGACTAACAAATATTTGTCATAAAGTAAAGTGGAAAAGGTGGATTTTATTTAGCATGTTGAAAAGAAGACTGAGGGAGAACTTAACATTGTTCAAATATAAGAAAAAGGGCTTTTGTATGAAAGATGGTGATTAGCTGATCTTTTTTACCTGAAGGAGATGAGAATAGAGAATAATCATTAGAAAGAACTCTCCAATGTAAAATGTGGGGAGACTATGAGGAAAAGAAACATACATGCTAATGTTGCTTTGGGGCACAAGAGGCAAAAATGAATTTTAATAGTATATCTGGAATGTGAGGCCCTTTACCAAAGGATAAAAAAGAGACTGTTGTAACTTGCGCTCCCTGTATAGGGAGTGAGATATTGTCCTGGAATTCTGAAACCATCACACATTGACAGAGTTGGTGTACTTTGAATCTGCTAAACACCTGAGCCAATTTTGATGTCTGCTCATCCAGTCTTAGTCAACCAAGACTACAGGAAAACTTCTTTATCCTGATAAAAGTCATCTATAAATTACCTTCAGCAAACATCAGACTTAACGGAGAACGTATGTAAACATCTTAAAGACAGTGAACAAGACAACGGTGCCCTCTATCATCACCTCATATTCAACATTGTATTGGAGTTTCCAACCAACATGTAAGACAAGAAAAAGAAATTAAACATATACAAGTATTAGAAAGGAAGAAACAAAGCTATAATTCACATCAGATATGCCTAACTAGGGTTTGTTTTTTTTCTTTGGAAACCCTAATGGGCCTACCAATATAGGATTGGAATTACTCAGAGAATTTGGTGATGTTGCTGGATATAAAAATAAATTTGGTAAAACCAATCACATTTTTGTATACCACTACATTTGAAAATTTGTTTAAAAAGATAGCATTTACAGTAGGATAAAAAAATCTGAAGTATCAGAGTTCCACTTCTAGTAATGGCTCACTAGGATATCATAGACCAACCATCCGAGAAAAGCTGGACAAAAAACAACAAAAAAAAAAAGTGTTTGAAGGTGCACAAAGCTATGTTGGCAATGAAAATTTTCAGGTCCAAGATCTGGAATAACAGGGACCCCACTGGGAATGCATTTTATCTTGAGGCAACTACAGATTCTGGAACTAAAAGCAATAGCTGAAACATCCGGAAGATGACCAGAGTTTTCAGGAGTGTTAGGGTTGGACAGGCAAAAAGTAGATTTCAGGGCCCATTAGGAAGAAGATGCCCCGATAAACATCCCAAACTTTAGTTAGGACACCAAAGAGCTACACACTAGTAGTAAGAGTGAACAAGAAGTAGTCAAATCCTCATAGAACGAAAACTCAAATTAGCTTAATCCTGATTGGATTAAGGTGATATGTTCCTACATCAACTGCCTATAAACTTAACTGTAAAATTAAATTCTCTTTGGAGGGTAATAACATCATCCAGAGCAGCATATCACCTCAATAATTTTTCCTAAAAAGTGTCCTTCATGCTACTAAAAATAATTAGATATACAACAAGACATGACTTGACTGAAAGATAAGAGAAAAAATACAGTAAAAGTACACCCTATATGGAGGTCCAGTTATTAGAGTTATAAGATATTGACTTTAAAATAACTGTAATCAGCATATTAAATAGTTAAAAGAAGCATAGAGAATATTGACAAAGAATGAGAAATTTATAAGAATCAGATATCCTAAAATGGAAAAATACGATATTAAAATTAACTTATTGGATAGGTTTAACTTCAGATTCTACACAGCAGCTGAGAGAATAAGTAAACTGGTGGATAAGAATAAAATATCTATTCTGAAGAAAGAAATTGAAAAGGATGGACAATTTTAGAAAGAGCAGAACAGATAGATAGGAGAGAGTGAAAATGTCTAACAAAAGTTGATGAGAGATAATGTGGCAGAAGCAGTATTTGGAGAGATAATTGCGGAGAATATTCATAAATACATACATAAATATATATACATATATGTACGTATATATGTATATGTGTATATATGTGTGTGTATACGTGTATATATGTATATGTACATATATACACACATATATATGTACATATACATATATATGTGTGTGTGTGAGTGTGTGTGTGTATATATATAAAATTTGATTCCTACCTCACACCATACTCAAAGATTAATTTCAGGTACATTAAAGACCCTAATGTGAAAAGCTAGATTATAACATGTTTTGAAATTAATGTAGGAGAATATCATTGTGACATTAGGGTAAAGAAGGATTACTTAAGACACAAAAGCATAACTCATAAGGGAAATATTGATTAAAATTAAGAATTCCTGTTCATTAAATATACCATAAATTGAATGAAAATATTATTCAGAATATACAAATTCCCATTAACTAATAATAATAAGAAAAAACCTAATAGAAAAATGGGAATATTAATTAAATAACAATTTTGCAGAATAAATTTGACATGACAAATGGAGAGATGGTTGATTTTATTACTAGTCAGGAAAATGCTAATTGAAATCACAGTGACTTCTCATTTCATACTCAATTGTTGGACAATACCAAGTATTAAGTAGGATGTGGATATATAGGAATTCTCCTCCACTGCTATTAGGAGTAGAAATGAGTATAAACATTTTCATTTTGGAAATGAGCTTGGCAATGTTGAACCATGAGCGTCCCCTATGACATATGAATTCCATGACCAGGTATATACCTTACAGAAAATCTTGCATATGTACAGCAGGAGACATGTACAGAGATATTCATCATTGTAGCTTTTCTTCTGAGCAAAAATATATAACATTTATATATATATATATATATATATATATATATATATATATATATATGTGTGTGTGTGTGTGTGTGTGTACACACACACACACACACACACACACACATATTCCAATTGTTTATTGTGATAATTTTATGTGTCAATTTGACTGTGCCATTGGGTACTCAGATTAAACTTTATTTCTGGGTGTGTTTCTAGATGAGGACTCAGTAAAGTAGATTTCCTCTCCAATGTGTGTGGGCATCATCCAATCCATTGAAGGCCTAAGCAGAACAAAGGCAAAGGAAGGAGGAATTCACCTCCTTTGCTCCCTGCCTATTTGAGTTGGGACATTAGTGTTTTCCTGCCTTTGGACTACGACCAACACCATCATCTCCCCTGGTTTTCAGGACTTTGAATTTGGACTGCAATTATCATTAGCCTTCCTGGTCCTCTGGCTTGCATATGGAAGATCATGGGACTTCTCAGCTTCTATAGCTGCATGAGCCAATTCCTCATTATTTATAATTATCTATCTATCTATCTATCTATCTATCTATCTATCTATCTATCTATCTATCTATCTATCTATCTATCTAATCTGTCACCTATTTACCTACATTTATAAGAGAACCAATAGGGCATATATTGATTCTGCTTCTCTGGAAAATCCTAACAGATTAAGCAAATGAAAGATGTATACTTATATAGTGGAATGCTATATAGCGGTGAATACAAAAACCATTTATGCATCTCAGTGATCAGTCCCACAAACACAACACTGAACTGATAAAAGCAAGTCACTAAAGAAGAATATGCAGATATTGGTATAATTCCATGATTGTAAAGTTCAAATGTGGATAACTAAACTGCATATTGTTTCAAGATACCTACATAGGTAGCAGGAATGGGTTGCAATCAGTGATGTGTACAAGTGGCTTCAGGGCTGTGTTATTTTGAGTTTCTTGAAATGGATGGTGGGCATTCATTTAAGAAGAATATTACAGCAACTTCTCTGGGTGGGGCTGGTGGCACTGCCCAGTGAGTCCGTAGTCACCCGCTTCCTGGCAAAGGATGTACATCTTGAATGATCTGAGCATGTTGAGGCAATTTTGGTTTTAGCCAAATGTCCGGTTGCAATTTTCTTTTGAGTGCTCTTCTCTTCAAACCTATCCTCTCATATTCATTTGAAAACAAACCTAACCCATCATATTTCACATTTTTGACCAAATTGCCAAAACATAATTTTGATGCAGCTACTTGTTTTCACAAGGTCTTTGGAGACTTTGTGACACTATTTACAGTTGTTCTCCCTCTGCCCCTGCACAACGCATTCTCAAAAGTTTGGGTTGATTCAGTTTTTCTAAGCTACAGGCCTCCATGCAATGTCAAGTTATCGTTTTCTCTCTGTTTTGGGAGATTTAAGATTTCACTCTCCTGCATTGCATAGTGTTGTACATCATTCTCCTGAGTCCAGGAGAAGCGCTTTCTGTTCACTGCAGGAGCCCATGTCAGTTCCGACCCAGAGCTTTGGAAATCTCCCTCCGAAGGAAGAGCTTGGTGTCACACAGTGGCTTCCTTTATTCCACACCCTACCGAAGTCATCTGTTTTTTTGTACAGGCTACTGGGTCTTCCTTTTACCTTTTTGAGTAGATGAGGGTGGAGAGCAAGGGAGAACATGTATAGATTGGGTGGGGGAGGCTGAGTCTCCACAAAGACTCAGTTCTATTCATCATTTGATGACCCCTGCTTACTCCCAATCTTTTATTTTTAATTAAATTTATGGGGGTGACAATTAGTAAAATTGCATAGGTTTTAGGTGTACAGTTCTGGAATACATCATCTGTATATGGTGGTGTGTTCACCACCTAGAGTCAGTTCTCCTTCCATCACCATATACTTGACCCCCTTTTTTTCCTTTTCTTTGTAATTTATTGGGGTGACAATTGTTAGTAAAATTACACAGATTTCAGGTGTACAATTCTACTTGACCTCTTTTACCCTCTTTTACCATGTCTCCTTCCCCCTTCCCCTCTGGTGACCACTAAACTTTATCTGTGTCTATGAGTTTTTGTTTATTTATTTGTTTGTCTTGTCCCTTTGTTGCTTTCAGTCTTATATCCCACATATGAGTGAAATCATATGGTTCTTGACTTTTTCTGACTTATTTCGCTTAGCATAATAATGTCACGGTCCATTCATGTTGTTGCAAATGACAGTATGTCAATGGAATACTCCCAATCTCTAATCCCTGCAAACATTTCCCCAGCTTGGTAAAATATAATGGATTTCTCCTTTCTGGTGGTTTGGTGCTGGGATGCACTTTGTATGTTTCCTTCAAAAACCTGGGGATGAGAGGTGGTAGAATTACAGTCCCCTTGGGTAAGGGGAGGGTGAGTAGTGGGAGAAGGGAGGATTGTTTGTGTTTTCCAGAGAGAGCTGCATGTGTTTGAAGTCTGTCTGCCTTTGTGGAAATCCTTGGCAGTAACCCTTGCTTATTACCTCCTGAATATTTGCGAATTACCACAAGGTCTTTTATTAAATTAGCAGTAGTGGCCACTCAGTTTGCTAATGAGAGAAGAGAGGTTGCCACATGGCTCTACACACTTTTGGAGGCAAAAAAAGTAAACAGCTAAAGCCCCATGTCCTCAAGTCAGATCCCATTATGGCCTGACAGCTGGAAAAACACAGGAGGCAACTGAAACACTCTGAATTGCGCAAAAGGATAGCCCAGCCCCAGCTGACAGTGATATGGGCTTTATGGGAGGAGGTTTGCAAAAGATGAGGGCTTGAGAGAGGGAGAGGGAGGGGGATGGGGGGAAGGAGAGGGGAGACTAGCTAGCGAGCGAAGGGAACAGTTATACGTTGCTTTGAGGCTTGTTGAAGCTTTGTGGTGATGTGCGTACTGCTGGATTCACTTGGGTTATTTATTTAATTAGACTCTGTATAAAAACAGGAAGATCCTGCCCAAGTACGTACCCAAGTACTTTAACCCTTGTCTGATTGGGAATGGTGTGAACACATCAGTTAAAAGAGGTGTGTGTATCCTGCTGGGATGGGGAAGCATTCAACAATCCAGAAGCAGAAAGAAGGAGAAGGCGTGGGATACATGGACCACTGAGAAGCCATCATCACAGGCGGAGCCCTGCTGCCTCCTCTCTTCCTTACCCAGGGGGCTTCTTTGCCAGGACCTGTGAGGGGCAGAGCGCCTGTGACAGCTAAATCACTGGCTGCCCGGGGAAGACCCTGTGTTTCGCTTGGGCCTGCTTCTGTTTTATAGCCTGACGGATTTGGGATCTCCCTCTCCCTCTTCAGAGGCCTACAATCCGCACCAAATGTTTCACATTACTCAGTGTGAAAAACCTCCTATTCTTTCAGATTTTTTACAAGTTCATACATCCGTGGAAACTTGATATTCCATATTTCATTCTGCTTCGTGGATGTCATTGTGAGGGATGCGGGTTCACATGCAACAGGCCTCCTCTGGCTTTGATCAGCTTGACCACATCTAATTGTAAATGGAGAACAAATGAAAGAAATATTTACAAATTTCATGGGAATTCAGGCGGGGCCTAAGCCATCCCTAATGCCTCCATTCACAGTAAATGTTTATTGAACACTTTGACTCTACTGTGCACTTCAATATTTATATAGTATTAGGTTTTAGCTTGTTCTGAAGGGATCCAAAGAGTTAGTAAAATGACCTTCCCCTTCTCCCTGTTTTACCCCCTTCCCTTCTGTAAACTTCCTTTCTTTTCCATTACAAAATCTGCTGCTGCCTAAAGAAAACCAACTCAGATTCCAAAGCTACAGCTGTAGGAGGGGGAAGACAAAAAAGGAGAGTGAGAGAAGGAAAAAAAAAAAAAAAGGGACCGTAAAATTTAAAACAAATTTTGAGTTGCATAGTGGAGTTGGGAAAAGTCAAATGAAAATGTTCGAGATTTGTTCAAAATAAAGTCATAAATGCCCAGAGCCAAGTTAAGCAGCTGTTGGGTCAGGGAGTTTAAGAACTGAAATGCAGCACCAACTAAGAGCTGGATATTATGCAATTTATCAGCAGTTGCTTGGTTATAAAGAAGCATGTACAGCCCTATTGGAGAATTTCTGATTGAGGCCTTTCCATTCCTAAGCGTACTTTTCCAGAAGATTTTTGTTTACTCAGGAATCAAAGCAACCTTTGTGACTTCTTCCTGGAGGTTAAGGAGAGGAGGCACTCTGTGGCTTGGCAAGGGTCAGCTGACCCCCCTCCAGCTCACCTGTCTCACGGCATGTGCTAGAAGCCCCATCAGCCCTTACCTTCTTCCCCATGCTGTCATGAGCTGCCAGCACTTCCAGGAGAGCTTAGACAGATGATGGGCCAGATGCTGAAGGACGGAGAGGAGGTGAGCTCTCTCTAGAGACCCTGTGGTCTACCACCTTGGACTGCAAGTGCTTCTGGGGGCAGCCAACATTGTCCTAATAAATGCTCTAACAACTGCTCTTTTAATTAAGAGCATTTCACATCTGCGTTTGCTGTAGCCTGGACCCTTTCTACTCTAGAAGTCGTAAAAGTCAGGCTAGATTCTGTGATGTACAGGGACTGACTTAACCTGCTCTGCTCCATCTTGCCACCCAGACATGAAAGACGTGATCCAAGAATCTCACAAACTAGAGGGTGAATGACCCCAAATCCAAAACATCTAATGAGAGAGGTACATGCCGAGGAGGTAGTTGCAAGTGTCATAGGCTAGATGGCTTGAAATAGAGCAGCCGGAGGCTAAACAGAGGAATGGGACATTAGAGGAGGACGTCATCTCCAAAGCTGGTAAAATATGGGCTTGAGATCCCAAAGGGAAGTTTTCAGAGCATTTTATTAGTATAAATTTACTTTATAAAACCAAATTTTAACTTTCACTTTTTGGAGAATGATCCAGTGAATTCATCAAAGCCATTTTTAGGAGCACACAAATCAGAAATCAGTGTTATTGATTTTTTAGTCATACCTTTTTGTGTTTTGGTTGCACAGCATTGAGAAAAATCCATATTTATAAAATAAGTAGCTTCAAATATTAAAGTTTTAAGCAGTTCCCTTTACAGTTTATATTTTTTTTTAATTAAACTGATCTAGAGCCTTGAAGAAGAACTACTCAGTAGTTTTGTTTCAAAATTCAACATTGACATTTCTTCACATAATGAAAAAGTCAAATAAACATCCCCCAATTGTAAACGGTGCAACTATCTATATAACTACAAAATCATGATGAAATACGTGGAAAGGTCATTTGTTATTGTATAACTGACTATTGTGTATTGATGAAAGAATGGCTGACATTTAATTGAGCGTAACATACACATTCTATGTTAAGTGTACTATGTGTGCAGTTTTACATGAGTGGACATCAACGTCTGATTTAAAAAAAAAGCAGTGCCTGTTCACACGTGTTCTACTCAAAGACTTGTCTCTATAAAGACAGACTTGTCTATATAAAGTTCATTCATTATTTCACACACTGTAGGTAGTATGTGATTTTTGTGGACATTAAAGTGCTTTTGCAAGCATATCAAGCTTTAGGGCAGGGGTGTCCAAACTGTGGCCCGCGGGCCAACGGTGGCCCGCAATCCATTGTTAATTGGCCCGCAGCAAATTCCAAAAATATATTTAGTTTACTTAAATGAACCAGGTGAGGCAATACGTACTTCACCTCGAGTGAGTGGCCCGGCTGTTTGTGTATTTTACTGCGTATGGCCCTTGGTGAGAACCGTTGAAAAAAGTTTGGACACCCCTGCCTTAGTGGAACAACTTTTACCAGTGATAGGTGTTAGGGTGGAATGGGAAGATGAAGTCCGTATCCATTTCTGTGGTCTTTCCAGCCATAAACCCAGAATTGCAATCTAGACAAGAGCAAGAAAAAGATTCGTCAAAGAGAGAAATTAAGCCAGGTTTTCTGGACCCTTCCTGCAGGGACCAGGTGTGTCTGTCCGACACTGGCAGAGAACAAAGTATCCCATGAAGACAACCTTGATATGTTCCTTCCCAGACGAGCCCTTTCCCGAGAAGCAGTCTTCTCCTTATGCCAGGCTCCCAGCTGTAGAATTCTCAGGCTACCGTCTTGAAGACCCCTCTTTCTCTGTCAAGATTTTAGGAGGATATGGCCGTATTTTAATCTTGGTCCAGGCTGGATGGAGGAGTGCCATGCAGCGGCTCTGCCCCTTTCATTGCCTGGTTTCAGTGCGGTGCTCCATCAGTCGGTCAGAGGGGGACTGAGTAGCCATCAGTAGCTCACCAAGTGGAGTTGTACTAAACCTCTGGGAGTCAGTCCCTGAAGAGCCCTGGTTCTCACTCCAAGTGCCTCTGGAGCTGCCACTTGTCATCCCCAGGAGCCTCTTTCTTTCAAACAATCTCTTCTCATTAAGATGTGCTCTTGTAGCCTTGTTTCCCCTTAAATATAAATGGTCAGTACTATCACGCTGTTTTCATTTTTAAAGATTATTTGCAGGAAGCTAAATGGACAGAGTCGGGATGATGGGATTGCTTAGCAATGCAGCAGAGCAGGGAGCTGGTGGGAAGCGAGCTAACCGACCACATGCAAACAGCTCAAGCTTGCCTGTGTTTAGTTAGCAGGGAGAGTGGTCTAGGTGAGTAATGTCGTGCTCTGTAGTGCTCTGTAGGTTCAAAGGGCACGCTAATGTGATGTTTAAAGACTTCAGTTTTGAAACTAAACTAGCCAGGTCAAATCCTGCCTGCCATGTGTTAGCTGTGTGATGAACAAGTTTCTCTACCGCTGTCTACCTCAGATGCCTCATCCATAAAATGGGGATATATACAGTGCCCACTCCATAGCACTGGTTTGAGAACTGAATAAATTAATATAAATAAAATGTTTAGTGTAGTAACTAGCACGTAATAAATGGTACATCAACATTAGCTGTTTTTATAATTTCAGGAGGCAAAAAGTACTATCTTTATCAGAACATTCATTAAGTTCCTGCTGCCATCTTACCAACAAAAATGTTTATTCAAGTTAGATTACATTTCTAGAGATTCTCTACTTTAGGGCCTTTCTGGGACTAATCATTCTATCAATTTACATTAAATACTCAGGAGTTTCATGTAAATGTTTTAGTCACTTCTTATGAATTTTAGTTCAATGGTATAGTATTTTATATCATATATGTTTTTTAAAAATGTATATTTTCCCTTAAGAACTGTGAGGAGAAAATCCACTTACAATGTACTTACAGAAGAATGCTCAATTAGAATACTGAATTATTATCCTTGGAACAGTTTTCTTCAATGTGCCTTAAGCAAGAAAATGGCCTTTTTTCCTAATTATTTGTTCTAAAGATGGTGATTGTAATTGTTCGACAGATAGATATCAAATGAATTGCTCAGAAACAAAATTAGAGTGTTTGTTAATCAGTATTAATTAATGGAAGCAGGAAGAGGAGATTGTGGACAATTGTGAAGCAGTGTTATTTACCTTTCCTATTAAGAACTTGTCTGGACTTCCATGAACAAGGTATGGAAGACATTTATTCTACCTGCAACTTGAGCTATGAAAATTGCCCTGTGTCTAAGCATTCTTAATGCAACCAGCATTTTTTCTAAACCGCAATTTAAAGGACAAGAAAGCAAGCAGTTTGCAAATGGTACCTCTCTGCACAAATGGACAACATTCCAGATGGGGTTTTATGGGGGCTCCGCCTACATTAAGCTGACCAAAAGGAAGGTGACCCAACAATAGATTTCTTTATTGCATTGTTTTGACGCAGAAGAAGTGACATTCCTCAGGCCCCTTTTCATGTAACAGTATGCAACAAAATACGTCGGTACTCTTCTTACCTGTGGAACTGGATTATATCAACTCCAACACTTTTAGGCTTATCTGATGGCAAATGAAAACTGATACTGGTGGGGAGGATCATGCCAATTTGGTTACCAGACAGCCATCACCTCTGTGTCTCAGTTCTTTGAGCTGTTTCAGTTGAGCCCTGCTTATGAGCAATAATATGTACCCACATACCCATTAATATATTTATACAAAAAACTAGGGAAATATGCACATATATGCTCTTCAAATGATATATATTATGCATTCATGCTGAGATTAGACATTATATCATGATTATGTGTGCATGTAGATTTGGTGTGTATACCTGTTTATGTGCTACAATGTGACTCTATTTGTATAGGTGCATGTTTATGTGGATATAGGTACATGTGGAATAAAAGCATTTTCCATGACACTCTGAAAACAGTGCCCCAGAGTGAACAAAGTCCCAAACCCATTAATTATATGAATGCTGCTTAAACAATACATAAATCCTACAGCATTCCTAAATGTCAGTATTGCTGGAAAAGGGTGGCGTTCTTAGAATATCTTCTATAACATTCCTTGCGACATCATGATTTAATTGTCCTGGAATGTAGCCTGAGATAGATTTGCACCTTCCACACACCCCCACCCCCTGCCCTGAACACTGAGAAAATTATAGGCTCTGTCAGATGACAAAGATCTGTTGAAAATGAACAATCTATTTTATGTACTTTATGAATGATGACACAAACATTATAAATATGCAGTAATTATACATGCTAACATACACATTCAATGTATTCAAATTTTCAAGTGCAAATATTTTCTAGAATGCTTTTCTACTATCTTTGGAAGTTGTAATTTGGCTTCAGCCTTGGGTAAATTTCAAAGAATCACAGGTCACTGGAAGTGACTCCAGAAGCCATTGTATATAGAAGTTGAAAACTCTTAGGTAGCACACCAGATTTTGCCTGTAATTGGGTTTTGTTTGGCTACTCGGTATGTTTGTGTTTGTGTGTGTATGTGCACATGTGTGCGCATATGTGTGTGTAACATTTTATTGAGGTGTAATTGACACACAATAAATTGCACATATTTAAAGTATACAATTTGATATTTTTGAATAAAGTGTATACCTGTAAAATCATCATTACGATCAAGATAATTAGCATACTTATCACCACCAAAAATTTCTTCATGGCTCTTTGTAATCCCTCCTTCCTGTTCTCAGCTCCTCTAGGCAACCACTAATTTGCTTTCTTTCTCTGTAGATTAATTTGCATTTTCTAGAATTTTGTTTGAGTGGAATCAAACGAGGTTGGACAATTAAGTTTGTAAACTCATCCTAGAAAAAGTGCTATATACCTCATTGCTACTTATCACTATAGTCACCTTCGAAGTACTCCCCTTGGGAAGTGCCTAGTCCACCCTTCAAAGCAATTTTGGAACTCTTTTTCTGGAATGGCCATCAGAGCTGTCATCGTATTACCCTTCATGTCCTGAATGTCATCAAAATGTCTTCCTTTCAATATTTCCTTCATCTTTGGGTAAAGAAAGAAGTCACTGGGGGCCAGATCAGGTGAGCAGGGAGGGTGTTCCAATACAGTTATTTGTTTACTGGCTAAAAACTCCCTCACAGAAAATGCCGTGAGAGCTGGTACATTGTCATGATGCAAGAGACATGAATTGTTGGCGAAAGTTCAGGTAGTTTCTGTCTAACTTTTTTACGCAGTCTTTTCAACACTTCCAAATAGTAAACTTGGTTAACTGTTTGTCCAGTTGGTACACATTCACAATGAATAATCCCTCTGATATCAAAAAAGGTTAGCAACATTGTTACAAGTTCACGAACTTAATTGTCAGACCTCATACATTACATGCTCTTTTTCTGTCTGGCTTTTTTTACTCAGCCTAATTGGAGATTCATCCAAAAGTCATAATAATTACAAAGGTTTTCTCCTATGTTTACTTGCAGAACTTTTATAATTTAAGTTTTATTTATTTTAAATATTTTAATTAAAATATAGTTAACATACAACATTGGTTTCAGGTGTACATCATAGTTATTCAACATGTATATGTCTAAAGAAGTGATCACCATGATAACGCCAGCAACCATCTGACCCCGTACCACGCTATCACAATAATTGACTATATTCCCCATGTAGTACATTATATCCCCATGACTTATTTGTTTTATACCTGGAGATTTGAACCTCTTATTTCCCTTCACTTTTTCTACCCTTTTTAATTTTTCAATTACAGTTGATATTCAATATTATTTTATATTAATTTCAGGTGTACAGCATAGTGGTTAGACACTTATATAATTGAAGAAGTGATCCCCCTGACTAGTCGAGAACCCACCTGGCACTATCCATAGTTATTACCATATTATTGACTATACTTCCTATGCTTTACTTTACATCCCCATGACTATTTTATAACTATCAGTGTGTACTCCTTACTCCCTTCACCTTTTAAACCCTGCCTCCCAACCCCCTCCCATCTATCACCCCAACAAATCTAGTACCCATATGATACCATACATAGTTATTACAACATTATTGACTATATTCCTCATGAAAGACCCTACATCCCCATGATTACTGTGTAACAACAAATTTGTACTTCCTAATCCGTTCCCCTTTTTCACTCATCGCCAACCCCCTCCCATCTGACAGCCAGCAAAACGTTCTCTGTATCTATGAGTTGTTTCTGTCTTGTTTACTTTGTTCTTTAGATGCCACATATAAACAAATCTCATTGCACCTCTCTTTCTCTGTCTGACACTCCACTCAGCACAATTCCCTCCAGGTCCACCCATGCTGCTGCAAATGGCAGGAACCCATTCCCTTCCCTGGTCGAGCAGTAGTCCATTGTATATAAATATCTACTACCTCCTCTTTATCCATTCTTCCATTGACAGACACCCAGCCTGTCTCTACATTAGGGTGTCCAGGCAGGAATTCCTGCCCATTCTCTGGAAGTTTTTTCACTTTCCCTTTCCCGAATCCTGAGATATAAACTTTTCTGTTCTCCATGATGAATTGTTTCCACAAAGTGACGGCCAATATTACCAACCACCTAGGTTCAAGGAACCAATTTTCCCGATTTCCTGACCAACTTTTCTCGGGATTCGGGAATGGAAAAGGGAAAAAAATTCCCAAGGACAGTCAGGAATTCCCACCTGGAGACCCTAGCGATAAATAGGAAAAATGTCTAAGAGATACATTGTGAGTAGTACGTTTATTTCCCATTGTGGGTATTACTGGGCTCAAGGACCTGATTTTCTCGATTTCCCAACCAGCTTTTCTCAGGATTCGGGAATGGGAAAGTGAGAAGAATTCCTGAGAATGTGCAGGAATTCCCGCCTGGAAACCCTACTCTACATCTTGGCCATTGTAAACAATGCTGCAATGAACATGTGGATGCACATGTCCCCTTGAAGTAGCGTTTGGGTTTCTTCAGATAAATACCTGAAGTGGGATTACTGGGTTCTTCTTTGTTTCTTGTTATACCCTTTGTTTTAAAGTCTGTTTTGTCTGTTGTAAGTGTTGCTACCCCAGATTTCCTGTGTGTGTATGTGTGTGTGTGTGTGTGTGTGTGTGTGTGTGTGTGTTTCTTTCCCATGTTCATGAAATATCTTTTTCCATCCCTTTACTGTCAGTCTGTGTTTGTCTTTCAGTCTGAAAAGAGTCTATTATAGGCAGCATAAGTAAAGGTCTTGTTTTCTTATCCATTCAGCCCTCCTATGTCTTTTGAGTGGAACGTTGAATCCATTTACAATGAAAGTAATTGTTGATAGATATGTAGCTATTGCCATTTTATTATTCATAATTTTGATCACTTTTCTCAGGGGAGCCTCCATGGCCAAGATAGCTCTCCTGGTTCTCAACTGCTACACAGAAGTTTGGGATTAGCCATTTTCACGTCTGTGCCCCTCCCACCTGTCTTGACATAGCTTCTTCTTTATATCCTTAGTTATAAAACTTGTGTTCAGCTAGACTTCAGATGGTTCTCCAGGTTGATTGTTGTATAATTTAGGTGTATTTCTAATTTGTTCACAGATGGAAGCTGGCACAGTGTTTATCTGCTCCACCATCCTGGATCTCCCTATCACTTAGGTTTTACATTTAGTTCTATCTCCATGTTAAGTTTTGTACGTGGTGTGAGGCATGATGGCAGATTGTTCCAGTACCAGTTGTTGGGAAGATTGTCCTTTATCTACTACATTGCTGTGGCAAACTCTCAAGCTGGGCAGTTGTAGGGATCACCTCATTTTTCATTTCTCAGAGGTGACTATCCCTTGTTGACTTATGTCCAGTGTCTTGAAAACCATTGTTCCATATATTTTGTCTGTTTTTTTTTTTTTCTCTTTTATTCATATGAGAGTGTAAGTCTGATCCCTGTTACTCCATCTTGGTCAGAAATCCCCCACTTAGTATTTTAATTTGTTTCCAACAGGTAAAAATTAGGTGATGTTATATTCAAATTTAAATTTCTGGATTTTCATGAAAAAACTGCAGATCTGGCAAAATGAGACACACACTCTGCACGACATCAGTCAGTTGAGAAGGACAACAGCTCCCCACTTCCTTAGATGCAGGTGCTCCCTAGTTGCTCACAGTCCCCACCTGGCTTGCTTTACTCACTTAAATTACTTACTTGACCCTCTTAGGCCTGATCATTTCAAGTTTTTCATTTTATTCAGAAGGAAAGAGAGTGGGGCAAAGTGAAATGGAATTAGATCTGGGTCCTCTGGCTCAAAATCTAGAAGTATTTCCACAGAGTTTGAACAAGCACATTGTATTATTGGTATAGAGACGAGCAACCTGAAGGTCTGAATAATTACTGACACACATAGATGCTCAATGCCTAAGCCATACTCTTCTCACGTCTCTTGATATTAGCCTGTGAAGTATATTATGTTTTATCTGTTACCGCATTTGGAAGCAAGAATTTAAGAATTTAGTCTTTAATTTATTTCTTTAAAGGAACTGTTCATTCAGCAAAACCGTCTTTTAAGTATTATGATCATTTTTCCTCATTAAGTAGATTGCCTGCACACTTGTTAGAATGGCCAGAATCCAGAACACTGACAACATGAAATGCTGGCAAGGATGTAGTGCAACAAGAACTCTCATTTATTGTGGATGGGAATGCAAAATGGTACAGTCTCTTTGGAAGATAGTTTGGTGATTTCTTATAAAAGTAAAATACTCTTACCATCTGATCCAGCAATTATGCTCCTTGATATTTACCCAAAGGAGTTAAAAACTTATTTCCACGCAAAAACCTGCATGTGAATGTTTATAAAAGCTTTATTTATAATTGCCAAAACTTGGAAGCAACCATTATGTCATTATAAACGGAGAAATTCAATCTGTTAGCCTGGGAAATTATGTGATAAAAAGCTATACTTACCTTTTTCCTTTCTCAACTGTTAGCCAAAATATTATTAAACTGTTGTGCAGCATATAGGAATAAGGGTCAAAAAACAAACCACAAAACCACTAAGAATCACATGAAGTCATATTTTCTTAGTAGACATGTTGTAAAAATGCATATGATACATTTTGGGTAATAAGTCCAATGTCTTACAAAAAAATCTGTCTCTTTAGCCTCATATGTTAGATGCGTTGGACATATAGAATGTGTAGAACAATTTATAACTCTTTATTTCATATTCTGGCTTTTTAAAAAATGTAGACACTGTTCAACAAATAGAGCTGAAAGCATGATATGGAATTATTTTGGTATTATTTTACTGAGTTACCCCAGATGACTATTTATGATTTAAAAATAAAAAGGAACTGTCAAACTATCTTATGATTTTCCTGTTTAGGATTATATTAAATACCTAAAGAAACTGTTTTATCTGCTTGCAAGAGCTTTTAAAACTGCCTATGTGACAAAGAATACTCTAGACCATTCCAAAAGCAAAGTAGGAACACGTTTTTAGTGATAGCAGATACAGACAAGGCATGGGCTTCTGGGAATATGTCCCCATTCATCCAGTGCCCAGAGAGCGACACTGACTGATGGAATGGAAGAGAGAAATTTAGAGCGTGGGTTTCTACTTTCTAGAGCTGATAGTATTTGGGTGTGGGATAGTTTATTTAAGTTCCCAGCTAGTAAATTCTGCTCTCCTAGGTTTTCAAAGGAGTTTCGGTCAAAACCACCAAACTGTTTTTTCTATTTCTTTCATATAACTTCTCTCTCTTCATTCTCATTTCTTCTCTCTTCCTGTCTTTCCCCTGCCTCCTTTGCACCTTCTTAGGACTTGCTTCTTTCTAGATGTAAGCATGTCTGTATTCTTCTCTCCACGAGAATTCTCACTTAACCACACCTCTCCCCACCTTTTCCTCTTAGCGTGTCCTTTAGATTGTTGAACAGGAGATTCACACCTACTGGGTCTCCTCGAATTCAGCAATGGGACCAGTTTCTGTCCGCAGTTCTTCTTTAAAGCGTCCACTCTGGCTAACAGCTACTCTTCCCGACCATTCATTATGAGATATTTATTTTGTGTTTGTGACTCTAGCATTTCACTCCTAGTCTCTTCCTTCCCAAATCTGTTCTAAGCCCGACTTTGACTTCCTATGGTTTCCCCTAAATCAAGACAAAAATTGAACAGACTCTGAATTTTATAGCAATCTCATACCTCCTTGGGCAGTTCGTTTGTTCCTCTCCTCTCTCTGAGCCGCTCTAGTTTGAATACCCGAGACATTGTTCTCACTTATTTTTTCTTACTTCATTTTTCTTACATGTTCTCAACCATCTCCCTCCTGTCTCCTCTAACCTGATCACTGACTTCTTTGGGTTACTCCCTCAACATCAATTTCCTCCCAGATCGTATCTCCTCTAATTGCATTTCCTACATCTCCCATAGAGAATCTGTAATTTTTATTTTTACTTTTTGGCCCCAAAGCTTGTAAATATACTGGTAAGTTTTAATAGTCTGCGTTTCTTTCACTATCTCCCTTCACTCCCCATCACTCTTATATTTCCTTTATTAAAACCAAAAATGTTACCCTCACCACTGGGAGAGATCAGTTACTCAAAGTAGATTTTCTCCAGCAAAGACACCTTTCTTTTGACAAGCAGTTTTGCAAATCTCCTTCCTTGTTGCTACTCTTCCTGACTATTCATTATGAGATATTTATTTTGTGTTGGTGACTCTTTAGCATTTGACTCCCAGTCTCTTCTTTCCAAAATCCGTTCTAAACCTGACTTTGACTTCCTCGCATTGAGGATGGATGTAGATGGGCCTGAAAATGAAGTGCTTAAAATGGCTCCTCCTCCCTGCGCTAGTTCCTGGCTTCTGCCCTCAGACAGACTAAGCTCCTCGAGAGGATTATGCTGCGGGGAGAGAAGGTTATGTGAGGGGAAGGTTGGGGAGATGAAGGTGGAGGTGGAGAGAGGTCTTCTCCCCCCCCAGTCTGGGGAGGAGGCAGAGGTTCATGGTATGTGGCTTCCATGAGAGGTGGTGACCTGTGACCCACTCTCACATGCCGGAAAGCATGGCCAGGGCCAGGACTAGGGTGAGGCACTCTGAGGCATTTGACTCAGGCACAAAATGTGAGAGGACTTCAAAGACTCAATAATCAAGATAAATAATATTTTATTGCAATATTTTAAAAAATGCAAATCAATGCAAAAAAAAAATCCATGATGAACAAAACATCAATATTTTAATGAAGACGGGATTCAGAAGGGACTAGAACTCCAGAGGATGGTGGCTGTTGTGCCCAAGGTGCTGGCCCCAGGCATCTCCGTCACGATGCCCAGTCTCCCAGGGCACAGATGTAGCAGAGTCCCTCACTTTCTAGGAATCCTGCAGGTTTGGGCAGGAAGCATCTCAATACTAACAAGTTTGGAGAGATGGACAGAGTGGCATCTCTGAACTTTTTTTTTTTGATGTAGGAGACCCCTAGAGTCCTTTGCCTAGCCATGGGTGGGAGCCCTGATCAGTAGAAATTGGGGCTTGCCTTTGGATTGTTTTTTGACTTTAAGTAAGTAGAAATGAGGTACTTCCTGTCCTCGCAGCTTTATTGTTGCAGATTCATACCAAGTACACTCCTTCATCTGGACCTTTTTCACTATCTCAAGTGAAGACTGGGAAGCTTTATTTTCTCTCCCTAATTCCGTACTGTCTTCCCTGCCCTATCCCAGATGTCCACTCCTGTTATTAACCAGCGACTCACCCAGCTTCCATATATTTAAAGATCTGAAAAGTATACGTGAAAACCAAAGACATCCTCTCCTTGCTTTATTTGCATCCTTAACATCTGACTTCTTTTCTCCAGTCTCAGAATCAGCACCTTAGTGTGGGCTCTGTAAGGCTGCTTGACTTGACAGAATGATCCTGGGTCCTAGCGTTAGGAGACTTGGAGGCGAGGCCTGACTCTGCTCCGAACCACCTGTGCGAATGTGGATGTGTAGGTACCTTTCATTTTCTGACCCTCAGTTTTCTCATCTGTGCCAAGAGAGGGGTAAACCAGATGAGTTCTAAGTTTTCACTCTTGTCCAACATTCCATGTGTTCTAGGAATGACTTTGTCAGAATTGCCAATATCCAGTCGATCCACTTAACATGACTTTAAATCTGCCCGTCTATGATGCCACTTCTTACCCTGTAGTTCGGCATCGTCGTTTCCATTTACAAACTGTGCTGGCCTTCAGTTGCCTTCTGTGTTGAAATTGGATTCCTTGCTCTTGGTTTTCAGGTCCCAACATATCAAAGGAAAATCTCTGACAAAGTCTTTGATCTTCTTGGATTTAAATCTTACTTCGTGTTAAAGTAGAAAAGGAAACTGTGAGACTTTGGACCAACCATAAACTAATTCCTTCATCTGTGAAATAATTTTATTAGATGCTCTTTTAAGCTCTTTTTAGCTTTCAAATTCTAAATCACTTCAAGTAGCATGATAATGTTCTTAGATTTTGAATGTTTATGATTTCTTTTTTGCCCCAGTCATTAGCTTTTAAAGCACTCCCAGAAGTTTTTTTTTTTCCCATCAGTTATTTAGAAATTTGCATAGAATTGTTAGACTAGTTGTTGTGTGGCCCATCAAACTTTTGTAACTTGGTGTTTGACAAACAGTGCTATTTTATGATGAGGGTGAAGAAGGGGTTTCCTAATATATTATTTTAAATATATTTAAAAATCTGATTTTTAAAATTTTAAGTATAAAGTGGTTTCTCCAGCCACTGCAGAAGAGAAAACTGTGTATGTTCTCTGCTTCATTTGTCAGAAGGACTGCACAGGTTTTGTACATTCTGATGCTTGGGGACTGTGACATATGGTCTCCAGAGCCTTGTTTTAAAGATAAGAACGGGGGCCTCCTTGCTTCTTGGTGTGGTTTCACTTCCAGGTTCTGTGAGCACTTCCGAGTCGCCCTGGCATCTGTCCCACAGGTCTTCCCTGCACGACATCAATAATTTATTTCTCTGAAGTGGTAGAATAAGAGGAGTGTATGCAGTTTCTCAGAAATACGCTGTAGGAAATAGTCTCAGGAAGGCCAGCTGGGTTCATCCAGTCTAATGAGCACCCCGACTTGACTTGCTGTTCAGATTCCACCTCAGTGTGACAAGGCTGTACGCTCAGCACAGACAGCGAGAAAGCCACATAGGTACAGATTCTCTGATAACCTGTGGACTTCCATACTGAATGATGTTGAATTCAGAGAGCTAACAGAGCTTCTTAAAACAGACAAAGAGAAAACTGTAGTCTATGGCGGTAAAACTACAGGCTCTAATGTTGCAGAATGAATAGAGAAAAACGGCTTTTTAATGCCATCTTCTGTTATTACGCATCACTTTTTGAAAAGCAGCATAGAAAACACTTAAGAAAACATCACGCTAGAAATGCAGAATTGACTACACTGTGCGACGCTGATTGGAGAAGCTTGTAACTCAGTGCCCTCTTATTTTTACTATGCAGCATGAGGAAACAACTTTTTATAACAAATTAAAAGTTTTGCCTTTCTAAGAACAACATTTAATACACTAATTGTAAAACTCAATGTTTTACATTGAGTAATGGAGTACAGTAGTCTTCATTATCGTTGGTTTCACTTTCTGTGGTTTGGTTACCCGCAGCCAACTGTAGCATGGAAACATTAAATAGAAAGTTCCAGAAATTAACAATTCCTAAGTTTTAAATTGCGCGCCGTTCTGATGAGCGTGATGCAGTCTTGCACCATCCCGTTCTGTCCTGCCCAGGATGTGAATCATCCTTTTGTCTGCTGTGTCTGAGCTGTGTACACACCCTGCTTGTTCGTCACTTAGGAGCCATCTCGGTTAGCAGACTGAGAACTGCTTGTGTTCAATTAATCCTTGTTTTACTTAATAATCCCTGCAAAGCACAAGAGTAGCGATGCCGGCAATTCAGATATGCCAAAGAGAAGCTGTAAAGTATATGTGTTTATAAGAAAAAAACATGTATATAGGGTTTGGTACTATCAGTGCTTTCAGGCCTCCACTGGGGGTCTTGGAACGTAGCCCCCCCCCCCCCCCCCCCCCCCCCCCCCCGTGGATTGGGAAGACAACTGTAACAATTAGTGAAGTTAAGCTGGCAATATAAAGATATTAAGAAACCATTTTGAAAGAGCACCACGTTCATTATAAGGGAAGTTAGAAAAATGTATCATTTTAGTAGTCATGTTAGTTTTATCAATTATAACTTTTGCAATTGATAAAAAGTATTAACGGGGGCAATAGCAAATTCTGGATGGCATTTTACTTAGAAAATCCATTTTTAAAAAATACAAAACCAGGAGTAACATTGGTATGAGAAAACTACTAAGAAATAAAACTCTATTTGGAAAAAGTAGCTATGTAATCTTTAGACAGGTTCCTTAGCCAAAACAGAACAACCAAACCGAAAAGCGCAACTTCCAACAATATAAAATAGTCCCCATGTGACATGTAAATAATTTCTTGAACAGGCTATATTGATCAAGTCTCATACATTTAAAAATGAACATTCCTCCTACCATTTATTAGACTTACAATTAAAAAAATCTTACTAAATGTAAAATAAAAGTTGGTGGTGTTGTGGAGACACCTGATGTCTTCAAGTTGAAACTTTCAGGGCTTGGATACGTCTCAGTGAACAGGAGCAAACAAGTTGGAGCAAGATGATACGTTTTCTTGATCCTTCTTGTAGTTTTAGGAGCTACCTCTTCTGTAATACTCTTCTGCTGCCTTCTCTTTGGAAATGAAAGGGAAAAATAATATAGCATTCATGTGGAACAACTCAGGCAAAAGAGAAGCCGAGAGGAGAGAATATTCTCCAAGGAATAGCTGCTGACCTGTTTGGGCCCATTCTGGGATTTCGGACCTTGACTGTAACAGCCGGGTATGCCCAGTCCACGTATCCATACACAGCACCTGCAACAATATCTTTAACAGGGGATTTTTGAAGATGAGCAAAAGAGGTTGGTACAGAGAAGCATCGAGCAAAGTGTGCTTCCAGACCACGCCCATCAGAATCATCTGGGGGAGGCATGAGATCCTGCAATCCCCCCCAGGCCCACTGAATCTGAAAGTCTGGGAATGTGGCCCCAGAGCTCACAGTTTTAACAGGATCCCCAGCTAGCCCCCAGTGAATTTCGAAAGTCTCTGCTCTTGTGGTTAGTTTCACTGTTTCTGGGTTCAAATCCTGGTTCTGACTCCATTTTCCCATGCCATCTACAAAAGCTCTTTAAGATTTCTGAGTCCACTTCCCTTCTCCATGAATAGGAATAACGATGGTACCCACCTCTTAGGGTCCTGAGGAGGATTAAATGAGATAATACTGTGAAACACTACAGTGTCTCATATGAAATACTCATAAATTCGAGAGGCTATTCTTATCATCATTATAAAAAGTTTTGGGAAGGCAATCAGAATCTCTACTCTGAGAGCAATATAGAATGATGTTTAAAGGAATGAATACACTGATATAGTGAGTTCTGATATTAAATCATAGTGCCTCTTCACCAAGGTGGTTAAAGCTGTGGCCACTTCCTTAGCTCTGCCTGCATCTTTCTTGTCCCAGATTCTGCTGATTCCCTTTTGGGCACTCTCTTTGGTTCTTGTCCCTCAGGCGCAGGGGTATAGCCCTCTTTTGTTGGATTTAAGGCCATTACTGCTGAGTTTCTGCTTTTGAACCAGTTCCAAGGGGAATGTTTAGCAGATAATTTACAAAGAGGGCTTTGATGTTCTCCAGTGTGCCCTGCAAAATGCTGTCAGTTTTCCTTACTTGTTAACCCTGGTGGCCTTTGAGAGCAAGGCCCTGCAGCTGTCTCTCTCCGGTCACTCTCCTGTCCTAATTTGCATCTTCTCTCTGCTGTGCTCAGCTTTTTCTGGTGACCACAGTTTCTCTGCTATGGTTATCGAATCCCCATGTTCTGAGACTCGGTGGGATGAATCACTCTCTTGTGACCATGGGAGCAGCAAAGGGATTCCTCATTGCAAACAGGGTGACATATTCTGGATAACCCCATTAAATACCAAATACTCTATACTCTCTTCTTCCCACAAGTTATTTAACATTTTAATCACTTTAGATTTGTTGGTGTTTTGGGGTTCTATTCATGGCAAAGAATCACTGATTATGAGGGCTGGAAATGTTCTTGAGTCATAACTTTTTTGACTCTTTTCAGAAAATATTTTAGGACAAAATGAAAGATCATAGTTGGGGGGCTTAAACAACTTAAATTTATTTCTCACAGTTCTAGAGGCTGGGAAGTCTAAGATGAAAGCACCAACAGATCCAGTGTCTGGTTCTTGGTTGGCAGATGATGTTTTCTTGTTGTGTCCTGACATGGCAGAGCGAGAGCGAGAGCGAGAGCGAGAGCGAGAGCGAGAGCGAGAGCGAGAGCGAGAGCGAGAGCGAGAGCGAGAGAGAGAGAGAGAATTTCTCTCTAGTTTTTTCTTATAAGGGCAATAATCCCATTCATGAGGGCTTCACCCTCACAACTAAATTACTTCCCAAAGGCCCCACCTTTAAATAGCATCACACCAAGGATGTGGGCTTCAACTGATGAATTTCAGGGGTAACAAACATTCAGTCTATAACATATGCTGTAGGAACTGTAAGAGTTTATCAGAGACTTTCATTGTACAACTTGCAACACCAGGGCACTTTGAATCTTGTAGTTTGGTTTATGGTAAAAAGGCAGACTTAGAATCATGGTCCAGATTAGTAGGAAAGGGCAGATCAGGCCTGGAGCCTGGGACTCGGCCTGGGACAGCATAAGGGAAACGTCCTTGGACAGAGGCGCCAGGAGACAAAAGGGCCTGAGAGGGCCGGAGGGGGTGTCCCCACTTTTGCTAGAGGGTAGAGCTTCTGAGACTTTGTCTCCCCAAAGGTCGCTGTGTTCAGAGTCAGAATCTGCATGGATAGATTCAGATCCCACAGAGATTTGTGGGTACCAGCTCTAAGCCAGGTCCTGCCCTTGGCACTTTTTCTTCTACGGCCTTGAGTTTTCCCAGCTTTGGGGATAATAAGCGCCTCCTCTTCATAACGGCAGGTCCTGGGAACCAGAGTGAGTAATCCCAAGGTTCCTTAGAGAACATGGAATTTGAGCTGGGAGAGCTAGAAGGGCTGAAGTAGATTCCATGAGGCCATCATGCCCAGAAGTGTCTATTCCCTGGGACCTCTGTGCCACTTGGGACAGGGTGCCAGTGTGGCAGAGTGGTAAGGACATGTATAAGTGTTGGAGTCAGACAAATCTGGAATCAAATCCTATCTCCTGTATTTATTAGCAGTGTGCATTTAGGCAGGACACACTGTGCACAACTATCATTTATTAAGTGTCTACTATGACCAGATATTGACACCTTGCAAGTATTAACTTACAAGTATTTTTAAGTCTTTAAAAGTATGCTATGAGGTTGATGTTATTATTACTTCATTTCACAGATGAGGAAACTTGGTCACAGAGGGGTCAAGTAACTTGCCTAAGGTCACACCACAAAAATTGGAACCCAGGGAATGTGCCTTCAGCGCCTATTCTTTTAACCATTAAGCTCTCCTACTTCTGTTTCTTTATGTATAAAGCAAGGGTAAAAATAACTACCTCAGTAATGTGAAGATTACATGGGATGCCAACAGATAAAGGAGGCTTCCTGGCCTGGGTCACACGGGTGCTCAAATACCAGCAGCTCCCACTCCTGTCTTCCTCCTTTTGGGCTATGCATGACCAGCCCCTTTTCTGAACAAAGCTGGAGCCTCTAACCTCATGTGTGTCCAGTTCTTCTCTCCTTGGGTTCCCTGCTGCCCACTGTACTTCTGTTGGCACTTGGAACTGCAGCTGAACCCTCCTTGTTTCTACACGTGTCCATCACTCCTTACAGGTTCTGAGTGAGAGGCTTATTTTATACAGTATCATTCCCAATAGGCTGCTTCCTGACCACATCTGTCTACAAGGCACCTTCATCTCCTGGGTACGGCTTCTCCATCTAATATTGGGGGTGGGTTACTTCTGGGAAAGGCGTCTCTTTTGTGTGGCTTCTTGCTAATTTCTCTTTTAGTGACAATCCTTTTCCTGACTTTTTTTCTGGTGCTCTTTCCCACTCCTAGGATTCTATCTGAAGTCACGTTATTTTGGCCACTGCTCTAGCTGTGCCCCCAGTCGCCACTGCAGTGTCTGAGATTCCCCTACAGAGGGTCTCTTCCAAGTTCCATAGCCAGTGTGTCTCCATCACTATCTTGGAGAGGGCCCATCCTGGTTAATTTCCACTGGCAATTAATATCACACCGCCATTATCCTTTCTGTCTGTTCTCTGCCAGGCTGTTTGTCTTGGAGGCTGACCTCGCTGCACTGCATTACCTTTGATCTTCTGCCTCTGGCTTCCAAATGGGTTTGGCCAACAGCAGTCACCAGCAGCAGATGGAGAGGGAGCAGTATCTGCAGCCCTCCTTGACAGGTTTTGCATTTCAAGGGACTCTAGTGTAGCAGCAATTAGTGGTCTAGGTAGGAGAATTGACTTCTCTCAGGATCTGATTTCAGGGATAAATTCATGGTGCCCTCAGAAGAAAATAAAGGAAAAAGTTGTAGGTTAAAAGCAAATCCTGCATATCTCTTGGCTTTCCTTGTTCCAGTGTGTATTTGGAAAAGGAAGGGAAAAAGGAGGATTGCAGAGTGCTTTCTCTGTGTCAAGCAGTGTGCTAAGCAGTTTACACACATGATCTCCTCTAATCGTTAACAGTTGCCACATTATCCCCAAAGCACAGATGGTGAAACTGAGGCTCAGAGACATATGGTTTGAGTACATCTCAGAAAGACACATGGCTGATAATTATCTCAGTTGTGGCTGTGCCAAAGGATTAGGCTTACCTTTTTCAGTTTGATTGAATCATACAGTCATTTCCAACCTTCTTAGTCTTCATATGCAAATGGGTCCTAACTTCCCCACAAGTTTGAGATAGATGGGGTATTTAATTTACCCTTCTTTTGGGGCCTGCTTTTGTCAAAGTCTGCTTACTCATTTCAATTTTAAATTTAATTTATTTCTGGTCTTTTGCCAGCTGGAAGATTACTTAGGAGTCTGCAGGTTTACTTCCTGGCTTATTAGTTGTCTTTTTGTGCTTTTCCAGAAATGGCTCTACTTGGGCATCGGCAAGGAATGAGAGAAACAAGATAGGAAAGGCGTTCCAGCAATGCAAGGCTGTGACCCATGTGGAAATGGCTTCTTGTGGAGGAAGCCCAGAGGAAAAATGTCTCTGCCCTATGGGTCACGTCCAAGGCCACTCTGCCAGTAACCCAACACCTTTTCCACCTCCAGTGGGCAGACCATGTTAGCTTTTCACTCAAGATAACATCATTCACCTTGACAAAGTCACATCTCTTATTTCCATTTTCTCTCAGCCTTCACATTCTTAGCCACACTCATAATATTATTACTAGTTCCTTAATCTACTGGTTGTTAAAGTAATTTTCAACTACTTTCATTAGAACAGTGGAGCCAAACATTTGTAACTATGTCTCAGGGAAATTTTAGGCCATTTGTATGAGAAAATATCTTTTTCTCTGTTTCCAGTGTTAAGATGGAATCATCTCTCACTGACCTGGGTGACAATTGTGCATTGGAAGAATTTGAGATCAATATATACCAGGGGCTGGAATAACTCAGGTATGTATACAAAATACCCTGAGGGTTATTTACCTTAAAATGATCTCATCTAAAAATAACTACAGTAAACTCACACTTTCTGTATCTTGTGATGAAAAATATTGACATTTCTTGCACAGTATGTTTGAAACAGTTGGCCTCAACAGGCTTTTCAAGTTCTTGTTCATATTTATTTTTCTTCTCTAAGAGAGGGGATAAGAAAGAATGAAACTCACCTTCACTCAGTGAGGGGAACATGGAAAAGTCACCACACTAATAGTTAGACCATTTGTATATTTTCTGTTTGCCTGCTTGTTTTTGTCTCTCCCTGGCCCCCAAGCCCCAATTCTTCCAGTTTTAGTTCTTGGGTCACAGTACGAGTTGCTTAATCTCTCTGAACTCAGTTTTGTGCCTTCGTGCTATCCTTGAAAACAGTGGTTCTCAACTGGAGGTCAATTTTGTCCCCCAAGAGGCACTTAACAATGTCTGGAGATATTTTTGGTTGTTACAACTGTTTTCTTGGGGTGCTACGGGCATGTAGTGGGTAGAGGCCAGGAATGCTGCTAAACATCCTACAATGCATAGGACAGTCCCCACAATGAAGAATTATCTGGCATCAAATGTCCATAGTGCCATGGGTGAGAAACTCGGCTTTAGAGGCTGTGGTGAAGAGAAATGTTAAGTGCTTTGTAAATTGCTTAGCGCTGTATGAAAACTGTTACTATAGCTTCTTCTAGACGTGGGTACAAATCCTGACTCTGTAACTAGTTAGTATCCAACGTGCCCCATGCACCATTTACAATTCAGATTTAATTTATTATTAATATATACTGGGCTTTGTGCTCTCTAAGATCCTTCCTGGCTCTACATGGGAAAATCAGGAAAATCATTACATGGTACTTAGGCCCAAAGGTAACAAAATCCATAGTTGCTCATTTCAGCATTATTTAGCCCTCATGCAGATCACTGACCCGAACCTTTTCTCTGTAGATAAACTTGAGATTTGCTAAGAGGGCAGAGACACAGAATTCTTAACTTTTTCCTTTGATAGGCAGACAAGATTTGCTATGGCAGTATTCCCGATGTGATCCCTCTCGTATCACACAGAATAACACTGACATCACGCAATCATAACAGCTGACACTTATATTGGGCTTACCTGGTGCCAGGGACTTGAATACGTATTGTATGCCAGACTGTACCTTAGTGCTGTAGCTACAATAACTCATTTTATCATCACACCATTGCCATGCCTGGGCTGTTGGTAGTATTGGTCCAATTTTACAAATGAAGAATATGACACTCAGAGAGGCTAAATAACTTGTCTGAAGCCACACAGCTAATGAGTTATTAAATTGCTTTAAACTACAAGGCCTGAATACTTTTCACTTCTCTATATTCACACTCAAGTTTGTCAGTTAGCAATGCTCCAGCATGGATTTGAAAAAAGAAGCAAGAAAGGATTATAGAATGATTTTTCTGTGTCATGCAGTGTGGCAAGCAATTTACATACATGATCTCATCTGATGGTTACAGTAGCCATATTACCCCCGATGAAATTGCAAGGGAGGATTAAGGAACTACAAAATGAATGCCAAGAAAGCAGGTGAAAGCTCCACCATTCTGTAAACCTTCATGCTTGGCAGGCAGATGTGTGGCAACTGGTTTATTGGAGAAAAGACTTGTGGAGTAAATGTTGCCATCAGCCTGAGCTTTTAGAAAGCAGAAGGACAGCTCGGATAACTGGCCCATTTCTGCCTTTTCCCAAGTAATTAATAAAATAGTTCCTGTGGATAAAATCAAAGCTGAGCGCCATGTACCAGTGATAATGTTATTGCTGGTAATTGAGTAAACAATGGTAACACAAAAGTGCTATTGTTTTTATCAAGGTTTTCTCAATTGTTCTTTCAATTTTTTTGTGTGATTTCATTATATTCTATTGAATAACAATGATAAACACCATCTACTCATTTCTGGATTCTGTCTTTAAACATGGCAGATAAGAACAAGGATTTCAGATTATGATTGAATGGAGTTTTGAATACATAGGGATCAGTAATTCCCCTTGGGTGACAGCAATCTTTCTTATCCATTGGTGGTTCTCCATCTTGGCTGTCCCTGGGTACCTTTGAAAAATCCTGTTGCCGGTTGGACCCACTAGTAATTCTCAGAATTCTCCACGTGATTCCAATAGGTAGCCAAGTTTAAGAACCAGCTCTCTAGTATATTAATGGCCCTTAAACTTCTGTGTGAATCAGAGTCACCTGGAGAACTTGGTAAAAACAGCAAGGCCCAGGCCTCGTCCTCCTGCAAGAACTGGGGACCTTTAGGGATCAGTAGTAACTCCTAGTAGATGATTCTTATAAACACCATCGTTGAGAATCACCACTCTATTTCCTTCCTCTTTAAGTTTTACTATATTTTTTAAATGAAAAAAAAAATGACTTTATTCCAAGATGAGGAATTGCCTAGGTTAAGAACTGTATGTATGCGGGTCTTTTTGTGAGTCCCCAAGAGTCATTACTGGGCTGTGGGCCAACCATCAGTCTATTCCCCATGTCCTGTAGATGCCATCCTGGGCTTCCTCAGCCCTTTCTTTCTAGATCCTTCCTGACTATGGCTCCTAGTCCATTTTGGAAGTATCTCTGTCCTAATTTGAAAATACAGTAAATTTATTGTGTGTGTGTGTGTGTGTGTGTGTGTGTGTGTATCTGTCCATGATACATATTGATACTTGGCTTATAAGAGCTGTAACAGTTGCTTAATTATGAACTTAGAGTGAAGCCACTTCTTGTAGACATCTGTATGAGTCAGGGTTCTCCAGAGAAACAGAACCAATGGGAGATACACACACACACACACATATATAATTAATATATTACATTATCTGTAAATTAACCTGTTGTTTAATATTTAAAAATTAATGTATAATTAATTTATATTAAATGTATACATATTTATTATGAAGAATTGGCTGGCGTGATTTGGGATGCTGACCTACTGTCTGCAAGCTGGAGATGCAGGAAAGCAGTGTATGTAACTCAGTCCCAGACAGGAGAAGATGGGATGAGATGTCCCAGCTCACCAGGGAGGCAGGAAAGGAGCAGATTCCTTTTTCCTCTGCTTCTGCTTCTATCCAGGCCCTCAAGGGATAGGATGACACTTACCCACACTGGGCAGGGCAATCTGCTTCACTGAGTCCACTGACTGAAATGCTGGTGTTATCTGGAAACCCTGTCACAGACACAACAGAAATAATGTTTAATCAGGGCACCCCATGTCCAGTCAAGTGGACACATTGAAGTTAAACAGCACAACCCCTTACATCTAATTTTACTTCTGGTTATTCTCAGAGCTTTTGATGGCTTCTGAATTGCTCTGTCTCTAAAAGAACCTTTGTTGTTGCAACAATCCCCATATTCCAGAAACACCCCCTAGGCCTTCCAGCACTTGTATGGTTGTGCACCTCAGTGGCTCTCTATATTTAAACATCTGAATCCCTGAAACTCAAATTAGTTACATCATGGACACAATTTAGTCCATTGCAGGTTGGCTGCCCATTCATGAACTTCCGGGCTGCTGGGAAAGATGGACTTAACTAGGCTCATTCCATATCATGCTTGGATCTTCTAAAAACATCATTCAGATGTTGCCTCTCCTTGGCTCAGGGGTCAGAACTGGTTTCCAGTCTCCCACAGGGTAAAAGTCAACTGCCTTACATAGCAATTTGCACGTCATCAAGGTCTTCCCCTTACAGCTACTTCCTTGGTTCACTGTATGGCAGCCACCCCGACTTCCTTCCTGTCCTTTGAACACACAGGCATTCTTCCATCAAAGGGCCTTTGCACTGGTTGCTCCCTCTGCTTGGCACACTTTTCCTCCAGACACCCACCTGTCTCTTTCTCCTTCTAGTATTTGTTCAAATATCACCTTTACACATAGGCCTACCCTGACAACCTTATTTAAAATTGTTACCCCACCCCATCACTGGTACCGCTCACCCTACTTACCTTGATTTATTTTCTTCTGTAGCACTTACCAAATCTAATAAACCAATCTTTACTTACTCATTTTCTTTATTGTCGGTGGCCTCCCTTTAGAATGTAGGCAGGAATTTTTGTCTGTTTGGTTCAATGTTGTTTCTCCAAGGTCTAGACCCTAGATAGGACCTGGTACATGAGACGTAGTCAATAAATACCTTTTGAAGGAATGCATTTTCTGCTGAGACAGAAAGAGGACCTCCTAGAGCTGTGATAGACCAGGAGCTGTGGTAGGCCTGCAAAGATGCTTTTCATTCATGCTTTTCTATTCTATGTTATGTTCCACAAAAGTGAGCCTTACGTACAGGACCAGCCTTACACCAGTGTTTATTCTAGATGTTTCAGTCCTACGAATGTACTGCATGGTCCCAAACATCTCCATAATGGCCTGCCAAATGCCTGGAAATAGTCACACCAGCATATGTATCCAAGTGAAATTATCTTGCCGAGAATATCAGTAATAAAAATAATGACAAATATCTGTCAATGTTCACCACATGCCAAACACGGGACTAAGCATGAATGTGCATTAACTCATTTCATTTCTGTACTTACCTTGTATGATCAGGGCCTATTATTAAGCCCATGTTTCAGTTGAAGGATTGAAAATTTGAGTGTTGGAGGCAGAATGGGGCTCATTCAAGGAGGAAAGTATCCAGGGAAAGGAATGGCATATTTGATGGTTTAGCGGGAAGGGAGGGTGTGATGTATTGGAGGTACTGGAAGATGTTAAAAATGCCATGTTTCCCCGAAAATAAGACCTAGCCAGACAATCAGCTCTAATGTGTCTTTTGGAGCAAAAATTAATATAAGACCCGGTCTTATTTTACTATAATATAAGACCGGGTCTTTAATATAATATAATAATATAATATAATATAATATAATATAATATAATATAATACCGGGTCTCATGTTAATTTTTGCCCCAAAAGACGCATTAGAGCTGATTGTCTGCCTAGGTCTTATTTTCAGGGAAACAGGGTGGCAGGAGTAGAGAGTACATGTGAAAATAATTCAAACTGATGATGAATGACTCATAGTTCCAAATACTTTAGGCCCATCAGCTTAGAAATTCCTTCACATATATTTTGGTTAATATTTCACAATCTTTCAGATTCTGAAGCCTGTGAAATTCTCGTCTATCGTATCATTATTATTGTTCCTCCACTTTACAGGGAGTTTGTCAGTTGTTTGTGCCTAAAGTTCCAGTGTTTTCCTGGGCATTCCTAAAATAGGAAAAATACAAGCTTTCTTGATTTAAAACAATGGGTTTACTTTTTCCATTGGCTCATAATGTTGTTTTTGCTGATTGTCAGAGACTTGTTTTTCAAAAAAAGTTACATAACTCAATGTTACGATTCTACTCCCAAGTCATAAAATGTAACCTCATGTCACAGAAGTTTACACAGTAACCTATTTCTTAAGTACATATTACTTACTACTTCATTCTGAGAACAAGCAGGAAAGCTGATGGGGATCACTTTTACTTCATGGCAAACATCTGAAACAGTGGCTAGGGATGAATTGAAAAGAAAAAACCCCACAAAACTAAAGCTGGTAAAAAAAAAAGTATCATTTATGTAAATAAAGTCTTTCTCGATTTCTGTCTATGTATAACAAAGGTGTTTTTGCTGTATGAGACATATTGATAATTAAGTTTACATATGTTTTATTGTTATAAGCTGGCAATTTGTTTAGAAAAATGGGACAAAACATAAAATATCACAGAAGAAATACAATAAATTTCTAGAATTGCAACCGTCTTCATAATAAACAGAACACATAATCCTTTGTAATACTCCAGACGATAGTGTCAGGCGTTCACAAAATTAAAACGATGGCAGAATTTGTATGTAAATTCGTGGGCATTCAGTTCTCCAGATTCACTTATTCATCCATTTAACTGAACACCAGGCATTGGTAGAGCCTCCTGGAGATGCAGTGGTGAGAAACACAAAGACTTGGCCGACAGGGAATTTACATTCCTGTGGAGAGAAACAGACAATGAACAAGTCAATAAATATAAATACACATAAAATGCCAGGTGGTGATCACTTCTAAACAAATGTTTGGGTGGCGACAGAGTGTTGTGGGTTGAGGATAATATTACTATGGAAGGTAAATATCAGAGGGCAAAACTCAGATTCCCCAGCTGACCCGGCAGCTGACAGGATGGTGTCGTGTTTGGCAGCTCACTACATCTCTGGTGCTCTCTGTTCTGTTTTCATCTGAAACTTAACGTGTGACCCTGGGTACATGATATTTTCGGAGCCCCAATGTATTCAGTTGTAAAAGGAGAGGGCTGTACAAGTAGGTCTTTGAGGCCCTCTCTGGATGTGCATTTCTGGCTCTGTTTAAAATGGGTTGAATGCTTAGCTGTAACCAGGTAAAGCTCTCAGAGCACTGAGCGTTGGGTTGAGAAGCCTGGAAGGGGGGGAGACTACAAGAGAATATGACAGTCATTAGGGTGGGCATAAATACAGTATTCCAGTTCTCTTTCCTTGGCCTGAATCCTGGCCCCCAAAGGTAGCAGGTGCTAATCCCTGGAACCTGGAACTGTTACTTTATTTGGGAAAAATAACTTTGCACATGTCATTAAATGAAAGGTCTTGAGGTGGGGAGATGATCTGGGTGGGCCTAAGTGTGATCACATATATGATCACAAGAGAGGGGCAGAGGGAGGTTTGACACAGACAGAGGTGAGACACAAGCCAAAGAACGCTAGCGAGGAACGAATTCTCCCTGAGAGTCCCCACAGGAGCATGGCCCTGCCGACACCTTGCTTTTAGCCGAAGGATATTGATTTGGGGGTTCTGACCTCCAGGACTATAGGGAAATAAATCTGTGTTGTTGTCAGCCACCTCGTTTGTAGTCATTTGTTACAGCATCATGGCACTTCGTGTCCCTGTCCCCTTGAAGGGAATGTGGCCCTGTGCCTCCTTGCATGGATGACACTCTTGTGAGTGGTAATGCAGTGGGTCTGTGAGGGCCAGTGCAGGCTTCACCCTGCTCTCTTTTCCGTTTGGTGATGGGCAAGCATGGGATGGTGGCTGCCTTGCTTGCCTGGGTCTCTGCGTGACCATGTTGCGCAGAGCTCCCCTGTTGACTCATAAAGGATGTGAGTGTGATTAAAAAGTTAACCTGTGTAAAGCTCCTGAGACTTGGGCATTGTTCTGCCTTCCTCTCCTGACTGGAGGCACAGAGACAAGACGCTATGAAACATTCCTAGTAGCACTCTCTTTGTCACGCCGTTTGCTCTTCAGTGGTCCTCCCGGTCCCGGAAACCCTCTTCTCCAGCATTGCACAGAGCCGGGACAGACTCAAACCACGGACTCCAGATCCCTGGGGTCCCCTGTGATGGTGATGTGTATACCACACATGTTCTGTAGTTGAATAAGGCGAGAAATGCTGGGCTATGTAAGGGGAAACAGTCTCCCTTCCTGCGAGAAACTCAGTGGCTTCCACATGTTAATGTGCACTGTGAGTCTCTAGGATAAGGATGTGGTATTAGTGGACTGAATATTTGTTTTCCCCCAAATCTCATATGATGAAACCCTAATCCCTTATATGACGGTATTTGGAGGTGGAACCTTTGGGAGGTAATTAGGTCATGAGGGTGAGGTCCTCAAGGTAAGTGCCCTTATAAGGAGAGCCACAGGGAGCTCGCGTGCTCTCTCTCTCTCTCTCTCTCTCTCTCTCTCTCTCTCTCTCTCTCTCTCTCTCTCTCTCTCTCCCTCTCTCCCTCTCTCCCTCTCTCCCCCTTCCCCCTCTCCCCCTCTTCCCCCCTCCCCTTATGTGAGGACATAATGAGGAGAAGACCATCTGCAAACCAGGAAGAGGATTCTCACCAGAATGAAATCATGCTGGCGCGCTGATCTCAGACTTCCAGTCTTCAGAACTGTGAGAAATCAATTTCTGTTGTTCAAGCCTTCAGGCTATGCTGTTTTTGTTACAGCAGCCTGAACTGACTAGGACAGGTACACAGTTTTAAGGCCCTTTTTGGCAGTATGAGGCACTGCATCGGGCCCTGGCACTTGCCGTGTCAATTGTTAACACGCCACATTCCCTCACCCAACAAACCCCGGAGCGACAGGGTAGGATAATTTTAAGACAGCTTCCTGTTCAATATGTAATGGACTAGATCAAGTCATTAGAGGGGTAGTTTAATACTTTACCTGACAAATTGCAGGTAAATTTTACCTGACAAGTGAGGGAGGCAAGCCTTAGGCTCAGTGATGGGGAGATTTGCTTGAATTTTCCTCATTCCCTGTACTTACCCTCTTGGGTCTGCTCAGAAGCCTGCTTGTCTGAGGATGTGGCCCAAGTGCTTGAACTTGGGAGACCTGCTCTCAGATTTTACTTGTTTGATTTTGGATGGAATTTACCTCTCAGTTTTCCCAGATATTTTTCCGTCTCTTCCATGGTTGAGATCCCAACCCTGGAGCTCTTGGAGCCCACAGGCACTAAGAAACAGGTCCCTGCTTTTTATTAGCTATAGTCCTTGGAAAGACTTAAAGTGTTCTTTTAACATCCAAGACCACATGAATCTTTATGAGAAGAGTAAAGTTTGCCAAAATGAAGAATCAGCATGAGATTTCAAGTGACCTGACTAATAAAAAAATAAATAAGTAACAATAAAAAGTGACTTGACTAGTCCCACACTTAGTGGAGCCTGGAAAAGAACTCAGTTTTGGCGTTGCTGAGTACCTGTGATAATTCCAAAAATGGGCCCCAATTCTTCGCCTCTCCCCAAACCCACTCACTTTTCCATGTAACTTTATAGACCCGCCCTTCCACTCTGGGTGGGTCACTCTGGCTTACCCCTTCACTCTGACCTCAGCCATGTGGCTCACTCTGGGTCAGTCATGTACCCGCTCTCTGGAAAAAAAAAAAAATCCTGATTTGTAGTGCTAGCTGGTTTTTAAAATTGCAGTCTACCAGCGATATAATATTGGACTCACAAAGTTTCTGAATATTTAAAAATCAGCTTTTGCAAAGTGGAGGAGCCAGTCGCAGCAAACTGCTGCTCTGGGCCCATAGGATGTTAGAAAATAGGATGCAAACAGAGGTTTGAAAAGCACTCGTGAGATTGGGCTTGCTCTTTTGCCGTTGGCATGAGAATTGCCTGGATGAGCCTGTTGAAAAATGAGAGCCATATGGAGCAGAGAGCCCCAGTTGTCGTAGCCAATAGCCAGCTGACCCCAACTGACCTCAGACACACAAGTAATAAACATTCTGTTATATGTCAGTGAAGCTATGTGGTTGTTTGTTACACAGCATTACTGCAGCCGTAGATAACTGATACAGTGATTAATAGCAGCAGCTCATGTATGAAAGACATTCCATTCCTGTTCTTCCCTTTTGACTCCACCCTATTCAGAATGGGCATCTGACAAGCATCAAGGAGTAATAACCTCCCCTTTTCCCCTCCCCTACTGGAGGCAGAACATTTGGGTAGAGCAGGAGAGTTTTTCCTCCCTTAGAAAGTCTTTTGAAAACTCTCCTTCTAGAGGGGTACTTTGGGTGATAAAGCTTGGGGCTTGCCTTGCATGTGCTTTTGCATTGGAGGGACTTCCGGAAAGCTAAGTTTGCCGAAAGAGGTATCAGAGGAAAGGAGACAGCAGTAAACTGCTTACATTTTCTGTTACCAACTTTTAAAGATAGTGTCCCTTAAAGAATGGCCTTCAGACGTTCTAGGCAGTGGGAACAGCAAATGTAAAAACCTTAAGGCGGGTGTTTAAAACTGGACTATGTTCCATATCAGCCAATGAAAAATATTCAGCAGGTTCTTTTGGTACGTACGGGTACCTGGGGTGGAGAGTAGCACGCACCTAGGGTATGCATTCGGTGTGTTTGTGTCCTCTCCCCTTCTCCCCTGATCATACCGGCAGGTGATTTGTTACGTGTAGACATGGTCAGTGCCTTGCCCAGAGCCCCTAGACGTCAGGGCACATTTCAGTGTCCTATAAGTCAGTCTCTGCATTCTTGTGACTGAGGGCTTTTCTCCAGAGTCCAGCAAGGCCAGTCCATTCATGTGCATTCCAGGCCATAGGAGCAGCCTTCAAGCAATGACTCTTGAGGATCAGTATATAAATACCCCAGTTCCCGCTTGTGTTGGTGGGGATAATTGTGAGGTGTCCATTTTGCATAATTCCTCAGAGTTTTCCTGTGGGATTAAGCTCCAGGAGGCCGCAGTTGTAGCTGGCTTGATAATGTCCCCTTCATCAGTTGCCTCCCTTTCCCTGTATTCCACACTCATACCCATGCTTCCTGCACCCCTCAAATAAATTACTGGTACTTGAATCCCTCTCTCAGGATGTGTTTGTGGGCAAACTCAACCTAAGACTTTTACAATGAAAGCAAACTTGAATGCTAACAAGTAGACAAACATTTAGCCGCCAGGCACAAGACAGGTTTACAACCAGTTCTGTAGTTCTATCCTTGGTGCTCCAGCTAACAGCCTGCGTGGAAGACTCTGCAGCAGATGCAAAACTACTCTGATGGCCGGACCAGCACCCTCATGGTTTGTCAACTCACAGGGCATCTGTGACGTGGAGGGAGCCAGGACAAGCAGGCTAGAACCTTGAGCTGAGCACTGAACTGATGGCGCTAGGCAAGTCTTTATGCTTTGTTTCCTTCAGGGCAGTGGAGCCTTTACAGTGTTTATAACTAATCACGTATATTGCAATTCTCTCATTTTACCAATAATTAGGTTCCCTCATATTCTAGTTAACCACCCCTCCTGGAGTACTGAGATTTGATATAGGAATTTTAAATGCTGTTTGTAAGGTATAGATTGAATTAACTTGTACACACACACATGCATATACATACATACATACACACATACACGCATACACGCATGTACAAAAATGTCATGTTTTACACTAAGCCACCCCTCCTACCCCACAGTATAGCAGTAGAAATGACCGGGAGTGTCCAAGCAGTAGAATGTATATGCTTGGCAGTGAGACACAGAGAAACTTGCCTATGAAAAGTGTCTGAGATGTAGTAGGTGGTCAGTTGCATCCATCCATGTAAGTACTGCCTCATGCCAGGGATAGTTTTAGGTTCCAGGAATATGGCAGTGAATACAGTAGATAAAACCCCTGCCTTTATGGAGCTTGCACCCTTATGTGGGATGCAGACAATATATAACAAATGACTATATGTTATTTTAGTTGGTAATAAGTGCTACAGAGCAAAATTAAGCAGGACAAGGGGAATAGGAAATCCTGGTGCAGGGTGGGAGGGCTGAGTGGAGGGCCCCGCCATTGTATGCTGGGAAGCCCTCACTGATAAGCTGACATGTGAGAAAAAACCTGAAGAAAGTGTGAGGATCTAGGGAAGAACATTCCAGAAAGAGGGGACAACTAGTGCGAAGGCCCTGAAACAGGAGTGTACTCTGCAAGTTCCAGGAACAATACAGAGGTCGTGGGGGTGGGAGTGAAGTGCAGGAGGAGGGGGCAGTGGTGTGTTTGGACAGAACAGAGGCTGGGCCCTCGAGGGTGTTGTGGTGTTGTGGTGAATTCAGTGGCTTCCGCTTTGGGTGAAATGGGTGCCAGTGGAGGCGCGGAGGACAGGAGTCACCTAGTCTGGTTGTTGTTATTTTTTTGTTTTTGTCTTTTGTTCTCTGTTATTAGAATTGCCTGCTAGCAAATGACAGGGCCAGAATTAGACTCTGGGTGTCTTTAGCTGCCAAGTCCGTGCTTTGGCTTTCCACTGTGCTGTCCTTTCCTGTTCCCTGTCATGTCTGTGGTCTCAGAGGCCTGCGTGTAAAAAGGATCCTACTCTCTAAGAACTTAGAATGGAAGACAAAGAATCTGAAATGCTGTAGACACTCCTGCCCCTGAGCTGTGCGGTATTTGCCAGCCTGTGCCACTTCTCAGACCCTCATTTATTCCATCCTAGTCTCCAGTTTAGCCTAGTTTACAGGAAGAACTTAGAAATAAGTGGAGTTCCCACAAAAGCAAAGGAGTTATCCTTACGAAAGGTTTGGGATTTTTCTTTTGCCTTCCTTCCCCTTTTTGGGGCTCATGAGACTATCTGGATGAAGAATATCTTATTTCTCAAAGGTGAAATGCTAATGATAGTTGGCCCAAATAACTTTTCCTGCCCTCCCTGCTTTCACTGAACTCATCATATGGGGACACAATTTACATAAGAGGGGATCTGTAATAAATTTCCCCATAAATTCCTTCCAGCAGCATGCAAACGTTTTTAGTTCCACGGTGTGTGCTCATATAATGATCCTCCACCTGGCTTGGGACCTTTTTATATGGGAACATTAAACTAATTTCGCTCGGAATGTGGGATGGTTTCTCAAGATGGCACACCTGATTTTAAAGTGCAGATCACAGGGCTCCTCGGGAAGATGGATGGATCCCTAGAGGCTCTTTAGGCTCTCGTGCCTTCAAAACTCCTCTCGGAGCCCGGCTCATCTCTGACAACCTTCTGCTTCACATTTGGTATCCCTGTGACAGCCACCAAATGATTGGGTAGGGTCAGGAAGTCAACTGACTTCCTCATATGCTTCTGCCATCACTCCATGCCTGGGTGGGGGCGGGAGCCAGCCGAGGTGTCTTGGGTCTCTGTAAGGGTGTGAGAGTGATTGCGATACCTATAGGAGTGAAAGATCCCTTGGCGTGCTTCACCAGGCACGGGTTAAGTGGCACATCCCATGAGTGGCTTTCGCCTGGTTGCAACAAAATCTCTTAGTGGAATGATGTCCTTCCCTCCATTGCCAATGACAAGGATACACCTTCCTTCTAGAAAGTTGATTCTTCTTAGCAGTGTACAGATTAGTGCTACTGGGAGACCTAACAGGGACTAATTCCTAGGGGTGTTGCGATAATACGCATTAAGGTGTTTCATCTATCAGCTATCAAATGCCACCCCACACAGAAGCCAGGGATGAATCCAGGGGAAGCTTGGCAGGAAAACTCTAACTTAATGAAAAGGATCCAACGAAACATGAAAAGGAGTATGTTTGCAACTGGAGGAAACGCTAATCCAGGATCTTGCGGTGTTTGTTGCCTAAATGGTAACTCCTGCTGTGTTCTTAACTATCAGAAACCTCAGCTGAATCTAAATCTCCTGCTTATGCTTTGTGCAGTATCTCAGCTTAAAGCAAAACCGCATTATCCTGCTTGAGAGAGCTGGGATGATTGCTGGGTTATGAGTGTAGTCAGGAAACCCTGGCATGAAGGAGATTGTAAACGAACGGATGAATAGAGCAATCAAAGGGCCATCCAATCAGATCTATGCAGATTAGAACTTCATTCAGCCTCAGACACAGAAATAGATTGAGTGCTGGGTGATATATCTGAGTCACTTATCTGAGCTGCTCATGCAGCCCTGACCCTGAAATCCTGCTGTCAGGCCAACCTCAGCATCATTTTTTCCCCACAGGCATTAGTCAGTGGGATCCCAACTTTCAGTATTGCCATAATTTGTCTCTTACTGCTTTTTATTTATAAGTATTTAATATGTTTAGGCCTTGATCAAACATTTTACAATTATTATTATGGTCATTTTCCAAGCAGTGGCTCTCACCATAGGATGAGTGGAGACATTTTTGGTTGTCACAACTGCAGGGAGCAGATGTGATACAAGTGTCTAGGGGCAGAGGCCAGGAATGCTGCTCTCCGTCCTACAATGATCAGGACAGCCCCCCACAAAGAATTATTTGGCTCCAAATGTTAATAGTGCCGAGGTTGAGAAATCCTGATTCAGAGTGATGCTGTTGGCAATTTTTGTTTCAGAAAAAAAAAAAAATGTTCCAAGGTGTAACTTCCTTAGGCCAGGTCTACATCGTGTCTTAAGTAGACTCTTTCAATAATTTCCAATAATCTGATCACATCACACTTTTGCTTCAAATTCTTTAATGGCTTTATGCCCCTTACAATGTGTGGTCTAGATTCCTTAGCATGGCAAACACAGTGACTTCCTCTCACTGCTCCACACCCAACTCAGCATCAAGACCAGTCGGCTCTACCTGTGTTATGTATCTTCGTCCATTTGCCATCGCCCTTGCTGGGCAATGCTCTCCCATCGTGGAGAAGAGCAAGGCTGTGAAATAGACAGATCTGGGTGTGAAGCCGTTGTTCGATGACTTCAGGCAAGATCTGGAACCTCTCTGAGCCTATGTTCTCTTAGTCATGGTGTCAGGACAGGCATAGAACCCCACAGGACTGTGTGGGGGTAACACCTCATCTGCCTCATGCATGACACGTGGACACTGGGCAGAATTCTACAGGTTCAGATGCTGGTCTTTTCAAACCAAAACGATTGCAACAATTTCCTGACTGGCCTCTTTGCCTCTTTCCTTAGGATAGTTTAGGACAGTGGTGTGCCCACCTTTTTCATAAAGACTAATTGAGGGAAACAAACAAACAAACAAACAAACAAACAAAAATTGTTCAGAATTTTTGTTTTTCATTCAAAAACAAAAATAGCTTGACTAAGTTTCAAGGCCAAATATATAGATTCTTCCAAATTAGGTTAATTGCTTTATGCAACTGAGGAAAGCCAGAGAGGAAACTGTTGAGTGCTTTCAGCCACCAGCAAGTTAGTGGCTGAATGTTTGCAAATAGTGAAAGGAAAGTGGCATTCTATTCTTCCATCTTTAAGTGAGATCCCAGACTTTACAACTAAGTTAGGATAGCTTTCGGAGGCCCCAGGGTCCAGGCTCCTCACCTCTGATCTGTTCCATCCATCATGTTGCTGATTGGACGTGACCCTTCAAAACACAAGTTGGGTGGGGCTCGTGCCCACCACACAAACCACTCATGGCTCTCCAATTCCTCAGCGTTGTTTCCAGTGCCCCTACCACTCAGGCCCACCCTACATTTCTAGTTTCCCCCCACTTTGTTCTCTTATTGACCTGCTCCAGACTACACTGAATCATTTCTCAAACATGCCCTGTATTTTTCACACAGGTGTGTGTCCTTGCTTCTGCTGTTCTCTTAGCCTAGAAACCTGTCAGACTCCCATCCTCGTCTGTATAAACCCTACCCTTCGCTTCTATGAAATCTTCCTTGAATTCCGGCATTTGGACAGGATCACACCATCCTCCATGCTCCCTTTGCAATTTTAGCTGTATTTGTGTTAAAACATTGATTTAATTCTCCCAGGAACTGTAAAGAGCTCTTTAGTCTTGCATTTGTGGTGATCTATGAGTATATCAAATCAGGTTTGTATCTTATTCTTCTTGTCTATTGTCCACATTTGTCATAGTGCTTGGAAAATGGTTCACGTTCAACCAATGCTCTTTAGTCTTTTTACAAATGAAGAAGGAAAAAAAAATCACATTTTTATTAGCAAGCGATACCTTCCTCAGTATCATTAGGGTCAAATGAACTAATGTATATTAAGACATTTCTAACTTGCAAAGTATTTTTCAAATAGTATTTCTTTTTTTTTTTTTTTTTTAAGATTTTATTGGGGGAAGGGGAACAGGACTTTATTGGGGAACAATGGTCAAATTGTTGTCCTTTCAGTCTTAGTTGTGGGGGGTTCTGTTCAGCTTCAAGTTGTTGTTCTTTCAGTCTTAGTTGTGGAGGGCGCAGCTCAGCTCCAGGTCCAGTTGCCGTTGCTAGTTGCAGGGGGTGCAGCCCACCATCCCTTGCGGGAGTCGAACCGGCAACCTTGTGGTTGAGAGGACAGGCTCCAACCAACTGAGCCATCCGGGAGCTCAGCGGCAGCTCAGCTCAAGGTGCCGTGTTCAATTTTAGTTGCAGGGGGCGCTGCCCACCATCCCTTGCGGGAGTCGAGGAATTGAACTGGCAACCTTGTGGTTGAGAGCCTGCGCTCCAACCAACAACTGAGCCATCCGGGAGGCAGCTCAGCTCAAGGTGCCGTGTTCAATCTTAGTTGCAGGGGGCAGAGCCCACCATCCCTTGCGGGACTCGAGGAATTGAACTGGCAACCTTGTGGTTGAGAGCCCACTGGCCCATGTGGGAATCGAACCAGCAGCCTTCGGAGTTAGGAGCACGGAGCTCTAACCGCCTGAGCCACCGGGCCGGCCCCTCAAATAGTATTTCTTGCTATAATTATTTCACAATGGTAAAGGATAGATATTCTTGTCACACAAACTGAATTCAATATGACTCCATCATTTCCTAAGTGTCCAAAGCTTTGGAGCAAGTTACTTTACCCTCTTTGCCTCAGTTTTCTCCCCCCTCATTTCTATAATGGGGTCTTTATGAAGATTTAAGTGAATGAGATAGTATCTGTGATTTTCTTAACCTAGTAACTGGCACATTGGAAGTACTCAATGTTAACTGTCATTATGACAATTGAAACATGGAAATATATAAATCATTGCTTAGTTTGGCAAGTAATGACAAAAAGTCAGAGAAACATATTACCTCTCTCCTGCATGCACTTCCCTAAAGAAAAGGTAACATTTGGCAGCAAATGAGCTGTTGTCCTAGAACAGTTCCCAGTATAGAACTGGACAATATTCTTTTGAACCCACTTTGGCCATTTGTGTCTGGGGCTTCTCCTTTAGCTTAATATCAGAACACCTGCCCCACTGGTCGGCTGAAGAAGAGTGTCCACTCTGCTAAGATAATAGAATGTTTCAGAATTTGGCTGACAATAAAGACAGATGCTGTGTAAGGATGAGTGAAGAAACATGGTCTTTATTTGGGTATTTTTTTTTTTTGGTTACATTATTTTTATTTCTTACAAAAGAAATATGTGTTCATCCCTAGTTACCATGGAATTATCACTTCCACTTACTGTCTGCCCCACTAAATGTATACGTCTTTATGCTTACTATAACTACTTCTTTGAAGTGTGCCTTTTATGTTTCCTACACTTGTAGATTTTATGATCTTCTCAGGGCATGAACTATTTTTCTACTACTTGTTATCTTTCATAGGGAAGCCATTGATGAATGGATTCATGTAAATTCCTGAAATAATCGTAACAATTAAAAGTATGTTTCTATTATAGTGACAAATATGGGAATAAGTGAGGTTCATAAATCCAGACACCCCTAGGCAGAGGCCAGACAGATACCCTAAGACAGCAGGTCAGGCTGGAGCTGCCTGAGGTGGAAAAGTGCAGGTTTTGCGGAGGGTGAGCCACGACTAGCCACAGCTGATAGTTGTTATGTGCAAATGCAAGCCAGAGTGGCTATACTTTCTGACTAGTCAAGAAAAAGAAGACACCAAGAAATCTGAGTCATAGTTCTGGTTCTTGAATGTCAATGACTACTTAAATTATCTTTAAAACAATGTAGACCAAACAAGATATGTCAATTGGGCCTCAACTTCATGATCTGTAGTGCATGCAGTCATACATCAACTTAATTCTCAATTTAATAGGCAAATTAAAAATCTTGAGCAGAGCAAAGGATTGACTATTTCCTAATGGAGAGCGAACTTAAAAGTATCTCACCAAGTAATATTCTTTGACCATTGGAACTAAGGAAATACTCAGGAAAGACAATTAGTACACTAGTAGGGCTGTCTCTGTTAATTTCTCAAATACTTTAGTATGGATAATTATAATTGGGAAGGGAGCGGTAACAAGCCAAATAGTAGCTCTAACTGCTGGATTTTCTTTGAAAGTTTGTTTTTGACCCATTGTGGCTTACAAGCTGTCTTCTCTAAATATTGCAAGACACCATCAGGTTACTGAATGATAGAACCGTCTAGTGAACTGAAAATAAAGCAAACAATTTGCTTGTGATAATTAGTAAACAGAAATACTTCCATTGCCTGAGGCTGGTTAGAGTTTTACTCTGAGGTAGATCATGCTGGTTGGTTACCCAGTATCCATTTTCCCATTCTTCTTTAGACCTAGAATCTGGATTTTGGGCAAGAAGAATAGCAACATGGCCAGAAAACGAACAAAAACTTAACAAAAGAAATACTGTACTTCTACTTCTTGCCTAGGGTGGCCATGTGACTTGCTTCTAGCCAATGAGAAGTCAGAAGAATTTGCTGAATAAGTCTTCTGGAAGAGGGGCACCTGACATGCACCCTTGACCTCTTACCCTCTCTCTTTTTTCTGCCTGGAATGTGTACATAATACTGACATAATATTTTTATTTCCCTGGTGCACCTTTCTGATATTTTTCCCCCTACATTGTTTGGTGGCATCTTTTGATTTGCCTTTTCTTTTGGCTCTGTAGGGAAACTTTCCATAGGGAAACTACGAAGCTTTAAGTCTTACAGAATGGTGGATCACAATCTGATTATTATTATTGGTAAATAGTAATGATAAACATAGACTTATGTGACTTTACACAAAGATGCCCTCCTTTCTGTAGCACTGATCAAGATTGTATCCTACAATGCCAGGAATTATGTTAGATTCAATTCCATATAATTACTATCAAAAAAGAACAACAACAACAAAATACATGATGTGTTTATGATGACATCGGTGCATTATGAAGTTTGTTCCTGAAAGGAGAGCACTTCCATTGTGACTGTATCAATAAGAACCTAATCCCTTAATCTTCTGCTTACAATTTTATACATTTGATGATTGGCAGAATGTTCCACAAACCAACATCTGGCAGTGGACATTTCAAATCATGTCTCTTCTTCAGTCTCCAGTTCATTCAGTGCTGGGCACCACAGGTCGTCTTTATCTTGTGACATTGCCTTTGTCCTGCATCTCTGTCATATGTTGGGTGAATTGGCATTTTGGGCTGTAAGAGAATTCCTGGTAGCTGCTCTTGTATCAGGATGGCTAGCAATATCTTAACTATACACAGAAGTGACTCCAAACCACACAAGGGTATCTTCCTGAGCCCAAACAACATCTATACCCATCTCAAATTCCCTTTCATCAGATCCCCAAAATATCTGTGATCACTTGGAAGCCACTCTTTCAGTAGGGGATGTGAACAGAGAAGCAGCTAGATTGGAAGCAGACAGTGGCCTAAGCAGATTATAGTTAACATATTTTGCTTTTCCAAATTTCACAATGTCTTATGGACCCTGCCTAGGGCCTTGGAAAAGACCTGGGCAAATGAGCTTCAACTTTATTAGCTTCCGGATAAATTTGCCTCTGCTTTAAGCTTGACCTGACTGTAGACATGTCAATCTTTTAAGGGTAGTGGCTAATTAATATCAGTGGGGAAATAAGTTTCTAACCTACTCTCCTCTCATGGAGACACCTGGGGGGAGAGTGTCAGGAAAAATATAAATTTTAAAGCATTTTTCAGTTCTCCTATGCCACTAAAAGGTAGGTTTGCAGGTGAGGATCTATGTTTTAGCTAAATACAATACGAATATACGTGGTACTGAGTATAGAAGGAAAGAAATAAATTACACACTAAAAGAACGATAATTGAGTTTGAAGAAAGATAGCATTTCCACTTTCTATCACTATGGATCAAATCGTCCTAAACATAGTAGCTTAAAAGAAAATCTGTCACTTATTCTCTCTCATGATTCTGTGGGTTGATGGAACTCAGCTGGGAAGTTCTTCTGCTCCATGTGATGTTCCATGGGGTTGCATCTTCTGGAGGCTTGACTGTCCTGGTTCATCCAAGGTCGCTCACTCACATGGTTGGCAGTTGGTGCTACCAGCTGGGAGCTCAGCTGGGATTCTTGGCTACAGTTCTTTGGTCTTACTCCCTGGGGCTTGTCAACATTATATGGGCTTCTTACGTGATGGCCCAAAGAGGCTCTAAGAGCGCGTGTTAAAACAAAAATGAAAATTGTAGGTCATTTAGGGCCCCACCTTAGAAAGCTATACAGCATCATTTCTAAAATATCATATGGATCAAAGGAAGCCAAAGTCCAACCTAGGTTCAGGGAGAGGAGAAATAGCCTCACTTCCTCATGGGATGAATGGCAAAGAATGCATGGCTACAACAGGAGGGAAGGATAGCCAATGTTTTGCGTTCTTACAGGGTTGTCACTTGACATCTGGATTACAAGAAGAGAAATTAGCAAAGACAAGGAGACAATAACTGACACATAGTAGGTGCTTAAACTAGTTTATTGACTTAAACTTTATGGGCCATATTTTTCAGTCTGTGACTTTAAATATATGTGATCTTACATTTTAGAGTCTCTTAGATGTTTATATAGTTGACTGTTGGACAACACAGATTTGAACTGTGCAGGTCCACTTATATATGGATTTTTTTCAATAAATACCGGTACTGTTTTCGATCCATGTTTGGGAGTCTCTGGGTGGAGGGCCAACGGTATGCATTTACCTATGCCATTTTATATAGGATACTTGAGCATCTGGATTTTGGTATCCACGAGGTGTCCTAAAACAAATCCCCCACGGATACTAAGGGGCAATTCAAGTTTTTTTGGGAGTCAAATTTACACATGGATTTCCTACCACATAGGGAGTTGACGCCCCTAACCCCAGTGTTGTTCAAGGGTCAACACTAGTTTCAAATTCTGTTCTAGTCTCACAACATTTACCAAATCAAATCCTAAGTTTTGGTTCAGAAAATCTGGTCACTATACTTCTAGATCATTTGTTTATGGTCTTGACTTGTTTAGCTCTCTGTCATTTGAGTTTCATGGGATGACTTAGAGCCCTGCAGTTTCTTTTCCACTTTTCTTTGCTTATTAGGCTTTTTTGGGCAGGGACAGGAGAGATGGACTCTTAAGGCTGAGGTTTCCGCTAGCCTGTAGGCTCGAAAACATTCTTCCAGTCTGAGGCAATCTGTCAAAAGAAGTGAGTTATCTGACAGTGGGAGTGATATCCTCATAGCATGTGTTTGCCTCATACCACAGTATTTCTACTGACAATTAAGAGGAGGGGGAAACCAATTTGCAAAACAAAACAGAACAAACAAACATAAGAAAAAAAGAAAACAGTTTGGAAGATAGAAGGGGAATAAGCGACTTGTTTGTCCACTTGAAATATTAGAGTGCAAGAGGAAGCTATGAGAACCATAAAGATGAGGTGGGAATAAAAACCCTTGATGCATGCACAACTCACCTGGGATTAAAGCCCAAGGCCATCCTGGAACCTGATATAACCATTCATGTTGTAATCTAAAGCCTGTCAATGTATCGCAGGTGTACACCACATGACCAGGTGGGGAAAAAAGAGGTGAAGCCAACTGGGAAGGGATGTGGCAGTTTCATCTTCAAAATACATGCATCCCAAGGTGCGAGTATGCATCTGGTTTCTATTTCAGAACTTTTTACTAGTAGCTTTACCCAAAGCGGGGCAGACAATTCTGTGAGTTAGGGAGACCATATGTTAACGAGAGGCTGGCAGGGACACGGTGTGGCTATGATGCTGGGGGACCCAGAAGGGCTGCTAGGGGCCAAGAGGATGAAATTAAGGGATTTGGGAGGAGGTGTCCAGAGTGAAGTTTGGGCCACCGAAAAAGTCATATGTTGCTTGGAACTGCTAAATCTTCAGGGAGTTCAAAGAATTTTGAAGACGTAGAAAAAAAATTGTTTGGAGAATGATTGCATTTTCAACAGAGGTAAAATGCTTTTCTGATGTGGAACAGATGAAAAATCATGGAATTCTAGAGCTGGAAGGGATTTTAGAGTCCTCCAGTCCAGTTCTTCATTGACAGGTGAGTCCCTGAAGGCCTCATGTGTGAAGTGGGTTGTTGGGCCTGCCCAAGGTTGCAGAGTTTGTGTGACAGGCACCCTCGAGGCCTGTATTCCTGCCCTCTGCACTGTTTTTCCTTAAATGTATGCTGCTCTGTGGAGCACCATGCACGTGAATGTGTTTAAACCCCTCTGGTCCCAGGTTGCTCAGCCACTGCCCTGCCCCTGATGACCGACTGCTTTGCATTTGTCCCATGGTCTTTGTTGAAATTCACATTTGGGAACATTTTTATTATTTTTAAGTCAGGTGATGGCATGGTTGTAGGAGCGCTGAAAGCCTCTCCTAATGGTTTGGCAACATGGGAATGTATTGGATTTCCTCCAGAAAGCCATGGTCTCCACTTTTATAAAGCAGTGTCTGGACAACTCCCCACCCCCCGCCATACATTCACTCTTCACCAGTGCACCTGTGGAGCTACCCCGAGCTCTTCGTTATATATATATATATATATATATATATATATATATATATATATATATATATATACATATATATATATATATATATATATATACACACACACCGTGGGTGCCAAAAAAATTTATACATATGACTTGTATTCATCTTTTATTATCGGTATATATTGAGTATACAATTTTAATACAGTTTTTTTCCTTTCTTAAAATGTGTGTACATTTTTTTGGCACGTTGTGTGTGTGTGTGTGTGTGTGTGTGTATACACACACACATACACACACACATTGAGAAAGGCTTTGTTGAGGATGTGTTTTAGGCAAAGGACCATGATGGATGCTATAGGGGTGACATATGAAGTGGCCATGAACACAGAACGTAAGAAACAGATGGTTAGGTAGGGTTGAAAGTGTAACACTGCTTTTCGAGGCAAAAGTATTTCAAGTGTTTAGCCAAAGGTCGGAGAGCAGCTTGGTTTTACAGCTGAGGCTTCTGACTGGGCCTTAGAAGCAGAGCACGATGCGGCGGTGGAGATGCACCTGAAGGCAGGAGGCTGCTGAGAACAGCGGCACCTGTCTCATCTCCGGAGGCCACAGTTGCAGAGAAGAGGATGCCTGGGTGTCCCTGTGGCTACTGCCATCCTATCGCAAAGTCTCCCAATTCTTTCAAAAAAGGAGAATAATTTTTCAAATTTCCCTTTCCTCTTTTTCCCCCTACCTCTGGCATTTTGACTAGACATCAGGAAAGAAGAAACTGGGAAACAAATTAACTAGTTGTTTTTTAATACTTACCAGCACATTATCATCTGACTCTCTAAGAGTCTTAAAAAAAAAAAAAAAAAAAGGAAAAACGGTCAACCAGTGCCTCATAAATGTCAAAATAGATATTTTCCCTCCTGAAAGCATGTACTCTTGCAGTCTCTGAAGCTTTCCCATGTTTTTCTTTGTTTTATTCTCCTTGAAACTCCCGTTGTATGCTGTTTGAGGAGCTAGCAAACTTGGTGACATAGAACTCCTTCTCTGAGTGGGGGAGTTCCTGGGATCTCCTTCTTTATATGGCCCCAGCGGGTTCAAAAGGGCCCACTTCGCTTGTCCTGGAAGGATACCCAATTGAAACCTTCAGTGACACGTCAAGGAGTGCTGGGCCTGGACGTACACTTTTGGCAGTGTTGGACTGACATGAGCATCTGTCAGGCCTGCTTTTTTATGGCTCCCTCCAGACAGCTTGAAAGAGATGAAAAAGTTTATTGGATCTGAGGAAGAAAGTGGTCAGAAACGAGCATGAGGACAGTGAGGCCCTTGCAGAGCTCAGGTTCCCCTCTGATGTCTCTGAACACGTGGGTTTTTTTTTGCGGGCCAAGTGAGGTGTGTGCTTTGCATTCTCATTCTCTTCCCGCCTCCATCCCCCTTTCTCTCGCTCTTCCTCTCTGGGAGCCAACTTAATGCATTCTCTTTGGAACCTACTATTTCTTTGTTTTGGAAAGCTTGGAGTCAGCCTGAGAACCACCATTTCGGTATTCTAAATGGGACATGTTTCTTAGCCCTGTGTTTTTGGAGTTCTTTTTAGAACTACACATTCTAAGAGGGATAGAAATGCTATTGCCGTCGTTGTGCAAGCCCTCTAGCGTCCCCTTAGAACTCTGCGAAGCTGTTTGTTTCTCTTCTGTGGTAGCTCATGTTAGCAATTTGGGCTCTGTGGCCTGCAGCCTCTTTTGAAGATCATTTTAACTGAATTTTGCATATCTAATCACTTGATATCAAGCCTGTTATCTCAGCTTTCTCTTAGGCTCCAGAAGCAACGTAGTCATTGGTTCAAGCAATATAGGACATGATTTTGGGAAATGTCAGTTTTATATGCTATTTAAAGCCATGAGACTTGTTGAAATAACCAAGAAAGTATTTGCAGAGAGAGGAGAGAAGTCTGAAGACTGAGCCCTGGGATGCTCCAGCATTTAGGGTGTGCAGGGTAACCTGAAGTACTGGACCATAAACAATCAAATAATAGGATTATGAGAAAGACAGATGATGCAGGGACTAGAAGAGGGAAGGGAAGATACTGCATCTATGAAATGAAGAGAAAATGGGACTGCAAAAATGAACCATAAACAATGAAATTTGGAAAGTAAATTCATGGCAAACATGATTAAAAACTACTAGAAGGGAGTGAAAGGCATGGAAGATGAAGGCCAGGATTGTTCCTAGGATGTAGAGAAAAAGATTCAGAAATATTCATAGGAGAGAATACTTAAGAAAATTAGAGAATTCATACGGAAATTAGAGAAAGACCCAAAGTAACAGGGTTTCCAGAAATAGGAAAGAGAAGAAATTTTCAAAGAAAAATACCAGAAAATTTTTCCACAATGAAAGGAACATGAATTTCCATGTTGCAAAAGTCCGCTTAGTTTCTAAAACCATGACCAGAACTAGGACACATTCGAATGACAAGGACGAAGCCTTCCAGAGAGCAAAACACAACTCACAAAAGATGAGAAACTAAGATGGCATCAGTCAATAGCAGCAACGTTGGAATCAATAGAGAACATGACAGAGGAAAGCCTTCAAAATTTGGAGAGAAAATGATTTCCAACACAGTTATGTACCAGAGAGATGAAAGGATAAAATAAAGACAGACACTTTCAGATATTCAGGTTTTCAAGGAATCTTCTTCCTGTGCTTCTTAGAAACTACTGGAGGAAGACGTGCAATTTAGAAAATAGGAAACGCAACAGGGGAAAGTGATGAGGGGAATTTCCAGGATGACAAGAAGGCAAACCCTAGGACATACGCTTTGCAGCAGAACCGGAACGTGAGCATTCAGTCTGAAGCAAGAAGAGAGGGCAAGAACAAAAGGTCATTAATTAATTTAATTTACGTATTTGAAAACATGGGAAAGTGTATTGAGGGGCTTTGAGAAAACGTAGGAAGACCTGGTCATGAGAGCCTAGAAAACTAAGCAAACCCCAGCAAAAGCAAAAGTTTCTGTGAGAAAGGAAATGTAATCATGCTTAATAGTTTTCACAGCAGTGATCAATATTCAGTAGCCACAATAATGTATATATTAAACGATGATATAAACCTGAACAGTAACCTGTGGGAAAGGTTTATAGGGGTATGGGAAATAGCTGTGTAAATGAGCTAAAGTATTCTCTACCATAGTGAGAAATCGATCTATGTTGGTTAAAATCGAAAGTGGAAAAGAATACTATAAGCAAAGGATTTTAAAATAGTTTTATACCAGAAGAACAGCTAAAAGAGCTGAAAATGGTTGTTTCTGGGAAAAAGGATGGTGGTGAGTGAGGGAGGGGTGAGTCAGGGGACTGCTGTTGTTTGTTATATACCTTTTAGCATTATTATTTTAAAAAACTTTATGACTAATAAGTAAACATCAATATCAGGAAAGTAAAAAATAAATAAATGAATGAGGTGAGATGGAGAGCAAAGGGTTTGTGGTCTCTGTCTATCTTGGGATGTGAGTGGGAGGAAAGAAAGGGAATCTGCTTTCCAGAAGTAGCAACTCGGTTTACCCAGGGTCAGTACATATGGTTACAGGAGTTTACTGTTTCCTGAGTCATGGATGCTTAACCCCACCAAGTCAAACGATGAAGTGCATCTTCCTGTGTCTGCATCAAAGGCAAGAAGTAACATAAATGCCCACCCTCACCAGAAGGTCTGTGGGTTACTTTCACATGAGTAGCATGATAGCAAACACAATTTTTTTTTCTTTGGAATTTAAACATTTGGCCAGGATAACACATTCAAAAGTCTCTATCAAACCATGCTCTCAGCCTTTTTGAATGTTATGATCTGGATGGGAAAAACAACTAACGGCTGGTATGGAGGTCAATGGGAATTTGTTTATAATCTTTGCTCCACTCTGACCTGATGCACATACTTGGGTCTCTGTCTCTTGCACATTTTTATTGACTTCAAACAGAAAAGGTGTACCTCTAAATTCAGGGGGCCACAAGGTGGCCAGACGATTAGATTCTTTGAGGTAGTGATTCACCTCTCACTTAAGAGACAGGAAAGCTACTACAATGGCATAGAGTATGTATGGAAACCAGAGCCCTGTTAAACTCATAACCTGAGGGAGCGTTCTCATCTCTCTGTGCCTCTTTTAAATCAACATGCCTATTTTATGTTTTATTATTATTATTATTACATGTGATATCATTTGAGGAGAAGAAACTTGATTCTTTTAACAGCTCTGTTCTTTGCTAGGTTTTATATTTGGCTCTTACAAGAGGGCCCCACAATATATTTTCTGGAAACCTTGTATATATCAGATAAAGGGTGAAAAGCTGACATCTTTTGCAGACTGAAGTGTCATGATGCTTTTGGAAAGTGTGTGTGTAATTGATAGGACAGGGAGTGAGTCTGGTTAGCTCTACCATGTAGTCTGATGATTCCTCTTTCATCATAAATTCTAGCTTAAAGGCATGCTCAATAGGGCAGTGTGATGGTCCCCCATGTGTGGGTATGTGGAGGTGTGTGTACACTCACACACACACATGTTTAAGTTAAGAGTAAATATGTACACACATATGGTAGTGATAAAGCCATCGTTAAGAAGAAAGGATATAACATTACTGGAGTGAACCAAAGACAGGAGCTTCAGGAACGTAGCAAGGGAAGGAGATTAGAAGAAATTAGAGGATTCCTGCTAAAAGGTGAAAGTTGAAGCCTTTTTGTGTAGCTGGAAGATTTTCTGCTTATAAACAAGGAAATGGCTGCCCAGGGGGAAGGAAATGACATATTCAAGTCACATAGTTGGTTAGTGGCAAAGTTAAAACTAGGCCACAACCTGTCTAACCCTTGGTCCAGTGGGTTTTGCAATTGATTCTGTTACTTCAGCAGTCAAGCAGTGAGAGGAATCAGAGATCATGATCAGGGAATTCAGGACACAGACAGATTAATTAGGTCAGGCTTATCTATGGCCATAGCAAGGGCAGAGTTGACATGGGGAAAGAGTGAAAACAGGTAAGAATTGATCCCAGCAGAAATGACCTATTTTCCACCAGAATTCAGGCAGGGAGGCTAAAATGTTCAGAGATAACTGAAGATAAAAAGAAGTTCATCTTGAATACCTCAGTCTCATGTGTTAATTTATATCAAGTGGGAGTTTGAGAGAAAATGGATTGATTACGATTTTTCTAATCACTTTTTAGATCTTGGAAGTAACTCCATTGTGGTAAATGGATACTGTTGTAAGAATTGACAGTGTTAAGATTGGCTGATGACTAAACATGGAGAAGGGACTGGGAGGGGGCATGGCGCTTAGGACACAGTGGCAGGTTCCAAATATGGAGAGAAGACAGGGACTTAAAGGAAAGGGACTAGTATTTGTTTAATGTGTTGTATGAGTCAGAGTTCCAGCAGGAAATAGATGACATACTCAAATTAGGTAATTGAGAATTTAATAAAGGAACTATTTGCAAAGGTGTGGCCAAGTTTTAGGGAAAGCCACACTGATATTGCCACTTGTTGGAGCTGACAGCAGTGGGGCCCTTACCACCCTAGGCCAGAAGAGGCAAGTGGATGGAACCTGGAAGAGAGTAGCTCCAGCCGTAGGAAAGGGTTACTGCAGGAGATATGGGTATAAGGATACAATTAAACCATGTGGTCTGGTAGGAAATGAGCCAAAAAAAAAAAAAAAAAAGAAATACTAAATAGACCCTCCCTTCACTCTTCTCCAGCACTCTGAATTCCTACTGGTACCACCGTTTACCATCCCAACAGGAAGCTAGAGGGTATTGGAGTTCATTGACAGGGTCTATATGGGTCAACCTTCCAGGGCATAGAGCAGGGCAGGGGAGGGCAGAAAATGCAAGTGCTAGATATCCAGGACAGGGGTCTTGAGTGACTGTGATACACTTCCCACATACTGCCTATTGATTTGTTACCTAGATAGACCTTTTCCTTGTAAAACCATTTCCCCCCTCAGGACAGTAACTTATGCTAACATTACCAGGTTTTGGAAAGAACTGCCAAAGGCCTACTCTGAGAATGCTTCTTAGTGGCACTGTTCTTTAACTTAAGATAGTAAGCTGCCTTTCCCAAGCCCTTTGATAAGTTTCAAAGCCTTATTTGACCTTATATACTTATAAAAAAAATTCAGCTCTCTTGACTAAAGGAAATGTATTATTCACATGGCAAAGTCTACTCTGATTACTTAGTCATTTTCCCTTTGGTCCTGACCTATGATAACCACTGTGGTTTCCAGGTATAAAAGAATGTGAGAGTGTTTAGTTTTGAAAGTACATGGATTTCAGTGAAAGCAGGATAGCTTGTTCCCATAGATCCACCTTCTGCAACATAAGGCCAAATCCTGCCTCAAAGTTTGTGTATTCAGTAATATATTTTATCAGATCAATGTGGGTATTTAGACCTAGTAACAGTTAATTGACATTACAAGACTCTAGCTATAAATTAGAATGAAAAATAATTTATACACACTAAGAAATTCAACTGCCAAATGAATAAGCATGCTTGTTTGTACATTTGATGGGTTCTCTTCGTAGTGATGATGATGCAGATGATGATGGAACAGTTATTGAGCCCTTATGCTGAGTGTAGGAGTTTTATGTATCAGCAACCTAACAGGTAGGTCCCTAATTTACATATGAGAAAATAAGCTTAGAGAGGTTAAGTAACTTGATACGGTCACACATCCAGGAAGTGATAGAGTCAGGATTCTTAGTTCTAAATGATGATTATTTGATAATCATCAGGAGGCATCTTACTGAACAAAATAAATGTTTAGCTTGTCTAAATAGTTGGTATCAGGAACCATAGTACTGTGTTTCCCCAAAAATAAGACCTAGCCAGACAATCAGCTCTAATGTGTTGGAGCAAAAATTAATATAAGACCCAGTCTTATTTTACTATAAGACTGGGTATAACATAATATAACATAACATAACATAACAACAACATAACCTAACCTAATATAATGTAATAATAATATGATATGATATATGATATATGATATGATATAATATAATATGATATCAGGTCTTTCATAATGAGGAAGACCAGTTGGAGGCCTCTGAATCTGCCTCTTGCCTGATGTTTAAGATAGTTAAGTAAAAATAATAGCACTTTCCACTAGAACTGCAGAGATTAGTGCCACCATTAAAACCCTAAATAATGCAGGCGTGATGGTATCCATCATATTCCTAATTAATTCACTACTCTGGCACTTAGAAAAACCAAATGATCCTGAAAAATGATTTGGATTCCTACACATTCAACCAAGTAGTTTTCCCAATTATAACTAATGTGTCAGATGTGGTAACCTTTACAGGTTAGTATGTCCTCAGGTACGTGTGCCCACTGATTTGGCAAAGAGTCTCTTTGCTATTCCTAAGAAGAAGGAAGACCAGGTACAGTTTGCATTTACCTGGAATGATCAACAGTATACATTTATGGTCTTGTCCCAAGACTATGCTTACTCTCCCACCCTCAATACAGTCTGACAGTTTACTCTCCCACAATGTAGTCCAAAGGCAACTGGACCATTTGGATATTTTGTGATGACATTGGGCAACAATTTTGATGACATCTCATAATTTGGACCAGATGATAAAAATATGCAAAATACACTGGAGGCCATGAGAAAACACATACAGTCCAGAGAGTGGGAGAAAAGATTCAGTGTCCTACAACATAAGTGAAATTTTAGGTGTCCCATAGTCTGGTGCATGCTAGGGCCTCTACTTCAATAAAGGGAAAAAATATTGCATCTTGTTCCTGGCCTCAGTAAGAAGGAAGCACAATGTCTGGTAGGTCTTTTTGGGTTCTGGAGGCAACATATTCTACATTTGGCAATACTGCTCCCACACATTTTCCAATTGATGAGGAAGGCTGCCAGCTTTAAGTGCGACTCAGAGCAAGAAAGGATTTTGTAGCAAGCTGAGGGTGCCTCTTAGCTCATACTATCTAGTAGAGCCTATGGTATTAGAGGTAATTGTATGATGGGAAAGAGGCCATGTGGAATTTAAGGAAGGCCACAGTGGTTCTGGAGTAAGGCCATGCCATTTGTAGCAGTATATTATACACTATTTAGAAAATGGCTCTTGGTGTACTCTTGGGCTCTAGTAAATATGGAGTGCCTGATCATGGGTCATCAAGTGACATGAGCTCAGTTCTGTCAGAGCTGCTCAGTCATAAGGCCAGGTGTGCCCAGTGAAATTCATTGTAAGATGGAAGTGGTATGTCCAGGATTGAGCAGGAATGTGTTCATGTCATCTACCAATGTCTCAGTTTCTCTACTTTAGTTCGTAATTAACTGCGTGAGGAGGGATTCTATGTCCACCTGACAGGAGAGGGAAAAGTCTGAACTTGATTCATTGAAAATGGTTTGCTGTTGCACTTCATCCCTATTCATGGATGGCCCTGAGAGGAAGACATGGGGGAAATCCTCCCAGAGGGCAGAGCTTTCTCAGGTATATCTGGCATCCTGAGATGTGTGTATAAGACTGTATATAGATATGGGTAACAGCAGAGACTTGGTAGTTTGCTAAGGGCTTAGAGGAAGAAAGATTAGAATGTTAGAGACAGGGAGATGTGGAAAGTAACAGACATGTGAGCAGACCTAGGAGAGTATGTCTGAAGTTTGAAGGCCTTTGTATCATTTATTATTTTCCACCAGAAAATCTCCTTTATGGGCAAGGTAGTAGACAGAATGACTTGAATAGTTGCTATCAGCCAGACTGTAATTGGCCGCTCCATTTTTGTCATAATGGACTCGTAAACAGAGTATCGCTGATGACAGGGATGGGAAGCACTGCACGGATCCAACAGCGCAGGCTCCCACTCCCCAATGCTGATGTAGCTATTGCTACTGCTGAATGTCCACGCTACCAACCTGGCCAACCTGTACCCCTGATATAGCATTTTCCTTCAAAAGCAACCAGCTACTGTGGAACCCCTTTACTCTAAAGGGGGTCAGTGATTTATCTTGACTGGAATTGATATATATTCCAGGTATGAATTTGCCTTTCCTGGTGGTAGAGTCCTGTGCATTACACTATCTGACACCTTCTAGAGTGTTTTAGTCACTGAAACAGAATACCACAAAATATGGCTCTAACAAGGGATGCACTTATATCAAAGGTGGTATGGCAGTGAGCAGATGACCAAGGGTTCACTTGTTCTGTCACATACTACACTAATCAGAAGCCATCAGCTCACAAGGGAAGGGAAGAAGCTTTTTGAAGGTATAGCTGAGGTGTCACTTTTGAGGGGACAATGAATAGAGTACCATCCTACATGTTGTAGTACACACTCTAAATTCTTTTACAGAGGCTGTGTTCCTAATGTGTGGAATACTTGGGTCGAGGGACCATACATTGGATATAAAAGTAGCCCTGCTTATCAGCACTCCCAATGACATACTTGGAGGAATTTGAACTTTGTGTTTCTGCCACTCTAACCTCTTTCGCTCTAGAGGTTCCCAGAGGCAGAACATGTCTGTCAAGGGCATCCAGCAAGAATCTTTTTACATTTTAAGTTATGATTGCCACCTTGTCACTCTGGACTCTGATTGCCAAGTCAGCAGCAGACAAGCAAATGTGTCATCAATCCAGCAGGAGTAATTGACTCTGATCATTAGGAGAAGACAGGGCTGCTCTTATGCACCATGGGCAAGGGAGCGTGCCTGGGGCACCCATCATCCAATGGGGATGTTTCCTAGTTCTTTCCTAAACAATTTTTTTTTTTTTTTAACAGAAACTACAACTTGTTTATTTAAATTGTGTGGTCTGAGTCTCTCTTTTTTTTAAAAAAATTTTCAATTACAGTTGACATTCAATATTATTTTATAATGGTTTCAGGTGTACAGCATAGTGGTTAGACATTCATGTAATTTACAAAGACCCACGATTAGTCTAGTACCCATCTGACACCATACCTAGCTATTACAATATTATTGACTGTATTCCCTGTGCTGTACTTTACATCCACATGACTACTTTGTAACTACCAATTTTCTTTCCTATATAATTTTGATAGTAAATGGAGAAGTGCTGCAGCTACAACCTGAGAAGCACATGTGGAGTGGGGCTTAGACCGCGTAGGGATGAGGGTAAACCACCAAGATCCACAGCGGTGCTAGCCGAGGGGAAGAGGAATGTACAGTGGGTTGTAAAGAAAGACAGTGAGTGCCGAGTGTGTCCCTATGACCAACTGCAAAGGCTGAAGTTCTTATTTGTCTCAATAACTCTCCTTTTGAAAGGTTCCCCAGGAAAAGACACAAACCAGAAAGAACTCCGTGACAGTTGTTTCCAGATGGAAACAAATGGTCGTGGGTGGCAAGGAGGGGCCTCTGGTGGGTCTGTGGTGAACCCACTTTCAGATGGAGGCACTTATTCCCCTACCTACCACGAGTGGTGGCTGCTGACCACTCATAGCTCAATCCCTTTTGGGGAAATGCCTTCCGCTGAATGAAGCTGCCTCATCCAAGTTTACACTCTCTCTCTGGGTGTAGCCTGCATTCAATGACTGGTCAAAGCATGGGGACAGATGTCTGGCTTTTTTGTGTCAATTTCGGACAATTTTGATCGGCTGTTGCAACTCCTAGTCCCTTGTGGTATTGTTGTCTGAGGCTATTGTTACAGCCCTGTAGTTCAACTTCCCCCTTTGCCCAATCCTGCTTCGCCTGATGCCTCAAAGATGTGATTCACCAGCTAATTCCCTCCACGCAAATCACCAAAGCCTGTTTCCTGAGAAACCTAAACTACAACAGGTAAAAAATCTCTAAATCATCAAACACAAGGGATGCCTACTGCTCCCGATCACAGTGGGTTGAGTTTTATTAATTTCAATTTTTATAGAGGGACCTTTCCTGACTTAGTCATTGGATTTTAAGTGTACCCTGCATGAATTCCAGTAGTCCTCTATTCCCTTATTGCATTAATTAGAGACACAGAAATTCTCTGAATTCCCAGCTGCAGGAAAAGTGTCCACTGAGGAAGACATCATCTTGATGTGGATTTGCATTTTTCTAAGGGCTTATTTGGTGACTATGCCAGCTGTCATTTCAGCTGCTTTGAATTGGCCCATGTTGTCATTACCCTCTGGATGCCATTAGAGAAAAATTTGATTCATTGTTGTGTGTCTATCGTACTGGTTAGCCTTTGTGAGACAGATTGTTTCATTTAGCTCTTGAAACAAGATTGTGAACGAGATGTGATTCCTAATTAACAGAAAAGGAAAATTTAAACTCAGTGAGATTGAATATCTTTTCAGTACAACTAGCTAGCAAGTTTTAATAGTCCAGACTCAAAGCCAGATCCTGGCTCTCAGTCTAGTCTTCTTTTCTCACCTTCATAAAATCATCATTCAATGTGTATGGACTCACATCTAGTACCTGGACCAGGCCCAAGTGATTCTCTGCATTAAACAATCATTTGTAATGAAGTGGGATCTCTTGAAAGCCTTTGAAATGCTTCACATCCCTTTTCTAACTGACATGGATCCACTCAAAGTCATCAATGTTGTTTTCTCCTTTTTCTGGCAAGCCCCTAAATCCTGATTGGAGCGTTGCATCACTCTTCTTGCTAAACTTTCATCTCTTACGTGAGGATAGCCCAGTGAAGTGCTCATTTATGAGCATCCATAAATATGTGGTGGAGAAGCTCAGCAAACTCACTCTTGTTTATTTATTTGTTTGCTTATTTTATTCTACAGTTGGTATTACCTGGCAAGTCGTCCTGTGTAGTCACAATGTAGATTTGCGTTCCTTGGCTGGGAAAAGGCTTGTTGGTGAAGTCTGATACTGAAAAATAATCTTCTTCGGGAAATGAGTACCAAAACCTGTTATTCTCTGTAATAAGAAAGAAACAATAAGGATCTCAGGAGAGAAAGTAGTTTAGCAACTGATGGACAATGGTCATTATAGACTGAGTGCTCAAATGAAAATACCTTTCAAATCCTGAAGAGTGGGTTTCTGTATTTTAAATATAGAGTCTTGCCTTTCACATGCAACTGTTTCCAAATGACCTCCTGACTCAAAGGGGTAGAGTTAAAGAACAACTGAAGACAGTTGTGTGGTGGGAGGAAATGAATTGAGACCAGAACCGTGGAAACTGCAGAATATATCTTCTGTTGTTTTGTATTTGAAACAAAGAATATTCCAGTGTATCTATAAGAATATGCAATAGTATATGTGTTATATCCAACTAAAGTTTGGTGGCAAAGTATCATCAACACAGTATCATTGGTTTAGTCTAGAAGGCCCAACCTGACTCCTAATAAAGCTGGACCCTTTGGAAGATGATACTGGGCAAAACATATAGGTCAACCTTGCGATGCTGAAGAGTCCATGTGATTAGTCACTTAAAGAAAACTACGAATTTTTTAAACAAAGAAATCACTTTGCCATACAGCATCCCATCTATGTAAGTCAGTTCATTTGTCTGGTGGAACTAAACTCAAGAGAGCAGCTGGTGAGACTGATCTCACCAGGATGGCAGATTCCTTGGCCATTCTTCAAAACACATTAAAAAAGAGAGCAAGTTTAGCCATTTGCCGTGGAAGTGTGACTATTTTATGAGGCTTCCAGGAGAAGAAGTGATGGGGGAAATAGCCCCCATTAATTCCACACATGAATTTTGGCGTGATGTTCCTAAAGGATTTGAAAATTCTATATGCATTGTTGCAACCCAATTTATTTAAATAGCCCCAAAACATAAAAACCAAAGCCCTTTCCTTTACGTGCCACATTCTATCACATTTTCACTTAAACAGCTATCTTAAAAAAGATTCTCCACAGCCTGATTTCCTCTTTTTTTCTTATTTCTATCTAGGATTTTTTCTTTTGGGAAAGTTTCAGGTTTAACTAACTCATTTTTACGACCAGTTATCTAAACTGAAAATCTCTTTCAAATAAAGAGATGCCTTTTGAGTGTTATTACATATTTTGAAAATCGTTAAAATCTATATTCTTTGATTCTTTCAACTCAAATGTGTTGACCAGGCACTCTTCCAGGTCATGGGTAACAGCCTAAGGTGAGAAAAGTGCCAGAAACATGGTAGGAATTTGAAAAATTGTTGAGCTGCCCTGCACATCAGCTTCTGGCCTTTGAGTGACTGGCACTGCTGCTGAGGTGATGCGGGAAACGAGTAGTGTTGATAAACTACAACACGGTGCTAAGCATTGAGTTAATTAAGACCTCACTTTAAAGATGTATTTTAAATGTTTAAGTGAAGATCCCCAAATTAAAAACGTCTTGAGTAGTCTAAAAGAATGCTCTTCCTTAAATCCTTATTGAACCAATTCTCTAAACATAATTACTCTTTCTAAAAATGTTGGCTAATTAAAAATGGTAAATACATGTAAAAGGTATTAGTTTTGGTTGTAAGCAACAGAAACCGATGCCAGATAGCTGGGGGTGGAGGGTGGGGAATGGAGATTTATTACAAAGAAATATGAGTTTTCTCAGGAAATCCAAGGACAAGAATGCAGCTGGGCCTTAGAAATAAACGAACGCAGGACTCACTGTCGAGATCCTTTTTCCATCTGTCATCTCTGCTCTTCTCTGTGTGTCAACTCCATTTTCTTCTTTTGCAGACTGGATTTCCCTGCTTCTCCAGTTTAAGTGGTGGAAACCATAGCCACTGAAAAGCATGAGGGTCTGTATCAAACGAAAAGATATTCGTTTGTTACTGACCCTCGAGCACACTAGATGCAGAATATTACTAAATGCAAAAATTCCTAGTTCTCTGACCCATGTTGGGTCACATGATTGCCCTGGACCAATCAACTAAGACTGGAGGGGGAAGGTTTCATTATAAGAACTGGACTGCCAGGAGCTCAACCATATGAGCCGTTAAAGGGTAGAGAAGGCAAATCTCAGGAAACAGTGATCAGGCGGGTCTTTGAAACTGTGCACTCAACAAAGTAGTTGTCCACAAAAAATAAAACTATGTTGTCTACATTTATTGCATATAAAGAAAGTTCGGCAATAAACTGGAGTTGGCAAACTATGACCCATAGGCCCAATCTGGCCCATGACCTATTTTTGTAATGACCCATGAACAACATTAAAAAATGATTGCTGTTCATAAGGAATAGAGACAGTGGAAATGTAACGGCTATGTACGATGTCAGAGGGGTAGTAGATTGGGGGAGAGAGGTTATCACTTTGTGAGGAGTATAAATGTCTATTACATTGTTTTGTACATCTGAAACTAATAATAACAATAAAAAAAATGATGGCTGTTATAAAAAGAAGACTATGCCATAGAAATCATATGTGACTCATAGAACCTAAAATAGTGTTATCTAGTCCTTTACAGAAAATGTTTGCTGACCCTTCTCTATAGCATGGTGGGTGAGCATACAGGCTCTGCATCTAGTCTGCTGGGTACTAATCCTGGCTCACCCACCTCAGAGAGAGAGCTAAGGCAAGGTACAAAACCCATCTGCATCTCTGTTTTATCATTTGTAGAATGAAGACAATAATAATTATGCCTGTCTTATTGAGTTGTCATGCAGAGTAAATGAATAAATATCTATGAGTCATTTAGAAAAGTGCTTGATATATGTTAAGAATAATATGTTAGTTATTAGGTCAAATCACATAAATCTCAGATATGTTCATATATAAAATGAATACATATCAATATATATTATATATGAATATATATCATAGGTAAATATATTTGTACACATGTTTATATAAAACATATATGAATATTTTCTTTTTGTGAATACAGCTATCTATGAAATGTACTCTTACAGAATACTGTTGAAAGGAAGACTATAATGTTATGATTTGGGAAGGAAAGAGTTATTTTTAAAAGAAATTACTTATATATGTATATACTGTATATACATAGATATACATTTATAAGTATAAATATATACTTATATATAAATAGACATTTATATATAAATATATAATAAATATTACATATATTTATAAATGTATATATAAATATATAATACGTAAATATAATAAAGAGCCTTAAAGCAGGACAGACCTATATTCGGATGTGGTCAGATTTAAAACCAATAGCTCATAGCAAAGCAAATGATATGAATTGACATTGTCCTAAATGTTATTCCTTCCTTTAAAAGCAAAATTTATTTTCCGACACTAAAGGGGAACATTTGTACTACAGTAATACTAATGTTTCAAAATTAAATGTAGAACATTTACAAAACTCCACTGATGCCACTTTGAACATTCCTAGTTCTTATTTAATATAATAGTACAATATGGATATCCAAGTATGGATTAAAATCTACATGAATACAATGATCTACTCTATGTGATTACGTTTCATCTAGAAACCATCCCAATATTAGTCTCTCCCTCTTTTGTTCTCTCTCTCCTTCTCTCCTTTTTACAGGTTTATATACACGCTGTACACAAAGCCTTAGAGAACATGTAAAGAGAAAAATATAGGCACAATCTATATTTATCTGTAACCATATTTTACATCATACACTTCTACAAAAATATTGCCCTTGTAATATTTTTATCGGAAATAAAATATAGGGGTGAAAAAGTATATCTTACTGACTTTATGGTTCTTCATTTAACACATACAGTATAAAACCCCATTTGGAAAAGATCTTTCTGAAAAAGGGGTTATCTCATCAATCAAGCACTTCCTGTATGTATTGTAAATAATAAATGTATGCCACATGTGTGGCTGGAGGAATGCTGAAAAAACTCTATTGGCATGCCGAGGAAATACAGCTAAAATAACTTCTCCTACCAACCAGTTCATTCCACTCAGCAAAAATTGGGCAAGCCAAATTCATCAATATTGATTTCAGGTTTCATCAGCAGGGATTTTTTGAGCAAGACTCTTTTAGTTACATTTTCCACTTGACATTTCTCATTAGACTCAAAGTGTTCACTGTGTATAAGTCTTTTCATGTAATTCAAAACTGAGCTCATCAAGCAACCTTTCCAACAGAAAGAAACAGTAGACACGTTTGCTTCTTGAAGAAGTAAATTTCTATATTTAGACAGTCTTTATATGTCAACCCAGAATCTTTGCTTCCTCTTCATCCTGTTTTTTGGATTAAAGATTTTTATTTGTTTCGGTTTTTATCAATCACAAAGAAAGGTAATGTCTCCTGGTCAGAGCAATATCGGAAATATCATGAAGCACTGATTCTGAGGAATTACTCTGCTGGCTGTTTAATGGAACGTAATGCTCTAGTTAGGGCTTTTGGAATAAATCACATTCTGTCCACTTGACCTTAGAATTTGGATCCTTTTGTGCCCCTAAGTGACTCTTATGTTTCCCAAGCTCTCCTGTCTACGAACTGAAGAATAAATAACAAAATAGCTCTTACGTGTTGAGATGAATGTGGAGGATCAGGCTGTATCTTACTCTCATCTCCTTTTACACCTTCCTAACTCCCACCTTCCTTCCAAGAAGGCCCCACCATTGTTGTTGTATACCCAAAATAAGCCTTCCAAAGAAACAATGTAGTAAACAAAGAAACTTAACTCCTTAAAGAAGGTTAATATTAAAAAAACAAATAGACAAACAAAAAACAACTTTAATGCAAAAGACAATGTCTCTAGTCACAGCCATTCACCTCCCTCTGTGAATAGGCACCGTGTACATTGATCCTGCCCTTTGATTGATTTAGGGGTAGGCACTTGATGCAAATTGGGCCAACTAGATTCTTGCTCCTGGAAATCTGAGACATGGACAGGAATAGTCAGGAGCCCAGGCCTCCTTGGAGACAAGTGAAGAGTAAATTAGCTCATTAGAGAGAACTTCTGCATAGTTATGGAGACTCTACAATTCCTTTGTTTCCAATGAATTGCTGCTCTTTTGCTTAAATTGATCAGAGTCGCTTTTTGTTGCATGAAACCAAAATAGATATACATTATTTTTAGCAGTTAGTCATACATCCAAGGTAATCCATTTGAGATTTATTTCAATGTGTATATGGTGAGAATGAGAAGGTTGGAGTAACTATTTGGGAAAATATTGTTGGAATGAAAATGTTTGTATGGTTAAAGTTGTAACACGCTTGACTGGAACTGAATCTAGTCCAGCTGTAGAATTCTACCAATCAAAATATTTTTAAATTACGATTTGCTGAGATTTATGATGACCTACATGTAAACTAGAGAGTCTTCAGCTTTGCAGCTCCCTGACGTTTCTGGATTATTCTGGATCAATAATCACAAGCCCTCCCATTGGGATGGCTCTCTGTGCTGTGTGCAGGTGGACCCAGACTCACATCTTTCTAAGAGAGCAGTGGAGTGAGAGAGAAGGATAAAAATTAGGCCAAGTCTTATGTAGCTATTAGTGAAACCTTAGTGTGTTTTGTCAAGGAATTTATTTCTCCGCAAGCAGTTGTTTATTTCCTTCACTTCTGTTGTACTTATTTATAAGATGTGTTTGTATGAAATATTCTTATGGTAAAGTCTGCATCTTATTCAACTGTGTCCTTAGTGCCAGGTGATTCTCGGCACACGGTGGGTATATACCATGAGTGTTTGTTGAACAAAGGAGTATATCTATGACACAAATCATCTTACCTTAGCTTATATATTACTTGTGGTCCTGAAAGTTTTGTGAAAAGATAACTATTATTAGTTGAATCAAGTTTTAAGTATATTAATATCATGTGTTACTTCCAAGAGGTTCGTTACTAATTCTTTTGTGATGGAAATCATCTCCAGTTGATATTTCTGACAGCTTGGGTTGTCATGTCACAGTGTGGCTTATGTCAAGGTGCAGGAGTAAATACTTCTCACTTTAAATAATGTAAGTTATCTGAATGTGATTCTAGCTGTGTAGGTCTCAGTTTTGCACTTAACAAAAATTAGAGCATAAAATTCAGAATAAGGAGGTGGGATGGAGGGTAGAATTAGAGGAGATCCCTCCAGCAGGGGTGGATCTCAGAGGGGATTTATTGATGAATTAACAATCCATATCACAAGCTGGGTGGTAGGAATACCAGAGTTCCTTTTATTTTTCATGTTATATATTCATTGACATACCTGGTATGTTTCCTAATAAAAAATGTTTTTAAACTTAAAGCAAGATGTAGAGAGTTTTCACAGCTTGTGGGTATTTCTGACATGTAAAAATCTAACTGCCAAGCTTAATTATATTTATCAGATCTGATTATATGTTTTCATAAAATTGGACTTCTATTTATTTTCTTTCCTTTCAGAATAAAAATGAATGTACTAATTGTGAAACCCAGATTCCCCTCTGAATCCCTCATAAAAATAAGGATACCATTCAAATGTATTCTACTTCAAAAAAATATGTTGAAATTGATTGCATGCTCCTTAATAATAAGAGGCTAATTGAACATAGTGGCTTATAAGTACCATTGGGTTGGTATTTTGAGAAGGCATTTTAATTGCCACAAAATTCTTTGAGATTAAAAATGGGAAGTTCTTTTTAGAGAAATGGAAATATGACCTATTTCCACAGAATGTTCAGAATGTACAATGTTTTCCTGCTCCCTGTAGGAACACGAGGTTTTGGAATCCTTTTACATGGAGATCATTCATTCCTTTTAAACATTTTTTTAAAGCTTTTTGACTTCATACCTGAAAACAAGTAATGACCTCTCTCTGTGAAAGGATGAGATACACTGAGTGACGCGGTCACATGGCCCGGTGTGACATAAAAATTATTTTAATGACACATTGAGACTCAATTTAGAGTTGAACCTTGTTGCTTTTGAAGGATGATGGGTAGGTTCACTCATGCCTGGGATAACCTTTTATACTTCTGCACTGAAAAGTAAATTAAGATTAAAAAGCAACTTTTGCAAGGATCAATTTTATTATTTGCAAATTTAGTAGTTGTATTAGTTTCCTGGGGCTGCCATAACAAAGTCCCATGAACTAGATGGCTTAAAATGGCAACAATTTATTCTCTCACAGTCGTGGAGGCTGGAAGTCTGAAATCAATGTGTTAGCAGGGCTGGCTCCTCCTGCCGCCTCTGAGGGAAAAGTTTTTCCTATGCCTTTCTCCTAGCTCTGGTTGTTGCCGGCCATCCTTGGAGTTCCTTGGCTTACAGCTGCATAACTCCAGGCTCTGTCTCTGCCATCACATGACATTCTCCCTCATGTCTTCACATTGCCTTTTATAAAGGACACCAGTCACATTGGACGAAGGGCTCACCCTACTCCAGTGTGACCTCATCTTAACTAGTTACATCTGCAACTAACCTATTTCCAAAAACAATCACATTCTGAGGTACTGAAGGTTATGACTTCAACTATTTTTTTGAAGGAACGCAATTTAACCCACAATAATTATCTGAAATATTTTTAAAGAGGTGAGATGCCTGTTTTATCTATTATGGGGGAGGAGTTATTTGATGAATTCCCTGGAATCTGAGGGGAGGTGGACATGTGTTCTCTGACCCACTTTGGAGGTTTCCCGATTGAAAGAATGAAGGCTCTTCATGGACTAAATGAACCTCCTTCAGGTTAAGCCCATCTCACTGTGAGCTTTCCGGAATCCTGACATTGGCACAGTTCAGAGCATTAAAAAAACATCTAGTCCTGTGCTTTCACTTAATGGTTAAACAGAGAAAGTACAAGCTGTTTTTCTCAATGTGTTGGAGACTGAAGGGGTCCCAGCACATTTACCCTTCACCCCAAAACTCTGTAGGCACCTCCACAGTCCTTGCATCAGAATCAGACAAAAAACTTGCTAGTGATATAGATTTTTGGGTCCTCCTGTCTCCCTGACCTATGGAATCAATCTCACAGGTGGAGGATTATGAATATGGATTGTGAACATACTTCCCAGGTGGTTCTTTATGCTCACTCAGGTGTAACAGCCTTTCTGTTAAGAATTTCATGGAACACCGTTAAAAAAATCTCAGATCTAGTTCATCCCCTTGAAGAGGAAGAGACTGAGAAGCAGACAGGCCAGCTGAAGCTGGCAGGCAGACGAGGCTGGTTTGTAGCACATTTGGGCTCCCCATTTCTATGGCCTCCGGCCTCTTTGCAAGTTCTGTACAGGAGGCAGCTCTTCATTTTGTAGCAGAGTGGGGGAGAAAGTCCACTCTGAACTCTTTCAGAACATTTCCCACACGTTACTTATCAAAAAAAGGTATTTATTTCTTCGTTTTGAGGGTGAAAAATAAATCCGTTACCCATGTTTTCAACTAATAGAACACCATATTCCCCAGGGTCAGCATTTAGGCAACTTGTAAAAATCGATCTCCAAAAGCTAATGGTTTTGATGTGGAGGTGAAGATTTTGGTTCTAAGCCTTTTCTTTTAACTAATGGCTCAGTAACAAGACTGAAATCATTTGGGACTAAAAGGAATTTCCAATGATGAAGGAGCATCTTAATAAGAAATGAGTGGGATAGTGCTGTAACCCCGAAATCTTGGCACTTTCAATCTCATAAACCTGCCTAAGTTTCTAAAAGCAGCCTTTGTGCCTCATCTGGCACCATGTGGGAGAGAGATCCCAGGTTTCTCATGAACTGAAGTGGCTGGAGTGATGCATCCGATCGTGTGAGGTGACACACACCAGGCCTTGGAACGGCCTGTAAATGGAGGTGCCTCGTAGCATCCAGGGTTGAAACTTGGGCAGGCAAAGTCAAAGGAACTCGTTTTTCCCCCTGTATTGGTTGGTTGTTAGAGGCATGCAATGCAAGTTGGAAGTGGATTAGAGAAGGGAGAACTTATTTCCATTAAGTATAGGTATAACTTGAGTTTGTAGTAGAAGGCAAAATAAGACAGGATAATCAAACCTCTTAATTTTCAACAATTCGAACCCCCCTTCAAATCTTGTTGGGATACTTGTACACTGATTTAGCACTAGTCAATTAATGAGTATTGTCATGCTGCTTTTGTTCTTCTGGGAAGTGTGTAGTTTGTTAGCTCATTCTGCATCTCTTGCTTGTTAGGAAGTGGCCCAATGGTTTCACAGAATATAGGCCAATTCTTTGGAGACTTAACATTGTACCAGGTCTTGGAAGAGACCCACATGTCTATTTCTAAAGAGGCTGTTGCTATCATAGGGTCTGGGCATGAGCTGGAGGCAAAACTTTCTGTCTTCCTGCTGGATACAGATGCAGCTGCACTTTTGTGATAAAGTGCCATCTGGCACCCTCCCCTGAGATGGATGTTCCACTTGATGACCCAGTTGTGACAAAGAGAAACAGAGCCACTGCATGGCTTGGAATGCTCATGTGAGCCTGGTGAGTGGACTTTCTCTCTCTGTGGGTAGATTTCTAATGGGAAGCAGTGCTGGCTGCATAATATGGGGCACTTGTTCAAAAAGCAGGAAAAAATCATCACTAAAGGAACAAAAATATAAAGCATTTCCCTTTCTTCCATGGTCTTTCTCTCCATGCATCATGCTATTTTTTATATGCTATTTTACATCATTTTAAGTAAAGAAAAATTAAAATTTTAAGTTATTGGCATGAATTTTACTCTTCATACTTTGCAATGTCAGTTTTTTTTTAATTGAATGTGCATCTTCACAAAGACAGCTGTTTATTCTTCTAGGTGCATGCTTTTTATCTAATTTACATAATATTTCCACAGGTATTGGAAAATGCTGAGTATGACTTAATAGGGATTATATTTTATCTTCTTAAAGTAGTTTCATTCTTTTTTCATTTTTTACTTTTATTTTTTATTAGTTTCAGGTGCATAAGAAAAAGTAACACTTAAACGTTTATCTTTTATATCCCTCAAACTGTGTGAACCCCCCTCCCCCATCCACTGTCCCTCTGACATCGCACAGAGCCATTATATTTCCACTGTCTCTAAATGCTGTACTCTGCTTCATTTGTGTGTGTGTGTGTGTGTATATATATATATATATATATATGTATATATATATATATATACATACATACACATACATGTAAACTTGTAGTTGATATTCATTATTGTTCAGCTTCAGCTTCAGGTGTACAGTGCAGTGATCAGGCATCTACATCATCCCTGAGGTGGTCTCCCTAATGAGATAAGTATCCATCGGATACCCTACAAAATCTTTACAACATTATTGATTACATCCCCAAAATAATATTCAGAACCCTGTGGCCATCTTGTGGTTACTGACTATTTTCTAATCCCCTCACCTTCCCCCTTATCCCCATCGCCCTCCCATCTAGCAACCCTCAGTTTTCCCTCTGTGTCTCCAAAACTGTTTCTGATTAGTTCATTCACTTATTCTTTTCTTTAGATTCCACATATAAGTGAGATCATATGGTATTTGTCTTTCTCTTTCTGACTTATTTCACTTAACATAATGTTCTCTAGGTACATCCATGTTGTTGCAAATGGTAAGATTTCTTTCTTCTTTATGGCTGCGTAATACTCCATTGTATAGATGTACCACAGTTTCTTAATCCAGTCGTCTACCGATGGGCATTTCGGTTGTTTCCATGTCTTGGCTATTGTGTATAGTGCTGCAATAAACATAGGAGTGCATAAAGCTTTTTGTATTAGAGTTTTGGATTTCTCCGGATAGATACCTAGGAGTGGAATTGCTGGATCATAAGGTAGTTCCATTTTCAGATTTTTGAGCAATATCAGTTTTAAATGGAAATTTAAGAGCGTTTAACTTGTATGCAGAAGCATCAAAATTACACAATGCATATTTTGCAGGTCATGCATGCATATGTATTTCATTCTTACCAGAATGGTGGAATTGCTGCAGACACTAACGCAATTGGTTTTATTTCATTTCTTGATTTATTTATCAACACTATCACCTTTGGCTTACCGAAGAGTAAGGAAGAACAGATAGGAAAAAGAAGTATGGGTAGCCCTATCTTTTCCTTTCTGTGCCGTAATTTTCAGCATAAGTGATTGGTTAATACAGAGAAGTAACGTGGGTAAGAAAATCAAGGATAGAGTTCCTTGGTAGTTCTTGTTTCTTATAATACCATTATATTCTTTCTGTGTTTGAAACAAATGCTGGTTAGAACAGAAAGCACGGAGTCTCTGTTTACTCTGTACTCTTGCTTCCTCAGTTGTAGACACAACACGCTTACATTAAACTCTCTTTGAGAGTCACAGAACTCCCATACCTTTTGTGTCCACCAGAATTCCGTGCTCACAGGGCAATGCAAGTGGGACAGCATGCACATGCCCATACCTCCTTTGCTCTTGTGTATGCTCTGTTGTCCCATTGAACTTTATTTACAAAACAAAAGGTCACAGGTGAAACTACTAAGAATTTCAAGTGGAGCATTAAACCAAGTGTGGGACTCTTCTGAGCATGGGGACGTGTGTGACTGCACAGGTCACACACCTATGAAGCCAGCCCTGATGGGAAGTTATATGCAGAGAGTGTTTGGTAAGCATGGAATAAAGTCCAAAAACTTTAGGTGATTTTAACTGACCACTATGAGGAATTAAGCCCAGGACATGTCCTAGCCCAAATGACATTCAGGTCTCAAGTTAGATGTCACGTTTTCAGAAAGAGGTCTTTCCTAACTACCCAGCCTAAAGCAACTCTCCCTTCATCATTTTTTATGACAGCAGTGGTTCTCAAACTTTAGTGTGCATCAAATTGCTGGGTTCTATCTCTAGAGTATCTGATTCAAGAATTTAAATGCGGTCTGAGAATTTGTTTTTCTCGTGAGTTTCCAGAGATGCTGATACTGCTGTCTCAGAGACCAAACTTTGAGAACCACTGCTCTATTTCATCACTCTGCTTCATATATCTGAAATTGTCTTCTTATTTGTTTACTTATTTATCCCTGGGGCTTGGAATATGCCTAACTTGAATATGTATCAGTACTCAATAAATATTTATTCAATTAATTCGTAAATATATGACCAGGAAGTTCAATGGTTATTAGATTAGGGTAGGGTTGGGCCACAGAAACACTTATGCCAGGATAGGAGGTAGGACTGGTTAAATTTGCTTCTAGGAAAATAAAATGCAAAGTTGCAAATATAGGGGCAGGGAGAAGTAACCCTGAAACATGATGATAGAGTGATTTAAATGGTTGGAGCTAGGTGGGGCTTCCTTATTTCCTTTCAGGCTTGGGTATTTGGCCATTGCTAAAACAGAATTACGTGCAAGGTTCCCTCTTGTCCATAGGTAGATTCCAGATTCTCAGGAACTCTGCATGTGAGGGATCCCTTTTTGGTTGACCAAAAGCAAATATTCAAGCTAGATCACATATTGCAATTATCTCTGTGTTTATGAATCTGGGAGGTCAGGGTGATTGTCCATGACAGTCCCTAAGGTAATGACTGTGCTTTCCCAGCTACCCTCCCTAGTGGCTGGCATGCTCTGTCTCTGCAGCCCCAGGGAAAGATGGAGACTTCCAGGGACTTTTCAGTTGTAACTCGTGACATCTCATATAATTCTCACAACATATAATTCTTGAATCACTGAGTCACTTCACCCTTCCATCTCTCAGCAATTGTCCAGCATTTTGGTCAGCTTGACCTGATTCTCTTCTCTTTCTATTTGTTTCTTTAAAAAATAGATTTTCATGTCATCTTAAAATACCCCTTTGAACTATCTTTCAAATGGCTTTGACAGAAGCACGTCCTGAGGGGAGAAGTTCCTTTGAAACTCCTAGAAGCAAAAAGTGGCAATTTTCTTATAAGGAGTCAAGTAAAGGGAGGAGGAAGAACCAAGACTCCACTGTGGACAGCTAAGAATGTTTCTGTGGCAAGAGTGGGCCCACCACTTGGCCACAGTCAGAGCAAATCAAGGTGATGGGCAATCTGGGGAAGCCCTTTAGCCTCTTGGGAAGAAGTCCACAGTGGTGGTTCTCAAACCATAGTGTGTTAGATTCACCCCTGTCCCCAACATCTAGAGATTCTGATTCACTGTGCCTGGGGGTGGGGGTGGGGGTATCAGGCAACTTGGGCTTTATAACAAAGTACCACGGACTGGTTGGCTTACCCAAGAGATGTTTATTGTCTCCCAGTTCTGGAGGCTGGAAGACTGGAGGCTAGAGAACAAGACGTCAGCAAAGTTGGTTTCTTCTGTGGCCTCACTCCTTGGCTTGTTAATGGTCTTCTTCTCCCTGTGTCTTCACATGGTCTCCCCTCTGTGCTTGTCTGTATCCTTCCCTTCTTCTAAGGACACAGTCATGTTGGATTAGGGCCTACTTGACTTATTTTAACCTTAATGACCTCTTTAAAGACTAGAGCCAGTGTTTTGTGACCTGTTAGATCTGCAGCCCTGGCACAATCCTTACCTTTCCTTTGCACATGAGAGCTTCTCTGCCAAGCCAACTGATTTTCAACGGAATTGTAACAAATATGCTCCGGAAGGACTCAGTAACCCAATACCTTGCTGCCTGCAAATATAATCTGGGTTCATCTGTGGCCAGACTTTTGTGTGTCAACCCAAAGACGTTTCATTTTCAATGAACCATGTTCTCAAAAGCAAAACAGGTTTGGTCTTTGCAGAAAAACATGAATCTGAAGACAGGTTATGAGTGAAGTTTAGCATGCTGGAAAACAGATCAGATGGAGACCTAATTGCCTGTAATTTATTTTCTGTGGCTGCAATTTGGTCTGCTCTCCAAGAATCTTCATTAAATCTTAAACCTCAGGATATCCCTCCTTGGCCCCTAAGGAGCAGTGTAACACTAACAAGCATTTGCCTGAAAAGTCAATTTTCAGTATATGTTCCACTCAAATAAACCCTTCCTTTCTGCCAGCTGTCAAAACTGACTATATGGATACAAATAACTCATCTATAGTGGGAACTATTCTCTCTGCATGTGTGTTTTTGGGGTGGGGAATGTGGAGCTGAGGTGAGTTGGGATTAGCCTCCCTTCATTTGTCTGAAAGAACTTAACTTTAGGAACACACTCCCCTTACCGTTTCTTGAGTTTATGAAGTGGTAAATCTGCTTCTTAGTGGAGATAATATTTTCATTAGAATTTTGTGGGGCAAGAACAATTTTTGAATTGTGCCTTCCTTGTCTTAGGGTTGTAAAAATGATACCGTTTCCTGACTAATTTTGCTATATTGACCGCAGTGGCACTTGTACTGCAGCCTAAATATATAATTTGCTATTTGTATAGATTAAGGGTGAGCCGTCCCCATATTTTGGACTAAACGGAAGCCCAGACACAGGGGCTGTACCATCCTTCTAGAGGGTTTGAAAATATGTGGAGGTGTTTTTTTAGTGCTTACAGTATCTGGGGGCATTCCTGGAACTTAATGGTGGGAAGCAGAGAAGTGAGACATCCTACAATGATCAGAACAGTTTCACACAACAAAGACTGATACACTAAAAATGCTTTTAATAGCCCTGTTGAGAGGCACTCGTAGATATCAAAGGCTGAACTTTAAGAACAGTAAAGATGGAATGAAAACCAATGTGTTGTACCCCTTCAATCTACCCTTCTCTCCCCCCCCCCCGGCCCCCCACACACATACACACACTAAAGACAGGCTAAATGGAAAGGCTTGGCCTGGCTGCTTCTACCTAAATTGCTCAGGAGGAGATCTGGAACAGAACAAGCAGCAGACCTGGGCTGCCTCTCTCAGAAGCAGGTCGTGCTGGCCTGCATTTCTCATGCAAGCTGGAGGCAGTGCCCCTGGGGCTTTAGTGGTGCTGGCCCAGGAGAGAAGTGAGGTCAGCCTGGTATATGTTAACCCCCCCAAAAGAGAAATGTCGTCTCATGAAGGCAAGTCAGAGAGACAGGGAGTAGAGTGTTGGGTAGAGCAAGGAGCAGAAGTTCCAGAACTTCCCTGAAAGGACAGAAGAGTTTATGTGGTTCTGTTTCCTAACTTGCATGAATGGAATATTGGAGAACTATTCTGCTTGTAGGTGGAACTTCATCTTGTGTAAATCTGTATGAACTCTTTCTTCATGACTTCCTCAATTCCTCAGCCTTGTCCTCAAAGAATGCGTCTTCCTCGTCTATTCCATTGAAAAATAATAATTTCTCCTGCAATGGACACTCTTTTACCCTTTGTTTAATTCTACACACCTTTGGACCAAAGAATTAATGAGAGTAAAAGTATTTTTTTATTCACTGTTTATGTCAAAGTTGCCATAAATGATTATGTAAAGCAGCGATTGTTTTGCAAGCATGCTATTAGTCATACTGCAACACTCAAAATAAATTTTGAAAACACTCCTTCCCTAAGATAACTTAAAGTTGGAAATAAGGTAATTTTTCCAGTAATAAAAAGTATATATTATTTATACAACTGGAAGTTCAAGCATATCTAAATTTTATAGTAACGACCAGCAAGTAGTATGAAAATAACATTAATTGATTACCATGGGAACAGTTATTTCAGTTTAAAATGTTATAATTAAGGAATGTTAAAAAACCTAAATTTTATTCCATGATTTTTAAAGATTTCTATTTTATATGTTATCAGCTGAGACTCCAAATGTTAATTTATTTTCCCTTGTGAAAAAAAAAAAAAAGTATCTTTTTGGATCCAAATCTTTCCTTTGACCTCAAAATGAATAAATGCTTTTAACTGTTCAATTTCACAAACATTTGTCATGAACCTAGTGTATTTAAAGTAGCCTTCTCAGTGGGAGATGCAAGATTAATAAGACACACGAGTATTCTTATTCACTATCTATTAGGGAGCCGGGATAAGAACTGACGTGGCTGGAATCTAAGGCAGGTAGTATCTTGCTGCAGTGGACATGTGGGGAAGAAATAATGCGCTGTGCGCAGTACACAGTTGTTCAAAAGATATGTATGAAACATTTGTAAACTCAAGTCTCTCCTGAGTACTGGGGATACAGTGGCCAACAAAACAAATAATGTCTCTGATCTCTTGGAATTTATAGGTAGGGAGGACATAAATCTCTATAAAGGACTAATTCTGGCTGGGGCGATCAGGAACAATAGCATTGCAGAGACCATGTTGTCATTTCTTGGGATTGGTAGGTAGGCTCTCAATATGCAGAAATATCAAGGGAAAAAGCATTCCAGACACACAGAACAGAAGCTCAGAAAGGAGACTTTGGAAAGCGTATTTGGAAATGGAAAGTAAATCCTAGACACTGGATTCAAGACACTGGAGTATAGAATAAGTGCAGAAAGATCCATTGGAGATTATTTCCACGTTGTGAAAGATTCCCAGTAAGCACATTTCATGAATCACAAAGTGATAAACATCTCTTCATGGTGGAAGTGTTTCCTATTACATTTTGTAAGGCAAACATTTTCCCGCCTCTTGCTGTGGGTCGTCATCAACGGCTTAGAGAGTTTTGATCAGGAGAATGCTATGATCATAACTGAGATTGAGAAGAATAGCTTGTAGCAACAGGGCTGTTTAAAAGAGATCAGTTACAGCCTGGCCTGCTCTCTCTCAACTGCTGACGGGCAGGCCATGGTAGACACAGCAGTCGTGGGCAGTTAATCCAAGGCCATCAACTTAGTGGTGTCGCAAGAAAATATGAATGGGGCCAATCAGCATCTTGCTTTTGTGAACTTGATCTAAAAGATGCAGAAATGTGCTAGTTAGCTAGACAGCAGGTCAAGAAGTTGAAACCCAGCCACTGGAATGCAAAGCCTCGTGTGAGCCCCAAATGAGAAGCTGGTGATGTAGAAGCTAGAACTGACATCTGTATAGTACAGATGGACAGAGGAGGGCACAGGCTCTCTGTGAGAAGATCCAGTGACCAAGAGTTTAGATTCATGGCCTGGAGAGTTAGAGGGGATTGCTAGGAAATGCACAGAGGCAGGATGTCTGTGTTTTGGTAACTCAACGGATGTGGGGAAAGGGAGGTTCATAAAGAGGAAAGAGTTTAATATCACACTGAGATTTCAAGACAGTGATTAGAATAGAAGTGCTTCCATCACCTGTGTTAGAACATAGACATAAGGGAATTTTGTAGAGGCAGAATGTGCTGAGTTCTGTCTTCGACAACTGAGTGGGGGTAATTGTGGACTATTTATATGGAGAGATGCAGAGATGAATGACTTTGAGAGTCTATGACTCAGAAGAAAAATCAGTGAAGGGGAAGGGAGCCAGCATTTATGGTATGCCTATTATGTGGCAGGCAGTGTGCTAAATGCTTTACATATGGGTCTTTATTTAGTTCACATTCTCTGGGAAGGCTGTGTCATTTGCCTGTTTGTTCTCAAATCTATCTCCTGACCTTTACTTGCTCTGTGGAAGGAGGCTGTTGCTCATTGAAGGAGGCTGTCTCCTGCAACAGCATTTCCAAGACTTCTTTGAAAATGGCTTCTGGCTATGTTTGGCCAATGGGAATCATGGTGGGAGATTAGAAGGCAGTAGAAAGATGTTTCTGCTACCAATTGCATTTCTAGTATCAGCAGGCACTGTTATCTCTTCTGTAGCACCCTTTCCCATTGACTAGAAGCAAAAGAGGGAAAAATAGGATATATATGCTATATTTGTGTGCATTTGCATGTAAGACTAAAAACTTGCCAAATGTTGATTTTTTCCCCCTTGTTATATAAAATACAGGCTGTTCAGGGCTGTTATAGTAGCTTTGCAGCCTCTTTAGGGACCAGTCATGTATCTTTCTGCTTGGCCATCTCTAGCCCCTGGATTCTACAATCAGGGTCTCATCTTGGTCCAAAATGACTGATGAAGCTCAGTCATCATATCTGTGTTCTCAAATAGGAATGAGGACAGTGGAGAAAAGGATTACGCCTCAAATGTCTCAGCTTGCGTCTCATTGGCTAGAACATACACGTGATGCTGAAAAGCAGCCAGAGAAAAGGTGTTTTAGGTTAGCCATTATGTATTCAGCTAAAAATGAGGGCCCTCTTACTAAAAAAAGAGGGGAGAATAGACATTAGACAGCATCTGGATGTCTCTGCCTCAGCTTTAGGTAAATAGTATCCTCATTTTAAGGATGAGAAATGGTTCTAGACAGCTTAAGTCTCACAGGTGGTACATAGCAATGCTGATATTTCACCCCATGCCTGTCTGACTCCAAAGCTCATAAGCTTTTCTTTACAGCAAGTGTAGGGCTGGAGAGGTAATGGAGAGTTCACCACAGAAAGCTGGTGGTGAAAGCACAAGAGACAATGTGATTTCACAGGAATAACATAGAAATAATAATAATAATAATAATAATAATAATAATAATAATAATAAAAAAGCAGGGGGGCTGAGGAGAGAAATCAAAACCAAAGGGGCTGGGAAACGCCTTGAGTCAAAGGTGGAAGATGAATGGCCATTTGGGGAACATAGGATGGAAGAGTTGAGGAGGAAGAAAGTCCGAGAGTCAAGGTGCAGAGCAACGAAGGAAGAAGGAGGAAGGGGCAGCAGTTCTGTGATGGAGGGGAATTGGCCTCGGATGAGGGAATTGGAGTTCAGATCTCAGATCTGTCGTTTTCTGATGACATGACTTTGGATGGTTCTTCTACAGCCTGAATTTCATTGAACTCATTTCCTAGTAAACAGAAACCATGCCCGGATCATTGCTGGAGAATGTCAGGGCAGTTTATTTTTAAATACAGGCACAAATATATTGGTGAGGGTGTCCCACAGGTTATGCACTCTGAGTTCAAAGCACTGCTTGCTAAATTCTGCTCTTTTAATAGTTTCCACTACCTTAGATGTGGCCTAGGAATATGAGTTATAGTTTATGGTGCATGTCTGAATTCCAGATCACTATTTCTACCTCTGTTTACAAAACAAGTGTGGAAAAGCCAAAGGCAGGGAGAAGTCAAGCCATTTTCTCCCATGATCCACAGCAGAGAAGAGGAGCTCTGATCCAGTAGAATGTACCTGTGACTAGAAAGTGTCCCCGATACTGGACAACTTCCACTGTCCAACCGTCTCCCTGCTCTTCTCTCTCCTTGGACACCCCTGCCGTTGGACTTGACTTGTGGGTCCTTTTCTATGCTTTGGGAGAAAGTGTTGTTATTGCACTGGCCCTCTCTGTGATATTGTACAGTGCTCTGCACATTTATAGCTTGCATCAATATTGAATAATAATAAATAACTACAAGGGAGGAAGAATATTATAGGCTGGGGAGAGTGAAAGATGCTGAACTCATTATTCAAGGGCCAATCTCAGGCCTCTTGGCTATCTCCTTCAAAGAGATTTGTTTGCCAGCTGTGTTGAAAAATATACTTTCCATATGATGAGCCTAGAGAAGCAGCCAGTTTCCCTACAGAGCTCTTTCAGAGTAGCCCCAGGAGGGCCCAAAGAATCATTAATGGTATTTCAGAGGATAACCCCTCATGCCTCCCTGGCAACTGGGTTAGAGGAAAGCCCTGGGGAGAATGGCTGTAGCAAGATGATGAAATTAGAAGAACGAGATGGATTCTTTTTATTTCATTTTATTTTCTGATTCCATGTGCAAACAGGGCGGCTTTCCAACCATTTTATGGATGTCTCATCGGCTGAGAAGGTCACTTGCTTTTCACTTCACAATTATCTTGGCTCAAGGAGGGCATTTCTCATTTAATAGGTAATCCAGGTTCAGTGTGTCAATCAGACACTATCTCTTCCATCTTAAGAACTGGTTTTTCTGTTTGGTGTTTATGAACCGGTTAAGAGAGACAACTTGAATTCTTAAATTTAAGTGCAGTAAAATATTGAGTAAATATTTACAGAGCTGGGAGATTGGAGGAATTATTTAAAAAAAAAAAAAAAGAAGAAGCAATATGCAAAATGTAGTTCTAACTGGCTGCAGCTCAGCCCAGCAAAGGGGGTGTTTAGTAAACAAAAACTAATACCTCCTTTATCGTATGATCTATATCTGCATGTTGTACCAAACGTTTCCATTGTTTGTGAATAGATCCACCTTGGGATGGGAATGGATTTCTTTCCAAATATAGAATCAACAAGAATGAGCACTTACCTTGCCCACACATCCTCTCACCTTATTTCTGATTGACCTTTGTGATAGCTCACTTGTGGCTGAAACACAATAGGGTTGAGGAGGAAATGGGAGGTGGACTGGACAGAAGTCAAGAGTAGGAGACAAAAGTGGACAAAAATGGCAATTTTAAGAACAGCTGCTTGATGCTGGTCTTCTTAGATATCAGGGCTCTGGAAACCTCCATGTGGATTTGGTTTCCCAGGGGTAGTTTGTAGCAGCTGGCACCCGAAATGTACTAGGTGGGAGATTTTTTTTCAGAGACCCAGAACCATTTGCAACTAAAGATTTGAGAATCAGATTTTGGGATTCTGCCTTTTTCCTAATGACTGCTTTTCATAAATATGTGTAGTTTTTTTTCCCGAAAGCTTTTCTGACTAGTCTGTCAACAACCTCCCAAAAGAAAGTCTCTTATCTTTTAGATTGTTTTCTTATCATGGAAGATTCACGTCCAGAACTGCACTAGGAAGATCTAGAAAGGAGCTTCCCTGACTAGCCAAAAAAAACTGTGACTGTTTCACTCAGAAAAGAAAATAATTGTTCTTCGGCTCGATCTGGCTTCAGATTTTTGAAGGAATGTTACAGAGAAGAGAAAGTCAACTCTCAGAAAGGCCCTTCCTTTCTGAACCCCTTAAACTATAGTATACCTCTGCTGTGCCTGCCCCTAACACTGCCCCTAACTGTTCCTTCCTAACACTTCTTACAACTTGCAATTATTTTACTTATTTATTTGTCTATCATTTTGGTCTATTTCTCCTCCAGGAAGGTAGGGGCCATGTTTGCCTTAATTCACTTCTGTCTCCTAGCACGGGGTGTAGTACCAGGTGTGTAATTAACACTCAGTAAATATATGTGGAAAGAACGAGTAAATGGGACAGCTCAGGAGCCCCAGTGTTGTTGAACACACAGACTGATCCCATTGTGAGCTGGGGGGCTGGCTGCTCTCTGCCCCAGAATTACCAGCTGCTCTTAATTGCACTCCTCGTCTTGTCAGGAGTGGTGTACACTCACATGATGGGTCGCGTGAGGGTCGATATCAGGGGTTGATGCAAATCTTCATTATAGACTAAAAAAAAGATAAAATGAACTCAGAAGTGTATGTCCTATTAACTGTTTCTCTTTTATAGAAGAAATAAAGTAAAAAGTTCTCTTCCCTCAAATCTCTCTCTAAATACACACACACACACACACACACACACACACACACACACACACAGTGGGTCATTCAACTTTACTTTTAGGCATTACTAGTAGAAAGCAGCAGACTGTAAGTCTAGCCTGGAATTGAACACTTCGTGCTTGAAAAAGTTGGCTACTTGGTGAGATGCTGAGAAGTCGATCATCTGCCAAGCAGCTTCCTTGGGTTAATATGATGAGGGGCTTCCACTTTGATTTGCAGCAAAACAAAAAAGCAAACAAAAGATATCCCTGAATAAAACAATTCTCTGCTTCTGTCTGCCAATATCAAATATACGACACAAAATGATTGTTTTTTTCAAACCAGACATTCAAAAACCTATATGCTTTGTTGAGCCAGAATCATGCCATCTATCTCAAAGTAGCAATTTTGCAAGATTTCTTCAATTGGGTGGTGTCCGATCGTACCTTTGACAGATACACCTTCAGTAGTTGAAGAAATGTCTCTGTCTCACCTCATACCATAGGATTAAAGAATAACTGCTAATATATATGCTGCTCCAGGATGCATGTTAAGAGAGTTTAGCAACAGGGTGAATAGAATATAGGAAACAGAAGTTGTGTAGCTTGTAAACATCTGACTAAAAACACAGCAGTGTTTATTCTGGATGCAGAAGTTACATTGATTTTCTTCCTAAAGATGCAAGAAAACAAAATGCAGATTCTGCAAGAGAAAAAGCCATCCAACAGTTAGTGGAATCAAGTGCAGGACCTGTGGCAGGAGTTTATACCACTAGTATAAAGTGCTCTTATTATTTTCATGGCCACAGGAACCAAGAATTTGAACCCAGGATAGCATGCCTCAGAATACTCCATTATTGACAATTCTTCCTACATGGCCCAACAGGATTCATCTTTTTAAGTGTTTGGTTGGTGTTCAAGAAAAATACAATCCTGTTATTACAGGAAAATAGGAACTTCCTTTCCCCTTCCCTATCCACTACAGAGAATTTGTCATTGTCTGTTTGGTCTCTGAAGCTTCTGTTGACCAGATTCTAGGTAATGGAGGAAGGGAAGAATTGAGGAGAATTCTTCTGTTAGGATCTATTCCAAAATCAGTGCAAGCCCTTCTGACCTTCCTATGCCCTCCCTTTTCTTTCCATTTCTTTCCACCATTGATGAATCCTTTCATGTCAGACACTCATCAAAATGAGCTTCACTCACTGTCTCATATCTCCTATGCTTCATCTTACTGTGTAGGGTCTGTGCCCAGCCTCAAATACCAGATTCCCCTATGTGTTTGTCACTTTCACTGGATGTTTAGTAGTTAAAAACCACAAAGGAAAAATTCAGGCTAAATTTGGAAAACCAGTAAAAAGTAAAACCATTTCAAAATGATTCAACGTACTTCCATTTCCATCTCAGATCTCGCTTTTGTTGATTACTATTCTGTATCAATTATTTAAAAAACTAGGATTTCCCAGGCACTATGGTTCCTAGGAAAGGTTCCTCATTGTGCTCAATTGAGTCTAATACATTTGTGTTAAGGAATCTAACTTAGGGCTTTACCTCTTCAAACAAGGGAACAAATTTAGAAGAATGACATAATCCAATGAGTATGCCCAGTAAAGTGAATTAATAGACAGGACCTATCAGTAAGACTTTTCAGGTTTGTTATTTGGCAACATATAACTCCATATGCAATAACAGTCGTCTCTGGTTTATGCAAATTACTAACGATGTACTATCTCCACACTTAACAAAACTTCATTCTGACTTTGATTATGATTTTTAAATCAAACAAGGAGAGATTAGAGATTAGAGTGTTCTATTAACACTCTCTCCTAGCTCATTTTAATCATAAGAGCAAGCCTTTGCTAGTTAGTCCAGGTTAGGTTACAAGTCCAAAGAAATTGAAGCAATTATATTTTCAGATATGCCTTTTTATATTTTCTCCTGGAGGCCTATTAGTGTTATATTTGAGCAGCTCAATATATATTTTATGTATCTGCTTCCCTTTCATAATTTTCATCTCTTTTTCTTTCTGTGCTGTGTTCTGAATAATTTAATTGGATATATTTTCTTATTTACTCATTATTTCTATAATTATGTCCAGTCTATTGCTTTTTAAAGATTTTTATTAAAATACAGCTAACATACAATATTATATTAGTTTCAGGGATATACCATCGTTATTCAACATTTATGAGGTCTGACAATTAAGTTTGCGAATTTGTTGCAATGATGTTGCTTACTCTTTTTGATATCAGAGAGATTATTCATTATGAATTTGTACCAACTGGACAAACAGTTAACCAAGTTTACTCTTTGGAAGTGCTGAAAAGGCTGCATGAAAAATTTAAGACGACCTAAACTTTTCACCAACAATTCATGTCTCTTGCATCACGACAATGTACCAGCTCTCACGGCATTTTCTGTGAGGGAATTTTTAGCCAGTAAACAAATAACTGTGTTGGAACACCCTCCCTACTCACCCGATCTGGCCCCCAATGCTTCTTTCTCTACCTGAAGATAAAGGAAATATTGAAAGGAAGACATTTTGATGACATTCAGGACATCAAGGGTAATACAATGACAGGTCTGATGGCCATTCCAGAAAAAGAGTTCCAAAATTGCTTTGAAGAGTGGACTAGGTTCTGGCGTCAGTGCATAGCTTACTAAGGGGAGTACTTTGAAGGTGACCTTAGGGATATTCAGCAATGAGGTATGTAGCACTTTTTCTAGGATGAGTTCACGAACTTAATCATCAGACCTCATATATACCTAAAGAAGTGATCACCGTGGTAAGTCCAGCAACCATCTGACACCATACTATACTATCACAATATTATTGACTATATTCCCTATGCTTTATATCCCCATGACTATTTTGTAACTACCAATTTGTACTTAATCCCTTTACCTTTTTCACTCTGTCCTCCAATGCCCTACCATCTATCACCCCAACAAATCTGGTACCCATCTGACACTATATATAGTTATTACAATATTATTGATTATATTCCTTATGCTAACCTTACATCCCTGTAACTACTTTGTAACAACCAATTTGCATTTCTTAATCCCTTCCCCTTTTTTTACCCATACCTCTAAACCTCCTCCCATCCTGCAACCATCAAAATGTTTTCTGTATTTATGAGTTTGTTTCTGTTTCATTTGTTTATTTTATTCTTTGGATTCCACATATAAGTGAAATATCATTGCATCTGTCTTTCTCTGTCTGACGTACTCTACTCAGCACAATAACCTCCTGGCCCACTCAGTCATTGCATATGGCAAGAACCGGTTCCCTTCCATGGCTGAGCAATATTCCATTGTATATATGTACCACCTCCTCTTTATCCATTTTCCATCGACAGACACGCTGGCTGCCTCCACACCTTGGCCATTGTAAGCAATGCTGCAATGAACATATAGGTGCACAAGTCCCCTCAAAGTAACACTTTGGGTTTCTTCAGATAAATACCCAGAAGAGGGATTACTGGGCCTTCTTTGTCTCTTGTTGTGGTCTTTGATTTAAACTCTATTTTGTCTGGTATAAGTATTGCTACCCGAGCTATTTTTGCTTTTTTGTTTAGATTTTCATGAGATATATTTTCCATCCCTTTACTTTTCATCTCTGTATGTCTTTCAATCTGAAGTGACTCTTTGTGTAAGAATTTTGTTTTCTTATCCATTCAGTCCTCATATATTTTTTGATTGGATCATTTAGTCCATGTACATTTAAAGTAATTGTTGATAGATATGTAGCGATTGCCATTTCATTATTCATAATTTTTATTTTTTTATTATTTTTTTTAATCTTAAAGAGGTTCCTCTAACATTCCTTACAATACTCATTTGGTGGTGAACTCCTGTAGCTTTTTTTCTCTGGGAAGCTCTTTATCTATATTCGATTTTAACTGATAATAGCCTTGCTGTGTAGAGTAATCTTGATTGTAGGTCCTTGTTTTTCATCACATTGAATATTTTGTGATGAATATTCCCCTCTCGCCTGCAAAGTTTCTGTTGAGAAATCAGGTGACAAACTTATGAAAACTTATGTTATTCGTTGCCTTTCTCTTGTTGCTTTTGGATTCTCTCTTTGTCTTTAACTTTTGCTATTTTAATGATGATGTCTCTTGGTGTGGGTCTGCTGGGGTTCATCTTGCTTATGACTCTGCACTTCCTGGACTTGTCTGTCTATTTCCTTCTCAGGGTAGGAAAGTTTTCAGTCATTATTTCTTCAGATAGGTTCTCAATCCCTTGCTCTCTCTCTTCTCCTTCTAGTACCCCTATGATGTGACTGTTGTTACACTTGATGTTGTCCCAATGGTCTCTTAAACTATCCTTATTTTTTTGGAAAATGTTTTTTCTTTTTGCTGTTCTGATTGGGTGTTTTCTTCTACCTTGTCTTCTAAAACTGATTCGATCGTCTGTTTCATCTAGTCTGTTGGTGATTCCTTTTAGTGCATTCTTCATTTCATTTATTGTATTCTTCACGTCTGACTGGTTCTTTTTTTATGCTTTCTTTCTGCTTGCTATGTCGCTGTTGAAGTTCTCACTAAGTTTCTTGAGCATCCTTATAACCATTGTTTTGAAGTTTGTCTCTGGTAGGTTGCTTACCACCATTTTTTTTTAGTTCTTTTTCTGGAGTTTTTTACGTTATTTCACTTGGGACACATTTCTTTATTTCTTCATATTGGCTGCCTTTCTGTGTTTGTTTCTATGTATTTGGTAGGCCTGCTATGTCTCCCAGTCTTCACCAGGTGGCCTTATGTAGTAGGTGCCCTGTGGAGCCCTAGCACAGTCTCCCTGGTCACCTGCTCCAGATGCTCCAGGAGTGTCCCTTGTGAGAATTGTGTGTGCCCTCTTGTGATTGCTATTGGTACAAAAGTGGGTAGAATTGACCCTCAGCCTGATTGGTTGTGGGGTTTGGCCATGTCCACAACTTATAGGCTGCTCTGTGGAGGGTTTACCCCACTCAGTGGGCTCTGGTGCCTGTTGAGACCACCATCCTTTGTGTGTGCTTCTTGTGGGTCTAACTAGGCAATGCTTTGCTGTGGTCTGAAGCTGGCCTCCAAGTATGTTGCTTCTGGGCCATCTTGGGAGAGACTCAAGTACAGGTGCAGGTCACCCATTGCATGTGACCAGCCAGGGACTACCTGGTAGGAGCTACAAAGGGATCTGTAGATGTTTGCTCCCTGTGCTAAACCTGGAGGCCCATAAAAGAGGCCACACTGCAAACTCAGAACATCTGTGACCAGTACCAGGCCTGGGGTAGCTTCACAAAAAGCCAGGGCACTATGAGGTCTACTGCCACCTGCCAGCTCCCTTAATGTTTAGCCACTGATAAAGCCTCGTGTGGTACACAAGTTGGTTGAGACAGGGTTTTAGGGAGTCACAAAGTGGGAAGAGTTATGTTAACCAGGTTAATGTACATTGTAGTTTCATGCCAGTGCTGAGCCTGGAGCTACTCAGCAAAAGTGTCAGAGCACACTGAAGCCTGTCGATGCCTGCCTGGGGCTCGCTGACCCAGATAGTTTTTTAAGAAAGAGTACAACGCAGGTGGGGCTGGCTGCTCGGCGAGAAAGTGCTTCTGGTGTTGGGGAAGTTGGGTAGGGCGGGGTCCCAGCAGAGTCAGCAAGGTGGAATGAGCAGAGCTCGTCAGACCAATGTAGATTTGGCCATGTGGGGGAGGGGCTCAACACAGGAAAGATGGAGCCCGGCTGCCGGCTGCATGGAAGGAGGCCTCCTCACAGGGAGAATGGTTACGTCCTCCAGCCCTCATCCAGAAGCCACACTCCTCAGTCTGCCCCTCACATGCCTCTGATGCCCCCCAAGTCACTGTCCCTCTGCCGGGGCCCGAGGTGAGTGCCTGCAAGTGAGTGAGTTTATGTGTGGGCCATTTAAGATGATGTCTGGGTTTCCTGCAGCCTTATGTCCCACCCGGACGGTTGGAATCCCCACTGTTTTTCACAACCACCTGTGGGGGCTCCTCTTCCTGGCACCAGTATTCCGGGCTAGGGAGCCTGCTATGGAGAGCTGGGATCCCTTCCTCCTCCAGGGGGAACTTCCACAGCTGAGCTATCTCTCCTGATTCTCATCCACCACATGCTGGTGTGGGGCCCATTTTGCATCTCTGCCCCTCCTACAAGTTTCTTTCTGACTTCTTCTTTATATCCTTAGTTATAAAACTTCTGTTCAGCTAGACTTCAGATAGTTCTCGAGGTTGTTGTATAATTTTGTTGTAATTTTAATGTGTTCCTGATAGGAAGCAGGCACAATGATTATCTACTCTGCCATCTTGTATCTCTCCCTTGTCCAGTTTATTGTTTTAAAAATACAAGTTCTAAGACTTCTATGCATGAATTTATTATCACACGTTGTGGTTTTAGAATCTGCTGGTTTATTATTATTTCCCTCTTGAAGATTTTAGAAAGACATACTTTTATGTTGCTTTATAATTTTTATTTTCTTGGCTGTCAATTTTTTGGTTATTGTTTACTAACTGTTTTTCCCACTGATAGTTATTTTTGTGTACATGTAATTTTTGTTTGAAAGGTACCTTAAGTGAGTGTTTTTCTTTTTAATTATCCCTATGCTCACCCCTCCCATCAGAGGATTTCAATGATAATTTAGCCTGGCCCTCAATGATACACAGCTGAGAAGTAGGTATGACATCAGAATGGAGCTTTTACTCTGCAGGAATATAACAGTTTCAGGCTCTTAGCCAGAGCAGGGCATTGTTCAGCTCCCATTAGTGAGGGTATATCTGCTTCCTTCCCTCTCCATGGGCTGCAACTCCATGAAAGAAATTGGACCTAATAGGGCAGAGAGTGTAGTCCCAGATCTCCACTGTGCTTGGGCATATTTGATTTTTGTTCTCCATTGATATGATTTTTGAATTTGTGGCTTGAGCTTGTTGCCATTTCTTTATCTCATTACAATGGAATTTTAGATCTGTCTTCTAATTTGATGTTTTGTTGTGTGTGTGTTTAAAGTCAAGAAGTGAAAATAAAGGAGGTCTCATTTAGTCACACAGGTAATGATTTTTCCTCCCCATCTGACATTTTTGGCCATTAAAGGTCATAGGGTAATAGGTTTCCTGGGTTCTTGACCAGAAATCTGAGCCTCAATTTAAGGATAGGGTAAGAAACTTCCAGGAGAGCATATGGCTTATTCAAAGTTGGATATAAAGTGGGTATAAAAGTCAGCATTTTATATGCACGAGTCCTTCTGGCCTCTTTGAATACTAAGTACAATCATTAATAATCCTTTAAGGTTTATGATAAGATTTTCTTTTTCATGTAACAAATATTCAAATGAGTCACTGCTGGTTCCATTATTTCTTGGCTTGGATTCTTACTGTGTGAGATTGTCAGGATTCTCCCTATAATTTCTACTACATAGTGACATATATAACAGCAACAGTGTGTTAAATGAGTGAGGCTAAATGGACGTATAACACCTAATGTGATACTTTTTTGTATACATCTGTCATCGGCCTGCTCATACTGTCTTGTTTGTTATTTGTGGCTAATTGTCCCTAGTGGTAGGACTCCATTTTAAAACTTGAATTAGGTGAAAGAAGTTGATGACATGCCATTTTAAGCTTTGCAAGATAACTCTGTCAATCCAGCTCAATGCCCTGAAATGACTTAGAGAATCAAATATGCACTAAGTATGAGGGAGAGTGAGTCCCTTCACTTTGAGGGGGTCAGGGAGCCTTATGAGGGTGCATTAAATTGTGACATGAACTTTGTGGTTGGAACCTCCAGACTATTTGTCAACACTACTCTCTAGTGATGGGGTGCACTCTCCCCCCCCCCCCAATATGCAGACCTGAGCCACAGGGTCTGATTCACACCTTGCATTCTACCTCCTTATAAGGTGAGCCTGGTAGAGGTATTCACAACAAATGCTGGAGCCCTCGACCTGCAAAGGTCTGAATTCAGGAGAAGAATCCGGCTGCTGCCTATCTGTTTATCACCATGAACTGCCACACACTCTGAATTGTATGCTGTAAGAATATGCACTAAATTCATATCTCTGTGTCTTTGCTCATACCCTTTCCTAAGACTTCACTGCCACACTCTGCATCCCCAAACTAGTCCAGCAGACACACGCCTTCTCATCCTTCTAGCGTGCCCTCACAAGACTTTCTTCATGAATTTTTCCCTGATTCCATCAGCCAGCTGTAGAGGCTCTGCCCCTTATGTGCACCTGGTACATACCTCTGTCATTGCATTGCCACTTACAGTGTGTCATTACCTTCTGTCTGGGCACTCTATAAGGACAGAGACTATGTTGCCTCATCTTTATTTCCCCAGACCATAAGACAGACATTAAAATACTTGTTGAATGAATGACCGTGAACCGAGGCATCCAGAGAAACCACTGATGTGCTGCCATCAGAGCCAGAGACTCAGTTTGGGACGAGAGTCAAGAAGGGAACCTCTAGTTCAGCGCTTACCTTTGTTCAGTCACAGGCATCTCAGTATCTCTGAATCAGGCTGTAACTTAACTTGGCACAGTGAACACAAGAGGGAAATGGAAATCGTATATAGCTGTTATACAATGGAGTATTGCTCGGCCATAAAGAATGAAATCTTACCATTTGCAACAATATGGATGGACCTAGAGAACATTACGCTAAGTGAAATAAGTCAGACAGAGAAAGACAAATACCGTATCGTCTCACTTATATGTGGAATCTAAAGAACTGAATAAATGAGCAAACTAATCAGAAATGGTCTCAGAGATATAGAGGAAAAACTGATGGTTGCTAGATGGGAGGGAGGTGGGGGTGAGGGAGAAGGTGAGGGGATTAGAAAGCACAAATTGGTAACTACAATATTGCCGTGGGGATACGAAAGACAGTTTGGGGAATAAAGCCAATAATGTTGTAAAGATTTTGTAGGGTGTCAGATCTGCACTTTTCTTATTAGGGAGACCACTGCGTGGATGGTGTAGATGCCTGACAACGGCACTGTACCTAATTAAAAAAAAAAAAAAAAGGGAGATGGAACCAGGTTGCTGGTAAAATAGCAGCAGAAATTGTGTTTGGCTTCATTGAAATCTGACTCTCTGGAAAGGAATAGCCAGTTTACCTCATTTGATCAGTCTCATAAGGTCGTACTACTTACAGGCTTAGCAGATATTGAAACATTCAGTTTGTTAGCTGGCAACATCGAATAATTAACAAAAGAGCTTTTTGGAGCCTTTGGGGTACAAAAGCTTCCCGTCCAACTATTTCCAGTTCCCTGCCTTTCTTCCCCTGCCAGTGTTGACAGTTAACTTGGTTGAGTTACATTCAAAAACATTGTGGCAGGTGGGTACTCTTTAACACATGAGTTTCTACTGGTCTGTGTCCAAAGAGGATGATGGGTAACCAAACTCTGAATTTGGAGGGGGAGTAATGTGTCCCTAAAATCCCTGTTTTCATAGTAATCCTCATGGGATGAGGGCCAGGGATGTGCTGTCCAGCTGCTGTGCTGGGTGGATGTCCCATAGCCTGGTCTGGAAAAGACTCCGGAAGCACAGATGTGCTGACAGCCCTCTTGGGTCCCAAGTGCCCCTCTGCACAGATACTCAGTCAATTCGGCGCTGCTGGGGAGAGAGAGTCTCTCTCCGCAGACCCGTGGCTCACTGTGACATTTGCTGGAGGAAACAAGGGAATGTCGACTTTCTTCCATAGTTGTTGTGGATTTTTAGACGAGCTCTCAGCATGTGGAAAATAACTGTATCTCCACCTTGTCTCACTTGCATCCTCATTTTACTTTCCTTATAATTGACATACAGTAGTTATCAAGGAACATTAGTTCTGAGCTTTGAAAAATGTGTTAAAATATGTTCCTTATGTTGTGAAGATTTTGAAAATGTGCTTAGTACATTAGAACAAATAGGTTAAAGCTTGAAGGGGCCCTAAGGATAATTGAGTTTTTCATAGCTAGAGAAACTGAGGCTACAGTTGCTATAACTTTGGGGATATCATTTGATAGCAATATCATTCTAAAAGTGGGGTGTGAACTCAAGTCTCCTTTGTCAGGCCCCAGGGCTCTTTATAGTGCATCAGGAAACTTGACATGTTTGTGGTTATAGAAAGTCTTAGGTCATAATCCCAGTGAAGCATGGCTCTTTAAAAATATTTAATTAAATTAGCTTGTCTACACTGTAAACAAATGGAAATCAATCTGGATCTAAGTTCTGAGTGTTCCAATGTATAACTTACTTTTAGTTTCCATTGACAGTCTTTGCAACAACAAATATATCTGCAAAATAGCTAGGCAGACTCAAGGAAAATGTTATTAGTGGAAATAATTTTTTTTCCTTCCACAACAGGAATAAGGAAAACTGAGATGATGATTGTCAGCTGGTGAAAATTCCCTATAGCAATAGAGAGTGATTTTGTGGCTGACAATTATGCTATCTTATTTTCTGATAGAGTTTAAGTTCTGAAAATGAAATAAAGTCATCAGTTTGAAACCTTTTCACAGTATTTATCAAACTTATCTTCTTTTTTTTTTTTTAATTCAGAAAAATCAATTCCTAATTGAAGTCTCTAGGCCCCAGAAGGCAGGCGTCACTGGGGTTAACATCATCTGTACTTTGCACAGGGCTACACCTGAGTGATTCAATGAACACGTGGGTGTTTCCCAAGCTTCTATATTTCCCGAGTAAAGGGAAGAAGAGGCTGAAACTGGAGTGGGGAGGTCTTCGGCAGTCAGAATCCTTGTTCAAACATAATAAGGAAGACTTTGCCTTTGATGCCTAACCGCAGCCAAACACAACATGTTCTAGAATCTGAAGATTTCTGGTTTAATTGCTCTATCTCAGAGATGAACATGTATGCCAATCCTCTTGAAAGCTGTCAATCTGAAATTCTCTTTGAAAATAAGGTGACTTGCTTTACTCTCAGTAGACATGAACCATGGGTACGCGGTCATCTGGAGCTCTCAACAGAAAAGCTATGCTCTTTGTAATTCTACATTGATCAGCTGGGACACGGAAGCTGAAAGAATCTCAAGTCATGCCGTAAAGCTGTATATCTTGAGCATCCTCTGGGGAAAATTCGTACACTTGCCTATTTCTTTTCCTGTAGATACTGGCCAAGTGTAGACTTGCTCTTCATTGTCTGTGATTATCTGCCAATCTAGGAACTGAATCTATGTAACTTGTATTACTGGTGCTGAAATCAATCATTATAAAAAGGACCTGGCTTTCCATTAAAATCAAGGATGCATATCATTGAACTCAGGGAAAACAATATTTTTTATAAAAGTAAGTGCTATATCCAAATCCACAGTTAATATTGACTACCTTCCCCCCTCCCGAGATCCTTTAAAGAAGTATGAAGGGAATAAATTTCATAGGCATTGGGATTGCCCTTTCCAAAGCAGTATTTAAAAATAATTATTTGGGGAACAATACAACAGAAAAGGGGGACATTGAAAATGGATTAGTGAAAAGACCACAGGTCTCACAAATCAGCGGACCTAGGTTAACAAGATGTAGGTAATAAACTGGGTGACTTGGCAAATGAGTTAGCTAACCTCTCTGAATCTCAGCTGTCTCATCTGTAAAGTGGGACTCATCAAATTTCTCCTAGTGCTACTCTTAACACTCACTGAGGTACTACTGCATGTCAAGAGCCTGGCTTATAGTAGGAACTTAGTAAATGCAAATTCCTCTCCCTGTTAGCGACTTGGGTAGTGCTTTTGAATTACATGCTGGTTTTGCCCTCAAAGGGGTTTGTAGATTCAGCAACTTTTGCTGACGCAGTTAGAAGCACTGAGGGAATGATGTTGAACTGGGCCAAAGACCCATCCCCAAGAAGCTTGAGAAATCAGCGCCTGATCAGCCTCTCCACAAAGTGTGGAGTCATGGGTGTGGCCCCAGGTTCTGATGCCCAAACCTACCAGTGCCAGTGGTGCCTAACACCTGCCTGGTATTGTATTTACTCCTTGTGTCTGATAGCTTCCTCTTGCAACAGCTGGTCATAAACAAATTTTTGAGGGTCTGTGAGAGGTATACAAACGGTACTCGCTTAGCATTGGGCAGAGGTTAGCTCCGGTGTGGGAGTCGAATGGAGGTACAAATCCAGGGAGGACATTAACAACAGGGGTTTATCATCACAGAACTTAGAGCTCGTGCGATGAGTCTGTAGAGCTGGGTTTTCATGGGGACTCAGGCGCCAGATGTGCACAGCTGTGCTAGGGAAGCTAACCCTGCCTGATCAAGAACAGCCACATGCCCGTTGTTTTATTTCTGAGTGAGATGAAAGGTTAAATAAGTCTCTTTCAAGTAGAGAAAAATAAGTTGTTAATGTTTATTATGTATCATCTTATTCCTTCTCTTTATTTTGAAATCTAAACGGGGCCGTGTGTCTTCAACATGCTTTTCCTGATCTACAAGAGACTAATTTTGCAAAAGGATTTTTCAATCTAAGAGGCCTGTTTAAAGCATGTTCCATGTATTCAACAGTGATATACTTTTTAAAAGGCTGGATTTTTCTTGATAATTTCTGAATGTCATATCACAAAAAGGAATAAACTGCTAATCTTGTGCATAGTCATATCGCTTTCATAACCCTATATTTTTTCTCTTGTGAGGAAAGTTATTTTATTTAAACCACCACCAACAAATACCATTGCTAATGGTCATATATGCAGTGGGACTAGCTTGACTCTGGGGTAGTTAAAATTCCATTGAAAATTATCTGCTGTGGCTTATTCTTTGCTGTAGGTAATATCATGGTTTCTAACAGAAAAGTCTTTAAAAGTCTGTCATGTGTTATTAAGGAATATTTACACTTCTGGGACTGTTCTTAAGAAAACCAAAGTACTTTTGTAACTGAGTTACAAATAGAACACATTCAGCCAAGATTTATATAGAAGGAAGATAAAGTACAGACGCCTTGGTTTTATAGTTTACATTTATCAAATGCTAAGTTACCTGGAAACAATTGGCGAGCGCTAGCATATTGCTCAATTTCTACCCCTTTAAAACTGAGCTTTCCATTGCGCCATACGTATACAGAATGGTGTTAAACATTCAAAATACATAAGGACACCGTGTCTAATGCTTTCTGAAAGTGCCTTAATTTTTGTAATTCATTATACTGTCAATTCAAGCTGGAGATATACTAACACATTAGGATAATACTAATGATTAGACTATTAAGGGAATAAAATTAACAGCAAAATCACCTTTTCCTTCCTGCTGCCTTATTTGATGGGAAGGACGGGAAAAAGCACTTGGTCTAAACCACATGGGAAAAATACCTTTTCACTTGCAGACTGCCCTTTACATTTCAGCTATGTAAACACACTGTACGCCCACAGGGGGCCGAGTTTCTTTGCCCTGTAAAAACTGCAGGTAGGCACCAACATCCTAAAGGTGGCGTGATAGTCAGACAAACTGCCCTGACCTGGATAACATCTCCTGGGCCCACGATTCCAAGGCTTCAAGGCGACACTGGCATTTGGGGCTTTTGCAATAGTGAAGGACCACTGCCACCTGTGGGCAGCAGGAAGCAGCAGCGCTGACACGCTGCAGGCCAAGTCAAGAAGCACCAGTGATACATTATTAGTGCAGAAACTGGGCCACCTGCTGAATCTGATGGTCTACACATTTCCCAACAGCAAGTGTTTTCACGGGTACATTTGTGGCCTGGGTGGGGCTTTTCCCCACAAATCAATAGCTATCCTTCGACTATCTGAAGGATGTGATTAGGTGTTAACACAGAGCCCACAGCAGGCATTTTAGACTCAATGGCCTTCAAGAGGCAGGTAGGTAATGTAGATGTAAATGGATAAGAGCAATACGGACAGTGAATTGGGGACCACATGCCCCACCTAGAGGCACTCAATTTTATTTAGAAAAAACTTTTTGAGGACGATTGTACTCCATCAAGCAACACACATTTATAACTCAGATTCAGCCTGCAACCATCTAGCCCGGGAGGTCAATTAGTGCAGATCCCAGGTAACATTTGGACAGCCCGGAACAAAAATCTAAGCATACTTCATTCACTCATTCACTGATGTATTAATTCACTCATTCACTATAAAATATTTACTGACTGCTTCCTTTATTGTAGACATCACTCCATATTGACAGAGAAGGTGAGAAAATAGATATTAAACAAATAATTACTCAAATAGAATTGCAGTTGTGATAAATGTAATGGATAAAAGCCCTGGCAACCATACAAATGTATACCATGTTTCATAAAACTTGCTTGTAAGTCACCTCACTATTTTATGTACTGTTAAGAAAGATGAAACCCTGCTAATCAAATTATAGCTCTATGCTGTCTTATTTATACATCTTGTTTTGTATTTATTAAAACAACTCTAGACTTACTTGAACATAGATATTTTTATCATCTGTCACTCTTGTGCATACATGAAATGGAAAATATAAATTAAATAAGGCATTTCTAAAACTGTTCACACTGCTGGTCCAACTCTTTCGGATCACTTTTGACTCAGAGTGACCAATGTCCCTACTTTTCTAGACAGTGTCAGTTTTTGGCCATCAGGGAGTTGGGGAACAGCATTTCTTAAGAGTGTTTCACTATGGTCTGGAATTTTCTTCCCAGCAGCTGATAACCAATTCTTAGAGTTTAGATTCTGGTGCTTTCTTGATCTTACAACAAAGTGTCAACAGAAGCTTTTCAAATACCAACTAGAATTTCTATTCTTTCCTCAACTAGATCTTAAGTAGTTTGTTAAACAAAAAGTCGAGGGGCTTCCGTTGACTATGACTGACACCCACTCATGCATGTGCTGGCAGTGACAACCGTGTCAGGACACCCAGCTGATCTGACCCATGGGGTGGCAAGACCTCTTTGTTAGAAAGTCCCATGTAGATTTTGGAGACGTGAAAATATAAGAACAATGCAGAATTGACAAAATACAGTCACTCAATGATCTGACTTGGTCTTCAGGGCCAGTGACATTTCCTTGTTGGGGGTGATTTTACACGTAGGCTTGAAAACTAAGAAGTTATCTAGAATTGAGGTAGTAGAGTATCATCCTAGGAGAGCCAGAGCCAGATTATGGGGCAGACTAGCTGCACAGCTCATCAGGACCCCAAACTACAGAAATGCTTCAGTAGCCCCATTACTGGTCTATTTCCCTTGAGTGGTCTTACTGTGCACTTACACAAGTTGCTTGGTACAGGTATGTCTGAAACTGGCAGTCACAGTTATCTGAAATTCCAAAACCACATCGGGCGTGGTGTAAAACACATACCCATTAAATATACTGTCCCACTCCCTAAGAAATTGTCCTGTATAGGAATTGACAAAGAAAGCCAGAGAGAGACAAAAAAACGAGAGACCAAATGAAAATAGTCCAATTTTTTCGAAATAGCAATTTTGTTTACCCCCAGGTGAAGTAAGTTGTCTATTAACTCTGTTTTAGTAAGCAAGATTTATTAATAGAAAATTAGGTTCACCCCACTCTCACTAGATACATGTTGAACAAATATGTAAAGACTGTCTGTTTGAAGGGGCCCCAGACTACTGGTCTTCCTGAGCATGGACATGTTTCTAGCTTGCGCTGGCCAGGAGACAGGTTGGCAAGTTCAAGGCACCAGCTGAAGGGCAGTGTAGCTAGGACATGGAGTAGGAAGAAGGAAGACAGTCCAGCGAGGAGGGCTGGAGGCTAGCCCAGAGTCATGCCATATACATTTTCTACGAAGTATTTCAGTCTTCATCCCAAGAGAATTTGGGAGTTATTAAAGAGTTTTCAGCAGTGAAATGACATGCTCATATTTACATTTTCACTCTGGCTGCTGTGAAGTGAACAGACTGTTGAGAGCAAGTTATTTGCTCTCTGGGCAAGGTAGAGTTCTTCGTTCATGCAGCAACCTGGATTTCAAACCGTGGTGAACCTTCTTTCAGGTATTTCCTTGAAAGGGATATATGAATTATTAATCATTCACAGCAGCATTTGGAAATTTGACAGAGCTGAAATTAACAATTAAACTACAGTAACAATAATAAATCTATAAGCAATCTGTTAAATGGAGACTTCAGTGGTTTTACTTCTTTCTTATTTTTGTTTTGGATGCCTGAAATTAAATAATAAGTGCACAAAATAAGGATTTGGGACCAAAAGAAAATTTCCTGTGAAATAGGGTGAGAAGAGATTCAGCTCAGTACACCACATAAATAAACCCTTTGGGTGACACACTGTTATTCTTAATACCTAAGCAAAACATAGTGACACTGAAGCATTGAATCATTAATGGCAGTTTTGGTTTAGTTGTTAGTAACTACTTACTTTTGTTGGAGAATGACCAAATTTATTTCAGGAAAACTCAGTGATGGGAGCTGATGATAAAAGTGGTTTTTGACTCACATGTAATTCCCTGTAAGTATCTCTGTACATAGCATTTGAGCTAGGTACTATGCTCATTATGTCTTTTAATTCTTTCAAAGCTTTTTGGTGTAAGCATATGGTTCTCATTTTACACCCTGTACCACAGCATTCCAATTAAATGAGAATAATTTTAATAACAATGATGAAGGCTAATACTAACACAGCTCATTATGAACCAGGAACTTGTTTAACCTTCATAACAGCCACAGGAGAAGGTACCTTTATGACCCCATTTTCACAGATTAGTAAACTAAATCAGAGAGGTTAAGTAACTTGCCCAAGGCCACACAGCCTAAAGGTAGTGGTGGAGCTGAAATTTAGGCTCAGGAAATTTAGATTCAGAGTCTATGTGCTTAACAACTATACATATCACCTCTTTAAAGTTAGTGCTTTTTGAAAAGTCAGTTCATGACATATACGTATATGTATACACAATATTTTTCTTTTAAACATTTTCATAAGCCTCTTTAACTGGATCACCCCAACATAAAAATATGGGAGATTTTTGAAACTGAATCCAACTTTACAGCACAAGATGAGAAAAGTTTAAAAGCAAGCAGATGTTTGCAAAGCATATAAAACTCAAAATTGCTCTACACTGGATGTTATTTGGAACACAGGCATAATTCTTTTCAAATATGATTTTATCTAAATGGTGTCCCTTAAAACTTCATTTTAACACCCAAATGATCCCCAGCTGTTCGGGTAGATTGGCCCCTGCTGGTCTGTTTCCCAACACTTCCCATATTCCACCATAAATATTCATGAGGCAATGTTCCTGCTGCCCTAAGGGGGGGTGGGATTCATTTTTATGAACTCCTCTCAACTGGGATTAGCATCTTTCACCTATTACCCAACTCCTGAATTATGGTTTTGTTCTGCCATGGTTCCCATTTTCTTTATTTTTACTGATATCTGAGAAGTCTGAAGAGAATGTGAAGTGTGAAAGAAACTTCTAATTCCAGGAAGTTGGCCCAAGGAGTATACAAAATCAATTTTTAAAATACAATATCTTATTCAAACTTTACACCCACACCAGTGTGAAACTACTGTTTTCGTATTTTGCCAGATTTCCTAGGCAGCAGCAATGCGTCTGTAAGAGGTTTGTAAACTTAATTTGAGGCTCAGGGGTGGGGATGTTGGAGGGGCTAAGTGGACGGGATGCTATTTCCATAGGCAGCAAACATGAGGCATTTTGGTCTACAAAAACGATGATTTTTTTTTTTTTCCCGTATGATTTATGTTTGAATGTGGTTGATCCCAGAAAATACTAGGAATAAATCTGCATTTTGGGGGGTTGAGAGGTGCCATGAGAAACATGAATTTTCCCACCTTTGCAGCTCTCTTTCTCCCTCTCGTTTTTAGTGGATTTCTTAAACCAGGTCTACTATTTGCACACGTCACGTTTATAACATACCCTTATGCACACAGAGATGCTCTTAACCTCATCAGACCAAATCAGGAAACTGTGACAACTAGCCTTGTCAGTGGCACGAACTCTTGATGTTTGACATTAGACTTGAGTGCTTATACCTGTTTGGCACTAACTAGTCAGACACACATGGATAAAATATTGAACTTCTTGAAATCTCTATGTTTGCATTGGTAAAATAGAGGAATATCAGTCACAAAGGCTTCTTGTGAAACATAAGTTATGTAGATGGAATACTCAGCATAGGACGGAATAAGGGATGTTAGCTCCCTTGCCTCCTCCTGCAGCGTTGGAGGATGAAATGAGTAGTGGGACATCCATGGTGGCCCTGAACACAGTGGAACACAGTGATCCCTTCCCACTTTTCGTGGGTTTGCCACATCACACAACGGTAAGAAGCGAGCCTCTGAGCACTTGGAAACACCACCTAATTCTACAAAGGTTTTTGCCGTACTGTGAGTGGGTTGTGAGGAGAGGCCGACCAAATTAACTGTACTGCCTGGGTTGATTAACTACATAGAGGAGAGGGCCGTACCTTCCATGGATCTTTCTGTAAATGTGAATCTGTTCACCTTGAAATCCATTGTGTGGGGACAGAGCCAGGAGTGCAGTTTCCAGGCTCTCGGCCTCACGTGGAAAGGTGCTGGCTCAGGTAGTAAATGGCCATCAACTGTGATTGCATGGCCATCAGCTGTGGCTAGTTGGCCGTAAGCTGTAACCAGTGAGCCATTGGCCACTAATATAACTGCTGTGGCTACGCTAGCAGAAAAATGGGGGCTAGCAAGAAGATGGTGGCTGGCGAGTGAGGATTGCAGAGAGGCGGATGCCGCCAGCGAGAATATAGTGATATGACTCCCCTACCTATGGCTCCGTGGGTGTTACTTTTTGGCCTCACCATATCCTGCGTTCTTATGTGAGGAGTGGGAGCTGAGACCCCACAGGCTGCCCCGCGTGGTACCCTGCACGACAAATGGCGCAGTGGCAGGGTGTGGTGTCGGCCAAAACCCTCCAGAATGTACTAGAGCAGTTTACACGTATAAAAGCTCAGTTTTATAAGCAGGGTATGGTGCCGGCCAACACCTACCGAAGCATGGTGGAGCGGTTTGTGCGTGTGGGAGCCCAGCTTCGGGAGGCCCATGAGGAGCGACACCGGGAACGGGAGGCGCGGTCTGCCTGGGAGACTCAAGCCTTCAGCTGGTACACCACCTTCTTGGCCATGGACGGCATTGCCTTCATTTTGGTGATCTGCTGCGGCCTTAAGCTCCGAGAGTTGCGGACATCTTACACTGAGGCCACCAACCATTCAGACACCTGGCATGGCGAGCAAGATTCCAACCAGGTAGGAATGGAGTCTGACTCTGGGCAGGAGGACGTGTGGCCCCCACACACTGTGTGGTGTCCGGTGGCCACTGTTCTCAGGAGTTAGACCCCCAAGGAGGGGTGGGAGGACATGGACGGCTCTCCGGCCAGCGTGGAGAGGGCCCTGCAGGCTCTGGCTGAGCGGTTGCCGGAGGAGGAGAAGGCTACGGCCGGCCATGTGGGCTGGATGTTCCTCAAGGCCTTGAGTCTCAACATGGAAAGTGCACTTAATGAAATGGCCCAGGTGCCGGACCAGGTGTCCCCATTGGAAGCGCTAGAAGCTCGGGTCCGCCTGTTAGAGGAGGAGCCCCACAGTGGAGACTCTGAGGTGGAGGAGAGAGGCGGAAAGAGGAGAGTCGAGGAGAGTCGGTCGGTTGGTAGCAAAGCCGACAGCAGGTTGCACGTCGTGTGAACCCAGCCTCCAGTGAGACCATAGTGGTGTGACTCCCCTACCTATGGCCCCGTGGGTGTTCCTTTTTGGCCTAGCCACATCCTGTGTTCTTATGTGGGGAGTGGGAGCAGAGACCCCGCAGGCCGCCCCACACGGCACATTGGAACCAACCAATTACCACCAACCCGTTTTCAATCCTGCCAAAATTACTGCATAAGTGGAGATACTGGAAGAACAATTACTCATCAACAAGGAAGGAAGATGGAGTTCCTGGAAATAGACTGCCTAAACAGATACCTACTTAACACCCTCACTGCCCAAGTCAGAAGAACTGGCTAGAATATAGTCAACGGCCCAAAATCTGAAGGCAGTATATTGGAGTTATTAACCTGCCATCAGATAGCTGGGGTTTCAATGCTGTCGTGTCATACCTAGCCCTGTGACATTGGGTGAATCACTTAACCTTTCTAAGCCTGGGTTTTTAATAGCAATAAGATGTATCTGATATGGTTGTGATAACCATTGAATGAGATAGTCTAGGTAAAACATTTAGCACACTAAACACAGGGCTGGCACAACGTATGCAATTTATATTCACTTAAAACTTATTGTTGAAAGAATCAGCTTAGAGCAAACATTACGTCCTATCCCATATACTTAAGGCTTGGATACTTAATTGACCACGCTGGCAGGGCCTTGGACAGAAGTGCAACAAAGGTTTTGAGTGTCCCCTGAGTACAGAGTGTGTTTTAAACAAAACTAAAGGCTGCTTGATATTCGTACTCATATTTTAAGGGGTAACACGTAGTGGATTGCTCTGTGTGGGATGGTGAATAATGTGTGCGTTTGGAAGGTGCAACGATGCTTTCCAAGGTGTGCACATGGAAAGATCATTTTTTGATATGAAATAGCAATTGCTATATGCAGAGCCTGGTGTTACTTGCGTTTCCTTCAATATAACTGTCACCCACCAGGCAGAGATGTCTGTTATTTCATTCTCAGGCGTCGTCAGGCTTGCCCTATTATTTTAAGCTGTGCTTCTGTGTGTATTTGGAGCATTTCTTCAGCTTGTCTTGCTTGTAGTTACATCACTTTAGTCCCTCTTGAGCTGTCTCATGGTCTCTTATGCCTTTGAGAAATCCAGTCCAGTGGGGTAGTGAGGATAGTTTACGTGCATTCCTGTACCATACTATTGATGGTTGTTTTGCATCAATTAAAATTTGAGTGTAACAATAATAGAATTGTTCAAGAGATTAGATATATCATAGTGCTCCTAATATGACAAACCTGGCAAAGTGGGGTCAGAGACTGATAAGGAGAAACGTCATCGCCCTTCCTCTATACACTCACCCTCGTCGGCCTCAGTACATATGCTTATAAATGCATGTTGTTTGTATAGGAGGCAGACATAATGGATGAAGAGCCGCCTGTGGTTTCTGTTACCATCTGACCCCTTTGGCTGGGTTTAAGCCTCTTTTGATAGAGAATAAGGGACAAAATGGACTGAATTCATAGGAAATCCTGGGTCTGGGTTAGGCTATTTGGCATCGGGTGGAGCACAGTGAGTTGAGAGAGGCCATTCTTCCTGAACTCTGCTCAGTGCCCTGATTTGTGAGGAATTGGCAGCTCCTTGACTGCTTTAAGCATCATTGCTCAAGATGGCACTGTCAACATAATACTGCAGTGGTTCCTTCAAGCAGCTTCACTTGACATTGATAGGTTTAGTGGAAATAGGAGAGGGACACTTGGGGCTAATGGGGACTATAGCTGACAAAGTGGGTCACTTTGGGGACCCTAGAAAATACTGTGAGAAACTTGGAGGAAGTCTCTGTTCCTACCTGGTGTATCTAACTGGTGGGGAATAGGGGCTGCTAAAATGATTATAATTTAGGTGTTACATTTGATGTGATTTAAACTTTTGTAATAAAACATTTGGGGGGACTATTTTGGTGTAACTACTTTTGGAGTGTTCTTTTAGACTGAAACAGAAAAGGATTCTGGGGTATGTTTACAGAGTTAATAGCCCATGAAGAGTTAACTGCCTCATTCATAAGTAAGTTATAATAAAGTAGTTGAAGCCAAACACACATAACTTATCAGACAACATTATTTATGTGTTTAATTTTATTTTTAAGGGATCTTCCAAATAATGGTGACTCTCTACAATAATCTGTAATAAGATGGTGAGTGATCTGAAATAATGCTATTTTATGCTGAAATGTGTTGGCTGTTCAAACAGCTGTCTTATTTAAAGACCTTTCTTGATCTGTTTCCACTTCTCAAAATGTACAGTTGTTGTGAGGATAAGATGAGAGATTGAATGTAAGTAAAGTGTTTAGCACAGTAGATTCTATATAATTGGTACACCACTATCTCTACAAGTTATAAAGGGCTTTACTTAATTCATCTACAAGTACACAGGCAGGATTACAGGTGTAAACATTCCATTTTTAATTTGGAGCCTTACTTTTTACAAGATTTGGGTAGCATTGTCTGGGTATAAAGGAGTGCCCGTCTGCCCAGGGACTCCCATCTAGAACCTCTTCATCAGAGGCCTTGAAAGCCGTATCATTTCATGACCCATCCCCCCAGTTATAGAAGGCGCGGTAAGAAATGGTCATGTGACCCCAGTTGGACCCATCATATTGATCCCCTAAGGTTTTGAAATCAGGGCACTGAGAGAGATTAAGAGTCTTAGTTTGGTTTCCCCCAAAAGTCTAGGCAAGGATTTGAGTGCAAAAAATTTGTTTTAGAGGAGATCCCAAGATACATCTGTAGGGGAGTGGAAAAGTAAGATAGGGAAGGGGAATATGCCAATAAAAGGTATCTCATCAAACAAGGGACTACTTGGGAACTGGAGCTTAATCCAGTTAGAAAACTGTGTGAAATGTATGTCTGAGTTATCCCACCCTATAGAGCTAGGGAGCTAAGGTATTTATTTATTATTTTTTTTTTTTAATTTTTTTTTGGTTTAACTGCATTTTTAATAGAGGTGAAAATGTCAAAAATTTTATTAACATTCAGTTTAAAAAGCTTTGTAACTGTGGTCCACCAAGATATAGGAGTGCTGCTTCTTAAAGAAGTTACCCTTTAAGGTTTGGTCCTCGGTTTAGAAGTTGTGGAGCTTTGGTATTTTTTTGTTAAGAGCTTTAAGAATTCATTATCTTGGTCCAGGGCTGGTAATATGCCATTTTCTTCTTCCTCACAAAAGTGGTTCTCGATAATGTTCAAAGCAGTCAGGGCAACCTGATGGTTCTCATGCAGTTGCAAAGCCTCGATTCTATCAACCCCACCAAGCTCTTCAATCAGAAGGCACAGGCTTTCCTTCTCCAAAAGCTTGTCTGCTGCCTGTTCAGAACAGCTCAATCGGAGGAGAGAATTGATGATGTCCAGGATGGTGATGATAATTTTGGTGTCTCGGATGGTGAGCAGGTTCACCAGTGGCTCTAAGACTCCAGCTTGGATAAGTTGGATCAGCTGGTCCACGGTGCCCCCATTTGTGAAGTTAGCCACTGTCCAGATAGCCTCTTTCTGGACTTTAAAACCTCCATTTTTTAGCAGAGACACCAAGGGAGGCAGCACATTGCAAGCAATCAGCTACTGGATGTGCTGGTGGGGCCCCGCGGCCATGTTGCTCAGGGCCCAGGCTGCCTCCTTCTGGATGGCGGACTTGGGATGCCTCGGGAGTTGGGGCAGCACACTCAGGATGCTTGCATCGATGGCCACCTGCGTCTGGAGGTCCGTTTCCGTGAAGACATTCCCCACAGTGCGGAGAGAGGGGGTCAAGACATTGAGATCTGAGCTGGCCATGAGCTCAACCAACCTGGGCAGGCAGCCCGTGTCAACCACTTGGCTGATCCGCTCGTTGCTGCTATCGGTGAGGTAGGTGAGGGCCCAGCAGACGTCAGAGAGAACCTCGCTGTCTTGGTGCTGCAGGAGGTGGAAGAGCATGGGCAACATCTGCTTCATGGCTTTTTTGCAAGGGTACGGGTCCTTGTTCTGGCACAGGTTGGACAAGGTCCACGTGATGTTCCGCAGAAATGTAATTGGTATATTTGATGAAACCAGGGCCAGCAGACGTGGAATGGCATTGCTCGTGATAACCAAGTCTCTGAATTCTGCTCCATCACCTGCTATATTACCAAGGGCCCACACTGCCTGTTCAGACACAATCGTATGTGGGGAAGACAGAAGTTCAACCAAGGGCTGGATGGCTCCTGCTTCCACAACAGCTTGAGTCTGCTCCGAAGTCCCTGAAGCAACGTTGGTCAGAGCGCAGGCGGCCTCACACTGCAAGCAGAGGTGAAGTGATGACTTCAGGAACTCCACCAGCCTGGGAATGAGCCCTGCTTCAACAATCAGGTTTAGAGGAGAGTTCCTTTTCTGCGACAGTATTTTCCTGGCTGCTTGGGTGGCCTGGAAACATAGGTCTGGATCGGAGGCATTCACACCATTGATTATTTCTTGCAGGGTGAGGCTGACCCCTTTGGTCAGTTGTTCAGAAGCTGGATCAGGGTAGAGACTTATGATATTTCTTCTCTTTAAGGCCTGCTCATCTTTCTTGGCTTTCCAGAGCTGCAGGGTGACCACTATCCGCTGTTGCCGCCACATAGATGCATCTTTGCCTTGGTTCTTTAAATTTTAGAAACTCTCTTCTGGAGCTTCTAAAGTCAGCATGTTGACTGGCAGAAGCAAACTACCTGAACAAGAGCAAGGTGTCTGATCAATCCCTAGAGAGAGGGCTGGGGCGACACGGCCAAACCAGGAGCCGCCGGCACCCACTGTGTCACTCACCTGGCAGGGAGCCTAGGGGAGCTAAGGTATTTATACCTCAGTTGGGATTGCATATTGGTTAAAGTCTGCTCCTAAGAGGTGCTAAATCACAGGCACTGCTGGTGAGCAGAGCATGTCCACGCAGCCAGAGGTAACACTGGTTCAAGAGTTGCAGGTGCTGGCATGGAATATTGGGCTGGCAGATGCAGAAGTCTTCAGGGAGGCCTCAGAGACTGTGAGACACGCACAGACAGCGTCTGATTATTGACTCAATTTGCTATTAGTGGATGAGTCATTTAAACAGAGGGGCTGAGGGCAAAGTCTCAGCCCTTGTGTTGAATAAGTGAGAGCTGCTCTTCAGACAGAAGCTGGAGACTGTGGTAGTGGGTATACAGAGAAAAATAAAGAAGACCGGGCATGCGGTCCCTAAAATATGGTAAAGGTGAACTGTTAGTGAAGACGCCCCACCCAGTCACATAAGACCTAGCTTTGTTTTATTTTTCTGTTTCTAGATTATGTGAAAATAACTGGCCTCTGCTCCTTTTAATTTAGCAAATCTGAGTAGCAACCATTCATAAGATGTGGCAGGTTGTATCTTGCAGAAATGGCGCCAGCAGTATTTTCTGTCTCATGCTCTTCAGGACCTTCACACTCCCCTATCACAATGCAAAGTCTGTATTCCTTCCCCTTGAGATTAGGGGGGCCTTTGTGGCTGTCCTGGCAGATAAAACATGGCAAAAGTGATAATGTGTAACTTCTGATACTAAGTCCTAGAAGGTATTGCTTCCACCTGGATCTTTCCTGTTGTGCTCGGCCTAGAAATCCAGCCACCATGTTGGAAGGAAGCCCTGAACATATGGGGAGGCCACTTGTAAAGCCTCTGGCTGATTATTCCAACTCAGTCTTACCTAGATGAGTGAATGACTGAGACTGGAGATAATCCCAGCTCCCAGATTTCAAGTTGCCCACCCTGACACCATGTGCTCAGAGATGAGCCATTATCACTGAGCCCCCCCTAATTGCAGATATGAGGACAGAATAAATTTTGTCTTTGTTTTACGTTAGTAAGTTTTAGGGTGACTTGTCACACTACCCTGGTTAACTGCAACACAAGGTAAGGTAACCTATGTGGATTTATATAAGATCTTTCAAATAGTTCAGATTAGTATAAATGCATAGTTAGGAACTTAGCCATTTATTGGAAGTTAAAATTCCTTTTTCTCCTTCCAATCCATCAACACTAATGGATTCCTTTATGAGGAATTTTGTCATGACTCTTACTGGTTGACAGCACCAAAGCCACATCAGCAAACTCTCAGTCCCAACACAATTTGTCTCAATACTCCGTTACCATCATACTCTGGACCCTGTAGGACACAGGAAGCCTTGGAGATTTTACTGTACCTGCCAGCAACTGTGCTTTTCATGCATTGTCTTATTTAATTTTTGCTAAAATTCTGAGGTATAGATAACATCTGCCATTTATAGATAAGGAAACAGATTCAGGAAGACTAAATTACTTACTCAAGATGACACAATGAATGGCAGAATCGGGACTTCAACACAGTTCTGTCTGATCCCATAGTCTGTATTCTTTCCCCTGTGCTACTCTGCCTTGGCCTTGAGGCCTTTGAAGGACTTGGGATTCACAGTTTGTTTTTATCCCATTTTAGCCATGTTCTGCACTACACAGATTTTGTGAGTTGCCATGGTAACATAACCAACCGTTATGCTTCTGGTTTATGAGAAATTACCTTTTGAAGTTAAAAATACTTTTTGTCACACCATAAATTGGGGTGCTCTGCTTATATATGGGTATGTGTATACACATAATATATGATTATGTATATATAATATATAGTATATAAAAGTATATATGTATATAATGTGTATTAAATAAAAATTATGTAACAAAATTGTGCATATATACATTACATATATTTGTACACATGATTATATATAAAGAGAGACTATAGTAGAAGTTACTAACTTATTTGTGCTACTCTACAAAAAAACTAGACATTTTCTCATTTATGTCTCATAAAAATTAATGTCATTCTAATTATTCAAGACTTACTGATTGCTTGATTTTAAAATCTTTTTATTTTTGAAATAATGTTTAGATTAACAGAAGACTTACAAAGAGAGTACAGAGACTTCTAATATCCCTTTACTCAGCCTCCCCTAAAGTTAACATCCTACACATGAAATTAACATGCTACAATGCCATTATCCAAACTACATACTGTATTCAGCTTTCACCAATTTTTCACTAATGTCCTTTTTTCGATTCTAGGACCTAACCCAGAATACCACGTTGCATTTAGTCAGCATATCTTCTTACTCTTCTCTAACCTGTGGCCATTTCTGTCTTTCCTTGTCTTTCATGACCTTGAGAATATTGAAGAGCATTTGCCAGGTGTCTTGTAGAATTTAATTCGATTGGGTTTCGCTGTCACTTTCTCATGATAAGATGGGGGTTATGGCTTTTCTGGAAGAGTTGCACAGAGGTGAGCACCTCACTGCACATCTCATTGTATCATATCTAAGATACATGATATTGACACGCCTTCTCTCTGGCTGTGTTGACTTTGATCACTTTGTTGAGGTGGCATCTTCCAGCTTTCGTCACTCTAAAGATGCAGGTTTTCCCTTTCCACACACTATTGTTAGAAGTGAATCACTAAGTCCAGGCTCCCCTCGAGAATCAAGCTCCACTTCCTGGAGGGAGGAGCAAGCGTGGTGTTTTTATGTGGCCGTGGGAAAGAGTGTTTTCACTTCTGAAGTAGCCCATAGGTCTGCAATATTAGCGTGTGTCTGGCTGATAGAAACACTCCGTGCATTCAAACCTTGCATCATCCACATCTTTGATTTCTTCATCGTGGGAAACACACCCCGGAGAGTAATGCCCCTCTTCTTTGCTCCGTGATTGAGAGCCAAGTTGTAAGTATACTAAACATTCCTCTTCACCCCCATAACACAAGCATCACTCTTGTCTCTTAGATCTCAAAGTCTGTGATGCTTGATATAAAGCATATGTAGCATTGTTTCTTCAAATGTATAGAACTTCTCTCCTGTGAAAGGAAGGAGATATATATATATATATATTTTTTGTCTTTGAATTTTCCCTGACACCTGGGAAATAATAATAATTATTATAAATTAAAAATTTATAAAATATAAAATGGAATTATATTATATTTAAATATATTTTATTTCTATATATTTATATTTATACACGTATGAATTTGTATATAAATATATAAAATTTGTGAATATAAAATTGTAAAGATTTTAAATATTATATAATAATAATTCCCATTGATTACATACCTTTTACGTATTGAGCACGGTGGTTGGTACCTTAAATCTTTAATCCTTACAAAAATATCTATGAGGGAAGTATTGTAATTCTCACTTTACAATAGAAAGAAGCTCATATTTAGGGGGAGAAATTTCCTTCCTCAAGATGGCATGGCAAGTAGCAAGGCTGGGACTTGAATTTAGGGCACTTTGATTATCAACTGTGAACCTGGTAAATGTTTGTAGATTGACTGATTAAAGTTGGATAAGGGAAAAACAGTATTTGAAGATTGGACTAGTAATAAGTATTTCAAAAAAAATTACCCACAATTACACATGATTGAAGAAGACAGGTGTTAGGCTTTGCATAAAGTGGAGCTGCCACTTCAAGTCAATCAAAAGAATCATCCTGACAGTCAGGTTGATGTGTGAAAACAGCAGCTACGTCCTGAATTCTGTGAGGCGGAAGTCCCAGCTTCCACTCCTAGCTGCAGGCACATATGGGTTATATTATTTCATCTCATGCTCTTTATGTGCCCCATCAAAAGTGAATAGGGAAACAGGAAATAAGGGAAAGGGTTCCTAAAATATCTACAGAAAACAGAGAAAGGGAAAGCTAAAAGTTCCCTATACAATTGAAGCTCACATATAATAATCAAAGGATAATAATAGAGATGAGGTATAAATCAAGTAAAAACTAATGTTTGTGTGAGAGAAAGAGCAAGAGAGAATATGAGAATATATGAATCTCAGTCTACATGCTCCCATAATCTTCACTGCAGCAGTATTGCATCTCTGTATTTTCTAGGAATCAGCTTAAATTTATTTTGTGCCTCTTCACTACTGAACTATGGGATACTTAACTTTGCTTATTTTTGGAACTTCTCCCCACACTAAATCATGTTGAGGTGCCAGGGGATCTTGATATTGACCTGGGAGACTCTTGATATTGGCCTGTCCACCCAGGTCCCCATGGAAATATCTAATATACTGTCTACAGTGTCCCTTTAGGTTAGAATGTACATATTGGTTCTGCACCCTATGTGGGATAAAGATATCATCACAAGCTTGACTGCTTTCAACTTACATGACCAGCACCACCCAACAATAAGAGCTAGAAAACCCTAGCCATCTTGTTCTACAGAAGTTTGGAAACCTCCACTCTGGGAGGAATGTGTGGACAGCTGTAGCTCGAGGCCTCATGGCCTGGCCTGTCGCCTGTTGAGGTCTCGAGGGGACAGAAATTCTGGTCATGAAAGCTCAATCCTAGCAGCATGCATGTCCCATCTAGTTACCACACTGAAACTGCCTTGAGGAGTCCCAGATGCTTCTTTTCCTTTTTCCTTCTGGGTTAGTTGGTTTTATATTTCCACTGTCATCTACTGAGAGGCATCAAGAACATGCTGCTATCCCAGGCTTCCATAGTCTACCCTGCAAGCCTCTCAGAAGTTGCTGGAAGAAAAGTTTAATGAACCATGCATGTTGACAGCCACCTTTCAGAGCAGGGCTGGTCTCATGGTTCCTGAGTCACTGCGTTCCACACAAATGCAACTGCCAATCTGTCAAGCGAACACAGGCCTTTCAGTTTAGCCATGGTGATATGTGTGTAACCGAGCCTAGAGGACAAACTCACGAAACTATGCACACGTCTGCTCTCTCCTAGACACCCAGCACCCGCTCTCCCCCTTTCCTCTTCCCTGTCTTAATTCTGTAATTCAAATGTGAAAACAAAACTTCTACTCTGCTTTGTTTCTCCCAGTTAATCTCAGGTCAAGGATTAGTATCCATCACCCTTTCTCCCCCAATGTAAACAGCACCAGTCTTTTCATTTTAAGTGTTGACTTGGGAGACAAACCAGTTCTCATTTCTACGTTAAGGCTGGTCTAGAAAGTGTTTTAAGACTTCAGGTTACACTCGGCGAAGCCGGTGCCTGGTGGGTTGAAAGGGTACGCAGGGCTGGGCCCTGTTTCTCTGCTCTGAGTTCATTGATTTGCTACAGCTTCTTTTGTTACTGCTGAAAAGGGGGTAGGGAAGACTTGGATTAATAAAAGCATGAAATAAAATACATGTGTAAAATGCGGTAAATAACAAGGAAGGGTGTGGGGTGAGGAGTGGAGGGCCCAAGAAGCTCATTGTGTAAAAATTGAGGTTTCTGTGGTCTGTACTGTGGTTTATTTGGGAAATCATGGCATAGGCACCTCAAGAAATTCACTGAGGACTGTTGACTGATGGGTTTCCAAATGAAAAGCCATGCATGAGAAATTAATTTCCAGGTGTGCTTGACCACTTAATTTAGATCCCCCCCACTCCCCGTTAACGTTGCCACAGATACCATTTTTTTAACGCAGTGAGTGTATTATTTGTGTCATTCCCAGTAGACACTCTGCATTCTGTGGGATGTGGGGTAAAACACCCACACAACATACGTGTAAGCAAGGATTGTGTCTTTATTACAAGAAATATCTAAACTATTTGGGAAATACCGAAGAACTTGACAATGCTCCATGGAGTTAATGTATTATATGAAAAATAGTCATTAGCGAAGAATGTCAATATGGATGTTACTGTTTTATCTGAAGTTGATGAGAAAACAAAATAACAAAATACTTCCATGCTTCATAAAAGCAGATGCTGTGTTCTCGTTGCTGTGGTTGTGATTATCATTGTCATTACTAAGCAGTTATGACATATCTTGAGCTCCATCAGAAATTGTATAAAGAGACACGGACCAACTTTCTGACTTCAGTGCTAAGTGCTTATATGACCTTGCATGAGACCCTTAACCTATCTTATCTGTTAAACAAGTAAGTTGCTATAGATAACTTTTATTTTCATTTAAGTTGTAAAAATTCTTTGATTCTAAGTCACAAAGACCTAGTGAGCGCTGATCGGAAGCACAGTGTGCAAGGTAAATTATTTATGTTGTCGCTGACTGGCCATCCTTGCATTTCTGAGTGATAAGCGGGAAATCTTAAGACTTAAGCTATGACAGGGGAGGACAAAGGATTAGATTTTTCCAGTCCTGTAAAAGTCATCTGGAGAATATTTACATTAATTACATGCAATTTAGTTATTTGAAGCGGCATCCTTAGACAAGCAAAAGGTGAACTGAAATTTTTTCAGCATATACTAGAGCACACAGTCTTGCTGAATTGTGTGACAGGACTTGCCCAGAGCTTCCTTATAACACGTTCTTAACTGCTTTAGCAGTTCAATCTACTGTCTTCATATATCTGACAAAAAAACAAACAAACGAAAAAAACTTTTTATTTAATAGTTTGTCTTTTTAAAATGAGAACTGACTCTGGGTGGTGAATGCACAATGTGATATATAGATGAAGTATTACAGAATTGTACACCTGAAATCTATGTAGCTTTACTAACAATTGTCACCCAAATAACCTTTAATTAAAAAAAAATTATCATAAAGCATCACAGCTATTCAAGAGTCACAATGAATTTCACTCATTTGTTTTCAAATGATTATGATGTATTTTGTGCCAAGTCTTATACTTTTATTTGCTTGTTATTATAAAAATAATGTAAAATTGCAGGGAATTTAAGAACAATGTCAAGCTTCTATAATTTTTTAGTCTCCAACAACTTTCGTTTTTGCATACTTATTTCCAATCATTGCATCAGTGAGAAATATGTTTTTCCACAGTTATAATCATTGTAATTGGGTATAAATCTTTTTAGTCACCATCAACATCAGTGTTTTTTTTTTTTTTTTTACTTTCTATTTGGGTGTTCTTTAAACCGAAGCGTATTTGTGTACTTTACTCTTTCCTTTCTTTTTTTGATATCCCCATTTACAAGGGGTTAATTCAGCACAAATTAAAAAGAAAGGCTAAAGAGTACAACTGCCTAACTGCAGCCAAGCAAATGAATGAGATGCAAACTCACTCCAGAGGCTAAAAGTCATAACGGGGAGGAAGCATGTGTTACCTGATCATTGTCAGAAGAGGAAGGGAAGAGAACTTGCTGCATGTGGAAATAAGGAATTCTCTTAGCTTGCTCTGCAGTCATCATCTGCTCTATGCCTAAATTGTTAGTTTTGGCTTTCTTCCTTGATTAAATAGGTTATCCATATCGCTTCCACTTTGAGCTCTGTTCATGAAGCTGGTACCTGTGTCTGTATTTATGAAGTGGGTAGATTACTGTTTGGCCAATCAATTATTTGGTCAAATGCTGAGAATCGACTGTACTACTAATTAAACTGCTTTACCATGGTTGGGATTCAGAGTGCCAATATTCTAGAATCACAGGCATTAGAGATTATCAAATGCAGCCTCTAGCCCAAAGTAGAATCCACAATACAAATATTTCCAATTGAATCATTCACCAGTTTTCCATCTTCTAGGGGTAGGGTACTTACTACTTGTATGCTGGTCTATCCTAGGGGTACAAACTCAACTACCTGTGGGAATTGGCTAAGGAACAGATGAATAAAGCAGGTCCAGAATAAGAAAATCAAATGCAGAAATAGAGGCAAACTGTTTTAATAGTTACTGAACTATGGCATAAGGATGTAACATGATATAAATATGTAAATATGTTAAATTTAAAATTGGAAAAAGAAACAATATTTTTTTCAACATATCATCCTTTGTATGCATATTAAACCCATGTGCCTATGCCTTCTCTCATTTTTCTTGAAACGTGGCTTTTTCAATCTGTCTTTTATTTTCCTATATTTGATATAGGTGTAGGTTCAGGCAAATAATTCTCTACTATAAGGGAAAAAATGGGTGAGCATGATGCTAAGTGGCAACTGATATTAAATCCCAAAGTCAGGAAGGCGATAGGCCTGTGGTAGGGTCTGTGGTGACCTGGAGAGTCCATTCTCCCTCCAAAGTGGGCAGCCACTACCCAACTCCAGACAACTGTTGACACTTACTGACATGTAGGAATGTGGGCCCTTCCACTTTCTCAAGAAAAGCTAGTAATCTGGATTTTTAGTAAAATTCTCTAACTTTTAAATATTTCCTATTTTAAAACATAGTTTGGGCCAAATAAAACATGTTTAGGGCCCAGATGACATTTGTGAGCTACCCTTTTACTTTCTCTGGCCTCCTCCAGGGTTTGGCAAATTATGACCTGTAGTTGAAACCCAGCCCACTACCTGTTTTTGTAAATAAAGTTTTGCTGGAACACAGCTATACTCATTTGTTTATGAGGTATGATTAAAAAAAAATACTGTGAATGTTTACAAAAAATTATTACAGTAAAAGACACATGGCCATTAATCCCCCTCAAACAAAGCACTCCCCCTCACTTCAAACACACTTAGCCCATTGTTCTTGCCACTTTCTGAAGCAGCTCTGGAAGTCCTCTTTCATGAGTGTCTTTAGTGACACCATCGTGGCTGCCTCCATGTCCTACATCATTTTGACTTTGGAGAAGAGCTAGAAGTTGCTCAGTGCCAGATCTGGTGAATAAGGGGGAATGAGGACACACCCATAACCTTTTTGTTTGACAGAAATTGCTGTACCAGAAGTGATGTGTGACATGTAGCATTATCATGATGGAGGATGATTTACAGCACACTTTAAAACATACCTTTTCTCAACTGTAGCTCACACCCAACTGACTGCACTGAACAAGTTGAAACTTGTCACACACTGTTACTAAGGTTCAACGCTCCGCTTCCCATATTGAAGATCCCTGCCTTTCCATTGGATGGCACTGGGTAGCAGCATTTACCATATTTTGTGATCACAATGGAAAGGCTCCATGTCACACATCGCTTCTGGTATATGTCAATTTCTGAATTTCTGTCAAATAAAAACATTATGGTGTGTCCTCATCCACCTTGTTCAGTGGATCTGGCACTGAGACTTTTGGCTCTTCCCCAAAGTCAAAATAACCATGAAAGGTAAACATCACGAAAGTGGCCTGTTTTGAAAAGTGGCAAGAACTGTTTCGAAAAGTGGCAAGAACGATGGGATAAGTGTGTTTGAAGTAAGGGGGAGTATTTTGAAGGGGATTAATGGCAACGTGTCTTTTACTGTAATACAATTTTTTTATTTAAACATTCACTGTGTTGTTTGAGCACATCTTGTATGTTGTCCACGGCTGCTTTTGTGTTGCAGTGGCCGAGTTCAATAATTAGGACAGAGATTATATGGCCTGCAAAGACTAAAACATGTACTATCTGGACCTTTATGGAATAAGTGTATAGACCCTTGCTCTATTCCAATCTGGTAAAATTCTTAACATTTAGAAAGGCTTTCCTTATTTTGAATTGAAATCTATGTTTCTACAATTTTCATTCATCGGTCTTATATCTGTCCCTTATTATCCTTGGGCACTAGTAGAAGACATTTGGACCCTCTGAGATTATTTAGTCATAAACCCATCCAGGGACTGATTAAACATCTTTTAGGTCCAAAAGCTGTCACCCAAATTAGACGTGACTTCTTGGATAAGTGGTTTATTTTGGAATAATCTAAGACATTACATGTTCATACAGAAATTGGCTGGAGCTTATTAGCCAACTGCATAACAGGAAAAAAAAGCCCCAGAAATGGTTAAAAGGAACACTTAGATGAATACAGCCTATGAGAGATTGACTGATGGCATGTCTTTATGCAGCCTAAATTCTTCCTTGCTCTTAAAATAGCATCTAAATTTTGTTCCATGGCCCACAAAGTTCTGCCCTCTTCAATCTTGCTTCTCCATCCAACTCCCTTCTTCTCACACTCATATTTCTTTGGTAACCTGAGCCTTCCTTCAATTACTTCGACATTCGAAGTTCTTTCATGTCTTTGGCTCTTAGCACTTGTCTGACATTCTTGGCCCTATTTCTTCACAAGGTGAATCATTTTTAATTTTTGGTTTTTAGTTTAATGTCATCTCCTTAAAGACATCTCCTCTTAGCACATCTTTCCATTTATCAAATTTCTCAAACTTATTTATAATCATCTTGCTTATTTATCTGTATTCTAGTTTACTACCAGTCTCCACTATCATAATGTGTGTGGAGACCAGAATCTTTCCCGTCTTATATATTGTTTTCCCCTAGGACCTTGAAAGTTGTAGGCATTCAAAACTATTTGAGGAATAATAAATTTAGCATTATACTTGGAGTGCCAAAAAATGTAGACAAGTGAGCACTTTGGTCAACGTTGCTCAAGCAGTAGTTTGCCGTAATCAGAAGTGTCTGGATGCTGATGGTAACCACTTTGAGCACCTCTTGTAATTGCAGAAGTCAAACGTGACTTGTATTCATCTTTTGTTATTGGTATATATTGAGTATTACAATGCTAATACAGTTTTCCTCTCTTAAAATGTGTATACATTTTTTTGGCACCCTCTGTATATATTGTGTTCATGGTTATTTTATTTGACAGATAAACTTGCAAAACCCATTTACAACATCTTAAAAAAAATAACTTCCTTACTATGAGAGAATGCTTTGAATTAAATTAATCCTGCTTAATAATAGCTGAATACCTGTATGTTCAGTGAGAGCACATTTTTAGGTGTTCTCATTAGTGGAAACCAATAATCACATAACTAACATGCTGATTATTAACTAAATTGATAATGTGAATGTTATCTCTATGATGCTTTGTCATTCACAAACCCTGTATCCAGGAAGCTCCTGCTTTGAGATTCTCCCATGACAGGAAAAGCAGGAGGGACGTTAGTGATTTTCCACTTTATTTTACAGATGAGGAAACAGAGGCCCAAAGAGATTTCTCAAGGTCGCACAGCTAGTTAGTTGCACAGCCTGGAGGACAAGTGAAATTCCTCCATTCTCAGCTTCTGTGTATTTAACCTACAGTGTATCCCCTTTGTTGGTGACTGGATTATTTTATAGGGTGTGGTGGCAGTGAGAATATCTCAATAATATAACTTTTTTTTTTAATAAAGTACCCATCACACATGTTCTACTAGATCTACAATAATTACATGAGAAAATCTGAACAACTACTATTGTCCTGATTTTTCTAAATATTTGTGTATTAAAAATATATTTATGATACAATATTATATTAATTTTAGGAGTACACCATAGTTATTGGTATACTCCAGTACTTTCCAGGCAGGACTCCAGCCTGGGGAGCCTGGTGTGGGGCTGGGGTCCCTTGCTTCTCCAGAGGGGAATCTCTGCAGTGGAGATATCCTTCCTGATTCGCAACTGCTACATGGAGGTTTTGAGCCAGCCCATTTCACATTTCTGTCCCACCTACCAAACTTGATATGGGTTCTTTTTTATATCCTTAGTATAAAACTTCTGTTCAGCTAGACTTCAGATGTCTCGCTAGGTGAATTATTCTATAATTTAGTTGTAATTTTAATATATTAATGGAAGGAAGTAGGCACAATGTTTATCTACTCTGCCATCTTGGATCTTCTCTCTTCCAATTCCTTTTTTTTTAATCATTATTATTAATTTAAGAAACAATTAAGTGGAATTTTGGATAAGATTAATGCCGTGACAAAAATCTCACAGGTGAAATGTGGTAGAAATGGAATCTGAGTCTAGATCTTTATCAGTGCTCTTTCTTCCACTTTGGTGTGGTACCTGCCTGTCCTTGTTGTTCTTTAATGTGGAGGTTGGAGTTTAATGTTGATCTTAGTGATTAATAGAATTGCAGGTCCTTAATACATGCTAAGGGCCTTTATAATGATGTACTGAAATATTAGGTATTTGAGGATTTATAATAATGGCAGAAACTTTATATAATAATATAGGTAGTCATGGTGCTTTAAAGCCTAAGCACTTTACATTTATTAACTCATGTAATCTTTGCAGAAAATCTGTGGGATAGATACTATCCCTTTTACAATTGGGGGAAACTGAGGCACAGATATATTTTAAAACAATTTTTTGTTTTTTAACTATCTTGCTCAAAGTAACATAGTGACCTGTAAAGCTGTGATTCGAAGCCAGGAAGCCTGGCTCCAGAGTCGGTCCTTTTAACAACTGTGTCAAGTGACTTCCTTTCTTGCCTAAAGAATCATAAAACTGAAGTAATGGGTACATAATGAAGGCTGAGTTTAAGCCCTGGAGAACTTGACTAAATAAAAAAACAGCAGAATTCTGAGCTACTGGGACTAGCTGTCACCCTTCCCTCACTGCTGTGTTGGCTCTGCTTCATTCTGGGGGAAGTTTTGACAAAATCGCTTTGCTCCTCATGCTACCTGCTAATTGGCTCTTCTCTGTGGAGAAGGAGGGACTTATTTGGCTGGTGAAACGGTGAAAGCCTATCCCACAGTGGGCCATGTTCATTACATGTAACCATATATGTTGACCCAGGTGAGGTGTTCCATCCCACAGTTTGAGGCCAAAGACCTCATCCATAATCATCAGCTTGCCATTTGCTAGATTGTACCCACTGCTTCCCCACTTCGTGACCTGGTGGTTGTCATTATTGGTTGCGCAGGATTTAGGTGTTTGGGAATTTTGCCAAACATCTTTGTTTCTCATCAGCACAAATAATGGGTGGTGAGGAGAAGGGATTAAACGTAGCGATACTGTAGGCAGGGGGACCACTTTGGAGGCATTGGTGCTCACAGATGAGGGAAAAGAGACATCATCTCCTTGAAATAGGGCAATGCTGAGGGTATTACCAGGGGACAGAATGTAGAGCAGAAGCAGATTCCATTCACAGAACCAATATTTGTTGACTCATACTATGCGCCACGTCTTGGGCATTCCGCTTTGAACAAAATAGACATTGTCCTTGCTTATACAGGACTTACATTCTAGGGAAAAGAGACAGATACCAAGCAAGTAAATAGATAAACAGGATAATTTCAGAGAGGGAGAAGTGCTCTGAAGGGAAAGCAGAGTGACCAGTGAGGGGTAGCAGAGAGGCTACTTCAATTTGGGTGGTCAGGGGGTCTCCCCCTGCAGAGGTGACACTTGAGTGATGAAGAGCCAGCCGTGTGAGCTTGTCTGGAGCAGGGTTCTTAAAGAGGGAAGTGCACCATGACCTGCTTCACCCCTTTCCTCCCATCTCAGACGTGGCGTCCATTTCCCCAATTCCTCTTCCATCCTGGATGCGGTGCCTGCTCTTGTCTCTCTTCGTTTGCCTGATTCCACCCGTGAAGAAAGCTCTAGTGTTAGCAGATGTCAGTAAACACTATCAGGTGCCTTGTCAAAACAACAGCCCCTCTCTCCTGCAATCTCTTCGTCCAACCAAAAAAAAAAAAAAAAAAAAAAAATGAAGTTAATGTGGCATGATGTGGTGCTAGGGAGCCCACCCCTCCCCTTGCAAAATTCTCAGAAGCCATCTGTGTAATAATCTATTCTTGAATTTATTTATGCAGGGGTTGATGTCATGTGCCTCAGGATTGAGCCTCTTAAATTCACCAATCTCTGTCTTTTGAAAATTTGAACAACATTGTAAATTTGCAATCTTCTGGAACCACAGCTGCTTTCTAATACTCCTGTAGGATTGCTGACACTGGTTCTGTGACCACATCTGTATATCCCTTTAATACACCAGGATCTGATGTGCAGCTCAGGAAACCTCAACTCATTCATTGCAGCTATTTCCTCTGTCTCTCCTCATCTGTCTTTGGCAGCCATCCCCTCCTTTTAATCTATTTGTTATATGTGTTTTTCTGATTAGAAAAGTAATGCATGTTGTAGAAAATGGTGACATCTATAAAAACAGGCAAAAAAATCACTCATCTTCCCAATGCTTAGTGATGATTTCTTTGCACATCTTGTGATGATGTATCTTTCCAGCCTTCCCTCTACCGCTGCCCCCGTACACATATGTATGTGCACACACATACACACAGTCACGCATATGCAAACACGTACATATGTTTATATTTTAAAATTTGGGAAATAATGCAAAATCTGTTTTGTAAAATGATTTTTTAATTTAAAAATATATTGTCAGCATTATTCTTTACAGTCTGAAAGTTGCTTTTTTATGACAGAAATGATGGAAGCAAAATAGGACTGAAGAGTTTTTCTGTTGGACATATAGCATAATATCCCTTGTCTCAAGTAGAAACTGTGTTCTAATTCTTCTCTTTTTCACTTTCTGTGCTGAACACATAACTAAGGCAGTCCCTTGGGTGGGCTCTTGCTGTGGTGATGGCTTTTCTGGAGATGTGGAGTGCAGAAAAAAAGAGCACATTTTCCTGCCTCTCTTGGGACTTTCAAAACTCCTTGCATCAGGACTGTGATTCTGTCTTGCATTTTGGGGTTGTATAACACTTTTAGTGCATCTGTTCAAGTAACTTTCTCCAGGTAATTAATTTCATGCCAGTTAGCAGAGCCTGCTTTCATGGGTCTTCTGGGAATATCTGAGAGAAGAGACCAGCCTTCCTTCCAAAAACTTATACTAAGACTTTGTACGTCATACACACATGCAACAGTAAAGTGGAGACTTCTTATAGGTGATGGAAACTTGTGGTCAGCTTCAGTCTGCAAAACCCCTCAGCCTATCCATAACCCTGATTCTGCGTCTGAGCTGACCAGGAGCTGAGGCATATCATGGGCTGTGCCAGCTTTCATGTTTAACCTTTCAACTTCTATGTCTTCTTGCAAGCTCTGACATCTCAGCCCTGAAGTTCACCACTGCACGGATCTTTACTGAGCTAGCTGTGTAGTGCATTCCTGTTCTGAATACCCCTCACCCAAAGCACAGACCAAAAACTGGAAACACTAAGAGAAAACCCTCCATGCTTCATCTAAGCTAAATTATCTTTTTGACAGGAATCCATTGGGTCCTGATTTTATGCACAATCTTCACTTTGCAGGACCTCTTGTCATTATCATAGAGTGGAGAATATAATTCATCTTGCGGGGTGGGAGCAATTGTTTGTACCCTATATGCATCTTCCTGAAGACTTACTTCAGATCTCCGTAGGCTGGCCTTATAAAAACTCTCTCTGTTTTATGTACCTACATTGCACCTCATTAGAGTTGGTTATGTACCTTTCCCCTGTCTCTATAAACACCATGCAGCAATCTGAGGTCATCAGAGTGGTCCCTTTGTAGCTCACACCTAGATTGTAAACTCCAGGAGAGCAAGGCCCATGTCTGCTGTTCAAGTTGTATCCTCATAGTCTAGCAAAATGCCTGGCTTAAAGTAGGTGTTCAGTAAATATTTGCTCACTAATTTAACAAATATAACGTGATAGCTACAACATGTCAGGAAGTGTTTTAGAGACTTGGGATATCCCAGTCAACAAAACAGACAATCCTCACTCTATGGAGTTTAAATCCTCGTTGTGGAAGACAGATATAAAAATGGTTATAACACATAACTGAATTATAGAGTATGCAGAACATGGTAAGTGATATTGAAAAATCAGAGTAAGGTAACTGGATTGAGATACAGTTATAAATAGGGTGGTTGTGGGAGGCCTCATTTGAAAAGGTGACATTTGAGCGAAGACTGGAAGGAAGCAACGGATTAGCTGTGTGGTATTTGCAGGCAGAGAGCAGCTAGGGCAAAGACCTTCAGAAGTGTGGAAGCTTGCTGGAAGATTCAAGGAACAGCAAGACTGGTACGCAGGCACAACTGAGAGGGAGAATATTAGGAAATGAAGTCATAGTGGTAATGATAGAAGGGTTAAATTGCCATCAACTGAGACGGGAAAGACTGCACATGGAGGAGGGTGGTGGGTGGTAGATCACAGATTCTTCTGGGACATGTTTAGTTCAAGATGACTATTAGACAACCAAGTAGAGACATTGAGTAGACAGTAGACAATATAAGTCAGCAGAAGAGTGGACGTAGAAAAATGGACTGAGCCAAAATCTTGGGAAGTTTCAGTAGACAGATGATTTAAAGCTGGGAGACATGATTTACACATACGCACTCAAGTGACTGTATTTATGTAGAGAAGTGGAAGGACCAATGATGGGGTCCAGGAACATTCCAGAGGCAGGAAATCTGGGTGAAGAGAAAAAACCAGAAAAAGAAAATGAGAAGGAGTGACCAGTGAGACTGAAGGAAAATCGAGAGAGTGCAGTACGGAAGCCAAGGGGGAAAAGACTGAAGGCATCAATGTGTTCCTTTAAGTAGATTCTGTTATTCCTTTTCTCCTGCACAATCTTTTTCTCACTTCAGCTACTTCTTGATAATGGTTTTAGTGTCCCTCTACTTCCAATTATTTTTCTTTCTCATATCTTTTATTATCATCATGGAGCATGGTTACAAAGGGTGTTGTTTGCTCCAACAGCTGACTAGCCTGGGCGGTGACTCCTGGACCTCATTCCATTTAAGCTAATATTCTCTGGTTTAAAGGGAAGTGAAACAATAATGTGAATATAAAAACCAGTCTGACTGAGACACTTTACACAAGATGTAGAGATAGCTATGGACATTAAAAGAAACCATGAAAGCACTATATATGATAGTACATTTATCCACATCTCTGTGTGATGTTAACTCATGGATCAGATCACTCGTTCATTCTCAGGAACTGAGAAACATATATCAGAACAAAACCATCAATCAATACATGTAAGACTTTTATATTGATGAATAATATCAGTTAAAATGATAAGAAACAGCACTTTCCATATAATGTACTATAATTAATATCATTAGATATAATATGAAATTGCTAGAGTAGTAATTCAATTCAAAAGACACATTTGAACAACTTGATTATACATATAGGCCATTATGGTAGATGTGGGGGTAATTCACAGAAATATAACGATATGATCTGCCTGTGCTATCAATAAAGCTAAAGTGACTTTTGACTAAATCTTGAAAACCTTTAGAACACCCAAGCTATGATGTTTGGATCTTTTGCACAAGCAACAAAAAGTTGTGAAACTTCTTTGGATGGAGAGTGATGTAATCCAGACCAAGGATTTTCACTCTGTCTGTGTTCTGAGGAGCCTGAGGATTCTGATGATGGATCTCAGGGACTAAGGGGAAGAGGAGAGCACTTGACTCTTGAACTTGCACTCCCAGTTCAAACAGTAGCAGCTTGTTCATCTGCTTATGGAATAAGGATATAGTGAGAAAGATTTCATTGGAAAAAAAAAGGTTCTGTTGCCAAATAAAAGATATGAAAACTCTTGCTTTCAGATACATGTTAAGAAAAGTTAACTAATGCTATTGGAAACATAATAGGAAATATGTATGTATGTGTAGAGGGTATGCTCTGATTTAAATGTAAAATGCCTACCTAGACTAAATATTTTCAAAGTTACACATTTTTAAAATACTGTGCAGGTACATGACACATTCTTGCAGGCTATAGTTTGCAGCTTTTGACTTCAAGAAATATAGACATGGTACTTTTCCCAATAAACTTTACTGATTATTAACATCTTATAAAGAACTACGTAGCTCTGGGGGTCTGATGTCAGTTCTTGTCACATGCTTCATGAAAAGGAAACTTTGAATAACTAATCAAAAAATTTTTAGTTACCCTCACTTAACTCCTCCCCTTCCTTCCTTCTTTCCTTCCTTCCTTCCTTCCTTCCTTCCTTCCTTCCTTCCTTCCTTCCTTCCTTCCTTCCTTCCTTCCTTCCTTCTTTCCCTTCCCTCTATCTCACTCCCTTCCTTTCTCTTTTCCTCTTTCCTTCAATTATTTGTCTTTATCTATTATTTTATTGTTCCGATAATTTATTTCTTATGATTTTACATAGACATAGCTCTGTTTTCTCCTTTTGGAGATTATTAGGATAGGCCACGTTCTGCAAAACAAAAAAAATCAAAACATATATTTCAGTTCTGATATGTAGTGTAGAAGGGTAGTTCTCCTCCATGTGGTCATTCAGGGTCCCAGACTGATGCTGGCTTTAATATCTTCAGCAAGCTTCCATGGTCACCCTAACACCCTAAGGTAGGGTGACCAACCATCTCGGTTTGCCTGGGACTGATGGGTTTCCCGAGAAGTGAGCATTTCAGTGATAAAGCTAGAAAAGTCCTGGCATTGAAATGGTTGGTGACCCTACCTGGAGATAAATATTGCAGTCAACTGGAAGGGGAAGAGGATGGAGAATGAAACATAGGAGGTTTACGTGGGTCAAGACTAACGTCATTTCTGCTTACATTCTCTTAGGTAAATCTTAGGTTCATGGCCATACCTGACAGAAGGGATATTGAAAATATAGTTGAGCTGTGCTCAAAGAAAACGAAGGATTTTGATGGATAGCTAGAGGTCTCTGCCACAAAGAGAAACCAAGATTTTTCAGATCTTTTCAATTTTTAAATATTTTTTAATATAATTGAATGATAGGTAGGGCCTAGCTTACTTTCTAGGTTTAAACCATTGGCAGTTTTCTCTTTTAGTGTGCAGCTGACAAGCACACTTAGTGAAAGGGACAGCTCATCAAGCAGATGCAACCAGAACACATTTTAAACTTTCCCTTTTTTTAAATGTTCTCTTCCCAACATGCGTATCCCTGGAACTCATGAAGAAATTAATCTATGTACCATTCCACTAAAATGGGATTGCACATGAATACACCAGCCAAGTACTCCCTCCTAGGGGACAGTACTGTCTGGTATACATCGCTGGCAAGACAGAGAGGGACGAAAGGACAGGCATCTGAGATGACGACGCTCCAGAAGGGAGTCCCCAAAAGACTTGCATACTCAAATGTAAGATGTTTCCTTTCTTTAATATTAGGTTAAAAACACCCTAGAAACATATCATTTAGTGGATCCCAAAACTCTGGCTAGAACATTTCTTCATTCCAAATTATACTTTTCACTCTTACACAATCAGAATTAGTGTCTGAACTTGCAAGTGACTCAGAGACATGTAAAATTTCCATTAATAGGGACAGTTTTTTAAAATCCCCTTCTAGAGCTGTTCATTTCATTTACAAACAAGGAGCAACACCTGAATTTTGTAAATGTAATGGCTCCTCAGAAGATGAAGGTCCAAAGTATTAAAGCCACATAATGGAGGTCCACTTTAAAATAGGTTTAAACTCCTCACAAAGTGATAAGTCCCCCCAATCTACTACCCCTCTAACATCAAATATAGCTGCTACAAATTGTAAATATATAATTATTACATTGTTTTTGTATACCTGAAACTAAAAAAAAAAAAAAAAAGGGTTTAAATTGAAAGTATATAGAGATCTCACAAAAAAAAGTTTCTCTAGAAACACTGTGACCTTAAGATTCCTTTAATCAATGCTTCTGTAGCGCTTGCTATGTCATAGTGCTTAATTTTAGCACTGTTTGGCAAACATTTCTCTCTGAAAATGAAAGCTACTGTAATCTACACTTACAGCCACAAGAGAAAAAGCTAGGGCTAAGCTTGAGTGTGAAAGGGGACAATCTTCATTGACTTTTGTTAATGAACTGACTGACTTTTTTCATCCAGAGCTTCTACATCATTGGTTCTTGGATACTTCTAGAAGCCCTGGGACAAAGATGACCTAATTGGCATAGGTTTGGACTGATCTCTCCCTTCTCTGAACTCCTTAGTATCTTCAATATTCTTCCACTTACCATATATGAGTAGAGCATTCTAAATATTCTAACATTTAGCTAGTTTTATTGTGAAATTCATTTTTCTTGTGAAAATTGAAGTGTGAGCTCTCTATGGCCATTTTTCTTTATATCAACCCCAAAGACTATTTATGTATTTGTGTCACAGCCTATCAGATTAGAGTTTTATACACCCTCCACTTTAATTTTGGGAAACACTACAAGGACAGAGCAATGGGTAACCAAAATGGGAAAAAGAGAGATTAGAGAATTCTCCCAGTGTTTTACTTGTCTTGTTGTTAGTCTTAATGGAAAATGACAAGATAGGATGTCTGTCTTTTTTGTTTGTTTGTTTTTAGCCCCTTTCTTGTGTTTCTGCTTGGATGAGCCTGTGGAATGATAAAAAGCAGCATTTGTAGAATGTTGTAGGAGTTATCGAAGGGCTCTGTAGGATTTATCTCATTTGATCCTTATAAAAACTCTACAGATCAGGTACTGTTTGGCCCCATTTCACAGATACAAGATTAAGTATCTTGCCTATGTTCCCACAGATGGTAACGTAGAGCTGAAGTTTGTCCCTCGCCAGTCTGCTTTGAGAGCTCTTGATCTATTGACACTTTTATATGGTCTCCAATGGCTTGAGACTGTCATGATAACAACAGAAATAACAACTACTTAATACTTTACTGGTGACATTTTCAAACCTATGGTCCTATTTGATATTTACAATTACTCTGTGAGGTACAATCTGTCCTTTTTTAAATGGAAAAATAGATCCAGAGAAGTTCAATGATAGACGAAGTTCACACAGTTTGCTATTAGTATTTGGGGCCAGAACTCAGATATCCAGGCATGCATTCTTATCTTTTTTCCCCAGTAGACTATATTAACTCAATAAATACTTACTAAATGTGCAGTGAAAGAGTTAAGTAGGAATCACTCTTACTAAGCTGAGTTGGGGAACTGGGGCAGTCAGCTCAATGTGAGCATTCCGATTGGTTTTAGATACCATGGTCCTCAGTGGAAGCTGGTTACAGAAAGTGGGGTGGCAATTTCTATAGACCAACTCTTAGCTAATATGGGAAAATGCTCCATCTCTCAGGTTATGATTTCTCTTAGTTCCAAATAAAAGTATATTTACATCAGACAACTTAGTGAAACCACATTTGAGTAGTTCTTAATGCCAAAGACACATTTATGGCCACTTGGGGGCTGACTCATGAGGAAAAATGACTCAGTATTGCAGCAGACGTCATCATTCATTCTCTCACTTGAGGTGATGAGTCATGAATTGGGTTGGGATTTAAAATTAAGGCCAAGTATATGTGTGAGACCTCCCACAACTCATAAATTCAGTGTCCAGAGAGGCAGAAAAATGCCCAGAATAATGCTTGACAGGACTTACTATAATGGAACCTAGTGGGTCTAACACATACGAGTAGAGTATAACTAATGACACTGCCTCCCCCATCCTTCCTCAAAATTATTTAGAATTTTACTTGGTCTTGGGGATAGAAAGATTGAATGACTATCTATCTATATCTAGCTAGCTAGTTTCATTCAGGGCATTTGACATGGAAATTCAGAATGGAAAATCTAATTACAATGTACTAAACATTATTGCTCCTAGAGATGATACAATTCTTTGGGTCATTTTTTGGGTATAAACATTGCCAGCTATAGAATAGTTGGGTCATATTTGCATAAATAATTTGGGAAATTCCTTGGAAGACATTGCACAGCACAATGTAATTATCCACCTGTTGGAGGGCCGAGGAGATTGAGCACGCTCAAGTTATAATTGGAGGCCCACGAAAATAAGGAATGTGGCAAGCATTTCATGGGCTGCTTACAATGGGGCCAAGTGGTGGGGAGAAGATGAAATAAAATTTCATGATGCTCGTCAGATGGCTGGAAAAATCCTATTAATGTGTGTGAAGAGTTTATTGAATTCAAACAAACAATTATCCAAGTTTGTGCAAGTATTGTAACGAGCTATACAAACAACAGGCTCACTGTGGGTGAGGGCGCAGGGAAATGCTTTCCATCCCCACCTTTCAATCCCTGCACAGGGCCTGTAAACTTCTCTTGGAGGGGCCTCAATAGGAAACAGCAAACCTGAAATTAGCATGACAAAAGGTTCCACTGTAAAGAGTACATAATGTGCTAACCCAACTCCTCCCATCCTGGCCTTTTAAAACAGTACAACACAGTCTCAGCAATTCAATCAAACAATGTGTTTTGTCATGTCAGTTCACTAGAACACAGAAAACAACATACTGGTTTTCCTCTTATCCCTGAATGTAGATTTCAAGGTCTATTCAATGAGCTCATCTGGAGGATATTTTCCCATCTCATTGGATCGTTAAATAGCTGCCATTTACTTTTTTTATACAGACAATCCCCACTTTCCCTTAACAAGTATACCTGGAAGTGAAGTTAGTTGGAGACATGGGGAAAGACCAGGCAGGCTACTTATTTTGGGGTCCCTTAAGCCTTTATGTATATATACCTATGATTGGAAAGAAAACTGGCATATTCTCAGGAAGGATGGGAAGGACTTCCTGACTGCACAAGTAATACCCAACAACCCTTGATTGTCCAGAGCCATTCAGCTCTGGGCAAACCTCCCCTCCCGACTCAGCAAAACAGCAGTTGTGCAGAAAACAGCCCCACCCTCCTTGGAAGGGAGTTTGGTGACCATTCATGGTCACTCTAGGATGTCTCTTGAAGGGTCTTACTTTCCCTCTTCTAAATAGGCTATAAAAGGATCTAACCACATACAGTACTTCTTTCTGAGAGGTGTTCTGATAAACCCATTTTTTTAAAAATCTAGAGCATTATTTAGCCAGTGTGGTTTAGTGTTCCTTATAGTAACAAAGCAACTTTCCAGCTGACCTGCTTCTTAAAAGGGCTTCACCTACAAGTTCTGTCTTTATGTAATATTTAAAATTTGCAGTTTTCAAATACACTTTGCAGTTTGTCATTTGACTCACAGATACATGAGGATTGTTATTTCCAATTTACACATGTAGAGAATGAGGCTCAGAGCTGGAGCGTCCCAGGTTGGGGGCGGAGGTGAGATGAAGAGGACTGAGGAGGAATGAAGCCTGCTGGCATCCTCTGAACCTCTAAGGAGTCATCTCCGACATTGGCCAAATATGTTGTTCCATCTGCAAGCACTGAGGAAATGCTCAGAAACCATAGAAAGGACACGTGAGGGCTTAAAGCAGAAAGAGGTGAGGTGTGTGTGTATTTTGGAGCTCCTTGAGTTCTGGGAGCATAAAAAGGAAAACATGGTAAAAGGCTAGAGCTTTTCAAGATATTTTTCTTTTCAGGGCATGCACTTGGATGGCATGCTTCAGAGGTGACAGAAGGAGCCGGGGCTTTGTGCTGCCAACTTTGTGTGGCTACACATGGGGAAACACTGGCGAGGGACTAAGAGCAAACAAAGCTCCTGGAAATTACGAAGTGCAGACTGAGGAGAGCCATGAGTCCTAAGACAAACCTCCGTAAGGATGCGATTGAGTGGGTTCCTGGTCAGAGAGCACCCTGGACGGCTGGGAGAGGTCCTGGATGGTGCCTTCAGTATCTTATCCCTGCTGTGTAGCTGAGCTGTGCTGCTTTCTCCACAGTTCACACACAGCCCAAAGGGCAAGACTCAAGGCTTAGTGAGAAAGAAGGATAAAGTTTCCTAAAGGAGCCTCTCTGGGTGAGTTGTGCAGGAGGAGTGGGCAAAAGGCACTCAGGTTTCTCAGGTCATTTCACTGTGCATTATTAAAAAAAAAAAAAAAATCTTAGGTAAGGTGGTGAGTTTTCTGAGGGGAAGGAGAGCATTGAGTTCTGAAATCTAAATAAATCACGTGGCACCCAGCAGGTATTATGTTACACGATGGTTATTGTAAAAAACAAAACAAAACAAAACAAAAAAACATACACCTGGATTTTCTGAGATAGTCCTAATTTCAAGTCTCTGTCCTGTTGTCTTTATTTGAGATCATGTGTTCCAGAAATGCCATAATGTGGATGATCTTAAAATACGCAATATTGATAGAGCCTGTGCTTTATCAGGTGTTCTGCCAGGGGCTAATGACACAGATCAGAGTTTCGGGTACTCCTGAACTTAGAGTCCAGAGGGCAAGCAGGCCTAGAGACAAAAACTACAAAAGAATCTGGGGGGTCTAGGATTGTGGAGTGCACCCAGTCTCTGAAAGAACAAAACTGGGGCTAATGCAGGCTGGAGGGTGGGAAGCCTTTCTAGAGAAAGGAGCATCTGAGCTGAGCCCTCCAGGGCCAGTGAGTGATGGCCAGGTGGAGGGAGGTAAGAAAGAATTTTAGACAGAGTGAGTGCAGTATGGGAAAAGTCTGAAGTTAGGGATCAGAGTCTGCTTGGGACTATCAAAGTTTTGTTTGGTTTTAGAAAAAATGCTTGTATATAGAAGGGAGTTGACAAGGATGGAAGTAGTGAAAAATAAATTTGGGCAGTTGAGCCATGAAGGTAATAATGTTTATGTTCAGATCAATTCTCAGGTTTATGTTTTACCAAATCTTTGTGACCAACTGGGGAAGATTGATTAGGGCGAGTCCAGATTGGAGACCCAGATGCAACCAGGAGGCTAGTACAGCACACAGGTGAGAAGGGAGAGAGCCTGACCTAGTGTGTTAGCGGTTGGGAGGGAGAGGGCAAAAGGTATGCAAGAGCTCTGCAGGACTTGGTCACCCCTTCCTTGTCTCTTCCCTCTCCCTTCGCTTTGATTTCTCCCTGTACTTCTGAATCAAGCCGAGATAAGAAACAAAGGAAGAAGAGCATGCTGGGAAGTGGAGGACATGAATTTAGCTTGGGACATGCGAATTATGAGGAACACCTGGGGTACCCAGGTAAAGATGGCCGATCTGTATGGATCTGAGGCTCAGGAGAGACCCAGCCTGCACTACATATCTTTCTTTAGGCATCACTGGTCTCAGGAAGGTAGTTGATGTGGCAAGAGAGAATGGATGGACTTTCCGAGGAAAGATGGTAGAAGGAGAAAAGAGCAGAGTCAGGGACAGACTTCATAGGAGCACCACAGCCAAGGATTGGCCAGATGAAGGGCATGGTGCTTCGCAGACACAGACAGAGCAGCCAGAGACTCAGAGGGTAACTGGGAGACCAAGAGAAAACAGAATTTCAAAAAGGAAGGTGCTTAGGAATGTTAAATTGCCTCAGAAAGGTCAGAGGCAAAGAGATTTAGGTAGCATCCATTGAATTAATTAATCAGGAGTTTGTAGAAGACCAAGTTCCAATTTACATCTTGAGTCCAGCAATAATACAAAACTGTCAGATGATAGGTATCAGTTTCCTGACAGATCGCCAAGCCCCCCGCCCCCTCGCCCCCCACCCCCCCAAGCACACATAGTCCAGATGGATGGATTGCTTATCTGTCTCTCCAACATGCCAAAATGCATCCTTACCTCTGGGTCTGTCCTGCTACCCACTCCCCTGCCCAAGACGTCCCTTCCCTCTTCTCTTTGATTATCTTCCTGCTGCTCCTTTCTCAAGGCTTGGCTCAATTGTCGTTTTGAAAGTCTTCCCTAACCATGCTGTCTTCCCTCCTCTCTCCATCTCTGCCCATTCTCCCAGCACTTACTGCCACCATGCTTGTTGTCTGTTAGCCTTTGTGTGCTCATTTTCCCAATTAAAGACCCCTGTAAAATCACAATTTATTTACGGAGAGGTGAAAACAAATTCCATTTGTTGTCGATATTTCAAAATACCATGAAATAAGGGAATATAGCACTCATGAGTACCTCTTGAAAATCAACTCTGCAACATCTTGTCCCCCAAAAAGATGAACCAAAAGAAACCTTAGAACAGAAAATACCTGGTAAATGTAAACATCAAATTAATATAAATCTAAATAGAGAGTTACAGCTTTGTACTTGAGCAAATAATAGCTGGAGAGCAGAATGAAAATTGCCTTCGGTAGATGGGAGAAAAGATATGGCATTGCCTCAGACACAATACATTGTATTCTTTCTGGCTCGTTGGTCATGACTAGTACTATGTTGGTTGAATAGGAAATTCCCAAAGTGTGGTACTTATGATTTCCATAATCTCTAGGAACATTAAGTCATTTCAACACAACAGAATTTGGAAATAAAACATAAAATAATAATTTACCTAAGTGAAATTGTTGAACTTTGTCAAGTAGAGAAAGTCCCACAAGCTCAAAACAAAGCCTTTGGTTTGAACTGCAACTTTAGAGATAAATAGAAGGAATGGCAAGGTTGGGAAGAATAAGGTAGATTTTGAGAAAATGACTCCTTTCCAGGATGAGAGCCATTGCGGTTCTTTCATAACTAGGATTCTGCGGAGAATGTGGGATAAGAAGAATTTCAGTGCTTGTCCAATTCATCTAACCAGGTTTCCACCCACACATTTCTGAGGTTCACATGAACTTGCCTATGTCCTCGCATTTCCACGGTCACTTTAACTTCCTAGTATTATTAGCCAATGAGTCCAAAAGATATCATTTTCTTAATTTTTTCCAGATGGCCTGCATATGTTGTTCACTCACATTCTCCATGTTGGGCTTGTTCTATCAATAAAAAATTGACTATTTCCTCATCAGGCAGCATCCTTGGGTGGTCAGTTGGTCTCCCGGCTTCTGTGTAATAATGGAAGATGAGCAATTACTCAACACATGAGGAATTATATAAGGAACATTAATGGGAAGATTTCTGGGGTAGAAAGGAATTGTACCTTCCTTTTTCCCTTTGGGTTTCTTGAAGATTCCACTGAAAGCAATTTAATAAGTACAGGAGTCAGGCAATAAATACATATTTTTAAATAAACAGCTCCATTGTAACTCAGGCAGCAGGTACCACACAGTTCTTAGACAAAGGTTATCACTGTCCAGGAATTTGTTTTCAAGAATTCATCCCTAATAACAAGAACAAAAGCAATGTGTATTGTAATAGGCTTCAGCCAAGGCAATAATTAATTCCCTGTGGTCAATATGATATAATACATGTAGTAGTGCTCTTAAGTTTAGAAGCAGCTAGCCTTATCTGCACTCCTGAGAGATCAACAGAGACTGCCTGAAAACAAAGTGGGTGTGTGGGACATCCTGTAATCACGAGGACTTCATTAGCCTATTCTTTATAGACATGTAAATAACCTGTCTGTATCTCCTGGTAATGGGTGAGCATATTCTGTGAAGGCAGAAGTGCACTTATTTTTCATGCAATAAAATCAGAGATTAAGCCGAGTGATGAGAAAGTAGGACTCCCTTGAGAAAAAAAGAAGAGAAAACAGAAGAAACGGTGACTCCATAAAAAAGATGAGACTGGCAAGCGTTACAGAATGTCCCTTTATATCTCCATGAAAGGGATTGGCTAACTTTGCCTGGGGGCAAGGAATGATATCTTCTGAGTTAGGAAACATAGATTGTTGGAAACAGTACATATTTAAATTAAAATCCTGCATAAGTCATATCAGTTTCCTACTTTCAGTCTTAGGTGTTGCTGTGAAGGTGTGTTTTTTAAGGTAAGATTGACCTTTAAATCAGTAGAGTTTGAGCAAAGCAGATTGTTCTCTATAATGAGGAGAGGCCTCATCCAAACAGTTGACGGTCTTAGAAAAAAGAATGACTTCCCTGAGGAAGAGGACATTATGCCAGCCAACTAGCTTCACACCTGAAATGCAGTATCAACTCTTCCCCTTAGCCTGGTAGCCTACCCGCAGATTTTGGACTTGCCAGTTCCTTGAAATTGACCTTTACAGACACACACACACACACACACACACATGCACACACGCACACGCACACGCACACACACACGCACACGCATGCATGCAAGCACTCACCTATTGGTTCTGCTTCCTGTTTTTCTGGAGCACCCTGACTGCTATAAGTTGTTACCAGTCTTTCTCAAAAGGAAAGGGATATAGGTCCCCAACTCCAGAAGACTCAGAATGTGTGCCTTTGGTGTACTGGGAAAAATAGGAGGTTCTAATTGGCCTTTTGTGTTTGAGAACTAAAATGAGAAGTGGTGTTGACCCAGAATGAACCAAGTTAGGCAGAGACTATTAACTGGTGTGGATCTCAGCACAAGCTGATCCTAAGCTCTGACACCAACTTCCGCCCAGGAGGTAGCTGTGCATATAAATGGAGTTGGGGGCACACAGCGTGATGCCCTGTGGTTATACCACCTACTACCCCTTATTGTTCCCGTCATCTGTTTACCGGTCATACCACCTCATCTCCATTCCTAGTTCCCCGAGAACTTTGGCTCCTGGCCCTACTTCTATCATCATTTTTTGTGACTTCAGCATGTATAGCAGATGACCCATCTAACACCCTGGCTTCTCATCCCTTTACTTCATCATTTCCAACAACTTATTATTTTCCACTACACTGAAGCCAAGTTTCATCTTACCTTGTCATCACTAGTAACTACTCTAATTCCAAAGTCTTAGTTTTGAAATCCACTTACTCCATATAATGCTTCTTATACTTCCAGCTGACTCGCTCTGTATCCCTCTGCCACAGTTCTTTGACTAGAGAGACTAATGAATTCCTTGATCCATTGCTTTCTCACCATCCATCAAGCCTTCCAGTTTTGTCTCACCCCCTTCTTGTTCAGCTTATCATCACAAGGACCTTTGTTATGCTAATAGATAGCGAATGCCTTAAACTAGGTGGAAGCTAGATGAATGGATATCTTTGGCCACTTGAACGTGTGGATTCTTAAAGGACTAGGCCCTCAGCATTTTAAAGGGTAGTTTATTCTTAGAAACTGTGATGAGGGGGCAGGGGCATTGAAAAGCCTTAGGAGAATTTGAAACAAATTTCTCAGCAGGTGAAAATAAAGTTGTTGTGTTTTTTTTTCAAGTTTATCAGGTTGAGGGCTTCCTGTAGATGGCCAAAGATTAACCTTCACTTTCTGAATCCCCCAGTTGATGCAATTTATGTAGCCACCAGCTCTGAAAATCTTTCCCTTGCACTGAATGTGCAATAATAGAGATCTTTTATTTCATAACACTTAGGCAACTTTGGGGGCTTTCTGGTTTCTTGCATCATATTGAATAAAGAGACCCACCATCACAGTTATAATTTCAAGTTGCTGACTGCCCAGTTCTGAAATAGTTTATTCATACTAATTCCAGGAGGTTGGTAGTTTGAATAATCTAAAAATAATTCACTCATATAGGCAAACCAATATCCACATATGACTATTTAAATTAAAATGAAATAACATTTAAAATTTAGTTTCTTAATCAGACCAGCCATATTGCCCATGCTTAAATAGCCACACATGTCTAGTGGCGACCACATTGACTAGTACAGCAAAATTTTCCATCATCATAGAAAATTCTATTGGGTGGTGCTGTCTTAGATCATGGTTAACGAACTACAGCCCTGGGCCAAATCTGGCTCTTGGCTTGTTTTTGTACAACCTGTAAGCAAAGAATGGTATTTACATTTTTAAAGGATTGTAAAGGAAAACAAAGAAGAATATATGACTGAGACTGTATGTAGCCTACAAAACTTAAATTATTTATTACCCAGCCTTTTACAAAAACGAAAAAATGTTGTCATTCTTGTCTCAGACAATACATCGCTTAAATGTTTATGTTTGTATAATGCATTGTGGAATATAACTGCCTGTGATCAAGAATTATATTTTTCACAATGCTATTATATGGAATCCAGTATATGTCTTATGCCTATTGAGTATTTTGTTTTTTGCCTATTGAGTATTAATTCAATTAAATAAATATTATTGAAAGGTTTTTAAATGCCAGTTGCTGGAGATTTCTAGATAAATAAGACAATTTAGAAATTCAAGGACTTGTTAGTGGAGTAGGTGGACATGTAAAGTCCTAGCTATAATACTAATTAGACTGTAAGTACCACTGATAATGGTATTAAATATGGTAGTGTTGGAGTATAGAGTACAGGGTAATGAGTTCTGACTGGGCCTATGAGCAGCTGGAGAGTAAAGAATGAAGCATGCAAGTGGGACTTTGAAGGGTGAGGAGGAATTAAATAGGCAGAGAGGCCGTGAATGGCATTCCAGGCTCTGGGAATGGCAGGGACACTTGTGTGGAGTGGTGAAAACACATGGTACATTGGAAGCAATATCAAGTAGCCAAATGTGATTTATTTACAAGATGAGGAATAAGCTATGTACCAGGAAACAGTAGGTGAGGTTGGTGTTTGATGAGAGATGCTGGTTTTCTATCACTGGGCAATAAATGGGCAAACTATCATAGGATCTCAGAAGAAAGCCCTACCCTGTTGACTACCTGAAGTAGAAAATGTTATCCATCTTTATACCTATAGATATGGCTTCTACACTTATGACGTGTGATCAATGACTTTGAAGCTGATGGGAAGTCAGGGATATTATAGAAAGGAAAATTGATGTAGCACTTCTAGTGATTTAGCTTGACTTAGAACTTTTCAGTTTCTGTGTTGCTTTGGACCAACAAGTCTCGCTTTTTGGGACAAGTATATTGTGATGGTGGTCACAATAACAACCGTAAAAACGTACATTTTGCCTGAGATTACAGGGGAAAAAAACTGGAAGAAGATTTCTCGCCTTTGCATAGCTATTGTAGAGTTCACTGTTGAATTCCCAGGAGACTAAGGAGAGTGATATAGTCAGTGTTTAGGAATGATAATACTATACAATAGCATGGGATTGCATCTAGCGAACTGGTGCTTCTCCTAACCCCATTTTCTGGAATTTTATAATCACGAGCATTTGACAAAGGGCTTAGTCGAGTCTTCTGAAATACTAGTACTTGGTTTCTGGGAACAAAGCAAGTGGCCTGTGAGCTTCTTAAATAACACCAATGGTTGATACAAAACTTCTGAAAAGGAGTTTGATTCTTTCCCCTTGCACATGATGACATTCAGTGTTTTATCATTAGCTGTACTTGTTCAATTTTTTTCATTTTATTTAGATCTGAAAATTCATTTAATCAAGAGACTCTCTTCTTTAGCCAATGGCTATCAGGGCCAAATATAGAATAGATTGTGCCAAGTTTAGAACCTATTCAAAATTCATGGGTATGAAATTTCAACCTGAGCTCAAACCTTTTGATGTCTGAGTTAATTTACATTTGGTGAAGAATAATTTCCAGGTTTCAAAAAGGGAAAACAAAACAAAAGAAACTTTCTGTGGAAGCATATTTCAAGGCTTCTAGGATATTATATATCTCAACAACAAAAAATTACACTGATGTTTTAAGAGAAAGCCAGTCAAAAACATGGATTAAATTGCCATCAAAGGAAAGAAAACGTTTAAAATTAAGAGGGAATAGGACTTTAGAAAAACATGCTGATATTGTCAAAACCCAAAAGTTTGGAAGAAAATGAATAAATCCAAACACATCCTTAAAACAAATGTCATTTTTTTTCTAACCAAAATTAATCATCACTGATTTATCCCCCTACTGCCTCTGATTTATGGATGTGAAAATTGAGACAGTAGTCCCCGGAATATCCAATGCCACTTGGAGATCAAGGGGTCAGCTGTGAGATGGTAATGTCACTCACTCTTGTTTCAGAGTGTGGGAGGGGAGGCTGGTGTAGCGGTTTACCTGTAAGTCCTAGCCATGGTGATCTGGAATCATGGTGAACTTATACAATCCTCTGGACTACTGTTCCCAGCGAAGAGCAAGAGAAACACGATGGTCTTCCAGCAAACTGAAATTTTGAGTTTCATACTCACTAGGTATTATAGAGTATACTCTTTATATCTCTGTATAGTGGCCTAAAGGCATGCAATATATGCAAACTTGACTATTAGTGCTGTCGAATATTTAAAGTGAAAAGAGAGAGCGAACAGAGAACAAAAAAATAATAATAATTGCAGGTGATTTCAGTTAGCATTTTACTCTGTGAGCATGAGATGGGAGGCAAATCCCTTCAGCTTCAGGGACCTCTAGTCCCATGTAACTTTCTTAGTGAGAACATCTTTCTGCACTGAAAGTAATTCTAGTGATTAAATATACAGATACGTGTTTTTGTATAAAGTGGCCCCTTAGGGCAAGGAACAACTACAGCTACAGCTCAACGAAAGAAATGGTAATTTATTTTCCAAAGATAACTGTGATGGATTCACTGGAAAATTGTACATTTGCTTGCAATGTGACCTCTTTCTAAGATTTTTTTCAAGAGGAAATTTGATATTATGTAAATTATTTTTTATGCCCTAACTTTAGAACTTAGCCACTGCATAAAGTGAAATTCCATTATTACCCACCTGCAGAAGCCCAGGAACTGAGTGAAAACAGGAAATTCAGACAGGTAGGAAATTATATCTGTGGCATAGTACCATCAACTAATGTTAGTGTTCAATGGAAAACATTACAGAGAAAAGGAAGGCAGAGCTGGTTATGAAACAAACATCGGCAAGAGGCATGCTTTGCAGAACGCTGGTTTCCTATACCTAGAGGACAGACTTGGGTGTAGAAAAGAGAACTGTAATGGTAGGAAACAAATGAAGGAGAAAGACTGTGCAGCTATGACAAATGAAGGGAAATTGGGAATGTGGGAGGGATAAGTGAACTATGCCAAATACATAGGCTCAATATGAAGGAATCATCATGTTGGGTATTCACATAATTGTTTAAGTATTTGACTTGCTATCAGTGATCATAGTTACTGGTTCTCATGAAAATTTACAGACCCTGAATCTGGAAATTAGTTACGAAAGTGAGCAGTAATTGATATAGAAAGAACACAGAATTTGGTGTCAGATTCTGAAAGATCCTTTCTTCCTGGGGAAAATGGTTGTAACAATAGTGCATAGCCCATTGGATTTTTAAAAGGCTTAAATGAGATATGACAAAGTTCATACCACAGCGCTTGGCAAATGGAACGTGTAAAAGCCTAATCTTTATTTGGGAGCATTCAGAAATTCTCTAAATGTAGTTGTGTCTGTCAGATCTTAATGATCTTGTAATAACACTCCATCTTCCTGGATATGAAAAATAAGGGCTGCGTGTAAAGCTTTGAAGTAAAAAAGACTGGAACTGCATTCACTTCCATATCTATAGCTCCCTGATGTCCTTGAGATGACAGCTCAATCTAACTTTCATAGTTTTTGTGAGAATTAAATTAGGTAATAAATACATTGAAAGAACTTAACACATGGTTTTCACTCAGAATCTTGGTTCCTTTCTCTTTCTTTGTTTTTGTAATATCTCAAACAGATTCAGTACCATTAAAACTTTTAGAATCACTTCTACTTATGAGGTGAAGTTCTGAATTGTATTTTTAAACTTCATAATGACCTGAAATAGTTCTAATTAGCAAACTTTAAAATAGTTTTTGAATTTATAGCAAGGTCTAGACATCTGGCAATATGATTTCAAATATGCTCTGTCTTTTTACCTCTGAGATTCAGTTTGACAATTATATATATGAACTAGGATTCTAGGATTCAAGAATAAAGATAATTATTTTTGTTAGCTTTCTTGAGGTGTGATTTACCTATAATAAGATTCATCAATGTAAAGTATGTAATTCAATGAATTCTGACAAATGTAAATAGTCATCCAGCCACCACCCCTGTGATGTTTTAGAATATTTTCATCATTCCCTGGTACCCCCTTTGTAGTCAATGCCCTTGTGCCAAACCCTGGTCTCGGGCAATCACTGATTACCTTTCCTTTCACTACTCTTCTGCCTTTTTGAAAATTTTATACTAATGGAAAGTCTGTAATCTTTGGTGTCTAGATTATTTTCTACTTAGATTATATTTTTGATTTTCACCCAAGTACGTGAAAGTATCATTAGTGTGTACCTCTCTATCGATGATTAGATAATCCCATTTATCACTACACTACAATGTTTATCCATTCACAAGTTAATGGACATTTGGGTTTACTCCATCTTTTGGTTGTCATTACCATATCATTGACTATATTCCCTATGCTTTATTTTACATCCCCATGACTATTTTGTAACTACCAATCAGTACTTCTTAATCCCTTCCTCTTTTTAACCCATCCCCTCAACCCCATTCCATCTGGCAACCATCAAAGTGTTTTCTATATCTATGAGTTTGTTTCTGTTTTATTTGTTCATGTTGTTCTTTAGATTCCACATATAAGCAAAATCACATTGCATCTGTCTTTCTCTGTCTGGCATAGTTCACTCAGCACAATTCCCTCCAGGTCCATCCATGCTGCCGCAGATGGCAAGAACCCATTCCCTGCCATGGTCAAGCAATATTCCATTGTATATATGTACCGAGGACCTCCTCTTTATCCATTCATCTGTTGATGGACATCCAGGCTGCCTCCACATCTTGGCCATTGTAAATAATGCTGTAATGAACATATGGATGTACATGTCCCACTGAAGTAACATTTTGGGTTTTTTTGGGTACATACCCAGAAGTGGGATTATTGGGTCCTTCTGTGTCTCTTTTTATATAGCCTTTAAGTCTATTTTGTCTGGTATAAGTATTGTTACCCCAGCTTTTTTTGTTTTGTTTCCATTTTCACAAAATATTTTTTCCCATCCCTTTCCTTTCAGTCTGCGTGTGTCTTTCAATCTGAAGTGAGTCTCTTATAGGCAGCATATGTAAGGGTTTTGTTTCCTTATCCATTCAGCCCTCTTATGTCTTTTGATTAGAGCATTGAGCCACTTACATTGAAAGTAATCATTGATAGATATGTAATATTTGCCATTTTATTATTTGTATTTTTTATTTTTTATTTTTTTTCATCGTAAAGAAGTCTCTCTAACATTTCTTGTGATACTGGTTTGGTGGTCATGAACTTTTTAAGCTTTTTCTTCTCTGAGAAGCACTTTATTTCTCCTTCGATTTTAAATGATAGTCTTTCAGGGTAGAGTAATCTTGGTTGTAGATCCTTGCTTTTCATCATTCTGAATATTTGGTGCCAATACATTCTTGCCTGCAAAGTTTCTGTTGAGAAATCAGTTCCCATCTTATGGTAGCTCCCTTATAAGTTACTAGTTGCCTTTCTCTTGCTGCTTTTAGGATTCTCTCTTTGTCTTTAACCTTTGCTATTTTAATTATAATGTGTCTTGATGTGGGTCTGTTTTGTTTATTTTGTTTGGGACTCTTTGTGCTTCCTGGGTTTGCACTGTGTTTCCCTGAAAATAAGGCCTAGCTGGGCAATCAGCTCGAATGCATCTTTTGGAGCAAACATTAATAGAAGATCTGGTCTTATTTTACTATAATGTAAGACAAGGTCTTACATTATATTATATAAGACCGGTTCTGACTGGTTTTTTGTTGTTGTTGTTGTTGTTTTTATGGTTTCTTTGTCCTTTTTTGATGCTTGCACTCTTTGTTCAAGTTCTCACTAAGTTCCTTGAGCATCCTCATAACCATTGTTTTGTATTCTGTATCTGGTAGGTTGCTTGGCTGCATTTTGTTTAGTTCTTTTTTCTGGAATTTTCTCCCGTTCTTTCATTTGTGATGTGTTTTTTTGTTTCCTCATTTTTGCTGCCTCTTTGTGTTTGTTTCTATGTCTGAGTTATATCTGCTATGTGTCTTGGTCTTGGCCAGGTATCCTTATGTAGTAGGTGCCCTTGGGGTCCAGTAGCACAGTCTTCCTGGTCACCTGTGCCAGGTGTTCCAGGAGTGTCCCTTGTGTGGGTTGTGTGTTCCCTCCTGTTAAAGCTCAAGACTTGATTGCTATTGGCATGTCAGTTGTGGGATTGGCCCTCAAGCTGACTGGCTGTGGGGTTTGGCCATGTCCACAGCTTATGGGCTGCTGTGCAGGGGGCTTATTCCACTGAGATTTGCCCTAGCAGCTCTGGTGCCTGTTGAGACCACCCATTGTGTGTGCCTCTTGTGGCACTAATTGGGTGGTGCTCTGCTGTGGTCTGAAGCTGGCCTCCAAGTATGTTGGTTCTGGGGCCTCTTGAGAGGAGGTCCAATGCTGACTCAGGTCAGCCACTGCTTGTGATCAGTTGAGGACTACCTGGTAGGAGCCACAAAGCTATCTGCAGTTGTTCACTGCCTGTGCTAAACCTGGAGGCACATAGGAGAGGCCATGCTGGAAACTGAGAGTGGCTGTCATGATTACTGAGTCTGGGGTAGTTCTACAAAAGCCAGGACACCCTGAGGCCTGCTGTTGTCTGCTGGCTATCTTAAGTTTCACCTGCTGGGTGCACAAGTTGGGCGAGGCAGGGTTTTAGGGAGTCACTAGAGAGGGAAGAGAGGTTAGTGTAAATTGTGGCTTGGTGCCAGTGCCGAGCCTGGGGCTACTCAGCAAAAGTCTCAGAGCACACTGAGGCCTGTCACTGCCTGCCAGGTCCCACAGATACAGGTAGTTTTCCAAGAAAGAGTGCAATGCAGGCAGGGCTTGATGCTTGCTGAGAAATGCTTCTGGCATTGGGGAGTTTGGTAGGGTAGAATCCCAGGGTAGTCAGCAGGGTGGAGCTAGCAGAGCTCACCAGACCAATTCAGATTCATATTTGGCTCTGATGGGGGAAGGCTCAGCATTGGATAGATTGTGCCCACCTTCTAGCTGCACAGGAGAAAAGCCCCATACAGGAAATATGGCAATTTTCCCTCCAGTCCTCCTTCCAAAGCCGCACAGCTCAGTCTCTCTCCATATGTCTCCAACGCTCCATGAGTCACAGTCCCTTGGCCAGAGCCCAGGGTGTCTATGAGCGAGTGAGGCTGTGCATGGGCCCTTTAAGAGAACATCTAGATTACCCACAGACTTCTGTCTCACTGGGATGATCGGAATTCCTGCTGTTTTCACAGCCAGATATTGTGGGGGCTCCTCTTCCCTGCACCAGTGCTTTGCGCTGGGGAGCTTGGTGTAGGGCTGGGATGCCTCACTCCTCTGTGGCTGAGATATTCCTTCCGATTCTCAATCCTCACATGTTTGGGGCTGGCCTTTCCGCATCTTTGCGCCTCCTACCAGTCTTGACATGGCTTCTTCTTTATGACCTGAGTTTTAAAACTTCTGTTCAGGTAGTCTCCAGATGGTTCTCCAGGTTGAGTGTTCTATAATTTAATTGTAATTTTAATGTGTTCATGCAAGGAGGCAGGGACAGCATTTATCTACTCCACCATTGTGGATCTCCTCAAACTGATTTTTAAAATGCTTTTTCTGTTTTGCATTTTCACCATCAATGCAGAATAGTTTCAGTTGCTCCACCTCCCTCACAACACTTAGGGTTTTCAGTCTTTTTATTTTAGCCATTTCTAATGAATGTATGTGGAATTGCACTGTGGTTTTTATTTACATTTTGCTAATAACTAATGATGTTGAGCATATTTTGATGTGCTTATTTGCAATCCACATATCTTTTTTGATAGAGTGTTTGTTCTTTTTTTATTAGGTTTTTTGTCTTATTGAGTGTAAGGATACTTTATATATTCTGAATAAAAGTATTTTATCATAGGCTATATATTTTGCAAATTATCTATCTGGTTTGCCTTTTATTTTCTTGATAGTATCTATTGAAGGGTAAAGTTTCTGATTTTGATGAAGTATAATGCATTAAATTTTCTTTTATATTTCATGCTTTTTTTGTCCTATTTAAGAAAGCTTTGCCTAATCAAAAGTTTCACAGTTTTCTTTTTCTATGGTTTCTTCTAGAGATTTTATAGTTTTAAGATTTTTATTTATGTCTATGATCTATTTTGAGCTATTGTATGAGGTAAAGTTTACTGTTAATTTATTTTAATACAGAGGTAAACTCATGCCAACACAATTTGTTGAAAAAAAAAATCCCTTTCAAATTGACTTATTTTGGCACGTTTGTCAACCATTAATTGTCAATATATGTCTGAATTTATTTCTGGACTTCCTGTTTTGTCAATCTGTATGTCATTATGACCGTACCATACTGTCTTACTTACTGTAGCTGTAGAGTAGTTATTGAAATCAGATAGTGTGAGTCTTTTCACTTTGTTCTTCATGTTCAAAACTAGTTTGTCTATTCTGGATCCTGGTTTCCATATGAATTTTAGCATTAGCTTGCCAATTTTTACAAAGTAGTCAGTTGGGATTTTGTTTGGGAATGCATTGAATTTATAGATCAATTTGGAGAAAACAGATCTTAAAAATGTAACATCTTCTGATCATGAAAATGACATAGCTCTACATTTGTTTGTCTTCTTTAATTTGTGTCAGCAATGTTCTACGGTTTTAAGTGAATATAGTTTATACATATTTTGTTAAATGTATTCATATTTATTTCATGTTTGATGCTATTGTTAATGTATTTAAAACATTTTTAAATTTTGATCGTTTGTGGCTAATATATAGGAACATAATTGATTTTTATATAGTGACCTAGTATCCTACTAAACTCACTTATTATGTCTATGAGCCATTTTCGAAATTCCTTAGGATTTTTTTTTTTTTTACATAGGTGAATGTGTCCTCTGGGAATAAAGACAGTTTGAATTTTTCCTTTCCAACATGTATTTTATTTTTATTAATTAACTTATTTATTTATTCTCTTGCCTTTGTTGCTCTGGAGATGATTTATAGCAAAATGTTGGAATGGAAATAATTTAGAGTAATAATTTGCCTTATTCTTTATCTAAGAGGGAAAGCATTCACTCTTTAACTGTTAAGTATTATATTAACTGTAGGTTATTTGTAGAATGCCTTTATCAAGTTGAGAAAGTTCCCCTTTATTCCTAATTTGCTGGAAATTCTTTTATCATGGATTAATGTTAAATTTTATCAAATTCATTATATGAATCTTTTGGGTTGTCATAAAACTCCTAATATGGGGAATTACATTGATTGATTTCCAAATGTTAAACCTACCTTGAATTACTAGGATGGATTCAAATTGCTAAATTTTTATTGGTGATTTTTGCACATGTGTTCATGAGGGATACTGTTCTGTTGTTTTCCCATAATTTCTTTCTTTTGGTATCAAGGAAATGCTGATCTCATCAGTGAGATGGGAAGGTTCTTTCCTGTTATATTTTCTAGAAAAGTTTACACAGAATTTGAATTATTTCTTATTTAAATGTTTTAAAGAATTTTCTAGTGAAGCCATCTGTGCCCAGAGTTTCCCTTTGGGGAAGTTTAAAAATTCTGAATTCAATATCTTTAATAGATACAGGCTTTTTAGGTTACCTATTTGTTTTGTGTTAAACTTTGATAGTTTGTATCTTCTAGGAATTTACCTATTTCATCAAGTTGTTGGACTTCTTTCATAAAATTCTTCACAGTTTTCATTTATTAAATTTTTAACATATGCAGGATTTATAGTGATGTCCTTTCTCTTGTTCTAGATATCTGTGAATTGCATCTTTGTTCTTCCTTCTCAGCTTCCTAGAGGTTTATCCAGTTTCTAATCTTTAGAACTAGCTTTTGATTCATTTGTTACCTACTTTATTTTGTTTTGTGTTTCATTGATTTATGCTCTTTTATTTAAATATCTCCTTCTTTCTGCTTGCTTTGGTATTAACTTGCACCATTTTATCTACTTCCTGAATGTGGAAGTACAAATAATGAGATATTTCTTCTTTACTAATGTAGGCATTTGATGCTATAAAGTCTCTTATGAATACCACTTTAGCTGCATCCCACAAATTGTATGTTATGTGTGCATTTTCATGAAGTTCAAATGTTTTCTAATTACCTTTTAATTTTTTCATTGAGCTATGGTTTATTTAAAAATATATCACTTAATTTTCAAATGTTAGAGGATTGTCCATGTACATTGGTATTATTGACTTCTAAATTATATTTTCACCAGATAATACAATTTGTATTGCTAATTTGTATTACTAATTTCTTTAAAATTTATTGATGCTTGTTTTATGGCCAAGGATATGGTCTATTTTGGTATGTGTTCTGGGTGCACTTGAAAATAATGTCTATTTCATACAGTGTTTAATAAATGTCATGTTAATTGATTGTGTTGTTCAAGTCTTTTATATTTATACTGATTTTCTGTCTACTTGTTCTATCAATCATTGATGGAAATTTTGAATTCTCTAACAACAAACTTTTGGATTTGTCTCTTTTCACTTTCGATTCTATTAGTTATTGGCTTACTGTATATTACATTTCTGTTATTAAGTACATATATTTTTAAGACTGTTATGTCCTTTTGACAAAGTGACAATCTTTATTATTATGAAATGATCTTCTCTCTCCTAGCTAATATTATCTGCTTTAAAATCCACTTTGTTATGTATTAATATAGCCATGCTACCTTTCCTTTCATTTGTGGTTATATGGTATATTTCTTTCCATTCTTTTACTTTTAGCATTTGTCTGTTTTTTCGTTTGTTTGTTTTACTAAAACAAGTTTAATGTAGACAGCATAAAATTAGATCTTTCTTTTTTATTCATTTGGAAGTCTGTGCTTTTTTTGAAATTTTGAGAACACTTACATTTAGTGTGACTGTATCAATATGATTGTGTTTAAAAATGGAGCATCTTGTTACATGTTCTTTATTTTATTTTATTTTTTTTGTAGCTTGTCCCTCTTTCTTTTGGATAAATTAAATATTTTTGTAATTCCATTTTATCTCCTTTGTTGACTTATTATTTGTATGTTTTGGTTTTGTTTCTTAGTGGTTGCTCTAGGGTTTGTAATATTTATCTCATGTTTAACATTTTACATCACTGCACATCAGAGTAAGACCCATACAAAAGTACACTTCTATTTAACTCCGTCTTGGCAATATTACAAATAATATTTTTGTTGCAAGTTACATATAAACCTCATTATAGTTCTTGTTATTATTATTGCTTTGAATAATCATTTACCTTTTCAAGGAATTAAAAAAAATGAGAAAAGTGTCTTTTATATTTACCTATATATTTACTTATTCCTGAACACTTTCTTTTGTATAGATCTAAATTTTTATCTGATATCATTTATTTATGCCTGAAGGACTTCCTTTAGTGTTTGTGGTAGTGCTGGTCTTCTTGTGGTGATCTAGCTCAACTTGTTTATGACAGAAAAAGCCTTTATTTGGTCTTGGATTTTAAAGATTTTTACTTGGTATAGAATTCCTGGTTAACAGTTATTTTATTATTATTAAATCTATTGAGGTGACAATGGTTAGTAAAACTATACAGGTTTCAAGTATACATTTCTATAATACATCATTTATATATCATATTTTGTGCTCACCACCCAGAATCAGTGCTCCTTCCATCACCATCTATTTGACCCCCTTTACTTGGATAAAGAAGGTATGGTATATATACACAATGGAGTACTAGTCTGCCATAAGAGAAGATGACATACTGTCATTTACGACAACAGGAATGGCTCTTGAGGTTATTATGCTAAGTGAAATAAGTCAGGCAGAAAAAGTTGAGAACCATATAACTTCATTCACATGTGGGTTATAAAACTGAGAGCAACAAAGGAACAAGACAAACAAACAAAGAAACAAAAACTCATAGACAAAGTTTAGTGGCTGCCAGAGGGTAAGTGGGGAGGGGAGAGTGATAGAAGAGGCTTGACAGTTATTTAAAGAGTTCACTGCATTTTCTTCTGACTTTCATTCCTTCTAATGTGAAGTCTCCTTTCACTGTCATCTTTGTCTCTCTGGTTGTAGTAAAGATTTTTTCTTTATCATTTGTTTTGAAAACTTGGTTGTTTTATGTCCTGCTGAGGATTTCTTTATGTTTCTTTTGCTTGGGGTTTCTTGACTATCTTGGTTCTGTATGTTTATGGCTTTCTTCAAATGTAGAAAATTTTCTGTCATCGTTATTTCAAATATTTTTTGCTTCCCCACCCTAAATTCTTTCAGGGGCTCCAATTACACAGATATTAGAATGTGTGATATGGTCCCACATAGTTATTGATGCTCTATACATCATTTAAGTCTATTTAATCGCTATTTCATTGTGGATAGTTTCTATTGATGGGTGTTTTGCTTCCTCAACTTTTTTCTTCTACAGTGTCCAAACTGCTGTTAATTTTACTATTCATATATTGTATTTTTCATCTATAAAAATTAGTTTTGTATTTTTTTATGTCTTTCATTTCTGTGTTTTAACATGCTTATCTGTCAATTCTATCATTCATGTCATTTCTGAGACTATTTCTATTGATTGTTTCTTTGTCCTGGTTATGGGTCATATTTTCCTGCTTCTTTGCATGATTGGTTATTTTTCACTGGATGAAAAAAATCTGAATTTCACATGGTTGGGTGTTGAGGTGTTTTTTTTAATATTCTTTTAAATATTTTGGGCATTTGTTTTGGAATCTAGTTATTTAGAACCAGTTTCATCTTCTTGAAATGTGTTTTTTTTTTAATTAGTTTCAAGTGTACAAAACAATGTAATAGTTAGACATTTCACCCCTCACAAAGTGATAACCCCAACCCCCTAATCCATTATCTATTAAAATTCCATTGACTCTATTCCCTATGCTGTACTCCATTTCCTGTGAATATATATATATATATATAATTACAGTTGACATACAATATTATTCAGCTTCAGCTTCAGGTGTACAGTGCAGTGGTCAGGCATTTACACCATCCGTGAAGTGGTCTCCCTAATAAGACAAGTGCCCATCTGACCCTACAAAATCTTTACAACGTTATTGATTATATTCCCCAAACTGTCTTTCATATCCCCTGTGGCAATATTGTAGTTACTAATTTGTGCTTTCTAATGACCTCTCTTTCTCCCTCATCCCCACCCCATCTAGCAACCATCAGTTTCTCTTCTGTACCTCTGAGACTTTTTCTGTTTACTTTGCTCATTTATTCAGTTCTTTAGATTCCACATATAAGTGAGATCATATGGTATTTGTCTTTCTCCGTCTGACTTATTTCACTTAGCACAATGTTCTCTAGGTCCACCCATATCATTGCAAATGGTAAGATTTCTTTCTTCTTTATGGCTGCGTAATACTCCATTGTATAAATGTACCACAGTTTCTTAATCCAGTCATCTACCTATGGGCATTTCGGTTGTTTCCATGTCTTGGCTATTGTGTATAGTGCTGCAATAATCATAGGGGTTATTATATTGTTTTGAATTAGCCAATAAATTAGACAATCTGGAAGAAATGGATACATTTCTAGAAGCATACAATCTTCCAAGACTGAATCAAGAAGAAACAGAAACTCTGAACAGACCAATTACTACCAAAGAAATTGAATCAGTAATCAATAAGCTCCCAACAAACCAAAGTACTGGACCAGATGGCTTCACAGGTGAATTTTAGAAAACATTCAAAAAAGAATTAACACCTATTCTCCTCAAACTATTCCCAAAAATCCAGAAGGAAGGAAGACTCCCAAGCACATTTTATGAGGCCACTATTACTCTGATCCTAAAACCAGACAAAGACATTACAAAAACAGAAAACTACAGTCCCTAATGAACACAGACGCAAAAATCCTCAACAAAATACTTGAAACTTGCTTATTAAGTTTGTCAAGGAAGTCCAGAAAAACCTTTAGTCCAGGATAAATTTGTCTGTACCATGAAAGAAATACCCTGTTGAGGACCACATCTGTGCCCTGTGTGTTAGGAGGTTATTTCAGTTCAGGGTTGTAGGTATCAGAAGCAGCTCACTGGCTTTCTATGAGTGCTAGAGTCTTCTGTCTTCTGCCTCCTCTTTTTCCATGGCACTTCTGTGATACTCTGGATATATATGCTCTTACTGGAAAATTTGCAAAATTTGAATATGATCATATGATCTGTGGGTTAGATAATAGTAATGTAATAATGTTAAATTACTTGATTTTGATAATTGTACTGTGGTTGAGTTAAGTGAATATTCATATTTTTTGGAAATACTTGCTGACGTATTTCGGGGTATGGGGCATGATATATGCAACTTTTTTCCAAACAATTTAAGAAACTACACACATGCACACAAACACAGGTACACATACATAGCAGAAGCAAACAAATGATACATCAAATTGAACACAATGTAAGTAATTGTGAATCTGGGAAAAGGGTATATATACATCAATTCTTTGTATCAGCCTTGTAAATTCTCTGAAAGGTTGAAATTGTAAGACAACAACTATTACCAAAAGTGAATTGGCTTAAACACACAGAATTATTTCTCCTTATACCTGGGTGTACACTGCTTAGCCTCTTGGGAGAGTTAATGGGTTTGATCAAAACATAGAGAAAGTGGAATGATTTGTAATTCCCTCTTGATAGCTTCCCTTTTCCAAATTAAATTCAGCCACAAACCAGCAGCTCTCTGATGCCAGGGCTGATATGAAAGTAGCTTATCTTTGTCAGTCAAGGAGACAGTTTGCTACATGCCTACGTGTCACTCCCCATTACCAATGGCATGAAACTGACACCAAAAGAGAAGAGGGCATTTGAAATAGCAACGCTTTCTTCCTTGAGTCATTCATCATAAGCTTTAGTAGCAAAATGTTCCCAAACTCTTAGTGTAGTCTCATGAAACCAGAGCTGACTTCTTGCTAAATTCCAGTATTAGTCACAGTGCTGTGGTCACGGTGCTTTTTTTGCTTTTTGTTTAATAAAAAATTTCTCATGACTGTAACAATTTATTTTTGGTGGAGGCAGTAGAGGTTGGGATGAGGGGAGAAGAAAAGGGAACAATTGTTTGTCACCCTCCATTACGGATGACCACAGAAGGCCCTAGAGGGGAAGAGGTTCTCTCAGAAAGTGGTGCTAGTTGTCAAACTTGTTCAAGCAGGAACAATCTGGGCAGTGTTACAAATGAATGAAAACTTTTCGGCAAGGTTGTGTGTGGGTATCGGGTTGGGGGAACCATGTGAAAGGTAAAACAACCCACCGTGAGTTGCTCCCAGCTTCACTCACCTAGTCCTGGTTACAGACAACTCCTCTTGCCTTTGCTTGTTATTAGTGAAGAATACATGATCTCCATGTCTTGTCCAGATGATTAATGGGAATGCTGCTACAGGGGTAAATGCTGCTTCCTCCCATGCATCCTTGGCATCAAGTAGCACCTGCTCGGATAACATGGAGTGTTATCTTACAATCAGTAGATGAAGTTGGGGTGAACCGGAGTGAGCGTCCCTGACTAATGATAATGTTTAACAAGGCAAGAAGCTGAGCTGCAAGAGGGATGCTGGAGCATCATATGTTTGGTTTCTTTGATCAGTTTGAATATGACCTGGGTCAGAATCACAGATTGTTACTACCTGCAGATCATCCCATAAAAATTGTCCTCCTAACATATCAACTTTTTCTTCAGGAATACACTTAACAGTTCCAGATAAGTTGATAAAGCTACTATTCACAGGATTTGCCCAAATAAAATTACTCTCTCATGCTATGCCCCATGTTCCAATTGTCCTTATGGCGACTCTTGGCTCATCAACCCTCCCCTTAGAGTTAGTCTTGTTATAAGCCATAACTTGAGGTTTAAGATTGATCTCTGTACCTGTGAAGGTTTAAAGAGAAGTGGTTGAATACTGACCTACATAACGTAACATCATTTTTGTAGTCTTGTCAATCTATCAACCTATTTTAGAGATGAGGTATCTGAGGTAGACACTGAAAAGATAAGCAATTTGCCTCAAGCAAACAGGTGGATTCAAGACCAGCTCTGCATGACTCCACAACTTTGTTACCCAGTGTGGAGGCACAAATCTCCTGTCCTACCTCTGTCCTTCTCACAAAAACCCATCCCTGAATCCCACCTTTCCTTCATTCAACATAGCTATCTTAAATACTTTGTATGTCAGGCACTGGGACAAGTGTTAGAAATACAATACTAATGAGATTTAATATGATTGCTGCTTTCAAAAAGCTCACAATGTAAAAGGGGGCATCAAAATAAACAAACACATATAATTACAGAGTTTGATAAGTTTTATGAAAGGAAAAATGCATGATAATATGACAGAAAATACATGTGTAGGGAGGTGGTCTTCTTGTAACTTCGTTAGACAGGCTCTCTGAGCTGAGGTAGACACCGAAAAGATAAGCAATTGAGCTGCGGACATTGAGACCTGAGACTTTAAGGATGGGAAGAAGGAAGTCATACAAAGCCCTGAGCTATGAGCATTCCCAGCCAAAAGACCAGCAAGGGTAAATGCCCTGAAGCAAAGAAGATAAAGTCTGTTTATGGAAATGAAATGAGGCCAGTTGGGTAAGCACAGAAAAAGGCAGAGAAAGGCATAAGATGATAACATTCTGCTCCCAGATTCAATGCTCGGTTTTTTCCCCTCACAATCAAACAACTCTCTGTGACACCAGCTGAGTGTCCTATAATTCACCCCAGTTCTGACACTATGTACCTGAAGATAGCATTGGGTCCCACAGGTTAAGTGCTCATCCCTCCAAAATTGTGGACCCCCACCTTTAGACATCAGTAGTAAGCCCAGACTGTCACCTGTGCTTCTGACCCACTGGGTTATAGATCAGAGGAGGTTCCAACAACTCTGCCCTTATGATTGATTACTATGCTAGAGCAGCTCACAGAACTCAGTAAACCCATTTACTTATTGATCATTGGTTTGTTATGGAAGGACATAACTGACGAACAGTCACATAGAAGAGATGCATAGGGCAAGGATTGGGGAAAGAGCACTGAGTTTCCATGCCCTCTCCAGGGTGCCACTTTCCCCAAGCTCCACAAACTTTCCCAAGCTCCACATGCTCTCCAAACCCCATCCTTTTGGGCTTTTAGGGAGGCTTCATTAGATAGGTGTGATTGATTAAATCATTGGCCACTGGTGGTTGAAATCAATCTCCAGCCCCTCTCCCCTCCAGGGAAGTCAGGGAATAAGACTGAAAATTCCAGTCCTCCAATCACATGGTTGGTTTCCTGGCAACCAGCCCTTATACCTAGGTGCTTTCCAAAAATCACTTCATTAACATAACAAAAGACAAATCCCAAGAGTTTTAGGAGCTCTGTGCCAGAAATAGGAACAAAGAACAGATATGTATTTCTTATTATAAATCACAGTATCACAGATGGGATTTCAAGTGTGAGGCTGAGCAAAATCATGGAGACCCTTACAAGATTTGATGGCACTCCAAGGGCAGCAGGCAGGCACCACTGATCATGGCACCAAAAGCTCCAATGAGTCCCAAGGTTTAGTTCTTCACTGCCAGAGAACCTTCAGTGTTGCTTTGAGCTGGTTTTGACTTTCAATTACACCTTCTCTTGCTGATTTTAAGACTTTCAAGGATAAATTACTGTTAGTTAATTAAACCATCTTTGCTACTTCCCAAGCAGTCTCCATGACTAATTGTAACCTCAAATATTTTTACAACTTCTGATTTGGTTTCAGTTCCCATGGAGTCTGTCGCAGTGACACCAGGGTGAAGAGCATGAGTTAGAGAGAATTTCAGTAGGTTGCTGCCTCTACTCCCTTCTCATACTTTGTGCTTCATTTAATCAATTAATTAAGATAAAAATCTTTGTCACATGGACCATGCACTTTCAGACCTCTATGTCTTTTGCATATCTTTGCACACTCTTCTTTATAAAATACCATTTTCTACACTTTGATTATTTGGCATTCTTCAAAACTAAGTCTCTTATCAGGTCCCTTTATTTGAGAAAGAATTACTCCAGCTAACTCTGTTCTTTTTATGTACTTCTATTACTTCCTGTATGAAATTTCAATTATTTACACACACTGTTCATGCCCTCCAATAATGCCTGAGTTCTTTGAGGCTATTGAACTTGTCTCATTTGTCTTTGCATCCCCAACGTTTAGCTCAGTGCCTAATACCAAGTAGACTTTCAATAAATGCTAAATGAAATGAATGTCTAGTGGAAGTTCATACTCAGCCATTAACTCAGGATTGTGATGTGTGGTCTTAAGGGAGTCATTTCCCTTCTCAGGGGCCTCAGTGAATTATGTAATTTGTAATACTGTATTTTAGTGGATTAGATACTTAGTAATAACAATAACTGAGTACTTACCTTGACTGTTTACTCCATGCAAGCTCTGTACCAGGTGCTTTATATGCATTATCTTAATTGATCCTTATGTCAGCTCCATGAAGTAGTTGTAGGTATCATTCTCATTTGACAGTTCGGAAACTGAGATGCAGGGATGAAAAGTGATTTATGCAATGTCACACAAGATAATAGAGATTAGAAGGTTCAAAACGAGTCTGTTAGACTCCAAGGCCCATGCTCTCAAGTGGCCTGCTGAATTGTTTTCAACTCTGGATTCCTGCATAAAGGTGACAGTGATGAGGTCTCCTCTCCCCGCTTCTTTCTGACAATGCCCAAAGCCACTGTATGTGGTTATCTTTTAGTTATATGTTGGCTTGTTTGTTTTTGTTGTTTAGTTTCTTTGTTTATCATGATGATTAAGAAAGTGGAGTCTATGCCAGGCTGAGGTGAGGCTCATACGAGTTATGAGTCTTTAACAAGTTGTTCTGAAAATTGATTCTAAAGTGAACTTTTGGGGAAGGATGAATTCCACTGTTAGGACTGCTCCATCTGCTAAGAGAATCACAAAAGACTGGCAGTGCATTGGGAAAGGACGCTGGTTTGAGACTCCAGAGACTCAGGGTGCTGGGGGTGAGGGTAGTGAGACGAGGTAGCTGGAATCGAAGACTTGAGGGTAGAGGGCTCAACAGCAAAATGTAACGAATTTAAAACCCAGACTTTGAAACAAAAATAATTCAACTGGAACATGATTATATTTAACAAGTGGAGATTTAACATTGTGCCTCTGCAATTTAATACTGGGGAGCAAGCGTGGCTCAAGTTACAAATCTCACAGAAATGATTGTGGCAGCCTGGGACACAGAGACACCCAGGTGGGAAGAATCTGTCACCAGAAATGGCCAAGCCAGGCAGCACTTGATGGGCGTCCTGGTTGTGGGTCTGTCTTGGAAGTTGTGTCCACATCAGCCACCTTAGGGAGGACACAGGTCATGGAGCAGGAGGATGCACATGGGGCCCCACACATGCATTTTGTAACATATCGATGGCATGGGGCTCTGTGATTCATAGGCTCAAGCTGAGGGCAGCTGAGTTATGTACGGTGGAGAGGTGGATAGGGAAAATGGAAAACTCACGTATGAATCAATGCAGAAAGCTCTGTATCTTCTAATTCCTGTCCTACCACCAAACAACCAGCACTGCCATAGAGGTCAGACACCAAACCAAAGGTCTAGTTAGAAGAGTTAGCTGAATCCTAGGCAGTCTCCCCACTACTCTCTTCATTTTTTCTCTGATCCTCCCCAGGCAGCCGAAGGCCATTCCAAAAGCTCTTCCTTGTTTGATTCTTGAAGGTCTGCTGCTGCTTCAGCTGACTGTCTGAAGGATCAAAGTTTGTCTATCACCCCTTGGTTTACTGTGCACTTTCACACACATTATTTCCTGGCAATCCTGAGACACGTTATTATTATTATCCCCATTTTATACATGAAGAAACTGAAGCTCAGAGAAAATCAGTGATTTACCCAAGGTCACAGGCTAAACACTCTCATTGTTAGGAAAGAATCCTAATTATTTAACTCCAAATATTTATGGTTATTGTTTTCTTTTATTGTGGTTAATATTGACGTTTAGGGTTACTTCCCAAGCAAAGCCTGTATCATTTTGTATCCTTTGCAAAATCAACTCTGCCCTATTTCTAACAGAGAGAATTAGCTGTGTCTTCAAGCCTCAACAAATTTTACATTTAATTTGTTATGTGATAATTCTAAGTTCTGCAGTTAATTTCTCTCCACAAGAACACTTTCATTAGGGTGACCGTAAAATTTGTTGTCCAAGTTGGGATACATTTGAGATTAAAAAGAGCAAAAAAAGTAATATGATTTTGAATTATTTATTAATTGAATAATTAGATGTAAATAGTTCTATTAAAAATAAATTTCATCTGCCACCATATATTTTAACTGGATTTGATGTAATCATTTTGCAATATATACAAATATTGAATCATTATATTGTGTACCTGAAACTAGTACAATATTATATGTCAATTACAACTCAAAAATGAAAACAGTAAAATAGAGGAAAAAAACAATTATCAAATACAAAATTTCTCCTAAAAATAAAATAACACATATCAGTAAATATGAAACAAGAACTTTTTAAAAATGCATATTGATGATAGAAATAATAAGAGTAATATATACAAAATAATTATTTTTGGTATTTATTTACATACTTTGATCAGTTTCTTACTCAATATGTTTCTGATGCCATCTCACTGATATTTTCCCTAAAAAATGTATTTTTAACATCACCATATTATTATTAGTTTTAAATAGTTTCACACCTTCTTCAAGGTAGCGTTTTATAGTTAGTAGCACTGAAATTTTGATACTTCCATTTTCTCTATTCTTAGACTATAATATTATTAATTTAAAGAGATAAAATTCTCTACAGGAAGGCTCAGAGCAAATTTTGCTAAATAAAAATATTTCCAGTTTTAATTTTTTGTAGTGAAATGCATACATATTTTTACAGGTACTATTTTATTGCCTTTATTCTGCATATCTTTCTTTAATAAATAATTTTATTTAAAATATAATCAGCTAAATTGCACATATTTATGATTATTTTAATTATTTTGCCAAAACTAGATATTGCAAATTATGTTTTTTCTATTTCAGTCCATTCTGACATAGAATTTAAAGTTATGCAATTGAAAAAGGGGAGCTCCATCAAATATTTGCCAGTCAAGATATTCCACAAAACAATTATTTCAAAATTAAATCTTATACATCGTTAGAATTCTCATTGTTTCATTTGCTCAGTTTCTCTCTAGGTTACATAGGGATAAACTTCAACACATTCCAGTTTGCAAGTGTTGTTTTCAATAATTGTAATTTGATAAAAGCAAAAATAAGGTGTGTTTTTTTCCTCCATTCATTAAATTATTTGATTAATGCTTTTGGAATGACTTGAAACAAAATGCAGATAAAAAACATATAGAAGATTCATTTATTTGTAGGACACCTAGGTTGATTTACATAGTAGTTTTCCCAAGTCTCAAAGATTTCTGAAGTCTCTTTGTTCTTATAGAGGAAAAATAAATTTAATAAGATAGCAGGTTGGAATGAAAAAATAGGCAACAAAGAGAATATATACCTTTATGTTATAAAATTTTTCATTCAATATAAGGTTCCTTACAAAAATTTTCTATTCATTCTCATTGTACATAAATAAAATATTTTTAAATTTTGATATTACAACTTCTAATTTTTTTTTAACTTTTTATTTTTAAAATAATTATAGACTGACAGGAAATTGCAACAATAGTATAGTGTCTTCTGTACCTTTCACCCAACTTCTCCTTAATGGTATCTTCTTATACAGATGGAATACAATATCAAAACAAGGAAATTGATATTGACAGATTATTTTTAACCAAACCACAGAAGTTATGAAGTTTCCCCCTATTTTTAACTTTTATTTATGTGTGTGTGTATGTGTAGTTCTATGCAATTTTATTCCATGTGTAAATTTTGGGTAACTACCAGCACAATTAAGATACAAAACTCTTCCATCATCATAAAAGAAAACTCTTGTGTTACCTCTGTATATATGTATCTCCCCCATTCTCTCCACACCCTCCCCAGTCCCTGTTCCCTGGAAACCACTGTTACCCATCTCTGTCGTTTTGTCATTATGTGAACGTTATATAAACAGAATCATACAAAATGTAGCTTTTGGAGATTTAATTTTTTTCTCACTAAGAAGTGTAGGTTGTTGCATGCATCAGTACTTCATTCCTTTTTAATCAGTAAGTACTCATGTATTATAGGGATATAACAGAATTTGTTTTACCATTTACTTATTAAAGTACATTTGGGTTGTTTCCAGTATTTCGCGATTACAAGTAAAACTGCTAAGAACAATTGTGTATAGGTTTTTGTGTGGGCATGAGTTTTCATTTCTCTGGGTTAAATGCTCAAGAATATGAACGCAGGGTCATATGGTAAGTGCAGACTTAGTTTTTTTAGTTCTGAAAGAAAGTGCCAAACTTTTTAAGAGTGTCTGTATCATTTTAGATTCCCACCAGTAGTATATGAGAGATTCATTTTCTCCACATCCTCACATTTTGTGTTATTACTATTTAAAAAACACACAAAAACGTTTAAACTGTTCTAGTGAATATATAGTAGTATCTTGTTATGGTTTTCACGTGCATTCCCTTAAGGGCTAATTGATACCAAAATCTTGTCATATGATTATTTGCCATCCATATCTCCTGTTTGGTAAGGTATCTTTCATTTGTTTTACCCATTTTTAAGTTGAATTGTCTGTTTTTTTATTGAGTTTGAGAGTTCTCTCCATGTTCTTGGTATTAAGGCCTTTGTTGGATGTGTCATTTGAAAATCTACCCATCTGTAGCGTCTACCCATTTTTATCCTCTTAACATGGTCTTTCACAATGCAGAAGTTTTTAGTTTTGGTAAAGTCCAATCTTAAATTTTATTTTTCTTTCGTGGATCATCGTTTTGGTGTCATGCTTAATAACTCTTCACATAGTCCTGGATGTTCTCCTGTGTATTCTTCTAAAAAAAGTTTTATAATTTTATATATTATTTTGAATTAAATTTTGGACACAGAATAGTTTATATTTTTTGTCTATGTATGTCTAATTGTTCCAGCACCATTTGTTGAAAAGACTATTCTTTCTCCATTGAATTACTTTTGTACCTTTATCCAAAATCAATTAGGTGTGTCTATGTTGGTCTATTTGTGTTCTCTATTGTGTTCCATGTTCCACTGACTTATATGTCCATTCCTCTGCCAGTATCTCACTGTACTGATTACTATAGCTATAAATTAAGCCTTAATATCAAGTAGAGTGAGTCCTACCATGTTAAACTTTTTTTTTCCATTTTTTTAGCTTCTTTGCCTTTCCTTATAAATTTTAGAATGTTTTTTGTATATTTACAAAAAATTTTTCAGAGAACTATAATTTTTACTGTAACTTCTATTTGTAAATGTCTTTATTGGGATATAATGTACATATCATATAATTTACCCATTTATAGTATACAAGTCAATGGCCCTAGTGTATTCATAGAGTCATGCATCCATGAGCACAATCGATGTTAGAATATTTTTGTTAGTCCATAAAGAAACCCCAGTCTTATTAACCATCACTCCCCAGTCTCCCCATCACTCAACCCTAGGTAATCATTAATCGACCTGTTGTCCCTATAGATTTGCCTATTCTAGACATTTCATATAAGAGGCATCATACGATATATGTTCCTTTGTGACTGGCTTTTTCATTTAGCATAATGTTTTCAAGATTCATACATGTAGCATGCATCATGCTTCATTTTTTTAAATTGCCACATATTTGGTTGTGTGGACATACCACCTTTTTATTTATCTATTCATCAGTGAACAGACATTTCAGTTGTTTCCACCTTTTGAATATTATGAAAATACTTCTATGACCACTCATCACAAATAAATATATATATATATATATATATATATATATATATATATATATATATATACACACACACATACATACACACACACACACACACATATACATATACTGGGGGTGCCAAAAAATGTATACAAGTGGACACTTTGGTCAACGTTGCTCAAGCAATTGTTTGCTGTAATCAGAAGTGTCTGGATGCTGATGGTAACCATTTTGGGCACCTCTTGTAATTGCAGAAGTCCAACGTGACTTGTATTCATCTTTTGTTATCGGTATATATTGAGTCTTGCAATTTTAATAGTTTTTCCCTTTCTTAAGACATGTATACATTTTTTGGCATCGTGTGTGTATGTGCGCATATAATACACACACACACACACACACACACACATATATATACACACACACATATATATACACACATATATATGAGGTCTGGCAATTAAGTTCTCGAACTCATCCTAAAAAAGGTGCTATGTACCTCATTGCTGAATATCAGTATGGTCACCTTCGAAGTACACCCCTTGGGATGCTATGTACTGAAATCAGCTCCTAATCCACCCTTCAAAGAAATTTTGGAACTCTTTCTGGAATGACCATCAGAGCTGCCATTGTATTACCTCTGATTTCCTGAATGTCATCAAAATGTCTTTCTTTCAATATTTCCTTTATCTTTGGTAAAGAAAGAAGTCATTGGGGGCCAGAGCACATGAGTAGGGAGGGTGTTCCAATAGAGTTATTTGTTTAGTGGCTAAAAACTCCACAGACAGTGACCTGTGAGCCAGTACATTGTCGTGATGCAAGAACCATGAATTGTTCATGAAAAGTTTATGTTGTCTTTTTCATGCAGCCTTTTCAGCATTTCCAAATAGTGAACTTGGTTAACTGTTTGTTCAAAGGCACACATTCATAATGAATAATCCCTCTGATATACCAAAAGAGGTTAGGAATAGCATTGCAATAAGTTTGCGAACTTAATTGGCAGACCTGGTATGTTATTGTTATGTGAACTTTCCTGATTGTGTTCTTTCTCAAAAAAATAATTTACTTTAAAAGAATTTCTATTAAAAAAAACCTACTAACTACTAAATTTTAAAGTTTTCACACCACCATCCTAGTGTTCTGATTGTCTGGAAAAATTATTTAGGATAAAAGCCCCACCCCAGCCTCGTATTAATTCCTGAAATAGAAATGTTAAATGTTTACATTTATTTCATAATTCATAGGATTGATTTGATTTTAAACACTTGCTATTAGGAATCTCCTGAAAATAATTTGCTGGTTTAATAAAAGATAGTACACTCTAGAACTGAAACAGGATTCCTTCGCCTAAAACCAGTCCTTAAGGTTTTTTGGTCTCTTTGTTTTGTTTTTCATTAAAGATTATTTTTCCCACTGTATTATTTTGTATTTCTTTTTAACTCTAAAAGCTGATAATTTATAGATCCACAGCACTGGTGTGGTTTATAAGAAGCTTTATATACACTGTTTTATTAGATATGGTTTTTAGAGTAATTCTCTAAGGCAGTAGGGAGATCCTCACTAATCTCTCTTGACCCAATGCTCCTCATCTGCGAAGCGAGTGGAATTAGATATCGTTATGTAACTAGTGCTGAGTGGAATTGGGAATCAAACCCAGATCTTCTGAATATAAGTGTAATGCTCTATCCATTACATGGATGTTTCTTTTTAAAAAATAAAGAAAAATATCCTCCAATTAATTTGCTGTCTACTTATGCGGCTCATAATTTTAGTTTTTGGATTAATGGCTCTTGGTGGAATTAAAATTTCCCCAGCTCTGTTCTAGAGGGCCAAATTATTATCAGGTAGTCTTCTTTGTAGAGAAATGAACACTTGCTTAAGTGAAATAAAATTTAAATTTTCCATTGAATTACACATACAGATAAGTGTACATTGGTGTGTTACTCAGTTGATTTTCACAAGCTGAACACAATTTTGCAATCAGCACCCAGATCAAGAAGTACAGTGTTTACCTGCACCCCAGATGTGTCTTCATGTTTATTTCCAATTGGTGTCCATATCTCATAGCTAACTATTATCATGACTTTTAGCACCATAGATCAATTTTGCCTGTTTTTGTACTTTATATAAATGGAACTACACAGTCTGTAATGTTTTGCATCTGGCTTCCCTAGCTCGGGGTTATATGTGTGAGATTCATCCATATTGCTACCGTGTTTCCCCCAAAATAAGACCTAGCCAGACCATCAGCTATAATGTGTCTTTTGGAGCAAAAATTAATATAAGACCTGGTCTTATTTTACTATAATATAAGACTGGGTCTTATAATATAATATAGTATAGTATAGTATAGTGTAATATAATATAATACTGGATATAATATAATATAATATAATATAATATAATATAATATAATATAATATAATATAAAACTGGGTCTTATATTAATTTTTGCTCCAAAAGACACATTACAGCTGATGGTCCGGCCAGGTCTTATTTTCGGGAAAACACGGTATTCGCACTTGCAGAATACTCATTTGCTTTACTATTTAATATTTCCTTGTATGACTATATCACAATTTGTCTATCAACAGTTGATGAGTATTTGGTTAGTGTTTTGTTTGGGTGTTAGCACCACTAGAATACTGTGATCATTCTAGCCCATGTCTTTTAGTGAGCAGGTGTATACATTCCTATTTGATATATAGTTACAGGAATTCTTGAGTCTTTGCTTATGAATGTGTTCAGATTTAACAGATACTGATATTGTTGAAATTTTTTCCAAAATGGTTGATACACCCACATGGCCCATCACAGCCAGATTAGGAGAGGGTAGAAAGGATGATAATTGTCAGGATTGAGACAATTAAATTCTCTCATGGGAGATTTTAACTTAAACAATGTGGAAAGTCACTGGTGTGTTGGTTATTGGGATTTTAGAAGCAGACAGAGAGGCAATGGGCTGAGTTAAGAGTAGAACACCAGCTTCCAAAGTCAAGGTGCCAGAGCTGCCCGGACTTCAGAACTTTTCTCTAAATCCTTCTCCTGACAATTATAGTGATGCCTCATTTTCTGTCATGTAGGTATCTACCTCTACAATGAAACCTAGCAGCTTAATTTTTCTAGATTAACTGTATTTTTGTTCTTTCCACTGATATATCCCTGGTGTTAAAACAGTTAAAAAATCACTTGTTGGGTATTGGCTTCTAGAGATTAACGATTTATGGTCCCCACAAACGTTTTTGTAACTGGAAAATTTAAAAAGTAATTAGTTAATACTACTTACTTTGATAAATGGTATAACTTCAGCGAGCACAGAGAACACCACAAACAAAATAAGAAGTGGCCAAGTGTGTCAAGTGTGGGTTCACTGTGCAGTTAATGATGCTTAAGAGTCAGGGTGTCTCTCTTACACAGAACGCTTCGAAAACTCGGGAACCCTCCTCATCATGTTTCCATAAATGTTGCAAAAGTAGGCATTTTAACTGCAGTTAGTGGCTCTCTATTTTGTATTATATTTTTAAAGAGTCTCCCTCCCTGCAATTATTTATCCCTTGGGTTCTGTAATACATGGATCTGCCCTTTCTGGGGAGTTTAGTAAGGAATTCAAAGAGGAGGTGACCTTGAGTTGAATCATGAAGCGGATTTTCTCAAGTGGACAAGGGCAGATGGGCTAGGACAGGGCACAAGAACAATGTGTATTAAGGCATGGCTATGCGAAACACGTATGACTGAAGACAGACAATTTGATGCTAGAGCTGAGCAGGCAGTAACAGGTTGTGGGTAGAATTGTTAATGAATAAGGTGTCTGAGGAGGTGGGTAAAGGCCAGCCTTGGACAACCATATGTGTCAGGACTAAGATCTTGTATTTATCATGTGGGTGATGGGAGGTGGGTTCAGAGAGATTGCATGAAGGGGTCCTAGGAGGCTTTTATAGACGGGGCCTCCCCCAAAGAAAAATGTTCCCAGTTCTAGACATGCTCAACAAGAGAAGGAGTTTCTGCAGATGCTATATCTGTAACTTTGAGGAAGAGGGGATAAGGCAAAAAAGAAAGAAGGAAGTGTATACACATTTTAGAATGTATACACATTTTAAGAAAGGAAAACTGTATTAAAATTGTCATACTCAATATGTACCCATAACAAAAGATGAATACAAATCACGTTTGACTTCTGCAATTATAAGAGGTGCTCAAAGTGGTTACCATCAGCGTCCAGACACTTCTGATTATGGCGAACTACTGCTTGAGCAACGTGGACCAAAGTGTCCACTTATATACATATTTTTTGGCACCCTGGAGACACAAACACACACACACACACACACATACATATGTGTATATACACGTATATACATATATACACATATACATATACACACATATATATGGAGAGAGAGAGATAATATAATGGATGAGAATAAAACATAATTTAAAATATTATACAAATGCACAGTTGAAATAATTGTAAGCAGTTTCTAAAATATCGAGGAGGAAGACTAAAAGGGAAGTAAAGAATGAGAAAGCAAATATTAGTACCAGCAGCTACTTAAAGCATCTATTCTCATAGTGTGTCTCCATTGAGGAAAAGAGGACACAGTCCAGCAGAAACAGCCAGTGGTTGCAATTTCCTCATCGCCCTCCAGACGTGCTTCTATAAGTGTACACACATGAAGTGCTCCTTAGTATAGTGCAAGGCCATGAGGCCCAATGTGGCAGGAAGGCTCCCTTCCCAAATGCCCACATTATTATGAGCTAAGACTCCCAAGCCACTGATATCACACTCTTTTGTAATTAATTTGTAAGATTTTTTTTTTTTTAGTTTCAGGTGTACAAAACAACATAATGATTAGACATTTATACCCCTCACAAAGTGATATCCCCCCATCTGCTACCCATCTGACATGGTATATAACTATTACTATAACATTAATTATATTTCCTATGCTATACTTACATCCCGTGACCATATATGAGTATATTCATAGACAGTCGCCTCCTTGGTCTATTTGTAAAACCAAGCTAATTATGGCAGCATTTGGAGTATCGTATCTACGTAGATAGTGGATATTTGTGTAGGCAAATATTCTCACGAGGTGGACAATGTGAAACAAATACATCTCTGGGGAACATTGTATCTAGAACTCCCCAGCAAGGAAGGTGCTCCTTCTATTCCAAAACACTGCTGAATTATTCACTAAGTGAGTTCTGAGATCATCAAATTCTGAAAATGTGTACTTCATAATCTTTCTTGGGATGCCCTATGTCACAGACACCACTTCACTAATTTAGAGAGAAAAGATATTCCCTGGTAACAAGCAACCATTCACATATACTTTATAGAGCATATTGGAGACAAGAAAACCTTCATTCACTTGACTTGCCCTATAATTACCAAAGCATTTGACTCTGCATCAGGGTTTAATACTGAATGGAAGATTTCAAGTCCCAACTGGAATTAGTTATGAAGTGGGATCCCTACTTAGGCAAATGAAGCCATAGGTCCTAGGTACTGGGGGAGGCAGTATGTACAAGTTATTAAATTCTCGGGGACTGTATTTTCAGGAACTCTTGAAGATACTGTCTGGGGGTCTACAAGGTCTAAATGGTTGAAATCATTTAGGAAAAACATACAGGTTATGGTTTGAACTAACTGTGAGGACTGAGGATCCTCAAAGACGTCATTTCTAAAACTGGTTTTAGATTTACTGAATTTACATAGGCATACTTAAGGATATGTGGCTTATAATTGGTCTATTGTATTCCAGCAATTAAGGCTGAGAAGGCTCATAGAATGTTTTATGCTAAAGCAAGAATAACTTTAGCATTGAAAGTAATAATAATAACAATGGTTAAGATAGTTTTTTATATTTTACTGGCGCTGTGTCATACTTCCTTGCGTGGATTTTCTGGTTTACTTCACTATAGACAGAATCAGATTGGAGATAGCAGGAAGACAACTTAAGGGACAAAATAGAAAATGAAAAAGAATAGAATTGGTGACCAGCGTTTTCTGAAAAGGAGCGCTTTGTGGTTCAAAATGAGAATTCAAGGCTACTCCAAGTTCAGTGATTCTTCCACCAGACACCCTGCAACCACAGAGCGTAGCTTTTCAGTCAAACTGTGAGAGACTGTCTATGCTTGCATAAGTAGTGCAGCAAAAAGAATCTGTAACATGGCATAGCTTCTTGTCCCCAGATACTAATATTATGACAGGAATCCAATGTGTCACTATTTATATATATATATGCATGTATATAGCCAACACCAATTATTAATTTTACATGAAACAAATTAAAACTCACTGTATGTGCCTATTTTATGGTACTCCCTTTTTAACAGAAAATTCACCATTACTGACCACTTCCCTCCTTTCCCTGGATATTAAGTAAAGAATACTGTTCAGCATATGGACCCTGCAACTAGACTAGCAGCATTCTGGTTCTGACTCCACTCATTAGCCATGCAATCCTAGGCAGATGAGTTACCTGACTTCTCTGTTCTTTCATGTGTAAAAGGAGCATGAGGAATATTACAGTATTGTACAGCCTATTATTTTCCTCATTCTGACTCAGAGATGAAGAAACAGTTTATGGAGGGTGGTTATTAGAATTGAGTTAATTTATGTAAAGAGGTTACTCAATACCTGCCATGTAATAAGTGCTCAAAATGCCGGTTGTTACAATAACCATTGTCTTCCTCAAAATCTGAATTTCTCTTTCCATTTCATTTGAGACTATATTGGAAAAAGCAGGGACAATGAAGTCAAAGATTTGGTTTGCTTCTTAGTAGCTCATGACCTTGGTTAAGTTACTCCAACCAACTGATTCTGTTTCCTTTTCCATAAAATGTTCACATTAACAACCATATCTGCCACTCAGTAGATGTTCAATAAATACTAGTGTTTTTCTTCCCTCCTGTTTGATTCACAGACCTTATAAGACAAAGAAACAATTCACATGGGCTTGTTATCGAGAAGGGAAATTCTTTACATATTCTCTAAGAAAGAGTAGGTAATAGTGACTTTCTCCTAGCTAAAAAAAAGTATTTAATGAAGATAAAAGCCCCAAATCTCTGCTTTGATCCTGATAGCAAGAGAGATATAGGGGAGGGGTTAATGAGTAGTTAACTAAAAGTAAAGAATATAGCCAGCCCTGGAATTTTTACCTTTGGGCGCAGAGCTTAAAAATCTGTCACTGTTTAGTTGTCTTCTTTGCAAAACACTCTAAGATATCAGGAGGAAATGGGACTATATAAGAGATAAGAGACACAGTTCTTTTTTATAAAGATTTCATAACCCATTTGCAGTAATACAGTGCCAATAATACAGCAAACTCTCAACCAGATGAAGATACCCATAAAGGCCAAGAGATAAGAGAAAAAGAGAAAGAAGACATGACCTTGTAGAGAGGATCTATGAAGTCTGATCAGAGGCCAAATAAGCCTCTGCATGTGATGATAGTATTAAAAGTATCAAAGGTACTGTGACTTTTTAACTCCGGGAAAGGAATAGCAAAGACTTCATTAGAAGACATATTATTCCCCTAAGCAAAGAACATTTGAACAATTATAATATTCGTTTAGTGACATGTTGATGTAAATTGTATGAGGCCAAGCACCAAAACATTTCATAAAATTCAAACTTTATTTCTAATGAAAAAGATGAACAGCCATAGCATAAATAACCAATTATTTGATTTGAGGAAGGGGGAGTAACTGAAAATCCAGGAATCTAATCTTTGTAGAAAATATTGCAATAGAGATATGAGCAAGCTTCTGGGACATTGATAAAGGATCTGCAGGATGGAACTGGAGGCTGAAACTACCTTTTTCTTCATTAAGTTGAGAGCTTGCTCCTCCTCTGAATGTCATTTTGAAGTGTCTGCACTGGAGGGTATATCTATGAAGAAATACCATAATTAGCCAATCCCAGTAGGACAAGGAGATATTAATTTTGCTCCTAATGATATAAGACCTCTCTGGGTAAAGGTTTATTGTTCTTTTTACTCATTTGTTCTGGCTTTACGAAGCTGCATACCAAAAGTGCAGAAACCAAATCTTTCCTACATTCTATTCCCTTATTATAAAATGCCTAGAACTGTACAGCATCCTTTGGGCACTTTATAAATGTTTATGGGAACCTGAGAGATTGAATTACACATAAAGCATTCTGCTTATCTTGTAAGAAATTATTCTGATCTAGCAACAGCCCTTAGCCCAAGGTGTAACTTAGCTTTGCTAGCATGGTGTGGACTCCAGAAACTGGCAGCTCAAAGGATTAGGTGTAAATGAGACCAAGGTGACATCTGGGAATGGTGGCCATCTGGTTCAAAGAAAGTGAGACCAGTTATTGGGCTGTGGAAAGTTGATTGGTTCCAGACCTTCTGCACTTACTATGCATCTCTAAGCTATTGGAATCCTACTGTACCTTCCACACGGCAAACATGCGCACAGCTGCATGGAGTCCTGGAATAAGCTTGACAGCTATGGGCCATTTAGCCAAAAGAACAGTGTGCTTAACCCAATGTCCCAGATGTCCCATGGCCCATTTGCCATTGATTTCCAAGACTCAAATTCTATAATGAAATAATAGTCAGAAAAGTGCACCAGGGGTCCTGCAGGAAAGGATACATTTATCAAGGCTAGGTCATGAGAGGGGGATGGCTAAAAACTTTAAAACTATAGACGTGGAAAAAAAGTGTTTATCCCTGCCAAGATATCTTAAAGACCCTTCCTTCAAAAATCACCTTGTCCTTTACTTAGAATCATAGGTTACTTGAAACATAGGTTTTAAACTCTATCGGACTAAATACCTCTTTCTCTCTTCTTTCCAGAATGGATATTTATAATGCCCACTGTGGAATTCTGAAATGAAAATGTGTTAAATAGCATCTCTGCACATACATTCGTAAAAGACAATATGAGCTCTAAGTGAAGCCCTAACTAAATGGAAAATAAAAGAAAATGTAAGAGAAGTGATAATAAAACGATATGTGTTGGAGCATGTACATTTTGGGTGCAAGTGAACTGCAAGAGGTAGTTCTTCCTTTATAAATTATCATTACTAAACTACAAATGCAGATTAATCCAGCTGTTTATTTTGACATCTCAAATATCACAAGTGGTATTGTTATTGGTGAAGTGATTTTTCTGAAAAGGTGAGCACCTCATGGTAAATACTTAACAACATAAAGATAATCTTCCCTTGGTTTCCAAGGTAGTTGCTCTCCTAGAAAATTCAGCATATATTAAAACCAAGCAAAATATACATTGTGTCTATATTGAAAATGGAGTTAGGGTCTAGGCTTGGCTAATTCTAAACAGATGTTTCATCTATATAGATATCTGGCAAAACATTTAGGAATTGTGAGAGATGCAGAAAAATTCTTCATTGGAAGGGATTGTTCCATACACTGTATAGATATTTACATCTTTCACCACATCCGCTAATACCTGTAGTGGTCTCCACTCTGCAACCCCACAATCATTATGACAACCAAACCTCTCTCCCAAATTTCCCAAACAGCCTGGAATATAGGTGTGTTAGTCCAAGTATTCAGAAAGCAAATGCCATGATAGGATTAGACATGTGAGAGATTTGTGAGGGAAACTTGGGAGGGAGCAGGAGGAACTGGGGCGGGGGAGGGGGGGGCGATTAGCCCCTCCTTGCAGGTCTGAGCCCTGAGAGGAGAGATGGAAAGAAGGAAAGAATGAAACTCTTAGCTGTCATATGATCCCTTAAAAGTGTTGGTAGGGTCAACAAGAAGCCAAAGATGCCCATCAGAGGAGTCCCACATCTCTGAGGACTAGATCTACATTAGTTTCCCTGCTGAACCCAGTCATTGTCTGGAAGCTGCCCATGGAAGCATGGAGTTGACACAAATACAATGATGGATCGTAGAGCACAGACACTCCCTACTACAAACAAAGATCTGAAAGATATACTTTCATGCCACTACACTGTGTTGTCCTCTCTACTTATATTTAACTTTACCTGCATTTCAGCTCAAATTTCATCTCTCATCTAAAACTTTCCCCAACACTTCTTCCAAACACTTATGGAAAGTGCCTTTGACCTTCTGTCCATTGACACTACGTGTAGATAGCTGATGCCTGACATTCATCGATTTAACATATGGTTTCCAATATTTGTGAGCAACTCTAGAGGTTCATGATGGGTAATAATTTGAGTTTGAGAATTTGTTTAAACTCTATGAACTGTGAGGCTGGCTTTCATAGTCAGGGATGTGGCCAGTGACTGAATCCAGTTGATCACTCATTGATAGCTTGCTCTTCTTTGCGAACACAGTAACTCTAGTAAAGTTGTTAAAACTTTCTTTTGAGGGTAATTTTTTTTCCATAAAGAAACATGTTGCTAGTGCTGGTAAGGGAAGTGAGAAACAACGGAAGAGTTACTAGGAAGGGAATGTTTCCCGCCAGAAACAGGCCATATTATGTAGGCTTTTAGTACTAAAGAGAGAAAATTATTTATGTCTGAAGGTACCATTTAAATATATTTTGAATGTGTTTTATGAAGGAAATTATGATATATTAGTTTGGAATGCATGAAAGTCTTAGGACATACTTTTTAGGAATATCAGCATGTTTTGTGCTGTTCAAAGGATATTTTATGCATCTTGTCTTGGCTCCCCCAATAGATGTGACTTCCTGAAATAGGGACTATGTTATTTCTCCATAGCTCCTAGTATGGGTTCTTTTCCAAATATATATTGCTTAATAATATGCAAAATTTTCAGGTACAAATATAGTTCAGACAATTAATGAGAAATGAATGGTTAAACCACAAAATGAACTGCAGTAGCTGGTGTGGATATTGGTTTCTGCTCCAGGTTCCGCCTAAATGCGGATATGGCAGTCACTCACCCCACCAAAAGCTAAGCTAGTCACCATCCCTTCCTCATCACTATAGTATAAGCCACACTTAGAGGTGGCTGGTCAGAAAGCGCTCAAAGAGAGGAAGAAAGTTTTACGTCATGTGATTGGAATGAGAAGCCACTTTCTGGATAAAAATTAGTGTCCCAAGGCATTTAGTAGATAGTGTTGGAAAAAAGCAACCGTCTTTAAATACAGTTGAGAGAGCTTCTTATTTACAAAGAACTTGGAGCCTTTGACAATGCAGATTGGGAACCTGGGGCCTTGATATGGGTAAGTGACCATCAAACAGACGAGTGTGAGGCAGGACAGCATAACGATGACGCAAAAGAAGAGAAACAGAAGTGGGGTACAAGAGAAGTCCAGCAGAGCCATTATCCTAGCTGCACCCCTCAGTAAATGCAGCTGGAATTACAGGGCTGAGGGACTGGAAATATGCTATCAGGGTTCCAAGATGCAGTGTAGGGAGGGGGCCATAGTCACACTGAGGGCAATGTCCATCATTTTCATTCTCACTTCATATGGAAAGGTGAGTCATCCTCTGTTAAAGCATCATCCCTCCAGGTATCACTATAGAAAAGGAACCTGCAACACCTGGTCTAAGTATTGTAGACAAGCTGCTGCTACTCAGATTAAGCAAACCCACACAAGGTACATCCCCCTAGAGTGAATGCTGCTTTAATGAAGTTTATTTCTGTTTGGGTGGATTCTTTGTTACATTGTTTATAAGGAAAGCAGAAAAATTTTTTCCAAAATGACTCAGTAGGTCAGTGTCAAGTGGTAAACTTTTCTCTGAACTGTAAGTCTCACAAAAGAAGAGGCTGTTCAAAGTAAATTCTATAATTCTCATTATCACTTCCTAATCTGTACAGTAGATATTCAATTAAATATTTAATGATGATAATAAAATATAAAGGAAATATATCATTAAATTATGCTATTAGACCCCACCATTCTAAACTTTTCAGGAACTCTAGATTTCAAATAGTTTGTCTCCAGGGTCCTCATAAGCATGTTTTTTTGGCTGTAGTCCCCAGTTTTCATTTAATGTAAAAAGGGCATCATTTCAAAAATCAAATCCAAACAATATTTTGAATTTATAAAGCACATAATTCAGATTAACTCAAGAAGAAAACCACTGTCCTAAAAAATCTCTTTAGATGCTCTTGGTTCCCTAATTTTCTGTATTGTTTTCATTGCATTGCATAGTTAGTATGGTTACAGCTTTATTCTTCTCCTGTACTGAAGGGGATAGAGTATGATGAGGTGTTAGATTCCCACACGGTTCTGTGTTTTTCTATACTTTTCCATTGTAAATTGTGGTAAAAGCATTTTAAAGTCAGTGGTGGGCAAATGAAAAATACACTGAAAAATATTGTGTATTTTTCATAGATTTCAATGTTCAATAGGTACTGTTTAATGATCTAACCTCCCCACCAAAGATGCTAACAACCACATATCTAAGGCGGTATGATCTTTTTAGCTTCTCTGAGCAAAACTACTTATTTAAAAGCTGCAGAAGATTCTGTTTCTGGTTATTTCCGTTTGTATTTTGTTAGCCGTTTGCATTTTCCCTTACTGTGATAAATGTGATTGTCCCCAGGGCAGGAGCCATGGCACGTCCATCTTTAGACCCCCTACAACACATAGCAGAATGCCTGGCAAAGTAAACTTGTGTTGAATTTAATTGAATTGAAAGAGGGCAGCAAAGTCCTTGCTCTTTCAGAATAACTATGGCTTTGGGAATTTAAATCTTTAGTGTCCTTAGGAGTTTTTCGAAGGCAAGTGATATTTCTTTTTTTAAATATTTTTATTAAAATATAGGTAACATACAACATTATATTAGTTTCAGGTGTACATCATAGTTATTCAACAGTACCCACCTGGCACTACACATAGTTATTATCATATTATTGATTATATTCCCTATGCTTTACTTTACATCCCCGTGACTATAACAATCTATTTGTATTTCTTAATTCCTTCACCTATTTCACCCTCTCCCCAACCCCGGTCCTATCTATCACCCTGATGGATCCAGTACCCATCTGACACCATACTTATTACAATATTATTGACTATATTCTCTATACTCTACCCTACATCCCCATGACTGCTTCGTAACAACTAATTTGTACTTCTTAATCCCTTCTCCTTTTGTAGCCACCCTCAAACTCCCTCCCATCGGGCAACCATCAAAATGTTCTCTGTATCTATAAGTATGTTTCTGTTTATTTATTGTGTTCTTTAGAGTTCACTTATAAGTGAAATCATATGACATTTGGAAATCATATGGCAGTCTTTTCACTGTCTGGCTTACTACACTCAGCACAATACCCTCTAGGTCCGTCCGTATTGTCACAGATGGCAAGATTTCTCTTTTATATAGCTGAGTAATATTCCATGGTATATACTAGTATGTACCACCTCTTCTTTATTCATTCATCCATTCAGGGACACCCAGGTAGCCTTCTATCTTGGCCATTGTAAATAATGCTGCAATGAACATATGGATGAGCATGTCCCCTTAAAGTAGTATTTTGGGTTTCTTTGAATAAATACCCACAAATGGGATTACTAGGTTTTCTTTGTCTCTTGTTATAGTCTTTATTTTAAAGTCTATAAAGTCGATCATGGTTAGGAGTCCACAGATACAGTGGACCAACTGTATGCAATGATCTATACCATTTTATATAGGGGACTTGAACATCTGCAGATTTTGGTATCTGGTGGGGGGGGGTGGTCCTGGAATTGATCCCCTGTGGATTCCAAGGGACAACTAAGATTGGGGAATCTAAAGTTATATGTGAATGTTTGACTGCATAGGAGTCAGTGCCCCTAACCCCCGTGTCAGCTGCGTAGTCCATGCTGCTGCAGTTGGTCTCTGAACTATAATTGGTGCTTATCTGTCTCCTCCACCGTCCAGACAAGGTTGCCCCTAGCAGTTATCATCTCTTTCTCTATAGCTTACTTGTTAATGTGACCCAACCCTTATGCACAAGGGGACTAAATTCATGGTCACTATACCCTTCACAGACTAGGGTTGCTGTCCTTGCTGATTTACAGTCAAGTGTGTACCAAGTGGATTACCTGGGTTCCATGTGTATTCCTCCCTTCCCCCACGTGTAAGAACTCCATCTTCTCTTGGTGGTCAGGGTTAATTCTCCTGCCAGGATGGTGACTTCTCTTCTTGCCTGTTAGTCTCTGAACTTAAGTCCAAAGTGTCTAGGTGACAACTGTAGCTCATAATTTAATGGGACTCTTACTATTTCTCATGATGGTGAAAATATATTCTATTTGGGAAGCAAAATTTCTAACCTTGCAGAGCCCTGCTCTGGGGGAATGCAAATTGTAAAATCCCCTGGTGGGTGACAGAGAATGACAGTAAGTGGGGCTGCTACGGCGTCCACCCCTTGGTTTCCATACACATGTATTTTTCCTATAGGAGACACTTTGATTCAATTCATATACTGCATGTGAACTATGATACTCCACCATTATAGTGTGTAGGCTGGTATTTATCTGTGCCTTAGCTGGACATTCCAATGCTGTCTCAGGCGTTTTGGGTGCTAAGGTATGTGATAGGACCGGTGGTTCCCATGGGCCCACTCCTAAACCTCCTTTGCTGTAAAGTGAGTCCTCTGGTCTGATGTGATATTTGTTAGGTCCCATGTCAGTGGATCAGATACTCTGTACTTAGATAGGCGTATTGGCTGAGGCCCTATCAGGAAAGGCAAACCTATATATGGAATAAAATACAATTCCAGTGAGAAAGAGCTGTTGGGCCTTTCAATGTGGGGCCAATGTATGCATCTTGCCACCAAGTGGCCAGCTGGTATTCTAGAGGAATTGCACCATATTGGGGTCTCAGCATTGATCTCTGTTGCTGGCACACTGGATATTTAGTTGCAGCAGTATTTAAACCAGCTTTCATAAGTGAGATGCATGTTGGTCCCATGCATAGCCTCCATTGCTGCCATCTTGGCCAGCTGGTTCGTGTTTCATTGTGGCAACACTGTGGAAACCAGTGATGGAAACTGGTTGATGTGAACTGACTAAATAATTTTGTCTGATGGGTGTTAACAAATACATACACACACAAATCTTTATACTTCATGCCCACTGCCATGTGTCCATTAACATGACCGAATCTCAACCTTCTTATTCCTGATTTTCCAATCTTTTTCCTTGCATATCCCTGACCAGCTGTCCAGGCTATTCCATGCTACCTATGCATCCATATTTATTCTCAACTTGGAGCTCTTCTCTTTCCAACAGAGAAAGTGAGTGATGAGGTGCAATTCCCAAAGCTCTTCCCATTGGAAGGATTTTGTCTCACTATCATTATTTAAGCCTATCTCTGAAGGCAGTGTCCCCACATACAAAGGCAGCTCATCTGTAAACCAAACTCTGGCTTTTTCCTCCTCCTTCAGCTGTTCATAAAGGCTCTCTCACAAAGACATAGGTGTGCGCTCTGAGAGGCACCTTGGTACAACAGTGGTGGGCACCATATGAGCCTGAGCCACCTTTGTGTTTATATTGGATCCCAAATGCATCACTTCTACTTTATCGTCAGTTGTTGCTGAGCTTTGTGATTCAGGGAATTTGATAGGTGCCAGCTCCTGGTGGGCAGCTCTGATTTCACGCTCAGGCATTCTGTCTCCCCCGAGGTCCAGTGGCTTGGCAGGGGTTGCTTTTAAGAAGGCATGAGTTCCTCCACTGCAGATGGCACAGCTTTGTTCCAGAGCTCCAGGTGTCTGTTCTGGTAACTTCTCAATGGGGCTTGTCCCCAACTCTACACGACATCTTCTTCCACAACTTAGACCTGCAATACTATAGGATTTGCCAATTTGTATGTCCCATTCCATGTGTCAGGGCTCTAGTTTTTCCCAACAAGGCCCTGACCTTGGTTTAACCTATCTGCCTGGTTGGACATTTAAGTTTTAGCCTTTCAATCAGGGCTGGTCCTCAACTTTCTCTGCCATTCCTCTGTATCCAAAGAAACCCTCTATCCTTTATACCATTTTTCAATTTATTGTTACTCACCCTCAGATGTTCATTAGCTTTCTGTGGTACATTCTTATTTCTTAGCAGAAGTCATCAGTGCCATTATCCCAATAGGTCTTATTTCCTCTCCATGTCTCAAAAGCCCAATATTTGGCATCCGCTAGTGCCTCCCTCTCACCAGTTCACCATCGCAACCTACCACCAGTGAAGTGAAAAGTTTAGCAGTTAGACTGCCATTGTGTGCCAGGAGTTGCCTGTTCTCCAGCTGCCACTAGTAATGGTGTCCTTAATAGCTGAGAGGTACATGATCCAGCTCCAAAACCCTATCTTAGTGTTGCTTTCTCAGACCATTCCTGCTTACAACTCACATGTCAGGCTCTTTGGAACTGGATGCGGAGATACGATGGCGTTTAGGACAGAAGATATTTATTATGGCTCAACACCTGTAACAGCAAAGGAGTAGGGAAACAGGACTGGGCAGAGAAGAAGCTGAGCTACAAGGCAGGCTTGACAAAGCCTCATTCAACCTGGCAGAGAGTGATAATTGCACAGCAGAGAGTCCCACATTAAGCGAAAATGGTTGGGCCTTTATTCCTCTGCTATGCTTGGTCACTGGTTGGGGCTGCCTCAGGAAGGGTGTGACCTTGGGCAAGGTGGCTCTCCGAAGCTGAGGCAAACCCCGCAGGAGCTTTTAGCTGGAAACTGTTTGCTCACAGCCGCGGTGAGCAAGTCCTTCCCTGAAGGGGGATCTTGGCAGCACATCTCTATGTCTGTCACATATGCTATTGTTCAGGAGTTCCCACTGTGTGAAACAGCATCAGGCAAAGCTTTGCAAGCCCTCTTCCTTATGAGTAGAGTAATAGCACTAGAGTGAGTCGTCATCAAATCTTCTTGTGATGGGTGGAATTCATCAGAACAGCTTGGATCACCATTTTTCCCAAAGTGTCTTTCCAGATGCATTAGTTCCATGAGAAACTCTGAGAAAAAGGGTGCTTAACTCAAATTGGTTTGGGAAGCACTACACGCTGCCTCCCTCTTTTGGAGATCCATAATAACAATGGTGTATTTCAAGCTTTGAGAAGTTCAGTTTTAAAGACACACGTATAATTTGTTTTTCTCAGTGTTTCCAGAGCATATTTGATTATGGGAACCACCCCCACCTCTTTGCTGGTAACTTCTGTCAGCAACCTATAGAACTAGAATTTGTTGGAACACACTTAGGACAGGTGGGCTAAAGGACTCCCTATGGTAGGCCCTATGGAATCAAATCACCTCTGTGAGAACTAGCTTTATCCATCATGCCTAACCCTAGAACTGATGGGAAGGTCCCTAGAGGTGCAGAAAGTTTGAAACAGGAAAAAAAGTGCTTGTGGGGGAATTGGCACTGCTCCTTCAAGGGAAAAATGGTGTGCTCAGGTAGAGAGCTCCCAAGTACAGGAAGGGGGCAATAAATGATAACAATTAGAGGCTGTGGAATAAGAATCCTGCTTTCAGTAAGCAGCTGCAAAGGCCAGCATCCATTCCGTAGACAGCGGACAAGGGCTGCCCTGTGAGAGGCAGATGGCAGAGGGTTCCATGGTCAATGCTGTGACACACGGGCACAATTCCAGGCCAAATGGATGCCTTGGCCTCTGGCAGTTCCAGCTGTTGCTTTTGGTCTTTTCATATAAACAAAGCTAACATCAGTTTAGAGAAACATTTATATCAATAAGCACCATGAATGGAACTTGCACTTGGAACCCTTTACATATTACATCACTTGTGAAAATCATGGATGACACCTGTTTGCACAGTGCTTACTGATTAACCAACTTAAACGAATCATGTGTAGAGAATTAATTCATGGATGAGGAGCAACATAAAATTGTAATGTTTTCCCCATAAACTGCCCCTTTTATACATATAGAACTTGGAGTCCATAAACATTACAGTTTATAAATATTAAAATAAACTAGGTAAAAGTGCCTTTGAAATGCCGCAGGAAAGAAAAGAAAAAATGGAATTTTGGAGAACATAGGTAGTGGTCAAAAGATCATGAAGAGAGAAAATGAAACTGGGAAAGCAAAAAACACCTATTTTCTTCTTTCTGCAGCAACATTCCCCTTCATCCCCGCAGAATTCATGCATGGCTGCTGTGTGCAGAATTCACACAGGCTTTTAAAAAAATGCGTTTTACATTATCTTCAGACTAGATTGCAACTTTTTTCATTAAATTATGTAAACGGGAAAACAGTGAGTTCTCCTTGTTTCTTTTTCCTTATTTCTATAGTTGGATTAACAAGCAACTTCTTCTTTAGAAAGATGTGTTTGCTTGAGAGCTCTCAATGTGGCCATGTAGAAAACCACGTAAGGTTGACAAACATACAGTCTCTCCTTCCATGTTATAACTATAGGTTCTGCATTTCCCAGTACCTGTTATAGCAATATAGGACTATGTAACTGAGTGTCAACAGTGGAATATGCTCAGAATCCATGTGTGCCATTTGCAGGCTTATTGCATGAAAACCTCCTACATAATCTTTCATTTCATCTACTGGCAGAATGCAGAGGATCCTGCAGAAGATTCCAAGGCTGTAGGGGACAGTGCAGCTACATGGAAGACCATCTACTGACCAGGAATGTCCATATGGCATTTTGCTCGATTAAGAAACAAACTTGCATTCGTTTAAGCTTCTGAAGTTTTAAAATTTGTTAGAGCAACCAGTGTTTCTTATGTTAACTAAAATAACTAGGAGGAACCATCACTGAGTCCATTGTCATGAAAAAGACAGTATCACAACTAAGGGAGAGAGGAAGGGGACAAAAAGAAAAAAAAAATCTTTTAATTTATTTTCTTCTCCCTCCTCTTTAATTAAAAAGGAGGGTCTCAGAGACGAAGGCTTTATTTGCATAATCCTTTCCCCATTCTAACACCACATCGAGCTCCAAATGAGGCTATCAAGGCTCAGAGGGGCATTCATTTTCAGTGGCACACTAGTGAATGGTAAACCTGGGTCTTGAACCAGGTCGCTTGATGCCCGAGGCAGCACATATTTTGTCTATTTCATTACTCCATGAATTGGCTTAGGTCCTATTAAAGGACCCTGTGCGTCATCTGCCCCAGAATGGGAGGTCAGGGAAACTGCACTGGATATAGTTCATATATACAGTTTCATTTTATCACATATTTAATTGCAGATACAATTTTGAAAGCCACTGGACTTCCAACTCTATGCTTATAGGATTCTAAAGAATGTGGCACGTAGCACAAGAGATGCTGAAGGGATAGCCTGACTTGGCACTTGTGTTATTGGGTTTTGTCCAAAGCAATCTCAAGTTTGATAACTCCACTTCATTTGATGGCCTTCAGTCTTAGCTGTGCTCTTTTGAAATGTCACTCTCCCCATTGCCCTACATAGAAGAAAATTCGATTATGCAAAACACCTCTGCTCCAAATGACATCACCACGTTGCTTCACCTTTCCTGCCCTCTGATATTCCACCCCCAGCCTTCTGCAAACATAATTCAAAATGAATATTGCCTCTTTCATCAAGACTAGAATGTGAGGTTTTGCTTGAAATCACCTTGGCTTATTTTCTAGGCTGAGGGTGAGGAATAACAAAATGAGACCGGAACATGCTGAAATGTTGGGTCTCTGATTGCTCCCCAGCTCCCACTAGCTGATGTTTCCAAGCTTCCCAAATTGCCAGACACTCAAACTCCAGTTGCCTCCTGTTGGCTTCCTTCCATCAGACTTCAACTTATCTTGTCAAATATAAAACCACCAAGAAACACACATTAGGTTTCTACATAGATTTCAATTTCTGGTCCTACTTTGCACTGAGACCTAGACCTACGAGTCTCTGGTGTTTCTGAGGCGAAGAGTTTCTTGCATGAGAAGTAATGGTGTGATAGAGTATCTGCTGGAAGGTTCCCAGTGTTAGGGCATCTGTATTGTGAAGGCCAGCACGATGACCTTTTTAGGTCTGCCTTGCTATTACCTGAAATACCTCACTTGGATCTGGGGCTTAACAACATTTTAAGAACATGGACTAGAATAGAACATTTAATATGAGTGCTACCTCTGATGGATGGTAAGAGTTATTTCTGGAGCTTCTTATTTACAGGGATTCTGAGTTATGGCTCAGCAGAAAAGAGTGACATAATTGATTTTAACAATGGCCACCAGGGATAGCATTGGGGGAATAGTGGGCTCATGTGCGATATATATGCCAAACCGATCTAGTTAAATTCAGCACAGATACTGAAATCAAAGCTCAGGAAGGATTTATACTGAAGAGGCAGATTTTGGTGCCAGATATAGCGATGTCTGAATCCCATACTTTTACTGAGTTTTATTTGTGTGCGTGTGTGTGTGTGTGTGTGTGTGTGTGTGTGTGTAATAATGTAGCAACAATATCCTCCTCACATGCTGGTTATGAAAATTAAACTAAATTATGCACATGAAATTATCTAGTATAGTTTGTAATCCATGGTCTTTTGAAATAAATGCTTGTTCTTTCCCTTAATAGGACACAGATGAACTTGAAATGTAACACAGGACGGTATCTTTTCTTCTTTTCTCCATAAGATCAGTGCATCTCAGTTCACTTTCAGGGAATTGCCCCTTAACAATTTCATTTCTCTCTTTAACTGTACATAACATAGCATTCCACAACCAAAGACGTTCATAAAAAAGACAGATTGTTTTCAAGGAGTAGTGTGACTGACATTGCAGATTACATACATAGAAAATTATATTGGCTCTTCCAGCAGTGAAGTTCTGGATAGATTTGCCTGGGAATGTGCTCTTAATTTATTCTAAGGTAGCTTTCCAGAGATTTTGCACCAAGGACTTCAAATTTTCAATCTAGCTGTCCTGTGTAAAGGAGATTCTCCATCAACTCAGTTTGGGGGAGTATGTTCAGAAATGTGAGGAACTGGTACCTCTTTCACCCAAACCCGAAATAATAAAGCTCTGAAGCTGAAGTAGATGAGGAACTAAGAGGAGGCTCTGGTCCTTGATTTCTTTCTCCAGTTGAAAATTCGAAAGCTACAAAACGAGCTGTCTCTGTAGGGAGAAATTTGGCTTAGCTCATATAAGAATACTTCAGAAAGGCCATTTGGAACCAGAGGTAAATACCACCAAGACTCCCTCTAGCCATGTTTTGCTTTACTTTTCCCCGAATGCTAGCTTCTGCTCTATTCTCTCAAAAGGTGTTGGTGGAGGGTACAGAGTAATGAGGGAGGCCATACGCAACTCTGAACTCCATTCTATGTCTTGCTAGTCAAAGACAAAAGGATTTTCTTCTTCAAGCTTGTTGGTGGGGGCAGGGTAGAGGCAAGTGGCTGGATGCTATGATTGCCAGGCCCTGCTAGAACCACTGGGGCTGAAGATACCTTTATTAGATATAGGGGTAGGAATGGGTGGTGTTATTATGGACAAACAAAACAATAAACATTTACTTCAGTGAGAACATCCAAATTCTATTTATAAGAGGGAAATTCTATTTATAAGAGGGAAAACAGTGAAGATTCTCTCCAGAAGGGTAGAGTCTTTTGCTATTGATGTGTCTGTCATCTCGGTTATGTTTGGTACTCTTACGGCAGAATCTAAGGAAAGCAAAAAAATTATACCCCTGAACAAAAAAAAGCAAAGACAGTAAAAAGAGAAAGAAAAGAAAAATAATTTGATTGAAAGTTAAAATTCATAATAGACCATTGACTTGTAAAAGAAATTCCAAGGATTTTCTGATTGTTGTCCACCTGGGTTTTTTTTGTTTGTTTGGTTGGTTGGTTGGTTAGTTTTTTTGAGGTTCAATTCACATAATACAAAATTAACCATTACAAATTGAACAATTTAGTGGAATTTAGTATATTCACAATATCATGCAACCACCACCTCTATCTAGTTTGAAAACACTTCCATCACCCCCAAATAAATCCCCATAACCGTTAAGCACTTCAGCATTTACTCCCCATTCACCTCTCCCTCCCAACCCTGGCAAGTACCGATCTACTTTCTCTTTCTATGTATTTACCTACCCTGGATCCTTTATACAAATGGAGTCATACAAAATGACTTTTGTTGTACCTGTTTTCAATTCCTTTTTTTAAGGATTAAATTTAATTTTAATTACATTGAACTAAAGTATAGTTCTTTGAAATAAATAGGAATTGCTGAGTTATCTGAAGCAAAAAGCTTTAGATAAATGTTTCTCTACAACAAGAGAAATTGTGTCTTTAAATATCTCCCTAAAGCTAACGAAAAATAAAAGAGCCCTTATTTATTTCTTAGGTTTTTTTAAAAAATATATTTAATTACATATTTTGACTTTAGATAGAGCTATAAAAGGTGAAGAAATTAATTAGAAAGTTCACACTTTATCCTACTTCCTCATTTGGGCTTATATGTACCTGGCCTTTTCTTTCTGAGTTTTTTATGATTTATTTTTTAATCCTTGTAATTGTGTAACTTTCCCTAAACATATCTTAATGTTGCTCATTTTGCATTAAATTTTTATTTCAAATTTCCCAGGGACCTATCCTAATTTTGATAACTATCTGCATTTTCCCTCCCTTGGTTCACAGTAAGCCATTTCAGTCTTCATTTTAATTTTTATTTCAATAATGTTTTCTTCTATGATATTTTTTAATGTTTTCCCCTGTTCCACTTTTTCTGTTCTCTGCATTATGAGCACTGGTTATATATCACACCACTTTATCTGCGTTTATATCTACAATCTTCTTTAACATTTCTATTTCATTTTGTGGGATATTTTTATGCTTCGTTGTTTTTTGTGTTTTTTTTTTTTGTCTCTAGTTTTTCCTATTTCTGAGCACTGTTAGCTCAAATTTTCATCTTAAAAGAGATTTTATGCATTTTTCCTTTCTTTTTTTCAATTATAGTTGATATACAATATTATATTAGTTTCGGGTATACAACATAGTGATTAGACCTTTACATAACTTATGAAATGATCACCCTGATAAATCTAGTAGATTCTGACATCATACATAGTTATTACAATATTCTTGACTATATTCCCTATGATATAATTTATAGCCCCATGACTATTTTGTAACTACCAGTTTATACCTCTTAATCCCTTCCCTCCCTTCACCCATTCTCCCTTTCATCTAGCAACCATCAAAATATTCCCCATATCAATGAGTTTGTTTCTGTTTTTTGTTGTTGTTCATTTATTTTGTTTTTTTTAGATTTCATATATAACTGAAAACACATGGTATTTATCTTTCTCTGTCTGGCTTGTCTCATTCAGAATAATACCCCGTAGGTCCGTTTATCTTGTTGCAGATGGCAAGATTTCATTATTTTCTATGGCTGAGTAATACTCTATTGTATATATATATATATATATGTATATATACATATATATATACATATATACATATATATATGTATATATATGTATATATACATATATATACATATGTATATATATACGTATATATACATATATATATATATATATATATATATATATGTATATGTATACGTATATATATATATATGTATATATATGCCACTTCTTTATCCATTCATCTATTGATGGACACTTAGGTTGCTACCATATCTTGGCTATTGTAAATAATGCTTCAATGAACATATAGATGCATATATCCTTTCAAATTAATGTTTTGGGTTTCTTCAGGTAAATATCCAGAAGTAGGATTACTGCCTTTGTTTTCAACTCAATTTTGTCTGGTATAAGTATTGCTACCCTAGATTTTTTCTTATTTTCATTTTCATGAAATATATTTTTCTATCCCATTACTTTCACTCTGTGTATATCTTTCTATCTGAAGTGAGTCTCTTGTAGGCAGCATATGTCAGGGTCTTGTATTCAGCCACCTTATGTCTTTTGATTGGAGTATTTAATCCACTTACATTTAAAGTTATTATTGATAGATATGTAATTTTATTTTTTGCCATTTTATTTTTCATATTTTCTATTCTTTTTCTTTTTCTTCTTCTTCTTAAAGAAGTCCCTTTAACATTTCTTGTAATACTGGTTTGGTGGTGATGAACTCCTTTAGCTTTACCTTGTCTTGGAAGCTCTTTATCTGTCCTTCGATTCTAAATGATAGCTTTGCTGGGGAAAATAATGTTGGTTATAGGTCCTTTTTATAACTTTGAATATTTCTTGCCAATCTCTTCTGGCCTGCAAAGTTTCTGTTAAGAAATCAGCTGACAGTCTTATGGGAGCTCCCTTGTAGGTAACTAACTGCTTTTCTCTTGCTGCTTTTACGATTCTCTCTTTGCCTTTAACCTTTGGCATTTTAATTATGAAGTGTCTTGGTGTGGACCTTTTTGGGTTCATCTTATTTGGGACTCTGTGTTTCCTGGGCTTGTATGTCTGTTTCCTTCCCCAGGTTAGGAAAGTTTTTCGTCATTACTTCATCAAATAGGCTTTCAGTTCCTTGTTTTCTCTTTTCTCCTTCTGGTATCCCTATGATGTGAATGTTGGTACACTTGATATTGTCCCAGAGGCCCCTTAAACTATCCTCATTTAAAGAAATTCTTTTTTCTTTCATTTTGAATTGGTGTTTTCTCTTGCCTTATTGTCCAAATTGCTGATTGATCCTTTGCTTCGTCTAATCTACTGTTGATTCCTCTAATGTATTCTTCATTCAGTTATTGTATTCTTTACTTCTGACTGGTTCTTTCTTATGTTTTCTGTTTCCATTTTTATGTTCTGTATCTCTTTGTTGAAGTTGTCACTGAGATCATTGGGCATTCTTATAACCAGAGTTTTGAACTCTGCATCTAGTATATTGCTTGTTTCCAGTTTGTTCTTTTTCCAGAGGTTTGTTTTGTTCCTTTACTTGGAACATGTTTGTCTCCTCATTTTGGCTGCCTCTCTGTATTTGTTCCTTTGTATTAGATAGAACTGCTGTATCTCCCATTTTTGGTATAGTGGCTTTATGTAGTAGGTGTCCTGTGGGCCCAGTGGCACAGTCTCCCTGGTCACCTGAGCCAGGTGCTCCAGGTGTGTCCCTGTGTAGGTTGTGTGTGCCCTCCTGTTATAGTTTAATGTTGACTGCAGTTGGCACATCAGTGGGAGGGATTGACCCTCAGGCTGATTGGTTGTGAGAACTGGCTGTGACTACAGTGGAGGCACTGTTGTACAGGGACTCAACCTTACAGCAGAATTTGCTTTAGTAGGTCTCTGGTGCCTGTCCAGTCTGCCCTCTGGGAGTGTCATTTGTGGAGGTGGTTTCGGTGGTGCTCTGGTGTGGTCTGAAGCTAGCCACTGGGTGTGTTTTTTTCTGGGGCCTCTTTGGAGGGGTTCTGGTGCAGCCCAAGGTCAGCTTCTGCCTGTGCCAGGCCTGAGACCATGTGGAATCAGCTACAAAGTGATCTGCTGATGGTTGCTGCTTGTGCAGGGCTTGCAGGCACCTGGTAGAGGCTAAGCTGTGAACTTAGACTGGCTGCCACTAGTGCCATGCTTGGGGCTGCTTAGCAAGAGGTATGGGGCACACTGAGGCCAGCTGCTGCTTGTTTGGGGTTTGTGAACCTTTGAGAGATTTTAGTAAAGTTTGCAGCATGAGCCAAGACAGGCCATTTGTATGGAAAAGCCAGTGGAAGGACTTAGGTGTGCCCAAAAGTTGGCTAGGGTGCAGTCTCAGGGAATCACCAGGGCAGGTGAATGTTCTTAGTCAGGTGTATGGAGACTCAGACTTGGCATCTGCCTGCACCTGATCAGGCTGAGTGAGGAGATGGTTCAACAAAGGAATGAATGTTTCTACCAGTACTTCTGTCTGGGAGAAAGCTGCTCCTCCAGCCCTCACCCTGAAGCTATATAATTCACTTTCTTCCTGTATGGACCTGGTGCCTTTTGAACTGCTGCCCCAGAACTGGAGCTCAAAGTGAGTGAGTCTGTCGGTGAGTAAGTCCACATGCAGGTCATTTAAGAGGAACGCCTGGGACTCCATCAGCCCTCTGTATCACTCAGTCACCATCCCTACTCCTTTTCACAGGCAGCAGTTATGGGGGCTTCTTTCCCTGGCACTGGAACCCTGGGCTAGAAAGCTTGGTGTGGGGTTGAGATTCCTCACTCCTCAGAGGTGACCTCTGCAGCCCAGCTAGCCCTCTCGATTTTTAACTGCTATGCATCTTTATGGGATCAGCCCTTTCTGCATCTCTGCCCCTCCTACCAGTCTCAATGTGGCTTTCTATGTATATCTTTAGTTGTCGGACTTCTGTTCAGGTACACTTCATGTGATTCTCAATGATGGTTTTTCTGTAGTTTAGTTGTAATTGTGATGTTGTCGTGAAGTAGGCAAGCATGGCATTTACCTACTCAGCACTCTTGAGTGAAGCCTGTTTTCAATTCTTTTAGGTATGTACATAGGAGTGGAATTGCTGTGCCATGATATAATTCTATGTTTAACTTTTTGAGGAATTGATAAAACTGTGTCTGTCCACAGGGCCTGTACCATTTTACATTCCCACCAATAAAGTACAAATGTTTTAATTTTTCTGCATCTTCACTAATGTTTATTTTCCTTTTTTTTATTTTTATTTTTTTTTGATGCTATTGGTCCTAGTGGGTCTGAAGTGGTAGCTTACTATGTTTTTGCTTTGCATTTCCTGACTGTCTAATGATGTTGAGCATTTTCAAGTGCTTGTTGGCCATTTGTATATTTTCTTTGGAGAAATGTCTATTCAAATTTTTTTGCCCAATTTTGAATTATGTTGTCTTTTTATTATTGAGTTGTATGAGTTTTTGTATATTATGGATACTGCTTCCTTATGAGAAATATGATTTGCAAATATATTCTCCCATTCTGTAGGTTGTCCTTTCATTTTCTTAATAATGTTATCTTATGTGTAAAAGTTTTTAATTTTGATGAAGTCCAGTTTATCTATCTATTTTTTGTAGTTGTTGTTGCTTGTACTTTTGGTGTCATATCTATGAAACCATTGTCAAATCTAAGATCATCAAGATTTACCCCCTCTGCTTTCTTCTAAGAGTTTTATAGTTGTAGCTGTTATATTTAGGTTGTTGATCCATTTTGAGTTAATTTTGTATGTGGTGAACTTCATTCTTTTGTGTGGATATCCAGTTGTGCCAGTGCCAATGTTGAAGAGACGATTTTTTTCTCCATTAAATTGTCTTGGAACCTTTGTTGAAAATCGGTTGGCCATGAATGTATGGGTTTATCGATAGACGCTTGATTCTATTTCAGATGTTCATATATTTTTGAAACTTTAATTTGAACAGAACAAAACATAATTCTGTGTGTAACCAAGATGATTCTGAACTCACCAGGATGAAATTTGGGTTGTCAATGTGTAAGAACGCCATTCATCTTCCATCAATGGATAGTCAACATTTGAGATTCTTTCAGAGTTAGATTGCTCTATAGTAACATTTCATTTACTATAATATTATATCTTCAAACAAAATTCAGCCACAAACTTTCTATGGAAGTCTGTATATTCCAAGTTCAACTGACTATTTTTACATTCCCCTGACCTAGCCAGTTTCATTATGGGTGACATTTTCCCATTTTGCTTTCCTGCTACCAACTTTCTCTTTATGGCTTGGAAATATCTTTGACTTCTTTTCAGTGGGAACATAATACTTAAAATAGATGTTAGTCTTTTTACTTTATCTTTAAGGAGATCTCATTTAAGTATAAGTCAACATGTTTGAGGAGGATTTTAGGGGGTTTTGTATGGAAGGGAAGAAACAGGTAAAGTAGCTCTGTGCTTGAGGCTTCCAAAAAATGCAGCTGCAGCAAAAAACTGGAAAGATAATCAAGCTGTGGTTAACAAACTCTTTCGATTCTTTCAGAATAGGTTATATGCCTGATTAGGTTTGTGATTGAAGGTGCCACTGGAGAAAAGGGGCTCCATTTGATGTCAGGCATGCATTGCTTTTGTTATGCTACATGGTAGATATTTTTTTGATGAGAGCAAGAGATTCTGCTTCCAGGATTTGCCATGAAAACCCTATTTTTCAAAAATGTAGTCCTTGGCATGGCATCAAAGCATCTGCATTCTCCTTAAATGGAGCTGCTTCTTGGGAGTTCCTACTTAGTAACTCAAAATGGACAAGGTGTGAAACCATATTGCATTTATCTACATGACAACCACAATCCACTGTATTACTAAAGGGAGCAATTGTGTTCCATTTTGAAAAGACAGTGTGGGAGGGAATGGAGTAAAGTATCACCATCTCACATGCAATCCCCAATATATATCTGTTGAATCACTGTGGGTGGGAGGAAGCCTGGAACAGAAAAAAATTCCAGATATCTGAGACTGAACTGTTGACACTAAGAATACTTTTATGGTAACTTGGAACAAAATAAGAGCCTAAATATTAATTCCTCTCAGTGAAAACTGTGACCATTGATTTGCTTGCTGAGGTGAAAATGGTAGAAGGAACTAGCAGGGATGAGTAGATCTGGACAAGCTATTGGGATGGATCCTTTTCCAGAACATCTTGGTTAAGATATTAGAATCTAGCCATTCATATGTAGAGAGCTAGACAGCTGGCTCTGCAGGGATTCTAGCTCTGTATCCACTTGATACCCTCCACTTGCCCCAAAGCGATTCCTCCTGTTTATGGCTTTGGTTACCTCTAAAATGAAAATATAGGCTGGCTACTACTTTAAGTTATTACAACTAATTTATGCAGTAGTGTGAATGAGCATTTGAATTTCAGGGTTCTGACATTTGGATAACTGGGTCTTATTTGTGAAGCACTGTGGAGATTGAAGAGGGGCAGAGACACAGTTTCGTGAAGACTGGGATGAGGAGGAACTGCTCTTGAAATGTGTCTCAGTTTTACCTGGATCATTGACTGACTGCCACTTGCTGCCAAAAGGCAGGATTCCATTTTGGCTGACCCACCACTGGGAGAGGGGAAGACAGAGTGCTGAGCTTGAGGTTGAAAGACCTCTTAGGTACCAGCTGTGTGATTTTAGAACAGTCATTTGATCTCACCAAGCTTCTGTTTCCACAGCTGTAAAACATAGCTAATACTTCTCCCAAGCCTTGATGTGAGGATTAAATGAGCCAACATGTATAAAGCACTGTATAAATGTATTTCTATTATTATCTAAGGTATTTAAGACATCAGAGGTGAGGTGTAAAATCTTGCAATCCACTCATTAGCTCTGTCAGTAGAGAGAAGAAGAAAGGATTAAATCTGGCAGGTTCTAAGCTTCTAGTTTGATTTAAGTTCTTTCCTCCCGCTCCCCTATTTGCAGAGAGTTTTCTCCCATTGTTGAGAGTCACTGGAGCTTGGGCCAATTACTTGTGTTGACAAGTCATTAGAGAAAGTCATAAGCACCTGGCTCTGAAGGCTAGGGACCCAACGGCGGCTCTGGGGCCTGTCAGATTGTGTGCAGTGTTAGAAAACCTGTCTTTCCCTTCCCTGCACACACACAGACTGGCCTGGTAGAGATAGAGCCCTGGCCACCATTAACTGCTTTTAAAAGTAAAGAAGGTTGAAACATTAATGAGCTTTGAAATGGGCTTATTGTTTGTCACAGAGAGATAGGCTTTCTTACATGGTCTGTTTACTCTGAGCATATGACCTTACTTGTAATGGCCAGTTGAGATTTACTTAATCCAAATATATATTCATAACTATTATTGATTTTTGTCCACCACATGGTAAGTATAGAAAAATTTTAGAAAAAAAGGTTTTTTCTAAAAAAATATATATTTATCTTTTTACATTATGCAAGGATGTCCCTTTAAGTTAGAACATTTTAATATCAATGCAAAAGGATTAATTGAGAAATGAACTCATACCATAGAATTAAATTGGAAGACCCTTCACTTAAGACAGAATATATATACATACATACATACACGTGCATACACACACATATAATACATGCACATACATATACATGGGTATACATGTACATATACACATATACATATTTGTATGTATTTATATGCATATATATATACATATATAAAAATACATAAATTCATATAGTGGTATGCTGGTAAATACTTAAAACTGGTGCTCAGCCCACCCCCACATTGCCCCCCTCCCCACAAAAAAAAGCCTGATTTGTAGTGTTTGGCAATTTCCATGGTGTAAATACTTCCACTATGGCTGTTCTGACATCAGTGAAAATGGAGTTAGGATGAGATGTGAACAGTTAGCTTCTGTGAGGCAGTGGGGCTGGCTTCAGCACACCACTGGATGGATACACACATACAGTCTATCTACTGGATGGATACCTATCACATACACATGGAAATTTATAAATCACACACACAATGTGAGTTTGCTATTAAGCATTATAGTTCTGGTGTTAATACCCAGCCTCAGCTTAGTAGGAAATAGCAGAACACTTTCTATAAGCCTGAAAAAATTATGTTTGGCCCATCCATATGGAGTTTGTGCATTTTCTTCCTCTGATTCTTCACTAATCTTCCTTTTTGGGGAAGACTTATAAAGAGTCTTATATAGATCACTCATGGAATAATTCAGCTGGGCAATATAACATGATTAAAGATGGTCCAAGAGAGTTCATAGTTTGTAGGTGACTCACCAATAGCTATAGGGGAACTGCTGCTGTTAAAGGGAGGACGCTGCACGGAAGCAAACAGGGAAATATTACTCATTAGAGAGAGCCTACACAGGCACACGTGCGTCTACACACACACACACACACACACACACACACACACACACACCATTTCTACCTCATTGGGGTGGAGTCTGTGCCTGTTCTCTGGGCAGGGGTGAGGTTGCCCTCCCTGTGACTTAAGGTTGCTGGAAAGCCTTCTTCCTCCACCCTCCCTTCAAAAAAAACTTCCACCAGCTTTGCAAGCCTGGAATTATTAATTTTATATATTTTTCTCTGCCGTTTTTTGCCCTGTTAATAATGTTTTAAAAAGGTTAGCCTACCTAGGAAGAGGGTGTTACAGATCGGGGAAAAGAGCACAGAAATGAAAGATAGTCAAAAATTCAAAGATTAGCTTGCTTTCTTCACCAATTGGCCTAAGACAGCTCTGCCAAGCGGCAGCCGTATTTTCCCGGCCCCCTGCGACTTGTTTTCCCATTTGCGGATCCACCCCTATCTTACTCCTGGTCTATATTTTAGTTAGACCTAAGTTGGAGACTCAGTTCCCAAACCCTGAATCATTTTGAGGGCTTTAGTAACAAGTCATCATTAATTTATTAAGTTCAACATTGTACATGGATCCTTCCCTTAAAGAGCTCACAATTTCTTGGGAGAGACATTAAGAAAACAGAATAATTATACCGCAACTATGTGCTTTGTCCTACTGGAGAGTTATTCCCAAGGGGCTTGATGGAACCCAGAGAAACTATTGCTCAGCAGTTATTAGGGGGTGCCTCGGAATTAGGTGGGCTTCGTTTCAAATACTGATTCTAATGTTCAGTAGTGGTGAAACTTTGGGTAAGTTGCTTAACTTCTCTGACATAAACTTTCCTAATGATGCCACTTACACAGATGTTTACACTGAAATGTAACCTCCATAAAGACAGGCACATTATTTGGTTCACTGCGACATCCCTACCAAGTAGAACAGTGCCTGACACATAGTAGGTGGTCAATATATATTTGTAAAAGGCGCACAGCACTAAGCACTTTACCTGACTTGTAAGTACTTGATCAATAGGTAGCTATTATTGTTTTAATTATACCCTCAGAGGATATAAACAGTAATTCTGCTTGTGGGATTAGAGAAAGGTTTTTAGAATTGTCATCTTGAGTCAGACATAAGAGTATCAGGAGAAAGTAGGGCAGCAGGCATTCCAGGGAGAGGAAATAGCATGGACTGCGGCAGGCACGAATAGGCTAACAACTCAAGAAAGAGTGAAAAACTAGACTGAATAGGGATGTACTGGCCTAAAACTGACTACAGTCACTCATCAGCTCCACTGATAATATTCCTCTTTCTGGGCTAACCATTGGGGGTTTCTATTTTTGTCCCCTAATAATAATGGTCATCAGTTACACAGTACTTACTACATACTAAGCACTTTAACATATATTAGCTCATTTAATTCTTACAACAATCCTTTGAAATAGGTACTATTATTACCCATTTTAAGATGAGGAAAGTAAGGCAAAGTAGGACTGACTAACTCACCCCAAGGCCCACAGCCAGTAAGTAGAAGAGTCAGGGTTCAAACCCAGAATTTTGGGCTCCTAAATCTTGCTTTTAATGTTTACGGTAGGTAACTTCTTAGTCATAACCAGATTTTATGGTCCACACCAGTGCTGCTCACCGAAATCTTCAGGCTTGGGGAAGCAGGATGGCTATGTAACGTCCTCTTGGCAACATGATGTGATCAGAAATGATGTCCTTTACGTCCATGCTTTCACTCTTCCTCTAACCATAAGGAGGATGGTTTAGCTACAGAACGGTGGACACTGTGTGTAAACTGCTGAGTTTCTGCATGGAGGACAGCTGCCTTGGAAAGATGACTAGGTCTACAAGAGTGAGGAGAAAGGATTAAACTTTGTTGTAGTAGATTTGGGGATCGTTGATGCAACATAATGTAACCTTTCCTGACTGACACAGCTCTCCATTCTGATTATGTGGGCCCTGTGCTTCAAATCCTGAGTTAACTCTTTCTTCTTAAAACCCGCCTCTGCCCATTCCTATGGCTCCTCTTGTTCCCCTTTCTTTGGGGGTAATGCGCCTGTCCTTCTCTAGTCCTAGTAGATCACACACTTCTTTGTGCTTGCCAATTTCACTTTTCCAGGAGCTGAAGTTTTGGTTCAGAATGCCTATCTCTGCACTGACCTATCAGATATATGCCCAGCTGTGTTGGCTGACATTAGCCACTCAAGGCTGTGATACACAAATAAAGCACTCTCCAATTTCCTAGCCCCTGAAAACTACGTTGTGGTGTTTCTGGATATCGTGGCCTCCTTTGGTAAGTCTTTCTGACAAGGTATAATCGTTAATTCTCAGGCCAACCTGACCCTTAGCCCTTCACCATGTCAGTGCTAGTGTCTGATTCTGGCTTTCCCTGTTACTGTCTCTTATGTTTAGCCATGGATCTCTGGTTCTGTTCTCAGTTAAAGCCACTTTCCATGTACCCAGATTGCCCAGGCCAGCAATTCAGAAACCTCATGAGTTTTGCTAGACCAGGCTCAACTTCTTATCACCCACTTCCGCATCCCTATTCCTTGAATCTTTTTAGTGTTCTTCCTCTTCTGCTACAACTGAAAAGGACAAAAATAAAGTTAAAATGAATGTTTAGTACCTGAAACCTGGGCAAGGAACCAAAAGAGATAGTTTGTATGAAATAAGTGTCCAACTTTGCTTTCATTACAAGTAATTGTGGAGGCAGAATTCTGAGATGGCCCCCAAGAGTGAAGCCCCCTGGGAGACATGCCCTGGATGATTCTTCTTCCTGGGTGTGGGCAGGACCTGTGGATATGATGGGATATCACTCCCATGATTATATTTTATAGCAAAGACAAGTTTGTAGATGTAATTAAGGTTGGTTCTTAATCAGTTGACTTTCAGTGAATCAAAAGGAAGGCTTTCATGGATAAACCTGATACAATTAAGTAAGTCCTTAAAAAAGACAAGGGTTCCTGCTGGCCTAGAAGTAAGCAAAAACACATGTGGTAAACCGCCCGTGGAAGGAGCCTTGTGGCTAGGACCTGAGAGTGATGGTCAGCTGACAGCCAGAAAGAAAACGGGGCCTGTCCCCCCACCACAAGGAACTGAAGTTGACCAACAACTTGAGTGAGCTTGGAAAGGGGTTGTCACCTCCAGAAAAGACTCCAGCCTTGGCCAACTCCTTTATTTCAGCTTGGCACAATCCTGCACAGAGAACCCAGTTAGGCCATGCCTGAAAATCTGACCTATAGAAAGTAAGAGATAATACATTTGTGGTGTTTTAAGCCTCTACATGTGTGGTAATCTGTTATGTAGCAGTCGAAAACCAACAGAAGTATCAATTGCTCAAATGGGGAAGAAGAGATAACTGATTGGATACCAGTATAAACATAAAAGAAAAACAAAGTTTTGTCAACAAAAGGTCATGATGAATGCCTTTAAATTGCTAAAAAGATAAAGAAGTCATGGTTTCCTGGCTGAAAGAACAATGAGAAAAACTTCACCCCAGAATATTTCATGTAAAGTTACATTAACTTTTTTTCATTTAAAATTATGTTATATTACTGTTAGCAGCTTTATTGTAATACAACTTGTCATGCAGGGTGGCAGGCGGGGTCTCTGCTCCTGTTCCCCACAAGAGAACGCAGGACATGGTGAGGCCAAAAAGGAACACCCACGGAGCCATAAGTAGGGGAGTCATACTAGTATATTCTTGCTGGCAGCACTATAGTCTCACTGGAGGCTGGATCCACACTGTCCGCAAACCGCCATCCTAACTGCAATCCGCGCTTGCCAGCCCAGCCGCCATCTTCTTGCTAGCCCCCATTTTCTGCTAGTGTAGCCACAGAAGTTATATTAGTGGCCAATGGCTCACTGGTTACAGCTGATGGCCAACTAGCCATAGCTGATGGCCGTCCAATCACAGTTGATGGCCATTTACTACCTGAGCCAGCACCTTTCTATGTGAGGCCGACAGCCTGGAAACTGCTTTCTGGGGCTCTGTCCTCACACAAGTGATATACAACAAACCAAACATAGTTAAATAAAGTTTTTATAGATTTATGCATACTTGTATGTATGCATTTATGAAATCATCACAACAATAGAGATTATGAATATAGCCATCACCCCAAAAGTTAAGTCTGACTCCTTTGTAATTCCTTGTAATCTTACTCTCTACAATGGGGAAGAGCATAGCCAAATAACAACTTAAATCAAGGAAATGAAATTATTTTTTACTCTTTCTTATAACTGTTACTTCACAGTGCACCTGTTAAAACCCGTCTTCTTTATAGATTGGCAATCTCAAATCTGGCTCATATGGAACCAGTGGGGGAATTAGAGGATAATAAAAAGACAGGGGAGAAAAAAAAAGATGCCCTCACCCCAATTTTCAAACAAATGATTGTTGCGCAAGAATTATGAATTTTTGCATCTAGGTATAAATCATTATTTCCCAATTATATTTAGGCAGTAACACAACCTATATAATGCATGAATCAGGAAAATAAGTTGTTCTTTCTACCATTTTCCAAGTCCATCCATTAACCTATGGTAGGAAATTAACAATGGAGAAAAATCACAGGGGCCTTTTTTTCCTTGGACATCTATTATTAGATCATCCTCTTAGGAAACACTGTTTTCAGAAAGCCAGACATGTTTTAATTCAGGAATACAAAAGAAATCTGAATTAATTTTTTTTCAATGAGGTATATAAAACAGGCATTTTCCCCTTCATTTTTTTGGAGTTCACCGAAATCAAAAGTTCAGAAGCAAAATAGTGAAAAATTGAGAATAATTACATTTTCTGATTCATAGTTCACCTATATGAAGGTTGAGGTCTTTAGAAATACTGTCAGGTAATTTTATTTTGTGAATCTTAATGTTTGTTTCTCAATATATAGGTTTGAAGTTTTACAATTAAATACCAGATAAACCTTTACAAAATCAGCTCATTCTAATATAAATTCTTCCTCACTTTACATAAACTAATATTTTCAAGACTACTCCTAAGGATTCCTGCTTTATAGTATTTCACAATTCTTCAAAGCACTTCACTTGTATTCTCTTTTCTGATCCTTTCCCTGTGAAGCAGACAGGGCAAGTGGTTTTATTGCCATTTGAAGATAGAGAAAAACTGGAGAACAGAGATTCACTGACTTGCCAAGGGCTGGTCAGTGGTGTTACTCAGATTAAAACCCAGATTTTCTAGGTCTTTCTCTTACCCAGGACTATTTGTGCTCATTTCTCAATAGGTATAATTTTAACAAACTGTACCAAATAATCTGTAGGAGATGGTATGTATTGTATTTTCTTAAAGTACCTTCTGAATGAAGGAGTTCCTTATAAACCATTTCTCCATCTCAGACAAATTAAAGTAGCATAGATACCAAAAATAACAGTTTTGCTAAAACATTGTTCCAGAAAGACAGTCCTGCAATAGTTAATGGTCAAAATTAAATACCTCACGGTTAGTTCCCTCTTGTGTAGGAAAGACAAAGGCAGTGCCGTTGTACAAGTTCCTGCAGGCAAAGCAAAGCTTGGAAAAGGTCCTCCCCATCTGTGTTTATGATGACAAATACTGTTTAATCTTCCACCTTAAGTTCCAATTGCCAGATTTTTTTTTGTTAAAAAATAAGAAAAAAAAAATGACAACATGAAAATAGGTAGTAAGGCCCTCATTGTCTACAGAATAATTCTGAACAAATCTCCGCTCTGGGCTCCACCTGTCAGCTCCTAACTGAAGGAGAAAGACAGAAGAATGGCTCCCATGTAATTTCCATGTGAATAGGGAAAACCATTCCCCAGATCCACTGCTAGGGTAACAAAAATGAAACTGCTAAAAGACAGATTCACCAATGCAAGGGGGCGTGGGCTGGGACCCAAACAAACAAAAGGCAAACAGGAATATTTGTTTTCTTTGTTCAGACAGTGCCAAGAGTGGGAAAATAAAATACATTTAAGGTCAAGACACAACTGTCATACTGAAGTGGGTGACGTGGCTCTACAGCAGCCCTTGATGTCTCAGGCTCTCACGGGCTCTGCGCACTCCATCACTTGGTAGGCTGATCCTGACTGATAAAACAGGGGATGGAGGCGATGAAGCTACATATCAGTGAGTACGTAGCTAGGGCAGAATCTGAAATCTTTTGAGCTATCACTTTAGCCTCCCAGGATGAAATCAGGGCCAAGCTTCCATCTTCCTTAGAACTGTAAGGGGATGAAGTGGTTTATTTTGGGGTAATTTGTGAGTTTAGTCTTATTACCTTACAGACACACTTTTCCCCTTCACCTTCTTCTTTCCAACCTCCTTTCTCATTTCCAGCTTTCACATATTTCCACATGGCTCCCGTTTTCCCAACTCACCCTCATTCCCTGACCTTCAATTCTCTGACACTAACGGCCTTAATGAGCCAAATGTCAGAGGTAAACCTGAAATTGTGAAATCTCTCGTCCCCCTTCCTTGCATATGCTTGTGCTCGGTGATGACTCATCACAGCCCAGTTCCAAGAGAGCTCGCACTGGTCCCCTATTCTCCATTCCTTCTGGAGGGCAGCTCCTCTCTCACATTCTGCTGATTGCTCTGCCTTCCTCTTTTCTGCTTCATTCTGTGATGCATATTGCCATCAGATTAGTCTTTCTCTGATGCCTCTTAAATCACTCTTTTGCTCAAAACTTTCCAGCAACTCTTTATTACATCCAGATGAAAATCCAGACTTCTTAGTCCTGACTTGACATATGTTGCGGGAGGCAAACTATGGAGAGTCAGGAAGATCCCCGCACATCCTTCCTGAGTATACCAACTGTAAGGTCTAACCATCTTCTGGCCCTCAGCCATTTCTGTGGCTAGTCACACAGCAACTAAGTCAGTCAAGGCAACTGAAGCCTGACTCCCCTGAGACTGCTGGCTCCCGAGGAGAAAGGGACCAGTTTGCTAACTGCTTGCTACCAAAGGTGCTGAGCCTTGAGCCCTGGCTTCCTCTCTGGCACCACAATCCACGGCATGTATGCACTGCATCAACCCTTTGGGACAGGGGGACTTTGGGTCAGGGGAACCAGCACAGCCATGCAAATGCTCCTGCTGTTCGCTGTGCTGTGAGTAATGAACTGTCTTGTCCAGATCCATGGAATCTTGTTTTCTACTTTTGGCAACCATGGAGTTTTAGCAAGCTGAATTGTTTGCTTGGTTCGTCTGTGGGAGTGGGGTTTTTCTTTGTAAAATTGTTTTCATAATCTATAATTCCTTTTAGTGCTGAGTATGTGTTTGTATAATGAACCAATTAATAAATGAATCCTGAGCACCAGCCAAATCAAGCTGGGCTCTTTTCACTTAGAAACTCAGTACGTGTCCACTTCTGCTGACACCGTTTCCTTTGCTCAAAGTTCTCTTTCCTCCTGTTGCCCAAATCCTTCCCTTCTATTTCTTCCTCTCTAATGTTACCTCATCCAAGCATGATGCAATTAATCTCTTCTTCTTTTGACCTCCCACAGGATATACGTACATCTCATAGGACACTGAATACTTTTAGTATTATACTTAGGTATTTTTCATTTGCTTCCAAAACAATAGGCAGTTGATGAATACTTAATGTATGTCAGGAACTGAGCTATTTGCAGGAAATTTTGGACATGCAAAGATGAATAAGACATGGACCCCATCTGCATTAACTCTCAGTCTATAACAGAACTGTCCTGTATAAAGGGATATGTTCTACCACAAGGTGATGACTGCCCTTCTATGGCAGAACAGCAGGGGCTACAATTATTTTTCCCTGAATGGAAGATCTGGGAAGGCTTCAGAAAGGAAGGTACATTTTTCCTGTGTTTGGCATTTATGCCCATTATGCCTATGAGCACAGGTCCTATCTGCCTTACTAGTTCATTTAATAAAAAATTACATTGTGTTGTTTGTTGTTGACTCCCTCACAATGAACATTCATTTATTTCTTTAGTTAATTTAGTTAAATAGTTATTTAGTATTAAATTTACTTAGTGCATTTACTGAACACTCCTAGGTACAAGGTAATGAACTAGAGACCCGGGAGCATATACCTTTCCTATAAAGGTACCCTGCTTTAGAAAAATGCAACCTCTTGCCACTGATGTCTGTAGGGCTGTACCCACAGGGTCCAATGGTCCCACAGTGATGTATAGCATTTTTATTTAAGATTTCCACCTCAAATGCAAACTTATTTATTGCCCTAAGCTAATTTCAGTGGTATTGTACTCTTTACATAGTTTGTGTATGTGGCGTACTTCTATTCATCCTTGAATGTTCAGCTCAGATGGCCTCTCCTCTCCGTCTTCATTGACCTCTCCATGGAGGAAGAATAACTGCATTGCTCTCTCTTCTCTGTTCCTGTGTATTTGGTTTTCCCTTTAACTGTGAGCTCCTTGAAGGCAAATATTTTTCTCCGTGGTGTTTATTTTACTAGGATATCCTGGCACTTAGAATTTACTATGTCGATATTTAATGAATTATTTCAAAACATCTCCTCTTTATCAAGATTTCTGACATCTGATTGAGCAAATGTAGTCAAACACACTTAAGAACTGATTTTAAAATGCTCTTGTGAATAATACATAAATCAGACCAAGGACTTGTATTTAGAATACATTAAGGACTCTTACAAATCAATAATAAGTGATAGGTATGCCAATAAAAACTAGGAAAAGGTTTAAACAGACACATCATAAAAGAAGATTTGTAAATGACTGATAAGTCATGAAAAGAGTCAATAACAGTAGTAATTAGGGGAATACAAATAAAACTATAAAAAGCTACTATTTCGCACTTTTCTTTTTCTTTTTTTTTTAGAAAGTGGCCTTGTTTGAAAGGGGACGAACCCCCCCCCCCCCCCCCGAAACTCAATGGCTGCGTACCAGCTACCTTTCTTTCTTTCTTTCTTTCTTTCTTTCTTTCTTTCTTTCTTTCTTTCTTTCTTTCTTTCTTTCTTTCTTTCTTTCCCTCCCTCCCTCCCTCCCTCCCTCCCTCCCTCCCTCCCTCCCTCCCTCCCTCCCTTCCTTCCTTCCTTCCTTCCTTCCTTCTTCTTTCTTTCTTTTTCTCTTGCTTTTTGAACTTTAATATTCTTGGTGATTTTTCTTTGTTTAAATTATTTTTTTTTACTAGTTTCACTATTTCACACTTTGAGAATGGCTTAAGTGAAAGACTGGCAATACCAAGTGTTCATGAAAATGTGGAGCAACTGGAACTATCTACCCACATTGTTGGTGGGAGTGAAAATGTTGCAGCTACTTTTGAAACCAGTTTGTCTGTTTCCTTCTAAAGCTAAACATGTACTACATCTATGTTACAACACAACAATTCCAGTCTTAGGTATTTACCCTAGAGAAACAAAATCCTATGTCCACACAAAAACTTGTATATGAATGTTCATAGTAGCTTTAAACTGGAAACTATCTAAGTGTCTATCAACAGATGAATGACTAAACAAAATGGAGCACTTCATATAATGGAATTCTACTCAACATTTAATGAACAGGCTACAGATACATATAACAGCATGGATAAAACTAAAGATTATTTACTGAATGAAAGAATGCAGACTAAAAATGGAGTACCCATGTTTAATTCCATTTATGTGAAATTCTAGCAAATGCAAACTCACTTATAGTGACAGAGTGTAGACAAATGGTTACCTAGGGATGGGGGCAGAGGTAGTGATGGATTGAAAAAGGGCACAAGGAAACTTCTGTGGGTGATGAAAATATTTGGTATCTTGATTATGGTGATGGTTTCACTGGAATATACGCATGTCAAGTTAATCAAAGTGTACATTTTTAAATACCTGCAATTTGTTCTAGGTAAATTATACCTTAATAAATTATATCTCAAGAAAGCAATAAAAGTAGCATTACTTTAAAAAAATAAATGCTACTGTGTCGCATAGAAACTATGCTAGACGTGAAGCGTCCAAATACAATCAGGAAAGCACCATTGGAAACTGCTCCTGATAGTGGGCACTACCTCCATCCACCCTGAGCGCCATCCATGCACAATGGAGGGGATGTCTATGCCCCACAAACAGCTTTTGGAAGTCATTGGGATTGACTGCACGTCACCAACTACTGGACTAACACAGAAAACACAGGAATATTTAGGAGACATTTATTTTCAGTACAGATCCTGGGTTAGAAGAAAGCCCATCTGAGACATTTCTACGGCATAGATTTACTGGCCTGAATTGCTTAATAACGCTGGTGTTGGAGGACGATGGCATCAAGACCAGCAGCATCCTTACAGGCGCGCAGCCTTACACCAGGCTTTTACGTACAGGAATGATGGCTTTGGTGGTGAAGCTATGTCAGAGTGAGGAGTGATACAACGGGGTTCTGTCCTCCAGAAGCATGTGATCTATTGGGAAAACATGACATAAATGCTAACAAGAAAGTCATGGATTATAAATCACGCACAAGAGTCAAGAAAAGATTCACACACAGAGAGAAAAGACTATAGTCATCTGTCTTTATGGGCAGGGTGGACAAAAACTTCAGAGTTGGGAGCTTGGCATTTAGACCTGAGATGGCAAGGAAATGTTAACAGTTAATTTTTTTTTAATAAAAACAATATATAGCTATGATTGTTGACACAAATACGCACAATCCTGTGCTCTGAAGCTGTATACAGTATGGAGTTCACACGCTATAGTGAAATATACAGATTAAAGGCACTTTTTAAAAAGAAGAAGAAAATGATTAAAAGTTGGAATATGAATGTCTTGGATGAATAGTGTTTGAAAAGCACACTTTGGGTAATTTTACCAAAGCAGAAGACTTTAAGACTGTGTGTATGAGTGTGTGTGTGTGTGTGTGTGTGTGTGTGTGTAACAGAAAGAGAGACAGAGACAAGAGATTTTCAGAGCGACAGAGAGCAAGAGAGAGACTGAGCTAGTACGCTCAAGTGTTTCTGTACACTTGTACATATTTAGTACACTTTCATGGTATCTTTGGAATAATTGCTATTCTTCTTCCTCTGTCCTTCTGTGTTTTCTTCTTTCACTTAGAATTTCTCCGAAGTTTGCTGTGAGAGTGGTCCTGAGGTGACAGGAAAGGCCAAGTGCTAAGTAGAAAGGAAAGTTGACTTACCTTCTGACTTCTGCAACACGTGCGAAAGAGATCTGTTAGTCTCAACTTGCAGCTGCGGCTCTGACAGTATATCAGTCATCAAGGGGGTATCAACAATACAGGAATTTTAAAAGCCTGTCTAGGTATCTTGCCATGCCATCCAAATTCCTTAAGTGCCGTGAGAAGCAAAATCCTGACAGGAATAATTGTTGGGGTTTTTTTGTTTATTTGTTTGTTTGTTTTTTCTACTTGAATCAAAGTGGGAATGGCATGGCTTTGTTGACTTTATTAAAAGTAAGAAAGGAAAAGTAAAAGGAGACAATGAAATCCTTGTCCTTCTTATATGTTTGGAGAACTCATGGCTGCTACGATGAGATTTTGTTGTGACATAAAAATTGGTCAAGGAAATGAGAAGAGAGGGCGGAGCCCTTGGGAATAGGAGAGAGTATGCATTTCATAAAATGCCTTGTGTCTTAGTACCCCTAAGTGCTACTGAGTGACAGAGCACTTCCATTCTGGAGACAAAATAAATACTTCCTATTAGGGAAAGATGGTAAGATTTGTACACCTAGGAAAGGGTAAAAATATAATGTCTTTTCCTTCCTTGAGCTTTTCTTCTTCTAAAATCAGTTCTCACATGAGTTTATTTCTGCCTGTATTTTGGTATTTTCAGCTCCCCAGGTTTATTTTCCTTTTGGTTAGGAAGAATATGAGCTCTGAATTTAGATCTTTGGATTTAAGTCTCAAGTTCATCACTTGCTACATGTATGAGCTTGGGCAAGTTATTTAACCTCTCTGAGTCCCAATTTCCTCATCTATTAAATGAGGGAAAGGAATAATAATCATTGCAAAGGAATTGTGATAGAATTTAGTGATATAATCCATAAACATCAGTTTACCAGGGGACCTGGTACATTGGAGGTTCTCAACAAGTGGCAGCCTTTTATGGCTGTCATTTCCAAGTGTCAGCTGCCTGTCTCTTCCTCCTTTCAGCACTAGAAGGGCATCCTGAGAAGAATATTCATGAGCTCAAGGCTTGGTTAACAAAGGACTCAGGTGAGGCTGGGTCCTACTAATTTTCTTGGGTCTGGTTACTCAAATGAAGATTCTCAACATAAAAATCTGGAAAGACCAAATATTTCCAGACCACCTGTTTTTCCTAGTACCTGCCACTGCCTGGGGGGGGGGGTGGGGGGAGGGAGGGAGAGAGGAAAACGGGGATGAGGACAGGAGGAAGAGGAAGAGAAAGCAAGGACATATTCTATTTTGTGGCAGCAATACATGAAAGCTTTCCGATATTATTAAAATAAGACAGAATAGAGTTGCTACGAATTCTAGGTATTGGTATGAACACATGTAAAAACAAATAAGCAAACTTAAGTATGGGAAGGAGAAAATAAAATAGGTGAAGGAAATTATACCAAAACAACATCAGTAGTGGTTGCCTTTGGGTGAAGAGATTGTGGATGCTATTTTCTCATTATTTCTATTATGTTTTGTACTTTTCAAATTTATTAATATATTCTATATCTATATTTATATCATCTCTATTTATGTGTATATTATATCCATATATCTATTTATATCTTTGTCTACATCATGGTGTAGTAGTAGGTCTCTTACAAAGTAACGTTTTGAGAGCCTTAGAATTTGAAAGAACTGGAATGTATAATATTTCCACAACACTTTGACTTTCCTCATGCTCTATCTGAGTCACATGCCATCCCTCTTTCAAGGAAGAGAAGGATGAATTCTTATGGGCTGTCAAAATCTTGATGTCAGAGGAGACGACCAGCAAGAAGCCGCAGCTGTAGAATAATAACACTAACATTTGTCTAACACTTTGAGCCTTTTCATGTAATTACCTCATTTGATCCTTAGAATAACTCTTTGAGGTAGGTAGTGTGGCAGGATAATTTACTGAGATTCATTTCAATAAATGGGTTTATCAATCCACTCACTCATGTCTTAATTCATTCAGTGGGTATGTATTTACTCCTACTACGGGCAAGCAATTTTGGCTAGCATAAAGGACAATACTGAGATAAACAGGCCAGACTTCTATTTGGGGGAGACAAATAATAAACCAGTAAATTGAATAAGCACACAGCATAGTTTGAGATGCTGGCAGAAATAAAGAAGATACTAGAAAGCTTTTTAAAATAGGATTGCTTGAGAAGACCTTTCTGAGGAAAAGGCATTTGAGGTACCACCAAAAGTATAAAAAGGAGCCAGGCTGTTCATCAAGCCAGAGAAGGAGTGTTTGAGAAAAGAGAACAGCAAACGTAAAGTTCCTAAGGCCAGAAGAAAATGGGGCTGTTCCACGAGCAGAAATGATGCCACTGTAGCCTTAGAAGTAATGAGGGGGTGGAGAGGAGGAAAAAGATAAAAGTTTTTCCTTCCTGGTTTCCGAACAAATATCTAGGTCCTCTGTATCTATTTGCCTAGGGAAATCCTATAGAAACTTCTAGAAAAATGAGTTTCTTGGTCTTTCATGAAAACTTCAGCTTACTATAGAGTATAATAACGTTGCCAGGCTGGATGGGTAAGGGAGAGGAAAATGTGCCTGTCCTTGGTTGTTAGCTACATAGACACATAGATAGATAGCTAGATGATTGATTGATTGATTGATAGATAGATAGATAGATAGATAGATAGATAGATAGATAGATAGATAGATAGACAGACAGACAGACATAAACAGAGGATAGATGAGAGAGAGAATAGACATATGATATATAGGTAGATAGGGTGCCCAGAGATTGAGAAGTAGACAGAGGTTAGAAGTTCCAGAGGTTGAGGGAACACTTGTTTCTTGAAGTACCTTGGGGAGGTGGCATGACCTCCACTGGAAATAATTATGTGGAGCTGTGTGGAGGTCAAAAGTTCAGAGTCATGGCATAGAGAACTCACCTGGACCTCTAGACCTGAAGGAACCATTGGATCTGAGCCAATAGGCCCTGAGAAGTTACTGATATAAACCAGTGACCACAGGGCTTGCTCAGTCTTTTGGTACTGAGGAACATCCCAGGAGCTTGGCCAACCACCAAGGGCTGGGTAGAAGCAGGTGGGAAATAATGACTAAAACTGACAATGGGACAGGAGATGAGGGCAGAAATAAGTAATTTGCTAATTTTTTCTGAGTTCCCCACTCCTAGATCTACTCTGCTCTTGTGTTCCCTGCTCTGTGCCCAGGGAGGCCCACAGCCATGGTATACATCAGCTGCTTTCTCTGGTCTTCTGACGTCCACTTGGATTCAGCCAATGAGAGACGGGAGCACATATAGGAATGTGGGAGGAGCAGAGTTCAGGTACTTGTCTTAGCTTTCTTCTTCTTGGTCACTGTGCTGGCAGTGGCTGTGTCTCTGGGGCCACAGCTCCTGGTTATCAGCCCCTCTTTTAAGGCTCTAGCTCTCTCACTGATCTGGTAACATTTTTTCTGCCCCCTGCCCAGTTAGGCTTAGGAGAGGTCGCAGCTACTTGTTGTTAAACCCTGTGCTGCCATCCCTTGTTAGTTTCCTTAACTCTGCTCACATGCTGTAAGCAGTTCTTTCATTAAACCCCTTTTAGGTCACTCCCTTGGAGTGGGCCATCTGGTTACTGCTGGCACACTGACGGACTCACGTTGATTAAAAGGAAAACAGGTGATATTTCTTACAAACTCAAGTTTGTGGGCTAGATTCATGCTTTCTCCCTTAGAATGGGAGTTACTCTTCCTCATTTTACAGATGGAGAAAAGCTTAGTAAGTTACCCAGGTCACAAAGAAGCTAGTGAGTGGCAGAGCCAGGACTTGAACTCAGTAATTCTGACGCCATGGCTGGCGCTCTATTACTCTCCTCACTCCTCCACAAATAGGGGACTGGCTAACCAGCAAGGTATTTCCACTTTATCATTCCAAGACTATATGCTCTCTAGTTCTCTAAGCCTGGAAAGAGGAGGCAAGATTAGCTTCCACATATTTGTTCCCACAGGAAGAGCGTCCACTCCTTGTGGGATTCCAAATCCTACCATGTCAAGTAGCTCCATGATTTGCAGCAGGAGGGACATCGATATGTATTGCCACCAGGTCTCATGGTTGCTACCAAGAGAAACGGGCTCTTGTCCTATGGACACATTTCAATGTTGCTTCTTCAGTTAAAGTTTATTCTTCACCTCATTTAAGTGTCACAGATAAGCCTGCTGTTTCCTTTAGTTGACCTATTAAAAAAAGGCATGTGCAAAGACATGTTTTTGCTTTCTCTTGCAGACAAAGTAGTCCCAGCCATACTAACCTAGACACCCATTGGTCTGGGCATTATGTGCACAGAGTGTTTTTAAAGATGAAGTAACTTAGTTTTGCATTTTGTCTGGAAATGGTGCTATCCATTTAATCCCTACGGCTTCACACCTGGCCCCGTCACTCATGTTTTTGAAGGCCATGCCCTTTGTAGTCATTTACGTTTGTAGACTTCAGTCAAAACCCACACCACAGAGAATGTCTCCTCCATTAGCAAATGATCATCTTTGTTTTGCTGAGAATTATTAACTTTTTTCCTTGCTATTCTTGATGGTTGTCTGCAAAAGGCCTCGGATTACTTTTTATTTAAAGTTTTTATTCAAGTATATCATACAGGCAGAAAAGTGAAAGGTGATAAATGTACAGCTGAATTTCCCCAGTGTGAACACATCCATTTAAGCACCATCACAAGAAATAGAACATTATCTGCACCCCAGAGGCCCCCTTCGCAACCTCTCCCAGTCATTAAATCCTTCCCCATAGGTAACCACTTTTCTGTTCTCTATCACCGTTGATAGATCTGCCTGTGTTGGACATTATATGAACAAAATTGTATAGTATAACTTTTGTGTCTCATTTCTTTTGCTAAGTATCATATTAGTGAATTTTATCCATGTTTTTTCAGTGTAGCAAATTCATTCTCATTACTGTGTAGTATCCTATTGCATGATTTTTATCAAAATGTATCTGTTTCACTGTTGATGGAAATTTAGTTGTTTTTTTTTTTTTTTTTTTTTTACTCTTACATATAATTCTACAGTGGAGATTTGATAACTTTTGGTGCACATACATACGTATTTCTGTTTGGTATTTACCTAGGAGTGAAATGGCTGGGTCAGATGGTATGCATATTTTCAGCTTTAGTAGATACTGCTAGTTTTCTAAAAAATGTATTTAACCCCCCTTGAATGGTGTATGAGAGTTACAGTCTCTTCACATCTTTGCCCTCACTTAGTTTTGTTGTTTGAAGTTTTAGCCATTCATATGTGCATTTGATTTGTATTTTTCTGATGATTAAGGAAGTTTGACATTTTTTCCTTTGTTTATTGATCATTTGGGTATCCTCTTTGGTGATGAGTCTGCTCAGTATTTTCCCATCTTTTTTCCAATTATGTTGTTTACATTTTTCTTATTGATTTATACAAATTCTTTACTCTTAATGACTGTTTTATTAATGACAGATATAGTAAATATTTTCTTAACGGGGGACTCACCTTTTCACTCTGATATCTCTTGTGAACACTTTCAATTATTTTGATTGCCTCTACTTTCATATGTATTTTCATCCTTTTAGACCTTGTAGCATTTTTCCTGTTTTGAACCTATCAGACAGAATGGGCCTAATTATATTTATAAAACCCCTCAAAAATAAGAACGAACAGAAAAAAAATCATTTCATGATAGACCTAGGAAAAAGATATGGTCAGGATGAAAATTATCATTAATCCTGCTAACACCAGCCATTGGTGAACACAGAGTTGATGCACTTCTGTTGCAATACTATTGGGAAAATAATAAGACTGAGTATTTGATGATATTAAGAGGTTTTGCTAATTTTGTTTCAATGTGGTAGTCGAGTATTTTTGTTTGTTTGTTTAGAGTCCCTACCTTTAGAAATGTATACTACAATATTTATAGATGAAATTGTATGATGTTGGGGATTCCTTCCGAATAATCCAGAGCACAAGAATATTGGTCACAGTTGATAACTGTTGAATTTGGTTATGGGTACAGGAGAGTTTTTTGTACTATCCTCTATACTTTTCTAAAAGAAACGCTAAAAAGAGAAAGAGGAAAAGAATGGGAAGAGAGGAATTACAGGTACTGAGCCTGACATCTCTTGTAAGGAGTTTTGCTATGAAGGGAAGTATAATATAAGGTATTATCTGGAGAGAGCTCTGAAATCAAGAAAGAGATTTGGGGTGTTTGTTTTTAATATGTTCCATGTTAAAGCCTGTTTGTAAGGTATTTGGGAATCATCCAGAAGTGAGGAAAATTTGATATGCCAGAGAGAGAAAAGACAATTACATGATATTTTTGTGATAGCAAAAGTTAGAAAAATGTTCTAAAAAAAGAAAGAGCATAGGCAAGGGCATTAAGACAGTAATCAGCTTGAAGTGTTTGAAGCCAATGGAAGACTAGAGGTCCTGGAGGAAAGTCAGTGAGAGGAGGTTGGGTAGCTTCCTATCTACCAGACGTTGTAGGGCCAGACATTGGGTTTTCATCTGCTGATCATAGGAAGCTATTGGAGGATTTTTAAATAGGGGAGAGACGTTGAAAGTAAGCTTGAAAATGATGTGGCATGCAATATGGAAATAGACTTGTGTGTATGCAGGTGAGTGTGTGTGTGTGTGTGTGTGTTGAGACATGAGGTCAGTGTGGAGGCAGGAAAAGCAATTTGGTGATGATTTCAGTAGTTGAAATGAAAGACAATTGTGGCTTAGACTGAGACTATAGAAGTGAAGTGTTATGGGTTAAATTGTGGCCCCCTCAAAAAAAGCTATGTGGAGGTCCTAACCCTTGGTAACACAGAATGTGTCTTTGTTTGGAAATAGGGTCATTGCAGATACGATTCGTTAAAATAAGGTCATACTGGGGTGGGGGGGGCCCTAATACTATATGACTGGTGTCCTTATATAAAGACCGCCATGTGAAAACAGAAATACACAGGGAGAAGGCCACGTACAAAGAGAGGATTGGAGTGATGCGTCTGTAAGCCAAGGAATACCAACAGTTTCAGGCAACCCACCATAAGCCAGGAAGAGGCAAAGAAGGATTCCTGTACAGTTTCCAGAGAGAGCACAGATTTTCTGACTTCTTTATTTTGGACTTCTAGTCTCCAGAATTGTGAGACAATACATGGTTGTTGTTTTAAACCTCCAAGTTTATGATGCCTTGTTATAGTAACCTTAGGAAACTAATATGGAGGTCATGAAAACTGGCCATACATTTTGAAGAAAAATAGGTAATATATAGATAATATATTATTAATATATATTAACTATGTAAGTTATTGATTATTATGGTTATTCATTTTATTACTATTATAATATACTACTAATATATTATATATTGATTAATGTGTTTGTTGAGAAAATTATAAATATTTATTGAAGAACATGGAAAAAGAACTGAAAAAATGTTCATATTTAGAAAGGCTTTATGTCATAAAGTTATCAATGCTTACCCAATTAAATCTATACAATTCCAAAAAAATTGTAACAAGATTTTTCAGGAACTTAACGAAGTACTTCTAGAATTTATATGAAAACATAGAGTTCCAAGAATGATCATCACAATTTCATTGAGGAAGAACAAAAGTAGGATTTGCTCACATAGCAGCAGATATCAAGAACATTTATAAGCTTTAATAATTAGATTGGCATTGACAATAATTAGATGTAGCATTGATACAGTGTCAGAAAAAAATAGACAAACAGATAATGAACCAAGAAATGAACCCAAATAAGTATGAAAATATTATGTGTTATATGAAAATACGCCACATAAACACTGGTATATTATAGTAACACAATGAGTGGTAATACAAATCCGTAAGAGAAAGATTATTTAATAGATGATGCTAGGAAAAATATACAAAATATCAATATGTGTGATTCTTATCTGATACATAACAAGAAAAATTAATTCCTAAAAGTGGAAAAAAACATGAAGACATTTAAGAGAAAATACAGCGTATATTTTTTCTTGGTGACAGAGAAGGAATTGCAAAATACCGAAAGCAAAGTACAAAATAACAAACCTAATGAATATGGTGACTACATTACATGAAAATCTTACATAAACGCCTAATGTATCAGATCATACAGAAAGAAAATTAGGCCATACAAGTATGAGTCAAAGTGTAGTATCCAGGTTATTTAATAAAGTCTCACTAATCAGTAAGAAAATGAAAAACAATGCAATAAGATTAAGGGAAAATGAATATGCACAGGAAACTAATAGATGAGGAAACCCAAGTGTTACCAGAACCCCAATGTTTTTCCTTGGGTCTGCCTGCCTGTGTGCACTGGCTCAAAGAAATGCATGAGCAGAAATTTGCAGTATAGAGAGAAAAAATCATTTAATACTGGGTGGGCAGATATAGATACAAGGAGCTTGTACTCTAAGCAAACCGACTTCCCAGTAGCCTGTAGGTCACAGATTATATAGGGCAAAATCACAAGACACCACGGATTACAGGCTAAGGGTCATTCGGGGCGCTGGTTGGTAGGAGGTGAGGTAAGGGTAATAAATCATTTCTTCAGGTCTTTTCTTTCATCCTTCTGTCTGGTCTCATGGGAAAGTAGCCAGGAGGTCATTCCACCTTCCGGCTCAGGAACTGAAACAACTTACGAAGGCCTGACAATTAAGTTCACGAACTTATCCTAGAAAGAGTGCTGCATACCTCATTGCTGGATATCACTAAAGTCACCTTCGAAGTACTCCCCTTAGGAAGCTATGCACCAATGCCAGTGCCTAGTCCACTCCTCAAAGCAATTTTGGAACTCTTTTTCTGGAATGGCCATCATAGCTGTCACCATATTACCCTTGATGTCCTGAATGTCATCAAAATGTCTTCCTTTCAATATTTCCTTTATCTTCTGGTAAAGAAAGAAGTCATTGGGGGCCAGATCAGGTGAGTAGGGAGGGTGTTCTGATACAGTTATTTGTTTACTGGCTAAAAACTCCCTCACAGACAGTGCCGTGTGAGCTGGGGTCGCGATGCAAGAGCCATGAATTATTGACGAAAAATTCAGGTCGTCTAACTTTTTCACGCAGCTTTTTCAGCACTTCCAAATAATAAACTTGGTTAACTGTTTGTCCAGTTGGTGCAAATTCATAATGAATCATCCCTCTGATATTAAAAAAGGTTAGCAACATCATTGCAACAAGTTCATGAATTTAATTGTCAGACCATATATATAATATATGGTCACAGGATTTAGAGTACAGTATAGGGAATATAGATAGTCAATGGTACTGTCACAGCTATATATGATGTCAGAGGGGTACTAGATTGGGGGGAGGTGTTATCAGATTGTGAGGGGTGTAAATGTCTAACTATTATGGTGTTTTATATACCTGAAACTAATAAAAAAATAAAAAAAAGATTTCAGCAGAGCAAAGGAAGTTAACTTTTTTTTTTCAATAGAAACAAGGATGGGCAATTGACACATTCACTTCAGGATGGTAGTTTCTTCCAGTAGCTAAGGAGGATAATTAAACTTTATGGTGTTTTACTGAAACAAATAGTAACATTTGTTAATACCGGACAGGAGAGTTTTATACTCTATATTCCTCTCTATTTTTAACTTAAACAGGCAAGTCATAGAAGTATAAAAGCAAAGGTCAGTATGGAAAAAAAAAAGAAAGTCGATATGCATATAAAAGGTATTTAACCTTAGTAGTGCACAAAAAAATGCAACATCATACAATATCATTTAAAAATGTTTAGACTGCAGGGGAATATGGCGATATGCATCTACATTTAATTTGTGAATCCTTTTTGAGCTAATAATTCTACCATTAGGAATCCGTTCTTATAAAATAATAGGACAAGTAGGCAAAATCATACACATGGTGATATTCCTCACAAAATATTTTTATTATAGCAAATATTAGAAACAATTTAAATGTGTCCAAATAGATTACTGAGCAAATGATTTATAATATATTTACCCAATGGAAAATTATACTGTCATTAAAAGTCCACAAATGGATATTTGTGATATATTGTAAAGTGAAAGAAAATGAGAGAAAAAAAAATGAAATGTATCATCTAGTTCTATTTTTGCAATGCACGTATTGGGATTATGTGCATAAAAGTCTAGCTTTACTTCAGAGTGCACAATAGGATCATGAAGGATTGGTAGTTAACTTATAACTATCTTTAGTCTCAACATCTTTTGTAATGAGTATACATAGTTTTTTAAATAAAGATTAGTGATGCTGTCACTTGAAAACAGGAAGACATTAAGAACTGAAAACAAGAGTTATTTGAAGCCAAAATATAAAAATTGAACAGTTTCTGAAGACAATGGTGTCACATCATTGCTTCCTAGACAATAATTTTCTATCACTTATTGATTCTATCTGCAGCTTTCTCTGTGGAGGAGGGAAGAAGTCTAATGAGATAACATCCACTGGTGATCAATACATACAAAGGGCAGAGTAAATCATGTCTTCTCACAGGAGGAATATTGGCCACAAAGGAGCAAAAATTGGTTCTAGGTGGATGAAAAAAACTTAGATATTACAGTGGTTTGTGACCCTCCAAAGCTCAATCATACCCAACAAATATTCATTAGTATTTAATTTACCTCATTAAGAAAAAATTAAATATAATTTAAATGTAAATTATTTTAATTAATTACATTATACTATTTATAGCAATAAAATTTTAATTAAATCAGTTTTTCTCCAAAGGGGCCAATAATGATAAAGAGATTAAAAATATGTAAGTGAATTAATTGAGAAGTGTTTATCCCCTCCAAGGGGGTGGTGGAGAATTTAATATTCTTTTACCTTTCCAGACAGCGATTCTGTTTTTTTCAGTTCCTCTGGATATAAAAAAAGGGGAAGGTTTCAGGATTACAATATTATTTGGAGAGAGTGATCCCAGTCACTGTTACTGGTAGAATTCAGTCTAGTTCATGTGTATAGACACATCGTAAGTAAGATTGCAGAGAATCAATTAGGACTTACATTTGCCCCATTGGATCATCTCTCCCACTCATCCTTACCTTCTTCTAAGTTTTCCCATGCCATTCTTCATCCTCACCATACGTAGAGCTGTCTACCAGCCTGTCCTCTCACCACCCGCCTCCCTCCCTACCATACACGCTACACACAAACACACCCACTCAAACACAAAGATGGGGAGAGAAAATGGAGGTGGAAAATAACAGCAATGACAGGGTTTCTTTGTGAATGGGCTCAGGGAAAAGATGTATTGCACATGCCAAGGGATTTCACTGAGCTCTTGATGGATGGGAAGGACAATGGAGGGAGGGTCTTGAAAAGGATTTATGGGGGCCAGGATTAAGGGAGCATGTGAGAATGCCGTCACTAAGCCAGCTTGAGGTGAAAGAAACATGTGGAACACTTCAATGAGACATTAACTAATGTTTCTGCACAGGTGCAGCTGAATGAAGCTAACACCTTAGATCAGACCCTCTTCATGTTGCCCAGGGTGTCTGTGGATCAACTAATAGAGGTGGTGCAGACAATGAGGCAAGGCAAGGGAGGAAAACCATTTTTATATTCCTTGCTCTCTAGGCTTAGAAACGCAGCTTGACTCCATGCCCAGAATTTGCCTGCCTGTTTCTACCCACACTGTTAGCTATAAAAAATTCCCAATAAGGCACTGGAATCCAAGACTTATGCCTTCCTGCCACTTCTCTGTTCCCTTGGTGTTGCTGTGCTCTGCAATACATTGGGGTCTGAGTAGAGTTATAAATATGGGATGGAGAAGAGCTAGGTGTGTCCCTGAGATTATTTCTTTCAAGGGGAATCCACCTACTATAAAATGATATAACAGGTGGGGGTGTGTGAGAGAGAGAACATTTATGAAGGTCCTACTATGTGCCTAGTGCCTAGTACTTTTATATGCATCATTGCTGAGATTCTCAAAGCCACCCTCCAAAGTAAGTTTATCTTCCTGGTTTTACAGGTGAGAAAGCTAAGTAGAAAAGAGATTAAGGGAATTTGAGCTCATGGTTTCAATGACAATTGTCCAAACTAGACTGCAGAGCAATCTATTTGGGCCGAATTCTGGAACCTTATTTCTACTCCATAGAGTTTTACAAACTGAGTTTCATGTCACGTCAGTTGGTTACAACTATTATTTTTGTTTTAATGAAATAGAGAACTAAGTAGAATAGGAAACATCAGGGTGTACCCTGTGTATTCAGGGTGTTTTATCATGAAATTATAATGTGTGTGTACTGTGATACAGGAAAATAGATTTCTTACTGAGGGACACAGACAAAAGAATTCAAAAGTTACTACACTGGACCTTGCTGTATACCATCTGTTTTCATCATCCCCATTCCCAACTATATGCCACAGGGCTTCTAAAATAGGCCATCAAATAATCATGGTCCCCTCTACTTATTTAAGCAATATCAAGACAGACATAGAGGAAACCAGGAAGTTAGTTCAATTAAGTATCTACTGTAAGATGGAAGAGCCTTGGGGCCTCCTTCTGAATTTTTCCCTGAAGTTTGTATGAAGTTGAGGGCCTATTAGTTTTCTGTTACTTTCACCATTATTAGTGCTGCACAGAGTAGGGAAAGAATGCGAGCAAAGGGAAGTGAGCAGCCTGGAAAATGCAACTGGAGCCATTGCCCATTTTCAGGCTGCATGAATTTTTATTGTTGAAAATTATTTGCAAGACTGAACTGTATTGTACCTTCAGGGAAGATGTGTAATAGAGACATGGAAAAGGAAAAATACAGTAGTACAACAGATACCAAAAGTGATTCTGGGACCTTGTCCTTCTTATTGCTAATGGTCAAGTGCCCTGATTATTTTTCATGACAAAGCAGACCATTAAGCATTGAGAATACTAAAACTCCAGGGAAATCAGGTCAATGGGGCAACCAGCTCTCTTAGAAATAATGACTTCCTTCCCTCACACACCATTTGTGAGTTGAGCATCAGTATCTTATCCTTCTTGTGTGGTTAACAAACATCCCTGAGCACAGACTCTCTATGAAGGACAGTGCTGGAGGCTGTGAAGTACACAGAGACTTTGCAGAATGAGGAGGAAGAAAAATCAATTAAACAATCTAGTGAACATAAAAGAAGTGTTAGATAGGAGAGTTTTTTCAAAAATCTGCTAAAATATGGGTAGATCAAACTAAGAAGAGTAATAATTCCCAAAGGTTTATTTAATTTGTCTAAATAACATTTAAAAAAAAAATGTTTGAACACTTAGAATTATTAAAAAGTGGCAAAATAGTATAGAGTCCCCATATACTCTTTCCCCAGTATCTTCTAATGTTAACATCTTATTTGTCAAAAGTAAGAAATAACATTGGAATTGCCTATTAACCAAATTGCATACTTTATTCTAGTTTCACCAGTTTTTCCATTATTTTCCTTGTTCTGTTTCAGGATCCCAAGATACTGCCTTACATTTAGGATGAGCTTGATTTTGATATTATTCCTGAAAATTATGATTTCCTTTCCAAGTCTGACTATTTTGTAGTGGGCAGAGGGAATAATATAACAGGATCACTGAAACCTCGATCAAAATGGAACTCATGTATTATTGTACCAGTCAACTAGAAGAGCTGATTTCGAACCTGGATGATATAAAACCATAAATGCTTCACTTTTTACTTTCACCTTGGTCATGAGAATTGTTTTTAGACTTTTCCACAATTGTTTATAGAGAATTACTATATATAATTTAATTATATATATATAATTAAATTAAATATATATAAATTTAATTATATATATATATAATTAAAATGGGCCCTATAGCCAATCTAGCCCAGTCCTGTCATTTACAACTATAAGAACTGAAATCCAAAGAAATTTAAGTGACTTACCCAAGGTCACTTGATAAGTAATTAGCCAATTTTGAATCTACTTTTGGCTCTTTCTCTCCCTTTGGAGAGGCACACAAACCGTTTCTCAAGTCCTATACAGAGTAAAATACAATTATTTTGAGAGAACAGAAAAATGAAGAGTTGGGAAGAGAGTTAAAGCATTAAGGTGTCCTCTTTCCTCTCTGTCCCCAAACTTAGTACTATTTTTATCAAACATGCTCTCCATTGTGAAGAAGTTTTGCCATCTCTCCATGTGTGGGCTTTAGAGAATACTTATCCTCTTGGGTGATGACTACCTGTTCTCAACTTCCTACCACATTGCAGAGAAGTCAGACTTCTCAAGTCTCTGGAATTCCTCAACAACTGCTTCATATCTCACTTTGCTTAGGGGTTGGTTGAGCCTCCTTTTCCTCCTTTTCTATGCTATTTCTTCTCAAGTTTTGCTTTATCTGTGTCGAGTTTTAGTTAGTATTTCCTTATATTACTAAGAAAACTAAACTGTGGCCAGGTACTTTGGAAAGAATGTCTATGGAAATCATAAAATGCTTCCTCTTAATCCACTATGCTTAATTTTTCCATAAGAATTTTGAGTCTATTATGCTTGTTTTTATAGGAGTTACTGAAAAAGGATATCTGTCAGGCATACCATATATTTATTGTAGATGCCGTTGTTAATGAACTCAAGTCAACATATCACTTTTCAGTTTTAAAGTGGTAGGTATCAAATGAATACCCAGAAACAAAACTTGTCAGTTGTGTCTGGAAAGCCATTGTTCAACACATACTAAGTAAAACAAAGTGCGTCACTTTCAAAGAGACGAGAGCTCAGTTTTTTTAAACTCATCACCTAGACTTACCTCATACAGAAACAAAATAAATAAGACTATTCTTTGTTGTAGTACGTGGAGCTCTTTAATAAACAATGGCTTGATGTCCAACTAGAAATGTAAGGAATCAGAATCCATTTTGGGGTGAACTATTTAGTTATGTCTAGATGCATAGGTGGAAAGAGTATTTACTTTGGCGTCAGACACAATTGGATTTAAACAAAGCTCTTCATTTTATTATCTGTATGACTTTGGATAAGTTATTTATTTAGACCTTTTGGAGATTCATTTTCCTTATCTGCAAATATTTCTCATGATCACGGTGAAGGTGAAAACTGAAAATAACAGAGGTTTTACCTTCGTAGCATTTTGCTGTACTTCATATGTCAGAATGTTTTTAAAATCATATCTCTCCAAATTATCAAATGCATAAAAGTCTTAAATTGCATATTTAATTCTAGATACAACTCAAGACTCTACTTAATCTAATAAATTCTTCTATTTCATGTGTGTCCAACAAGGCTGTAAACATCTCAAGGTCCTGAGCCATAGTATATGCTTCTTGTGATTTGGTTTTCCCTGCAGCATCTACTGTTGTATTCCCTACACAGTGAGGTATTAATGTGACGACGAAATAAACTGAATGAAATTGGTGGAACAGACTTATAACGACTAAAGGGAACTCTAAATGAAGAAATCCCCTATGGAATATAGAAGATGGAGTTACATAGAGGCTGAATAACAGCCTCCACAAAGATGTCCATGTTCAAATACTCAGAACCTGTGAATAGGTTACTTTCAATAGTAAAAAGGGATTTTGCAGATCTGATTCAGTTACATGATCTTGAATGGTCTGGGTGGGTCCAATCCAATCACATGAGTCCATGTAGGGCTTCTAACCTACAGAACTGTAATAATAAGTTTGTGTTGTCTTAAGCCGCAAAGCATGTGGTAATTTGTTATAGCAACAATGGAAAAATAATACTCTTTCCCTAGAAAGCTCTTACATTTAAGGAAAGGAGAAAAAAGAAGATAGGAGACATGAGACCAGAAATACTCATGAATATGTTTTGTTTTGTTTTTTAATTTCAGGTTTTGGAAATTCTGCAAAGAACTCAGTGTCCCAAAATGAGAAGAATGATGAATCAGAGATCTGCTAATAACAGAAGCCAAGAGGAGGTCAGTATTGTAGTCATGAACTCAAACTAATGGTCCATGTAGGATGAGCCCCCACTTCTATGTGAACTGTGGAGCTGAAAGCCCTTGTTGAGCAGAGGCGTAGGGAAAGAACGAGGGTAGATTAAGAGCCTAGGTGGTGACGTGGCTCAATTTGGGTACCATTATTCACTTGCCCTGTGAATTTGGGCAAACCCCAGACTGCTCTAAACTTCAGTTTGCTCACCTGTCAAATGATGATATTAAATGTATTAATAAAAATAATGTCCTAAAGCTAATGCATACAAATCCTCAGCACAATTCTGTGCATACAGTAAGTATTCAATAACCACCAGCCATATTTAGTTATTATTTTTATTGGGAAAGAATTGAGATTCCTGAATTCCAGTAAATTAAAACAGGGTAGCCACAGGGATTAATATATTTGCTCAATCGAAAGATTTCACTATGTATTAGATACCATATCACGTACTAGAGACAGAGCAATGAATAACACAGAGTTCTGCCCTCACTGAGCTTGCAGCCTCCCAAACAATAGTAATTTTTTTAAATGATGGGTTTATTTAATGTTTTCAATCAGTAACAAGGTAGTTAGATGATGATAATATAAACTGCTTTACTACAAATGTATGTAGCCTATATCATACATGATATTCATAATGTATGTTCATTGTAATAATAATTACACTTAAATATTTATTGAGGATTCCTATTATTAGGAGAATGACAACAGAATGTCATTGAATACTTCAGAAAGGCAACAGGGGAATTATGATATTAGTGAAATATTTGGGAGTGTGCTCTGTTTTATTCCTGACATTTCTGTGGGCCCAAGTTCATTATTACAAATAAATTGGTGTCAAAATCTCAACAACTGTTAAAGATACAATTAGACACACCCACCCCCACACAAAATCAGCTCACTGAAGCAGTAAATTAGTGAAATGGTTTAGGTTGAGAGGGAAGATTATTTAAGCTTCCCCAAATTGTATAAAGAATAAACAATCTCACTTTTGAGTTCTGCTATAGAAGGAAGATAGGAATATCAGAACCAAATGAGAGAGAGTCAGGAAACAAGAAATTCTACAGCTATACTGTTTAAGGCCAGTACCAGCCGTGCAAAGGCAAGGACTGGGAAGATAGTTCTTTGAGAGTTAGTGAGTTATCATGAGGTAGGATTATTGTAAGCATTGCTCAAGATAACCTTGAGCAGTCATAGCAAACTTTGCTACTTACATACTTTTTAAAAGACTTAATCTTTGCCTATCGAATGAGTACAAAATGGTATCTCATTGTGGTCTTCACTTGCATTTCATTGATAAGTATTGCTTTGGCTATCTCCTTAATTTCGATATGTTGTGTTATTTTCATTCAGTTCAATGTATGTTTTTTCTATTTCTTTTTAAATTTTTTAAATTAAATTTATTGGGGTGACATTTGTTAGTAAAATTATATAGGTTTCAAGTATACATTTCTGTAATTCATCATCTGTATATTGCATTGTGTTTTCACCACCCAAAGTCAATTCTCCTTCTATTACCATATATTTGACCCCCTTTACCCTCTTCTACCCTCCCACTCACGCCTTACCCTCTGGTGACCACTAAACTGTTGTCTGTGTCTATGAGTTTTTGTTTGTATGTTTGTCTTGTTCCTTTGTTGTTTTCAGTTTTATAGCCCACGTATGAATGAAATCATATGGTTCTCAACTTTTTCTGTCTGACTTACTTCACTTAGCATGATAATCTTAAGATCCATCCGTGTTGTCACAAATGGCAGTGTTTCATCTTTCCTTATGGCAGAGTTGTATTCCATTGTGTATATATACTACATCTTCTTTATATAATCATCTATCAAAGAACATTTTTGTTGTTTCCATGTCATGGCAACTGTAAATATGCTGCAATGAACATAGTGGTATATATATCTTTATGGATAAATATTTTCAGATTTTTTAGGTAGATACGCAGAAGAGGGTTTGCTAGGTCATATGGTAATTCTATTCTTAATTTTTTGAGGGACCTCCATACTGTTTTCTATAGTTGCTGTAGCAATTTACATTTCCACCAGCAGTGTATGAGGGTTCCTTTCTCTCCACAGCCTCTCCAACGCTTGTTACTTGTCTTGTTGGTAATAGCCGTTCTAACAGGTGTAAGGTGGTATCTCATTGTCATTTTGATTTGCATTTCCCTAATAGCTAGTGAAGTTGAGCATTTTTTCATATAGCTGTTGGCCGTTTGTATGTCTTCTTGGTAGAAGTATCTGTTCATGTCCTCTGCGCATTGTTTAATTAAATTGTTTGTTTTCTGTTGTGGTTGAGTTCAATGTATTTAAAATTGTTCTTCCTTGTTATTTCCTCGGTGACTCATGGATTATTTAGAAGTGAAGCGTATTGTTTAGTTTATAGATGTTTGAAGAGCTTCCTGGTATCTATCTGTTATTGATTTCAAGTAGATTTTATTGAAGTCAGATAACATACTTTGTATAATTTCAATTATTTTAAATTTGTGTAGTTTTGTTTTATGGCCTAGGATTTGGTCTTTCTTGGTATGTGTTCTGTGGGTACTTGAAAAGAAGATGTATTCTGGTGTAATATGAAATGTTCTTTAAATGTCAATCATTTTGGTTGATGGTGGTGTTGAGTTCTACATCTTCAATTTTCTGTCTAGTTGTTCTCTAAATTTTTGAGAGGGGGTACTGACATCTCCAGCAGTAATTGTCGATTTATCTATTTCTCTGCTATGTTCCATCAGATTTTGCTTCACGTATTTTCCAGCAAATTTTGGTCATAAACATTTAAAATTATGTGTTCTTAGTGTAATAACTCTTACAATATATAATCTTCTCTCTGTCTCTGATAATTTTATTTGCTTTGATATTAATATAGCCACTCTTGCTTTCCTTTGATTAGTATTTGTATGATATATCTTTTTCTATGCTTTTAATTTCAACCTGAATTATCTCAACCTGAATGATAAAAGACAATTGATAGATACCAACACCAAGGTAACAGAAAATTTAGAATTATCTGACAAAGACTTTAAAGCAGTTATGATAAAAATACTTCAGTGAGCAATTAGCAACATGCTTGAAACAAATGAAAAAAAATAGAAAATCAATGTATAACAACAGTAGATATAAACAAGAAACAAATGAAAACTTTAGAACTGAAAAAATTACAATAACAAAAATAAAAGCTGAAAAGATAGTCTCAGTCGTGGACTGGAAGTGACAGAGGAAAGAATCCATGAACTGGAAGGTAGAACAATAGAAATTACCCAACATGAAAAACAGAGAGAAAATAAACTGAAAAAAATAGTGAACAGAGCTTTAAAAACCTGTGGAATTCTAGCAAAAGATCTAAGATTTGTGTTATCAGAGTCGTAGGAGAAGAAAAAGAGGATAAATCTAAAAAGTATTTGAATAAATAAAAGCCGAAATCTCCCAATTTGGCAAGAGATATAAACCTACAGATTCAAGAAGTGAACCGCTAACAGAATTTAAAGAAATTAATTCCACACACATTTTAATTAAACTTCTGAGAACTAAAGATAGAAAAAAATTAAAGCAGCCAGAGAAGACAACACCTTATCTATAGGAGAACAACAAAAATTAATATGACAATTGGGTTTCTCATAAAATATGATGCAGGCCAGAAAGAAGTGGCACCAATATTTTTCAGATGCTGAAAGAAAAGTAATATTAACTCAGAATTTTATACCCAATGAAAAACATTCTTCAAGAATAAAAGTCAAGACATTATAGGATGAAGGAAAACAAAGATAATCTGTGCTCTGTAGACCTACCTGAACAAATGGCTAAAGGAAGCAGTTGAAGCTTTGTTAAAAACATTGGAAAACAAGTGTTGTAGTCAGTGTCACCTGGGGCAAGGGTTAACAGTTGGCATAAACAATAGACTAACTAAAAATCTTAGGAAGAAAGATTGGGGGAATGAGAGGATTTGGAGAATAAAGGCTTTGAAAAGCTGCTACATATTCCCTAGAAGACCACATACATTCCAAAGTCTGGGTTTACATTCAGAAGACTTGAGAGATGTGTAAACTTTTACCTCTGGCTGAACTTCAGGTTCTGTGCAAGCAGGATCTAAAGGCTAAAGCAGAGTTGTAAACTGCTTGTAGGAGTGTTGAAGGCATGCCCCAACACACATACAGAGACCATGTGGAAAGACTGGATGATGTATGTTTGTGTGTACCTGTATGTCAATGTTGTGCACACATATGTGTGTCTGTGTGTTCCATTTCTTCGATAAATCTCTGCTGCATCACCAATTGACTACTAAGCTAATGGAACAGAAGCTTCCATGGCCACACATGACAAAGAATAAAAAGTTTACAACATTAGTTCAGGAAAGTCATTAAACTAACAAATAACAATAGCTATTGCAGTAACAGTAAATGCTTGGGAGACAGGAGCATCTGATTTCTATAATAACCACATTATAATATTCAAAAGTTCCTGCTTTCAACAACAACAAAAAATCACTAAGCACACATACAAATAATAAAAAAAAATATAGCCCATACATAAGACGATTAATAGAAATGATCCCAGAGGAGGCTCAGACATTTGTCTTAGTAAACAAAGACATTAAATTGCTTATTTTAAATATGCTTAAGGAGTTAAAGAAAAGCGTGAGAATGGTGACTCACCAAATAGAGAATTAAAAAAATAAAAATTAAAAAAATGAACCAGACAGAAATTCTGGAATTGAAAAGTACAATAGCTGAAATGACAATTTCACTAGGTAGATTCAACAGCAGATAAAGTAGGCAGAAGAGAGAATCAGTAAACTTGAAGATAAGATAATTAAAATTATCCAGTCTGAGTAGTATAAAGGAGACAGAATGAAATAAAAGTGAACAATGCCTAAGAGACTTGTGGGTACCATCAACCATACCAACATTTCATAATGGAAATGCCTGAAGGAGCAGTGAGAGAGAATGGGGCCAAAAGTGTGTTTAAAAAATAACAGCCAAAAACTTTCCATATTTCGTTAAACCCAGAGATTATCACTAGTAAACATGTCCTCAAAAAAATGCTAACGGGAGTCATACAGGCTGATATGAAACGACAATAGTCAGTAACTCAAATCCAAACAAAGAAATAAAAACACTGGTAAAGTTAACTACATGAATAAATATAAGGTAAATATTAATGAATTTTTGGTTTGTAACTCTTTGACAAATCTTTAAAGAAGAACAAAATTACCATGATAAGGAATAAGTGGTGACATTACTGCTCGCCTTTCAGAAATCAAAAGTATATTATGACAATACTATTAACAACCATATATCGATAAATTAGATAACCTACACACACAAGTTATCAAAACTGACTCAAGAAGAAACAAAATATGAATAGACATATAAAAAATAAAAAGATTGAGTCAGTGATCAAAAAACGTCCCACAAAGAAGAGCCCCGTTCTGTTGACTCTACTGGTGAATTTTACCAAATATTTTCAGAACAATTAACCCCTTCCCGAACTCTTCCAAAATAGGAGGGAACACTTACTAACTCATTCTAAAAAGCCAGTGTTACCCTGATACCAAAGCCAGCAAAAAGACATCATAAGAAAACTACAGACCGGGGCCGGCCCAGTGGCTCAGGCGGTTAGAGCTCCGTGCTCCTAACTCTGAAGGCTGCCAGTTCGATTCCCACATGGGCCAGTGGGCTCTTAACCACAAGGTTGCCAGTTCAATTCCTCAAGTCCCTCCAAGGGATGGTGGGCAGTGCCCCCTGCAACTAAAATTGAACACAGTACCTTGAGCTGAGCTGCCTCTGAGCTCCCAGATGGCTCATTTGGTTGGAGTGTACCCTCTCAACCACAAGGTTGCCGGTTCAACTCCCGCAAGGGATGGTGGGCAGCGCCCCCTGCAACTAGCAATGGCAACTGGACCTGGAGCTGAGCTGTGCCCTCCACAACTAAGACTGAAAGGACAACAACTTGACTTGGAAAAAAGAAAAGGCCTGGAAGTACACACTGTTCCCCAATAAAATCCTGTTCCCTTCCCCAATAAAATCTAAAAAAAAAAAAAAAAAAGTAACTCCTGTTTTAAAAGTTAAAAAAAAAATTGCAAAAACTGCAATTACTTTAAAAAAAAAAAGAAAACTACAGACCAATATTCATAAAGAGCATAGATGCAAAAATTATCAACAAAATTCTAGTAAATGGAATCCAGGAGCATATTAAAAATATTATACACCATGACCAAATAGGATTTATCCCAGGAATTTGAGGATGGTTCAGTATATGAGCATCAATCAATGTAATAATAGAATGAAGAAAAACCTCACAGGATTATCTCAGTCAATACTGAAAAAGTATTTGCCAAAATCCTTTCATAATAAAAACATCCAACAAATTAGGAATAAAAGGGAACTTGCTCAACCTGATAAAGGGCATACACAAGAACATATAGCTAATATATTTAATGGTGAAAGGTTGAAAGCTTTCTCCCTAATATCAGGAACAAGATTTTGATGTCCACTCTCACCATTTCTGTTCAGCATTACACTGCAAGTTTTCACCAGGGCAATTAGGCAAGGAAAAGAAATAAAAGGCACTCCATTTGGAAAGGAAAAAGTAAAACTATCTCTACTTACAGATGATATGATTTTATAAATCAAAACCCCTAAACAATCCACCAACTATTATTAGAGATAATAAACAAGTTCAGCAAATTTACAGCACACAAGATTAACGTTATGTATAAATCATTTGCATTTCTACACACTAGCAATGAAAAGCCTCTTAACTGTTCATTGCATACCTAATGTCTCCATACCACTGCACATACTGTTGCTTTCGTTTGGAGTGGCCTTGCCCTCTCTGCCATCCCTTCTCTACCTGGTAAAGTCCTATTCGTACATCAGAGCAAATGTGAATCTCACCTCCTTTAGAGTCATCTCTGACTCTCCCTTCAGTGTCTCCAAGGTACTTTATGTACTTATCAGTTAAACACGTGACCTGGGCAAGTGATGGATTCTGTGTGAACCCCAATTTCCTCTCTGTCAGTTGGGGATGAGAATTACATCTGATATTATCTATCTTATCGGGTTGTCGTGAGGATTAAGCAGCTTAAAGCAGATGGAGTACCAAGAGCACAGACTGCTGCTGTGATGAATAGTACTGTTTGCTATTGCTCCCAGGAGGCAGTGGGCTCCTTGATGCAGGGACTTGCCTTATTCGTCTTTGCATCCCTAGGGCGTAGCACCCAGCTAGGTACTCAGTAAACAGAGGCTGACCCATTGACTTGAAAGGATACTTCCAAACCATCCTCTAACTTTCTCATTTCACAGGTGGATTCCCTGAGATCCAGAGAGAAGGACCTTGTCTGAGGCCCACAGCTAACTGAGGAGGGGCCCAGGCCTCTGACATCAGAGAAATTCTCTCTGCTCTTTCTCATGCTGCCTCGTGTGCTCACAAATTCAGAGACTCGTTCTTCTCTTTCCCAGGCAAAGCTCTGTGAAGCTTATTGAAATGATTTAAGTGACAGCAAGAACAAGTTGCTCTTTCTCTGGGTAAATATGGATAATTTTAAACTCTGCCTGGGACAGGATTTCTATAGGATGATGCTGCGGGGTCAAGTGCAGCAATAGCAGTGACTGCATGGAACCACCAGGAAGGTCCTACCAGGCACAAAATCTCACCCCAGACCACCTCCCCTCTGCAGCCCCATAAATCGCTGCAGAGGGTACACCAGACTGGACCAATGCATGGTTTTTTTTGTATGCCTGACACTCGACTGAGTTATTACCACTAGAACGTGAACATTTGCATTTCACACATATGTACTGAGACCTCTGGAATTTGTCCAAACTCATCAGAATCTGAGACTGAGACAAAGTTCGTGACCCAGAGATAAGAGTCTAGAGAACTTCTGGAATACCTAATTCCCTTTATATTTTATTTTCCTCTATTTTTTAAAACAAGGAGCTTTTTGTTGGTTTGTTGTTTAATACTGAATGAACACTTCTGACACATTTAATGGAGGGAACTTACATAGCACAAAGAGCCCTGATTTGTTAATGAAGTCGCTTGGATTTTAGTTCCCATTTTCTAAGCGTCTGTGTGACCTCAGGCACGTAGTTCTGATCATTGGTCTTTTCCACTAAGTAACAGACGTCTATGGTTCCTAAGATCCCTTCATGTGCTAATATTTTACATATCTAAACATACTCCATCGTGCGTTTAAGTCCTCAGGAAGTGTCCGGCCAAACTTTATGATACTCACATACGCCTGTGGATGGCATTTATGCCGTATCTCTGTTTGATGCATAAGGGGGAGAAAGAAAAATACAAGAGGAGATTTCATGACAGAAAAAAGAAATAGGTTGATATTTAAATCTTAATTCTTCCAGTAACAATCTATGTGTCTATAACTTAATTATATAGTAACTATATAATGTTCTTAGCACAGCAAATTGTATTTATTAAATTGAAGCATACCTATATATAGATATAGATATAGATATAGATAGATTGATTGATTGTGTGTGTGTGTGTATGTGTGTGTGTGTGTGTGTACACACGGCACCTCACATAATGTCTGGCATATAATAGGTGCTTACGAAATACTAACTGCTCCTCTCCCTCCTCTTACTGTTTTTGCTCCTTGATAGGGACCCCAGGTGGATGGGTGGCAGCTGCCATCACACTTCTAGTGCTTTCATCCTGGGATCCTCTGGTGACCCATCCATTGGCAGCCTTTCTTGCTTGCAGATAGCTGACTTGAAATCAGACCTCAGCCTGTTTCCCTGGCAATCCTGTGTTTTGAAATCAAGGGAGATTTACTCATGACATTTTTTAGTAATTATTGCAAGTTGGGCACTACAAACAGACAAACTGAATGGATGGTGTTTGAGATATTAAATATCCAGGGTAAAAATTATCTAGGAATGCCAGATCAATTTATAGCATTTAATTCCCAAAGACAGGTACGAGGAGAAACAGTTCACAAATGTTTCTGTGGGAACACTCCTCACTGCAGTGTATTTCAGGCATTTAAGTGAGAATTGGGTCTTCTGCCCTTTCATTTCCCCCCCCTCATTTCTGATTCACTCTCTGTCCTGCTCAATAGGCAATACAGCCTAGACTTCTGCTTCCAAGAGGCTTTATGAAGCATTTCTCTTTCTGACCAAACGGAATGCATTTTGGTGCTTCGGCCACAGGATTCCTTAGTTACCTGGTGACATAGGATTACTTCCTGTGCTACTTGGAGGTACTTTGCTCATTAATGGGCTCACCGCACTAAAATGCCTCAACCATCAATTTACATTTAAATAATGCAACCTAGTTCACAAAATCACAGGCATGGGGGAGGGGAGAGAGGGTCGGGAGATGGAGATCTCCATCCTCGAATCCATGCAAAGCCTTCTCTGGCAGGAGATAATCTACTCTACAAATTATTCATTTACCTGGTAGATTGGAGAGCCTGAGTACCACATCTGTACACTCTGCACCTGGAAGTTTTATTGTGGCTCTTACACAACATCCTGCCTCAGCGCATGGATACGGCTACTTCACCAAAAAGTTATTTTACCCTTGACTGTTAGCAGCTTTGCAGTCAATTTCCCAAGGAAATATTTAATTGAGAGAAGGCTAATAGAAGATAGGTTGAAACTTTCAAACCTGAGGGCAGCTGAGAAATGTACATTGCTTGCTAAAATGTTTTCCGGGAGACGTTTAAATCAAAATTTAACATGAGTGTAAGAAGTATTCTCTCTTTCTCCTCTTTCCCCACTTCCTTGTTACTACAGATTTCTGGGAAGAGGGAAATAAGATTTTACAATATACTACATGTATTTGTCTCTCTGGTTAGTCATAGTCAGACATAAGAACATAGTGTTTTAATCATCCAAAAGTCAATTTATTGGCTTATTTTAATTTACGGCCACAGAATGTTTTGACATTTTTGTTCGGCTTATTTAAAATATCTTGTTATTTGTGCTTGTTAAATGTTGTACATAAAAGGGAGAATTCGTATTTGGTTTATTTGATGAACTCAAAGCACTTAGTAAGTAGACCTTACAGAAATCCAATTTTCTCTGTTGATGAAGAAGGATCCTCCTCCTCTTTCTACAGAATCTGAGCCCAGGACTCTCCTTTCACAGCTGCCTCTGGCTCTAAGCCAACAAATCTCATGCAAACCTCATTCCTCCTAGAACACTGGCTTGGCAACTTAGGAACCCTGCAAAATACCAGGGTAAACTTGATCAATAAATATCAAATCTGAATAAATTATTTTAAATACACACACACACACAGTCTTAAGTTTCCCCAGAAATAGGTCCTATGACGCAGATTTAGGGTGAATATTTTACTTAGTTGTGGAGCCCAGGAACCACTCGTAAGAAGTTGTATGGCGTGTGTTTGTGAGTAGATTAGGGTTGGTATTGCCAGGGTAGGACTTGTGTTAGGTAGTTCAAGTTGTGGCACTAAAGACATAGAGAAGGCAGACGGTTTATCAACCTATTCCCATCTGCCATTAGTTGAGGGTCCCCCCTCCAGTGGTGCATGAAACATGATAATTCTCGCTTGCCCTGTGTAGGCCTCGCATGTTCTCTCAAGCAGAGTTACCACACTAAGATGCCACCCACAACTCTTGAAATGGAGTGCCAAGTGGGCCAATCTAGGACGCTAAGGACACCTGCTACATATGCCATCTAGTGCTTGGAAAAAGGAAGTTGAAATGGGAATGAGGGGTAGCTGTGAGTTGTGAAGTCAGATAAATCAACAAGATGTACAGGACTCCTCTGCCCTCCTCATTTTGGTTGCATGATCATTTACACAGTGCTGTAGGAGTTTTGTGTTTGTTTTTTTAAGATCACTTTTAATGCAGCTAAAATGAGAAACACTTTCCTTTGTGGATTTCTTTGCCTTTCTCTGGATTTCCAGTTGTCTCCCATCCTTTAATGGTTAGCAGTAGGCCCTACATAAAACAGGTACTCAGTAAGTTTTTTTTCCTACAGCTCCTCTCTTATTTCTCAATGCCCAACTTTCTAACTTCCAAATTCTGCCTGCAACGTGGGGCTCCAGCCTCCCTTTGTCTACCAGTATTTTGTGGAATCTGATCTAACGCCTAATTTTACGAATTGGGGCTGCTGTGTTTCCAAGCAGTGACCGGCCTTGGCCAAGCTGTGTAGGTAACTGCTTATTGCACAGTCTTTTTTCAGCTCCAGATGGTCATTTGTGGTTCTTATTTGTTTACCTGCGCAAGTGTTCTGCCTTCTAAATGTTAATAAAGTCCCATCAGTCATGCTCATCTGCTCCTAAACATTGAGTTCTGCCTCGATTCTAAGGGTGACTTTCATCTAGTTCTATCTCCCATCCTGTGACCCCTCTCCCCCTCTCAAGGGACCAGCTTTTGGCCCGCATTGCCACCTCCATATGCAACATTGACTGTAATACAGAGCATAGCTTAAGTGTACAGGGTATGTCTAGTACTGGTGAGACTATGTCTGTCTCCTCAAGAACTGAGACATGAAACAGAATCTTTTCTTCTAAGAGAAATAATATCTTATTATTTTTGCCTCATCTGATAAGCCAGACAAAGGTACCATAAAATTCACTATTAATTTAAAATTATATCCTATGATTTTTTTTCCCACTATAGTAAATACTTTATTGTCAGCTTTCAAACTATGGTGAAAATTTCAGGCCTCAATTCCAAATCTATAATTCATGAATTTCCCCGACTTGTTGGCTGGTTGGCTGGTGGCTATATCAGTGGCACCAAAAGCAAATAAACAAACAAGACACAAAATACAAACTGATTTATTTCATTAGGGAGGAGAGATTGCCTTTTCTGTTGTCATCTCAGGTAAAGGCTGAGTATTTTCCCTGCCAGAGATAAGAGCTCCTATTCATAACGAATGAGAAAAAAAAGAGAGTTCTAAAAACCAAGAGGGCTGTTTGCGAAGCCTTGTACGTCACCAGCACTTCTTTTTTGCATATGAATGTTCATAGCAATTTTATTTATAAATAGACCCAAACTAAAAACAACCTAAATGTCCACCAACTTGAGAATGGATAAATCAAATTTCCATATAATGAACTAGAGTCAGCAATTTAAAAGGATGAACTAATGGTATCTGAAAGGATCCCTCTGCTCTTATCGAAACTCCACCAATTATGTGTGGAGAGATTCCTTCTAATTCTAGGACTAATTAATCATGGAAACATGGACAAACAGGTTGTTTATTTCCTTATCTGTAAAAAGGGACAAATACTGCTCTACTCCCCTAAAACGGGTTTGGAGAAAACAAAATAATATAGGGGAAAATGATATTTGTGATCGCAAACGGTGACAGTTATGGAGACTGATTGGTAAGGAGGGGAGTTGGTTTTAAGAGCATTGCTTAGTTCCTCCGCAGCCACACTTGTGAAGTAGATTCTTCCTGAGTCCTGCCAAGGTATAGAATTTTAATTTTCTTTTGGGTATGGAAGATCTGATTCCTTTTAGCTAGTGACTTTGCCCTGAAATTCTCAGACTGTTGTTCTCAGCCAAGATTAGTGACATGTCAGGACCTGGCGTTGGCAGGAGTGACATATGGATTTTGTTCCTCAGAAGCCAGCTCTAAAACCTACCATGGTACGAAATGTCTTCTGAAACAAGAAATGCCTTTTTCCCTTTAAAAGATGTATTTTATATATTGATGATGCCAAAATCGCCCCTCACCATTGCTGTAAGACAAAAGTATTTACTTGGCTCTTTTTACTTGGGGGGCATTTTTAAAAACTAACATGGCATAATAAGAACTTAAGTCTTTGACCCATACTCTGTCATGCACTGTTCATTTGTCATAGTTAAGTTCACTCTATTTTGATCAAATAATATGTATTCATTACATTAAGTGCCTACCATGAGCCTTAGGATTCTGGGGAGACTAGGCTGGGCTAACATGGACATGGCCTTGATGAATTGGCAGGAATATTTCCCCTCGCTGGCTTGAGACATATGTGAATTTGGGAGCAGGACAACCCTTGATCACGTTAGCTAGGGACTCAGTTTACTTTCTGCCCTTGGGCAGCTGTTTCTTCTGTCCCTTGGTGAGGCCCAGAGAGATGAGCATTACTCCCTCTGATGAAGAGGCAGTGTCCCACAGTACTATACAGAGTTTCTTCATTTTCTCTTACATGGATTCCTTCGGCAGTCTAATGAAGCCATTTTAAAATTCATAAGATAAATTACACTAGAGTTACAAAGGAAAGCAATGATATTGAAATAGACTTTTATGTCAGAAGACTTCGGATTTTGAATCCCTGTGGGTGAAGAATCCTTTTTGATAAGGAACATGGTGCAACGACAACAAAAAAGAAATCCAAAATATTTATATTGAGCTTTGTTGTGCTTTTTATTTGATAAGTTTACAGTTTTATTAGAACTATTTGAACTATTAAGTAATAGTATCTTGAGATGACAGACACAAAAATCCACCTAGTCCAAGGGCTGCTAGAGTAGAGGGCCTCCACGCTAGCTTTCTCCCCTCTCTGCTGCCCCATCCAATGGAACGGACCAAAGCCATCCTAAATCTCCAGTACCTGACCTTTAAGTAGGGAGCCAGGGGATGAAGGTTGAGTTGCTATTATAAAAACAGGGAATGAGAAATACCAGAGATTGAGTAAAAGATAGGGTCAAAACTAGAAAAACCGGAAGGGATGTAACAGAGACAAAGCCAAAAGTAGATTCAAGGAGTGAAGCGTGGATCTAGAGCAAGAATGGGCAACAAATGCGGTGGAACCCAACATTCGTGTTAAGGGTTAATTTCTAATTTCGCTAGCTGTATCATGCTATAGCTCTGATATAATTTAAGTGTCTAAATTAATGTTTTTATATAATAGTAATACTATTTGCAATCACAGTACAGAAAACAGGTATTTTATGTTTTCTACGTATTAATAAATATATCCAGTTTTGCAAACAAACCCTGGACATAAAAACCAAACCTTGAGATGCCCCATAATTTTAGTTGGTGAGTTGCGGTTAATTTATAGTTCCTTCTTGACCATTTGAAAAAGATTTTTAAGGCAACAGATAAGTAAGTCATCTTCCTCCACAAAGCTACTTAAGAGTAGCGTTAATTCTGTGCGCACCACCAAACTTCCTTCCTTAGCCTGTCTGTCCTGACCACCAGAGCCACCTGGTGGTCATTTAGGAAACTCTCCAATCCACAGCGCAGTGCTTCTCAAATTGTAGCCTGCAGGGTCTCCCGGACAGCTTGTTAAAACACAGATTGCTGCACCGCATTCCCAGAACTTGTGATTCAGCAGGTCTAGGATTGGGCCCTGTAACTTTCATTTCTAACAAGCTGCCAGGCTGTGTAGTAAAGCAGAGCTGCTGGTCTGGGAAGCAAACTTTGAGAACCACTGGTTTACCATAATGTTCTTTCTTTCAAGGAGGATTTGCACAGACTATATTCTATGCTTTTCAGCAATTTTACTGGCCACAGATCCGTTAATTTCACACTTCAGGTCAGTCTCTTTTTCATATGAACAAACACTTTCTTAGGTAACTGCATTTTTGTAATATGTTTTGTCCAACTTTCACCTAAGACACCACAGAAAAAAATATTTTTCTGCTTTTCCTCTCATTTTTTCCTTTTTTTTAGATGTAATTAAGATTAAAAGAGAAAAAGGAAGAGCCCAACATGATCTGATAAGCATGACTGTTAACACATCTGATTAAGTAAATAACACCACACGTTTTGAAATTTGCCAATTGCCATTATATCCTGAAGCCTTGGAAAGTGTCCAATTGCTTATCAGTTTCCACTGGCTTCCACATCTTCCTCTAATTAAAAAATGTGTTTTCACACAAAAACTATTCAGAGTGGAAAAAGTTATTTTATATTTTTTTATTAACTATATTATGTTGAAAGCACAGAATAATATAAACACATTATGGGTTAAGGAGATTTTGAGGAGTCCTATGCTTAATTTCTAATCTTATTTCTTTGTGGAACGGGTTCTGACTTCTAAAAAAAAAAATCAACTTATAAATGAACCTTTAAAAATTACCCATTTTAAAATTTAGGACCAACAATGCTCATACAAGTCTTTGGTGATTCAATTGTGTGTTCCTATAGAAATCACAAAGATAATTTTCTTTATAATAAAAAGCACAAGTGGCAGAGAAGCAGATCTGTGGTGCTTAATATTTTTAGTCATAACCCAATGGGTTGTGAATCCAGGCTACCTCATAAACTTCAGAGTAGTCAGAGTGGTATTTTAAAAGACATTATCTTTTTATTTGACCTCGGGAGCATTTTGAAAATAAAACCAAGTAAGTAGCTCTTCTTTCCAGTTGATTTCATTTCATCTTTTGGAAGAAAAAACAAAAACAAAACAAGTTTTATGAGACATTGATGCCTGTGCAGCCCCCTCAGAGCCAGCATGGTAATCCATCCGTCATTTCCCCTAGCAATTGTGTCTCCCAGACGCTAAAATGGGAAGCTTGAGTGTCCCTTCAGTGGAGTTCTGGGTGGAGATGAAAGACACATGGAGGATGGCCTGACCCCACCTTTGTCAGTGTCTCCACAGCCACAAGGACTTTATAGGCCAAGTGAAAAAATACTGGGGACTAATTTGTAAACAAATGCTTTCTTTGAAGTTAGGCAGACAAGTGGATTCAAAACAATTGTATGTATAAGTAAAATTGGGCATGCTTTTTTTCTAGAAACAGCCAGGACTTTTGACACAGCAGAGCCACAAAGCAAGGAACATTGATTTAATAGGACCTTTGTGACCAGGAGGCTTAGATCTCTGGGCTTCAGAGAAATAAGGAAAACCAATTGGAAAACTAAGGTGTCGGTGCCTCCTATGTCTGCTTCAAGGTTTCTTCTTGAGGAAAGATGGAGTCATGATTCTGCCCTGCATTCAACCCTGAGATTCAGCTTCTACAGCCTAAGACATGATAAAGGATTGGTTTGTGGAAAATAATTATTCAGAGCATAAAGGTATTGCAGACACCTTTTACCTTAAAGACAGAAGAACTTGAAGGGATTACGGGAGTCAGTACGCTGTTACCTTCCAAGTGTCTCCCCTCTGTGTCTTGGGATAAAGGGCTCCAAAGATGTTGGGGTTTTGTCTCTGATTGGGAGAGAAACTCTTTGGAGATGAGACCATGTCACTAACAGAGACACAAAAATGTGGTGTTGAGCTGCCCCAGGTTGCCCAGGGTAGTTTCTCTCATCAGCTCTATAAGGTAAGGAAAGCCTTACCTCCTAGGGGCAGATGCTCCCCCAGCACCACAGGGACTGCCAATCATGTTGTAATCAATACCATTCAAATTTAAATTATCCAGCATTATGCCTGCTTGAAATTCAAAGCGAAACTCATCAATGGCAAAGATTGCGTCATCTTATCAGAAAAAACTCTCTTATGATCTATTAGACTCATGGCACTTGTGTACTTACTTCCCACCAATACCCAGTTTGAAACATCTTCAAGTCAGTTGTTCCTGATAATCAAAAAGCCCAAAATGACCTCCAAAATCCTGGACAAGCACGGGAACCTGGGAAGTATGACCAACTCTCCCGCGGAGAGCAAGGGCTTTTCCAGCTTTGCCTTCTCTCTTCTTTGCCTTCACGGCAGGGATTCTACCACCTCTTGGTATTTTTCATCACTGAATAATTCCTCTGTGTGCCAGCTCCAGCATCCTTGCCTTGATGAGGCGCCTGAGAGCCCAGGCCGAATACCAGTGCCTCTCTCTGTCCAGCACGCAGTATATCTGTATTTATCACGGTAGGAATAATATCAGCATATGCAAAAAACAGCTGCTGCCTTCAGGTCTCCAGCACCCAAGAACAAAAATAAGGCCAACCAACGTAATATATTTTCCAGTGCGTGTCCCAGAAGTTTGAAAAGAGCTCCTTGAATTGCTTTTGTTTCCAATTTTATGGCCCCAGGGGGAAAAATATCTATCAAATTTAGTATATGCATTTTACTTTGTGGCAGTTTGAGATTCAACCATATCATCTGTAATGAAAACAGAGCAACCTTTAAAATAAAATTAAACAAACAAAAAGAAAAAACACACAAAAAAACCCTCTCTACCAGAGACATGGCCTGAAGCAGTGCCAAAGATTTCAAGCTGGTGAACCAGCAAAGGAGTCAGATAAATCTGAATGAGTGTAACAGATCTGATCTATTGCAGCTCAGATTAACCTCTTTACTATGTCTTACATAGCCAAAAATCCTGGGTTGCAGGAATAAAAATGTTTAATAGAGCAGAACCTCAGGGGAAAAAAATTTAAAAAGAGAAATTGAATAAAGAAAATGAGACGTGTGACTACAGCTTTACATGACCAGACTACGGCGAGGGTTGAGAGCAGGAGAGGGAAAGATTCTGTACTGTGGCAATCTGAGAGGCAGATTTATTTCACTTGTATATAATAATTCCAGATTCCAGTGACAATTTACATTATTTGGCAACAGCTGCTTATAGGTCAGGTAACAATAGCACTGAATAACCTCATAACGAACAACTGCAGATTTGACATCGGTGTTAATTACATTTCATGCTCTTCGAAAGCCTCGAACAGGCTGTGTGAAAAACACAGAGCCAGGTTCTGCTTCTCGGACGTTTTCCCCTAGAGGAACGCTTTTACAAGTCTTCAGAAGAAAGGTGGAGGGTGGGAAGATGATCATGAGTCATGGACCAAGTGGGTCTTTCTAGGTCATGGTCTGTGGATATTTTCTAAGAAGGGCACCCAGTCAGGGTCAAAGGAGTTGCAGGAGATGGGTAGAGAAGCCCATTTCTGGGCTGACCAAGGCTGGGACAGATTTTGTACAGTGTGCGAGCAAGGGAATGAACATACAGGGGACTCCCACCTCTGTGTCAGCATGATGTGTGGTTTAATCCTGCAACTTAAGTCCTACAATGATTGGCAGAGTCCGGTCTGAATCCAGGCCTATAGGCTTCCTGTCAGTCAGTGCCCTAGGTTAGTGTTTCTCACCTCCACCCTCCGTTTTATTGAGATATTATTGACATATAACATTGTGTAAGTTTAAGATGTGCAACATAATGATTTGATATATGTATATATTGTGAAATGATTATCACAATAACATCTGTCATCTCACATAGTTACAGATTTTTTTTTTCTTGTGATGAATATTTTTAAGTTCCCATACTTGCCAAAATGCAGATGCTGATTTAGCAGGATAGGGTGGGACCCGAGATTCTGCATTTCTAATGAGTGCCCAGGTGATGTGAAATGCCATCATTTCCAGTGCTGGATTATAAACCCCAGGCAGTTCAACAATTTTAGGACTTTATAACTCTGAACCCTTGAAATTTTTAATTCTCTGGGATGAGATGAGTTGTGTCAGATGGCACTCATTGATGCCGAATGCATCCATACCATGGCAAGTTGGCCTAGTTTCTGCCTCTTTTACTTAATAATTCGCTAGTGTTTCTCCAAAGAATTTGTTGGGCTGCAGCTACAAGCAGTGTTTTCATTTTCACAATAGACATTTTCAAATTTCCTCAAGGGCACCCTGAAGAGAGCTATGACAAAACTTTGAATATGTGTTAAAGTCTGTGACCCTTCTTCAGCTCTGATACTCAAAAATGTCACTTAGAGACAGGAAAATATATACATTTCCAGCACCCACACTTTCCCAATTTAAGACTCCATTATCATTTAAATATGTATTGAGGAAGCAAAAAGTACATAGCACCAGGCTAAGAACTTTAATCTTTTGTTACAGTATGAGACTGACCATAGAATATTCTCACTTTGTACAATTACTTGGATTCTGTGATAAGATAAAAAAACTTTGCACAAGTCGTTGTAAATCAACATGTAATATTAATACATGTGTTTAATTTTATTACTATGTCCATATGAATTTTTGTTATGAAAGATATGCATTTTCAGAAAAATCTCCTGTAACAAATTCTTACAGTATTTTCCCCGAAACTATGCAAAGTGTTGCATTAGCGGTGCCTATAGAACATAAAAGTGATACTCTCCCTAAGGTCAGTCAGAATTCATGACCTAGTAGCGATGATAGAGATAAATGCATGGGTTTGAGGTTTTTTTCACAGATAGTGATAGTTGTGGTCATGGAAGAGAAGAGCTAATCCAATGGAATCTTAGGGACTATCTCCTTCAGTCTAAAATCCCCTTCTCTAACCCAGCCAACATGCTCCTTCTTTTATAAGGTCCCTATCCCTACGCAAAACATTGAGCAAGATTATTAAAGTTGAAAGGGATTTTAGAGTCATCTAATATAAGTAGGGCAACCGTATGATTTATCTTCCAAACTGGAGTATTTTTAAAAGTGAAATGGGGCAGAACTAATAATTATGCTAGAAAAACAGATGTAAACTAGATCTTTCCTGGGAAAACCAGGATATGTGGACATCCTAAATATAACTTGGCCTTCCAATGAGAATAAAAATCCACCCAACTGCATCCCAAGCCGTTGATCATCAACCTCGTTGTTGACTACCTCTAAGAAAAGTGAATTCATTCCTACATTAGGGAGCTTATTCCACCGTTACACTGGTTTAGCTCTTAGAATGTTCTTTCTACCATTGGCATAGTATTTGCACAACGTTCTCTTAACTTCATGCTGCCTATTGGGCAACCAGAAAAGGGTGATCCCGCTTCTTTCTATGGCTGTTCAAAGAATTGAGTGGGTTTCTCTGTTAGACTCAGTTCCTCTAAGCTACTATCATGTCTCTCCTCCTTTGCGTTTCCCCTGTTCCTGCTAATGAGTGAATAACTCATGGACTGATGAACTGGTCCTTCTACCAACAATCTGAGTCTCTGGAGATATCCTGGGTAGAAGGAATATTGAAGGCTACTTAGCCCAACCCTTATCCAGTGTTCAAATTTCCTCTAAGACACCTTTTCCTGAATGTTTTCCACTCCTTCTTAAACATTTCCTATGAATGGAGAACTGCTTCTAGAGGTAGACTATTCCATCTCTGTCCAACTCACAACTGAAGGAAGAATGCTCTGCCAGAGCTCTTCAAAGTTTGTTTCATGATACAATCTATGGGGAGTTTTATCATAGACCAAAAGTAATTCTAAGAATTTAGGAGTCAGTAATAATACTGAGTAAATCTAATTGTTTCTGGGAAACATAAGTATCACTGAGAATGAATCATTAATTCATTCAATAAATATCTATTGGCTGTGCACTATTTTTTACTGATTAGTCAGACCATGGCACATATTCCCAAGGAACTTGTAATTTAACGGGGGGAGAGAGGGTAAAATTGTGTTATAACACTTATCATATATGATTTTATTTTTAGTCACTTGTAAAAATTATGTGGTGATGAAGAGAAGGGAGACCCAAGTCAACATCAGCATGGCAGGGAAGACTGCAAAGGAAGCGGAAGGTGAATGGATGGATGAACAGTATTGCTCTAGATCTAGACAAAGAAGATGGAGAAAGCTGCCAAACAGAGTACACAGTAAGTACAGAGATGACTCAAGAGTCTTGCATTAGACAACTCAATGGTTCTCAGAATTCGTTCCACTCGTTGATTCACAGATTAAGTGATTTACCAATTTTTATATTCAAGAGTGAGATTCTCAGATTCATTAATTACAAACCATAAATTTTTTAGTGGATGAAGCTGGCTTGGAAACTTAAATTCTTCAGTGCGAGGATTATTAGAAATCTTGGTTCTTGTGTTTATAGTATAAAGGGTGTGGATTGGATGACCTCCAGGCTCCGGTCTAGCTCCAAAATTCTGTTAGTGTCATGGGTGCTGCAGTACGAAGATTCCTGGAGTAGGATTCTGGGTCCTCTCCCATGTCCAGATTTCACTATTAATTAGTCTTTATAACTGAGAAAAGCCATTCTCTGGAGGATTTCCTTCTTTGTAAAATTAGGATTTGTTCTATATAATTCTTACGGTTCTTCTTGGGCCTAGCGTTTTATAATAATCTTTTTTTCCTTGAGAAGGCTTTAGATTCTTTGGTGGGGAACCAATTTCTCCCTCTTTCTTTCCTTCCTTCTTTCTTTCCCTGCCTCCTTCCTTCCTTCTTTCCTTCCTTCTTTCCTTCCTTCCTTCCTTCTTTTCTTCCTTCCTTCCTTCCTTCGTTTTACATGTTGTCCTGTGGCTATGTCTAGACTTGGGAACTGGCTTTGCCTGAATTTGGATGTAACCAGTAGCTAATGCCTTTGACTAGACAGAGCTAAGGATAAGGGGAAACAGATCAGGGCTGGAGAAGATAGAGACTGCTGGATGTAAGTGCAATAATCTGAAGAGGGAGCATAAAATATTTCAGAGCTACACAGTGAAAGTTAGCATTTCACTGCATTTTTAGCATCTTTAGCCCTAGAAGAATAATTCCCAGGTTCTCAGAACTAACTCATAACTTCGTTCTCCCAGTACATCACAGGATATCATGAGTATTATATTTAATCATAAAATATTTTACACATACACAGAAGTATAGAGAACAATATCTAGATGCCAGTGAACCTACCACCCACATTTAATGACTATCAACATATATCTATATATTTGTTTCAAATTATTTTTCTTAAGGAAATCAACAGTACCCACCTAGCACTATACAGGTATTATCACATTATTGATTATATCCCTCTGCTAAAGTGATCACGGTAAGTCCAGCAACCATCTGATACTGTACCACGCTATCACAATATTATTGACCTTCCCCCCCTTTTTAAATTTTTCAGTTAGAGTTGACATTCAATATTATATTAGTTTTAAGTGTACAGCATAGTGGTTAGACATGTGTACAATTTAGGAAGTGATCCCCTGACTAGAACCAGCTAGCACTACACAAAGTTTTTACCATATTATTGATTATCTTCTCTGTACTCTACATCCCTGTGACTATTTCGTAACTACCAATTTGCGTTTCTTAATCCCTTCACCTTTTCCACCCTGTCCCAACCCCCTTCCCATCTATCACCCAACTAGATCTAGTACCCATCCAGCACCATATATAGTTATTACAATATTATTGATTATATTCCTTATGCTCTACCCTACAGCCCCATGACTACCGTCAACCCCCTCCCAAGCCCCTCCCATCTTTTAAAAAAAGTTTGTGTCACTTGACTCTATATGTTTAATTGGTTTTCCTGAACACTCTAAATCCTTGGACTACAATTTCCCCATTCCTTTAGTCACTATGGATGTATAAACAGGAGAGCCAATGGGAAGAGGGCACGTTTGCATAACGTGAAAGATCATTCCCATGCAGTGGTTACTTGGGTACCTAGTTTTCTAGTCTCTAGTCCCCTTGCACTTAGAGTAAGTCAAATAGGGATCTGTGGGTGGAGTGAGGTGCTGCTTAATAACTAATGTTCGTGGGTTTTAAAGAGTCAATAATAGAAGGAGAAACCACCAACATTAATGGCAAATGAAGAAGGGGTGAGAAAATCATAGATCATAATTTTAAGGTTTAGAGTTAGTGATTTTTAAATTTACTCACCTGTCAATTTTCAGAGCTCTATTGATTAGGGGTATTTCTGATTTCAGAACTTATAGGAGGTAGGATGGCTAGTGGCCGCTGCTTTGTCTTTGTCCTTTGCCAGCTGTTCAATCTTAGATGTGCCACATTATCTGTCTGAGCCCTTGATTCTTATATCTGAAATGGGAATAATAATACCCTTTTCAAAGAATTAAATGAGGTAGCAAACATAAGACACTGGGTCTGTACATGGACTATCTTAAGCCCTAAGTTAAATACACACACACACACACACACACACACACACACACACACACATATATTACTTAGAGATTTTTAGATTTGCTGCCTGGGAAATTCCCAGATTTATCAAATTAAAAGTTTCCAGATTTGCTCTATATAGTGCACCAGAGGTTAGGAAAATGTCTGAATCCCTGTCCACCTGGTAGGCATTAGGAAGGGAGAACACTGACAAACTGATTTGTTTTTAGGAATATTAACCAAGATGTTTTCATAGTTGCACACTCAGCCCTTTCTAATTTGCTGACTCAGACCTTTTCAGATCCGCTGCCTTGTTTACCTGTGTCTCTCTGACTTATGAGGACCTCTTTTGCAATGTGAAGTTCATTATTTTTCTCTTTTTCTTCCACTCACAGACTAATCATTTGATAATATATCCCTTTCCTTCACCCTCACGCTCTCCCTCATACTGATCCGTGTTTCACTTCTGAGTGTTGCCTTTGTACTCATAGTTTACCATCAATCAAGGTTTCCCCTGGAGCTCATTATTTACGAGTACCCACTCCCTGTCATATCTCATAGAGGTGCATCCTGAGCTCTGTTACCCGTTCTTCATAGACACCTCGCCTGTTCTCCAGGCTTCAGTGACCACCTATGTTGACTCTCAGTTCTGTATCTACAGCCAAGGTCTTGATCTTGTTCCAATTATTTATTAGATGTCACCACTTGTGCATCTTGTAGAACCTAAACCTTGTCATGTCTCAAAGGGAGTTCTATTTGTCCCCTTTATCTTCTGCTCCTCAATATATGCTCCCTGGCTCAGGGACATAACATGTTCCATTCATGAATATAAGTCAGAAGTCGTGAAGTTCATCTGAGACTCTTCATGCTTCCCCTCAAGGTTACAGAGTTTTTTGAAGTCCAACTTGAAGTAGCACCAAATCCATCACACTCTCTTCACCCCACCCCTGCTTCCTTTCTTCTGACCCTTCCCATTTGTGTCTGGATTTATACCCGAGTCCCTTTGCTTTCCAGTTCACTCCCTTCTGATATATGTTCTCATCCCTGGTAGGAGGAAAATTGTTTTAAAATTGTATGTTTCTCATGTTACTTTCCCCACCTTTGAAGTTTTCTAATGTTTCCTCAAACCTTGAGGATGAGCATCTAAATCCTACCCATGGCAAATGAAGCCCTTTATCCCCTGACTACTGCCTTCCTGTCCTGCCTCGACCTCTCAAGGCCTCCTGGGTTTCACCCATGCCAAAATATATGCATTTCCCTGAAGACTCCATACTTCCTTGGTACCTTACCTTTAAACATGTCCTTTTCTTTGTCTGTAACACCTTTCCCTCTCTTTATCATCAGATCTCTTATCTATAATTTCCTCTTATTCTTTAAGACCAAGCTCAACTGTCACCTCCTCTAAAAAAAAAAAATCCCATAAATCCTTGTGGCAAAAGTTAGTTCTGATTTCTGTGAACAAAAGTGACTTTGTTACTTATGGGCCAACCCCATTCATGTGTTGCTTCCATCCTTCTCTTTCTCTGACATAGAACATTGGAGGCCACATGTTACAAATTATATAGCTACAAGAAGGCTGCCCAATATTAATTAACAAGTGTAGAGAGACAGACAGGTAAATCATGTTGTGTTAAGCCCCTTCGGTTTCAGGGTTGAGTTGTTACCATAACAAAGCCAAGCTATCCTGAATACTACCATCTTCCCCCAAACTGTAAATAAAGGATGCTTCCTTTCTGACTCTTCAGCATGTCTCCCCTGGAATTGTTGACTCTCTTCTCTATCTTCTATCTTCCCTTCTAGATTATGAGCTCCTTAAGGGAAGAGATTGTTTTTTACCTCTGTGGCTTCTACTCCAACACAGTGCTAGCACATAATAGGAACTCAAGAAAATACTTGCTGGATTGAATTGTATCTTGTCTGCACTAAGCATAGGCAAAGCAGCCATTACAATATCCATCTTTCATAGGGATTCAGAAGTGCAAGGTGACTCTCCATAAGGTTACTCCATCCGCTTGATGTCAAATGCACTTCCACTCAGCTCTGTAGTTTCTGAGGCTACCCAAGGTGATGCTTAGGTTAGTGGAAGCTCTTCTTTCTCTCTTGCCTTTATAACTCAAGGTCCAACAGAAAACAGATAACATCTCCGTGAGGGAATTATGAATACTTTTTTAATGAAACAAAAAATTATAGAGGTATGGGTATAGTTAAGGGAACCAACAAGGGGTATTGAGATACCTGGGCATTAGTAACAGGGCAAGGGTAGCAATGGGGTTCCTACAGCCCAGTTGAGAGCTACAGCCAAGGAAGAGACGCCACAATAGAAATCATAGGAAGATGCAGTGATTGGCATGATTGTGATAAATCCAGAAGAAGTGTGAGTTATACATACCCCAACCTCTCTCTTCTTCTTCCATGGGATCTTCTGCTTGTACCTTCACATTGGACAAACCCAACTGAAGCCCAGATGATGCAGTCTCTAGAGGTCAGCCTCTTAGGTGAGATGAAGGACAAAGTAAAATTATCCAATTGCCTTATTTTTATATTGACTGGACATCTCAACCAGAACATTGAAGAACAGAAGCGTGGGGCAGGCATAGTTTCTCCTTTACAGGTGCTCAAAACCTGTGACCAAACCCCTTGATACAGACAGGTACACTGAAGCTAAAAAGAGAACGTTGCATTGTTTCAGGTTTGCTTAGTTACACAGTATCTTTCTATTTGAAAACAGTACAGTAATGTGCCAAGCACATGGTTATTAGGACTAGATTAGTCTGAGATTAGTCACAGAACACCACCTTATGAGTGAAGACTAGTTTCTTTGCCTTTCTGAGCCTTAATTTCCTCATCTGTAAAACCTACCTATGGGGTTGTCATGAGGCTTAAAATGAGCAACTTTTCTAAAGTACAAGTTTCAATGTATGCATTATACTTGCTATGAATTTGTTCCTTATACTTTACACTATGGCATCATGTACAGAGATTGGAGACGCGAGATGAGAGACTGCATTCCATTCTACACATAGTATAGTGGAAATTTGGGTATGAAGCTTGGGTATGACTGTTCTAAACAAATATCTGAATTGCTTGAACTACCAGGGCATCACATCTAAATATCCTCTGTGTTGATGTGGAAACACAAGCTGAGTCTTTAAATCCGGTGTTATGGGAGTTGGGAGCACTTTGGTTCTTACAGACACTTCCATGGCTCTTTATTTCATCATAGCCCTTCAGTGACCTACTTGAGGCTGCACAAGACTCATTTCCACCCGTTTCTCCTCCTTTACAACCCAACACTCTCCACAACCCCACAACACACAGTGAATAAAGCTGATGTGGAAGGGAGGTGCTAAATCTTCCAAATGAAATGAGGAATGTGAAACAACTCTGTCTCCATTCTTTGTTGTCAATTCTTGCCGAGTGTCAGAACACCGTCTCATAGTAGACAATGCCATCTTGTGGTTCTAGTGAAAAATCATTCCTTGGAAAATTCAAGGTCATTGTTTACATCTCTCTGCTAGTGTTTCTTCCTATCATACTTTTACAGAGTAAGTCATCATTCCCTAAAATGTCATCTAATAAAAACAGGAGCCAGATTATTTACAAAGCAGCAGGACACTGTAATGTGGGAAAATCCCACTACTCTATCTTGAAAGAATCTTAGTACAAGTATGCATTTGACAGAAACACAGAGGCAGGCCTGGCTCTTTGGTATGTTTTTCTTGGGAAGCAGTCATACATTATTTTTTAAAGTAACGTAGCCTGGAATACTGATTCCCATGTCACACTGTCATCCTGTGTGTCAGCACTTTGAACATTCAATCCTGCGCAGAAAGCCCTCATCCACACTTGTCCAAAAAAGTTTCCTCCGAATTATAGTCAGCACATAAAGGTTTCAGCGGCAACAGCTGCTTGGGCCACTTTTTGGCGTTGCATGAGTGTTGTGGATTCGGTTATATTTCCTTGGAATATAAAAATAGTAGGTTTTGGTTTGTTACCTTTGAAACCTCAAGAAAATCCAAACCAGAACTTATTTTGGATCCGAAGTGATTAATCCATAGTGCCCTCTGAGTTTAAATAATGCCTGGGACCTAGCATTTTATAATATCCTCTTGCTTCCCCTGAGTGTGCTCCAGGTCCAAGGAGCAATTGAGCACACGCTCTCATGGACCCTGCCCTTCCTACTCCTCAACGCTCTGTCTCTGTCAGTCTCATCAGAGGTCAGACACCTTTTCATTTTTATATCATTATTAGCTTACGTACATAATTATATAGTAGTATATTAAGCATATTAAGGCATGACTAGTCTTCTTTTAAAAGAAAGTTTGTTTCATTTGACTCTATGTTTAATCGACTTTCCTGAACACTTTAAATTCTTTAACCACCATGACGTGGGGCACCAGAATAATTTCTCTGCACAGCGTTCTGTCTCTCTTCTGTTCAGAAGTGATCAGAAACAGCATTAAAAAAAAAAACCAAAAAGAAACTCGCAGTAACACACAGAGTACTTTTATGTACAATAAACATACCAATTAATGTTTCTTTTATTGTTTATTACCAAATTCCAGTAGAATATGCTGAAAGCAAACTTAAATCGAAAATCGAGTTTTAAATTATTAAATTTTAATTTGTCACATACTGGTATTAATACACTTTGATAACGTCTATGGGAATAAACTGTGTTTTGGAAGACAATTTGCCCTTGTAAGATCTCTCACGTATATCTCATAAAATTTGTTTATTCAGTCAGTAATTTCTGAGGGTTTAATAGTCTCAGATACTCTATGAGGGGTTGAGTATACAGAAAGGAGTATTGTATGGTTCCTGCTCCCAAGGAGTTTACAGTGTAATGGGAGGAACAGGCAAGTAAACAAGCAATTACAAATGCGTGTGGTTAGTTCTGTAAGGAGAGCAGTTAGGGTTATGTGGACAATCACCGGAGCAAATCAGAAATCCAGTCTTAAGGCTCACAGGCTTCTAGACAAAAGTGACAAAATGAAGTATGAGAAGGAGTTCCAGTGAAAAGGGTAAGAAATAATATTTCACCCAGAGAGAAGGGCATGTACTTCCTTGGACACCTGCACCAATGGCAACACTTAGCGTAATCATCTCAAACTGGTGCGATAACCTCAATAACATTTCTACTGGTCTCTCTTCCAATCAAAATCTCCGCAAGTTATTTTGTGACTATTGATAAACTGATTCTAAAGTTTATACAGAAAGGCAAAAGGCCCAGAATAGCAAGACAATATTGAAGGAGAATAACAAATTTGAAGGACTGACACTACCCAACTTTAAGAGTTATCATAAAGCTATAATAGTCAGGACAATGTGGTATTGGCACACACACACACACACACACACACACACACACACAAAAGACAAACAGATCAATGGGACAGAATAGAGAGTCCATAAGGAGACCCACATAAATACAGTCAACTGGTCTTTGACAAAGGAACAAAGACAAACAATGAAGCAAAGATATTCTTTTTAACAAATGGTGCTAGAACAACTGGACATCCACATGCAAAAAAAAAAAAAAAAGAATCTAGATACAGATCTTATATCCTTCCCCATAAATTAACTCATAATGGGTCACAGATATAAATATAAAAATGTAAAATTATAAAACTCCTAGAAGACAACTTAAGAGAAAACTTAAATGACCTTGGGTATAGTTATGACTTCCTAGATACAACACCAAAGGCAAAATTCATGAAAAAAATAATTGATAAGCTGGACTTTATTAAAATTAAAAACTTCTGCAAAATATAGTATCAAGAGAATGTGAAGATGAGCCACAGACTGAGAGAAAATATTTGCAAAAGACACAACTGATGAAGGACTGTTGTCCAAAGTATACAAAAAATTAGAACTCAACAATAAGAAAACAATCAACTGGATTAAAAATGGCCCAAGATCTTAACAGATACCTCACCAAAAAAGATATGCAGATGAAAAATAAGCATATCAAAAGATGCTCCCATCATATATTATCAGGTAAATACAAATTAAAACAAGGAAATACCACTACACATCTATTAGAATGGCCAAAATCTGGAACGCTGACTACACCAAATGCTGGCAAGGATGTGAGGCAACAGGAACTCTCATTAACTGCTGGTGGGAATACAATGGTACAACTACTTTGGAAGACATTTGGCAGTTTCTTACAAAACTAAAATTACTCTTATCCAGCAATCATGTTCCTTACTATTACCCAAAGGAGATGAAAACTATGTCCACACAAAAACCAGCACACGGACGTATAATAGATAGCAGCTTTATTTACAATTGCCAAAACTTGGAGGCAACCAAGTTGTCCTTCAGCAGGTGAATAAATAAATAAATGGTAGTTCATGCAGAAAATGGATTATTATTCAGTGCTAAAAAGAAATGAGCTATCAAGCCATAAAAAGTCATGAAGGAGCCTAAATGAAAGAAGCTAATCTGAAAATGCTACATACTGTATGATTCCAACTATATGAAATCCTGGGAAAGGCAAAACTATGGAGATAGTAAAAACATTAATGGTTGCCAGGGGTTTGGGAAGGGGGATACATCGGTGGAGCACAGAGGGTTTTAGAGCAGTGAAACTATTCTGTATCATACCACAAACGTGGATACACGTCATTATATGTCATAACCTATAGAATGTAAAACACCAGGAATGAATTCTAATGTAAACTGTGGACTTCAGGTAATAATGATGTGTCAATGTAGGTTCATGGATTGTAACAAATTTACAGCTCTTTTGCGTGATCTTCATAGTGGGGATGGCGAGGAGGGGAGGGGGCACAAGGAAACTTTCTATACTTTCTGCCCAATTTTTTTAAAACCTAAAACTACTCTAAAAATAAAATAAAGTTTGTTAAACACACACATACACACGTACAAAAAACTTGGGAAATCTGAATAAGATTGATGATTTATATCTATGTCAATATCCTGGTGGGGATCGTATACTATAATTTTGTAAGATAGTGCCATTGGGGGAAACTGGGTGAAGGGTATATGGGATCTATCTGTTTTATTTCTTAGAAGTGCCTGGGAATCTACACTTACTTCAAAAAATATATATATATTTTTAATGTAAACTAGATGAAGTCCTGCTTAAAAGCATTCAATTTCCATTCCCCTTAGAATAAAATCAGAACTTCTTTCTATATTGTATATGATCTTATAATATCTGTCCTTTGTTAGCCTGTATCTTTGTTCACTTTATCTTTCTTGCTTTCAGTAGGTTTCAGCCACAATGGCTTCCTTCCTGTTCCCTGGATATATCAGGCTGCCTTCCTCTCTGTGCCTTTTACACTCTTTCTTCTGCCTGGACCCTTCTCCAGGTCATTGTAGGGCTGCCTCAGGCTTGTCCATCAGTTCAAATGTCACTGTTTCTGAGGGTACATCCCTGATCATTCTATTTAAAATGTCCTGCTCAGGCACTCTCTATCATATTAGCTTTATTACCTTATTTATACGAATCACAGTTGGGAACTCTGTGTAATTGCATTTGCATTTTCCCCCTTACATGCCTAATTCTGCAAAATGTTAAGTTCTGTGAGTGCAGAGACTTTTGTTTGTCTTGGTTCCTACTGTGCACTAGTGTCTGGCTCTGTTCCTGATTCCTAATAAGTGCCCAGTAAATATCTACTAAATGAGTAATTTTTTTTTTTTAAAATGTGCGACTATCTCTGAGAAGATACCCATTGACATAAGGGGGAAATTAACAGAAGGAAGAACTATAGCTTAGGCCCTTCACCATGCAGCTGTTTAAATTGAAATTTCACTGAGAACTAATAGTTTTAAAAGAAGGAAAATGAATTGCTTGGTAAAAACCAACCTCAATTTCCCAGTTTTTCTGAACATTTATAGAGGTGAGTCCGAAAAGTAATTATTCCCTATGCTCTGGGTCTGAGAGTGAGGTCCATGTACTTTCATAGCAAATAAGTCCCTGCAGTCTCCCAAGATCAACATCCAAGGTCAAGAAGAATCACAAAGCATATATTTTTGGTACAGGGTAGTAGGATGCTTCATTCTAGTTCATTGTTACATCTATTTTTCATGCTGTTAGTCTGATAGCTCCCTCCTTTCACCAGGTTTGGTACCTGGGGACTGTGAAAGCATGGGGAAGCATGAAAGGAAGAGAAAGTGCCCAGCTTTTGGAGAAAATGTGTTTACCCCCCATAGCAGCACTTTGGCCCAACTCCATCATGCAGGACTTGTTCAGAAAAGCTCAGAAGAGCCAGGCAGGCATTTGCTATATACACTTCTCCCACTCCACACTCTTGTGGTGTGTGCTGCTGCAGACAGGCCCCTGGCTGGACTAGAAATGGTGTTTCCATTCCCTGCTCTCTCAGTCAGTGTGTGCTGCTCTAACAAGATACCACACACCAAGTGGCTTAAATATCAGAAATTTATTTTTCACAGTTCTGGAGGCTGGAAAGTTTGGGGTCAAGGTGCTGTCCGATTTGGTTCCTGGCAAGGAACTTCTTCTTCCTGGTCATGTCCTCATATGTTATAGAGAGAGGAAGCAAGTGCTCTCCTGTCTCTTCTTAGAAGGATACCAATCTCAACAGAAGGGCTCCACCCTGTGACCGAATTACCTCCCAAAGTCCCCAACTCCAAACATAAGTACATAGGGGCTTGTGTTTCAACATATGAATTTGGGGGAAACATATTGAGTCCATTGCACCCGCCAATCCTACCTTCTTTCTTCTGCTCACTATGTGAGTTTACCAAAGTATAATTTCTCAATCTCCTGCTCCCAGCTGGGTCCTGGGAATGTGGAAATGGATTAACATGAAGCTTTAGTTAGGAATATCGTACTATCCCAGTGATGGGCAATTGGACTTCAAAAAGCTATGGCTTCAGAAAGGGTTCTCTACCAGTGGGTAGAATTCCACCCTCAACACACATTCCTTAAACAGTACAATTTAATATGTTTTCCTCATTGGCTTCTTTGTAAGACAGATTTAGAAATAATTTTTGAAAGATTTATTCTGCTCTAAAAAGAAACTCTGAAAACTGTTCTACCGCCCTCCAGATTTCCCTCCTTTCTTTCCTGGTTTAATGGTCACACTGTCCCTGTTTTCTCTGCTGGACACCCCTCATGATCCAAGCTCCCAAACACTGGAGGGCCCTCGGGTTCAGTCTTTGGCTCTCTTTTTTCCTACTCATTCCTTTGGTGTCCCATCTAGTTCCTTGACTTTAAATACCATCGACATGCTGACAACTCAAACATTTCTTACCAGCCCTGACTGCCTCTGAACCCCCAAATTTCTCTATCCAGCTGCCTATGAAGTTTGTCTACTTGAAAATGCACTACACATCTCAAGTCTACCATGTCTGATAGTGAATTTTGATTCAGCCATCCAATCTGAACCCATATGTTTGCCTTTTCTCCATCTTATACTTCACATCTCCTCCCTCAGCAAGTCCTGAATCTGTTCTGTCTTCAAAATCTATCCCATCATTTCTCACCATCTGCACAGCTTGTACCCTCATCTCTGTGTTTTCTTGCAATAGCATCCTGTTTCCTTTATTTGTACTCCTGTCTCCTTCAGTTACCTAAGAGCAGCCAGGGAAATCATTTCAAAATATAAATCAGATCATTACATTCACTTGCACAAAATTCTCGAGTGACGCCTCATCACATAGTGAATAAAAACCCAAGTTCTTCCCATAGCCATGAAGCTCAAAACAATGTGGCCCTATTCCTTCTCCCATGATTCCTTCTCTGACCACTCTCCCGTGGCTGACTGCCTCCCTGCTGTCCTCAATCACACCAAGCATTTTCTGCCTTCAGTCTTTGCACCTGCGTCTCCTCCTGCCTGGACCACATTTCCCCCGGGTAAGCATATCCCCTCTCCTTCACTTCTGCAGGTCTCTGCTGTAGTGTCACCCTCTCAGAGAAGCCATTCCTGGCCCCCAGTCTAAAATTTCAAACTCCATCCCCATCATCCTCTGTCCACTTTACACCACTGTATTTTTCTTCTTAACATTATGACAGTCTGATATCGTATTCTACAAGTCTTTGTTTATTTATTGTCTGTCTTCCCCACTAGAATACAAGCTCCATGAAGGCAGGGAGTCTTCTTCTTCACTCTGGCATCTCCTAGAACAGCACCTCATATGTGATAAGTACTTGAGAAATAGTTGCTGAATAAAATAATTCTCTCATTTTTCAGAAAAGAAAACTGAGGCCCAGAAGATCGAAGTGCTAAGAGGTGGAAAACTATTGCTTAAGATATACTGCCTAAGACAAAGCATGTAAAAATTCAGCACTCTCTCTTTTGCCCAGTTGTTCTAGAAAACTAGTGTTTCTGGAGGCGAGAGGTGCAGAACTTATTAGAGACGCTTTTCCTCAGTTCTCCACTGACACAAGAACTAACCAGATAGTTGAGACAACATGCGAAGTTAAATAACTTGGAATCAAGGACTATAAATTGAGGCATAAGCTGTACAACAATATATCAGTACTACCGTGTTTCCCTGAAAATAAGACCTAGCCGGACAATCAGCTCTAATGCATCTTTTGGAGCAAACATTAACATAAGACACGGTCTTATTTTACTATCATATAAGACCGGGTCTTATATAATACAAGACTCTGTCTTATATTAATGTTTGCTCCAAAAGACGCATTAGAGCTGATTTTCTGGCTAGGTCTTATTTTCGGGGATACAGGGTAGCAGTCTTGGTTCCTAGGGGATTCACACTTAAGTCTGAGAGGAGCCTAAGTGTGAGGAAACAAACCTCTGTTTGCTTCTTGTGGAAAAAAAAAAGGATATGGATATCTAAACAGAAGTAACCAGCTCTACTGTCTTGGGTTCTAATAGATGGCCAAGGGTTCATGGTTAGGACAAAGAGTAGATATGTCCGATAGATATGCCATCCTACTCCTAGTATTATATCAATGGCTCATTTAACCTCATGATGAAGCAATTTATGAAAAAAATACATGTATACGTACACATACAGTTATTGGTAGTATAACTATTTTGTTCTCCTTTACAGCACAAGTGTTTTATAAAGCAAATAGGGTGTTTGTACTAATTTCTTGAATTCAAAATGTATTAAAAAACCAAAAACCAAAAAACCCTTTCTTCCAATTCACCTCTCAACCTGTGGACATTCCTCCATAGAGAAAATGGTGGAATGGCCCACTAACAGGTTAACGGTTGTGTCTGTTAAATCACCAATGAGTCTGTTGATTTGGATGCATCAAATTCTTTGGCCTTTAACATTTCCCCGACAGACTGTTTTTTATAATCCACCCCTCCCCACCTTCACACAGATGCATACGGACCTTCACACCACACACTCACTCACTCCAGCAAATTTCCATGGGAAAGCAGTTTCTTGGACAAGTGTTGTTCACATCCACTTGTCAATAGAAGTCATAGTTTTCCTGTCAAACATTGGGACACAATGGAGGGAGTCCAGGAAAAAACCAATCACAAATCTTGAAGTAGTACCCTAACATCTTAATTAAAGTCCAGAAAGAGAATGAATTTGCTTTTAGCAATTTTAGTATTAGCAAAGCCTTCTTACTCCTCGAGAAGAAGTGCTGAGAAACGTAGTACACCTTTGAACTTGAGAAGACCTGACTTTTAAAACTGGGTTCACTATGTCCTCCTGCAATAGAGACAGCAGCACAAAGTGATACATGAACAGAGGTCATCAAACTCTCTGCCTTGCCATCTGTTTCAAGCTGTATTCTTTGTTCTTTCCAGAGTTCAATACCTGACTCCTTCCGCCATGGTTGCCAGCCCTCATAGAAACAGAACTGTCTTCTTGAGCCCTGGTGGTAAAGTGCAACATACTGCATTATACAGGTAAGTAATCTTCAATTCCTAATGATGAAGAGAGCTTACCTACCTTATGTTCCTATTTTACAGTATGTTCTGATGGAGGACTCATGTTTAAAAAAATTAAATATATGTATATGTATAATTCAGCATTCTCTAGGACTTCATACGGAATATAGTATAGATAGAGCAATGGTTCTTGACAATGGCTGCACATTAAAGTCACCTGAGGAACTTTTAGAAAATGCCAATGCATAGGCCACACCTCTAGGGATTGGACTTAATTGGTTGATGGTGGAGCTCAGATGGAGGAAAGATTAGTTTTAAAAGTCCTTCCTATTAGCAGTAAGGGTAGCAACCACTTGGTTAGGGCATGTTTTATTAACTACAAATTGTTTCCTCATCTTTAAAAACTGGGACTAACAATGTACACTTCCCTGGATTGTTATTCCCTGGGAAGGATCACATCTTCCCTATTTTGAATCCCTGCCACCTTAGGCAACTGTTTAAACTCTCTAAGACTTAGATTTCTCTTTTGTAAAATGGTGAGTTTACTAAATATCAACACATAGGTTTGTTGTAAGGATTAAATGAAGTAATGTATGAAAAAATATTCATTCTAGTGCTTGGAATGTAGGGGTTCAGCAAGGTTTCGCCATGGTGTGCCCTGCCTGGCACAGTATCTGTGCCGTGGTGGACCCTAAATAAATGTTAATCCTTTCCTCTCCTCCTCTTCCGTCTTCTGCTCTACTCTATCTCGATCCCTATCCTTTCAAGCCAGGCCTTTGGTATTTGGTAACCAAATCCCTCTAAAGGAGACCAAGATGTCTAAATCCAATTTTGAATTCTATTCTTTATTTAACTGCTGTGAAATAAAAGACATTGTGTGTGTACTTGTGTGACAGGGAGTATAGTTACAGACATAGTTAAGAAATTACTCTGCTTCTGACTTCTGAAAAGAAACCTTGAGGGAATAGAACCTGTAACGTTGGTATCTAAGCGTTGGGCAATGCCAGGAACCTGAAAGGACTGCAAAACTTCTACAGTTACAATAAACTTGGACTATATTCAAAGTGCTGTCCTCAGACCAGCAGCATCCGTACCTCCCAGGAACTTGAAAGAATAACAGGATCTCAGGCCCCATCCCAGACCTACCAGATCAGAATCTGCATTTGAACAAGATGCCCGGGTGACTCATGTGCACATTTAAGTGTGAGAAGTTCTCTTGTAAGATGATAAAATGATGGCTGACGATTGAAAGTACCCCATGAACCTGGTTTAGAGAGGTTTCAGTTTCATTTCCTCACTACCACTCCTGCTGTCTCAGTCTAGCAAATCAGTTATGAGGACTCCGCTGTAGCATTGTCAGGCCCAGCTCTGAGTCTGAAGCAGCTATAAACCCGTGCCATGCATCCAGCCCACAATATGAACACCCAGAACCCTTGTCACATTCATCAGCTATGCCTTGGTCACCTTTTGCCCATCTCCAGATTTTCAGATCTGATCCTGACCTCCTTGCGTTCTGACGCATTTCCCCAGCCCCTGTAAGGATCTTTGTACTTTGCTCCAGGATCTGACAAACGGTGCTGCTATTTCATTTCTGACCCTTGGCTTTGCCTCTCTGTCCCTCCTCATGTTTTCTTCTTCTCACTATGGAAAACAGCCCTACCCACGCTTACCCAGGGTCAAGGGCTTCTAGAACTATACTGGCTACTATAAGGAAATCAGACCAAGAAGTCGGATTCAAGTGGGTCTTTGAGGGTTGCTTGGACCCTTTCTGACACTCATTCTGGCTCTTCAGTGGAGCATGGCAGCTCTTCTCACAGGAGGTGTGGGGTAGGAGAAGGAGGCTATGAGCAGTTAGACTACACCTAGCTTGGCAAAGAGAACACCGCAAGTAGCTGACACTCCCCATCTTCTCTTTAGAAATTAGCATTTTGAAATGGCCTGCATGTTCTGGCCTTTCTCCCTGTCTATCTTTTCATCTCTACCAGATTTGTTAAGCGAAAGACACTTTCTACTTTGCAAACCACAATTATGTTGGGAATGAAACTCAATAAAAGCTGCATCCGACACGTAAATCGATAGATTGCTCACTCAGCAGTAGCTGAAGGGAACCCACCCGCCCTTGTTTTCCTACAGGTACGGTATTTTGGTTTATTTCACTGCATATTCTTTGGCCTCTTAAATTATGTATTTTTCTATTCCAGTCATTTCACAAGCAAAACTGACTTCCCTGATAATTAAATTTCCTCACCATGGCAATTATACCGCTTATTTTCATTATATACTACAAGATACCTGTAGATTATTAAGCTGGTGTCAGCTCTCACCCACCCACGTACCTTCAGTGAAGTCAAAAACTGCTGTCAACATTTCTAAAATGTGCCCAGATGATGTGTGGTTCCCACAATTTCACATTTGGAGGCATATACCATCTTATTTATACCTGTAGGCTAGCTCGATACATGTTTGGGATTTATTTTAGAGGCTACTAAGTTTGGGAAGCTCTCAGTGCAAAAATAGAGCTTTTAATTGGCTAAGTATTATTAATACACACTTTTAAATGGAACTTAAATATACTCATTGATATTATTTAGGGTTTTAAATATTATTTTATAGTCCACAAAATCCATTTCAGAAGGAATTTGACTAGAACAAATGATAGTCTATGAAACTGGCAAGTTTAGGGAAAGATAATCTGTGAACTCGGTACATTTAGAAATTCAGCTGATGTGCTGGGTTGACTTGCCTCATTCTGTTTGATGAATTAACTAGTCCCATCTTAATCCCGCCTCCCTTCATCGGGCTAACACTCACATAGCACCACCTGGACACATCCTTCTTTAGCCCCTAATAACAGTATTTTTCAACCGGCCACTTTCAATCCTTTAATGAGTCATGAAAAGTATGTAGTGAATTTTATATAGTAGTTTTTAAAAAACTGAATAGGATAGATCAGAGTGACTCACAGGCAAAAAGCATAAATATTTTTTTGTGTGAAATTTTTATTTCAGTGACATGTGTGTTTATAATTATATGATAATGTATTGTATATGGCTTATTGTGGGTTGCAGTAGTAGAAGGAAGAGTTTGAAATGCACAAATGGACTTACTGGTTTCCTCCTGAAATGACTCTGATGTGGAGATACAGCATCTTCATCTGTTAGAAGCCACCGTCTTTGGGTTACTATTAATCTAACGGCCAAGGACAGGACCAAGCACTGACTCCGCCTCCTATAGTTAAGTAATAGTACTGAGAATAAGCTAATTATCAATATTTGCAGTTCTCAAAGTGTAGCTCCAGGGCCAGCATAATCTGGGAATTTACTAGAAATGCAACTTCTTAGGTCCCACCCCACGCCTACTGAATAAAAATTCTGAGGCTGGGGCCCAGTAATCTGTGTTTTAACAATGCCCTCCGGTTATTCTGATGTGTGTTGTTTGAGCACTGCCGGCCTATAACCACATGCAATGCAAGTTTGCCTCCAGTCTTTACTTCTACTTGTTGATGCAGGACATTATCCATCTGAAATCCCACCTCAAGTATTTCTGCAGGCCTTCAGGAGGGGCCTCTCTGATGATGATGAATGGGTCTGTCCTACCACATGCAGCACTCTTTTCCCTTTGTAGTATGAGTTTATCAAGTTTTGCAGAACCTAATACACTCGTACTTCAAGGTTTTGTTTAGAAAACATCGCCGTCCATCCTATTCATTGAATGGTTTTTAATATAATTCCATATGCCAGGAATTCTTTTGTGATTTTAACTCTATTCTTATGTACTTTTCAGAACTGAAACAGTTCGTTTATCTGATATTTCCATAAATCCTATGAGATTAAATGAAACGACTTATATGAAGTGATTTGTATGTGTATGGAATAAAGTAAGCACTTGGTTTCTCTCTGGTAAGATGAAGACTTTTGGCTAAGAGTCTATGAATCCTTCAGCATGAGCGTTCCAGTTTCCACAGTATGAACCCTAGTGTTTGGGGGACTAGACACACATAATTACCTGAGGTTTTCAGTCTGGAGGGGCTCAGGAGAATTCTTCTGAGGTCAATCCCAGTGTTTAAATGACACATAGAGTTCCCTGCAGACTTAAAGGGAGCAGAGAACACTAGGTCTTTAGGCTAGAAAATTCTTCCATCATACTGCACACACACCAATACCCGCACCACATACACATTCATGAATATGTTACCTCCACGATTGGTCTTCCATCCGCCTCTGAGCATGCTTCTACTCTCTGCCACTTGGGGCAGAAGGGGATGAAGAAGCCATGTTCTTTCCTTGACTTCTAGACATTGGTATAGGTGTAAAATGTAAAATAGGGTTTAAAAAAAATCTGAAGAGACCAGTAACCATGAAAAAATACGAAAAGTTTTCAGAGAACTTTTCATATTTTTGGCTTCAAGTCCAGGTGATGTTAAAATATAGTTTTCAAGCCTTCAAAGAATAAACATTTTTATCTATATAACAATACCAAAATACAGGAAATCAGACAACTTCCCAACTGACAGTTCAATGTGAACATATCCTAGAAACCAAGGCCAGACAAAGAAGTGACAACACAAAACAACATACCAATTGTACCTATGATTGTAGATGTAAAACTCCAAAATTAAATGTTACCAAATAGAATACATCAGTATATTAAACCAATAAATGTATATCAATGTGATGCCTTAACTAAAGAGTATAAAACATTTTCAACATAAAGAAATCTAATAATATAATCTATCATATTAGTAATGCAAAGGAGAAAAATATATGATTAGATGGTGGGGAAAGGATTTTGATAAAAGTTGATTTGAATAGAATCAACATCTATTCATTGATTCTTAATTATGAAACAACAGCAAAAATGACAACAATGCTTCAGGAAACTTCTATACTGTGTAAAATGCATCTGAAACAATAGCAAGCACATAATAATGGTTGCAAAATGTCAAAAAAATAACAAGAATAGATCCTATGAGCACTATTACTCAGCATTTTTCTTTATAGTTTTTCTATATATGTAAATATCCCTAAATAATATATTGCTTCATTTTTCTATCTTTTAACATTATATAAATAGGATTATACTGTATGTATTCTTTTTCTTTTTTTAAGATTTTATTGGGGAAGGGGAACAGGACTTTTATTTTTTATTGGGGAACAGTGTGTATTTCCAGGACTTTTTTCCAAGTCAATTTGTTGTCCTTTCAATCTTAGTTGTGAAGGGTGCTGTTCAGCTTCAAGTTGTCCTTTCAGTCTTAGTTGTGGAGGGCGCAGCTCAGCTCCAAGTCCAGTTGCTGTTGCTAGTTGCAGGGGGCACAGCCCACCATCCCTTGTGGGAGTCGAACTGGCAACCTTGTGGTTGAGAGGATGTGCTCCAACCAACTGAGCCATCTGGGAGCTCAGCGGCAGCTCAGCTCAAGTTGCCATGTTCAATCTTAGTTGCAGGGGGCATGGGGCAAAGCCCACCATCCCTTGTGGGACTCAAGTAGTTGAACCGGCAACCTTGTGGTTGAGAGCCCACTGGCCCATGTGGGAATCGAACAGGCAGCCTTCGAAGTTAGGAGCACGGAGCTCCAACTGCCTGAGCCACCGGGCCGGCCCTGTATGTATTCTTTTGTGATTTATTTTTCTCACTTAGCATCATACTCTTGAGACTTCTTTGTTGGTAAGTAGAACTATTATAATGCATTCATTTTAATTTTTTTAGTATCCCATTGTATGAATATATCCTAATTTTTCTGTTCTTCTGTAAATAGGCATATAGTTTGTGTCCTTTTTTTTTTTTTTTTGGCAATTCCATGTGATGCTACTGTGAATATTTATGTGTATATCTCTTTGTTCAGGTGCACAAGAATTTTTCTAGGGTATATACCTAGTAATGGAATTCCTGAGTCATTTGACAACCATACATTCAACTTTATAAAATAATGCTGTTATTTTACAATATTCTTGTACCAGGTTATGATTTACCCTAAGACTGAATGAAAGTTATGTTGCTCTATTCCTCATCACATTTGATATTATACATTAAAAATAAAAATGTTAGCTAGTCTATTGAGTATGGAATGGTATCACATTATGGTTTTAATTTGTGTTTTCTTACTACAGATGTAGTTGAACATCTTTTCATATGTCCTATTCTCGGAAATATTTGTTCATATTTCTTGCCAATTTGCTATAGGGTCAGTTGTTCCTTTTTTACTGATTTGTAGAAGTTCTTCATATATTTTGACACAAAATCTGTCAGTTAATGTATTGAAAATATTTTCTACCAGTGTGTGGCTTGTCTTTTCACTCTGATGGTATCTTTTGATAGCTAATTACCTTCCTAAATGCTCTTATTCATTTTAATAATATAATATCTGTAGGTACTTTTGCGTTTCTGTGTAATCAGGTATATTATCTATGAACAATAAGAGTTGTGTTTATTTTCAGTCTTTATAACTTCTGTTTCTGTATCTGGCTAGGATATGCAGTATAATTTTGAATACTAGTGGTGATGGTGAAAATTCTCATCTTGCTCCAGGCTTTAAATGGAACATTTTTTACATTTCACCATTGGATATGATGTCTGCTTTGGGTTTTGTAGCATACTTTAGGTCTTATTAGTTTGAGGAAATGACCTACTTTTCTTGATTGTAAAATTTTATCAATACCCCTTTTACATCTTTTGAGATAATCATGTGATTTCTCTCTTTTAATCTGTCAATTTGGCAAATAACCCTATTAATTTTCTAATGGTGCATAGTTTTGCTTTTGTGGAATAATTCTAAATAAGTAACATTTGGGGATCTATTTTGATAATATTTATTCAGATTTTTTCACATGTCTGTGAGTGAAGTTGGTCATTCTTGGTCTTCTCAGGTTTTAGTATTAAGGTTTTACTAGCTGCCCTAAATTAGCTGGAAGGTGTTTCCTATTTCTTTATTTTTCTAAAGAAGGTTTTATGTGATTTTAACTATCTATTCTTTGAATGCAGATGGAATTTGCTTATAAAAAATCTTATTATGTTTTCTTTGTGGAAATATACTAAGGAATTGACTCCTAATTCAATTTAATGTTTATGGACTCATTAAGGTTTTCTGGTTCTTCTGGTCAGTTTTAATAATTTATATTTTTCTAGGAATGTGTATATTTTACCTGTTTTTCTTATTGGCATAAAATTGTTCATAAGAGATTCTTAATTTAAATATTTTCTACATTTGTATTTATGAGACTTTATTATTTCTAATCTCATTTATTTATACCTTTTTAAAATTTGTTTTGACCAATCTTGCCAAAGGGTTTTCCCGTTTCATTAATCTTTGAAAAGAATCAACTCTTGGCTTTGTTGATTTTCTCTAAATTCTTTCTATTATATCTTTATTTTCAATTTTGTTATTTTTTCTCTCATATTTGTTATTTTATTCCTTCTATATATACTTTGGGTTGTTTCAGGTTTGGTTTTTTTGTTTCCCCCTAACTTTTCAAGTTAATGAACCTTGCTGATTACATTTTTGACTTTTTTCTTTTTAATATAAGCAGTTAAGGCTATAAAATTTCCTCTAAATGGCATTTAGCTGCAGCTCATAAGTTTTGATATATTACAATTTCAAGTATTTTTTTCCCATCATGCTGTCTTTTTTAAACCATGGATTATTTAGTGTGGTTTTACATTTCTAAATGTGTGTGGTTTGTTTGTTTTTTTTAATCTTAGCTATTTTTAATTTCTATCAGAAACCATGTTGATACTATTATTGGATACATACAAATTTTGTATGTTTTAACTTCCTAGTAAATTGAAAATTTACTGTAAATTAATTTTATCAGTGACCTTCTTTAAGTCTAAAAACACTATCATCCTGAAGACTATGACATATTATTAAAATAGCTAGCCCAGCTCTTTTCATTGGAATTTATCCAGTATGTCCTTTCTTATGCTTCTACAGTCAGCCTTACTGAGGCTTCCCATTTTAGTTACGTCTCTTAAAGAGCTTGTAACTTAATTTCATTGAACTTTAACTTAATTTAATTTTTTGCAATCTAATAATCTTTGTCTTTGAAAGGCAATCTTTGAAAGGCAAATACTTTCATATTGATTATGATTACTAACATATATAATTTTTATTTTTATTTGTGGTAAAATACACATAAAATATATCACCTTAACCAATTTTTAAAGTGTACCTTTCAGTAGTGTTAAGTACATTCACATTGTTGTGCAACCAATCTCCAGAACGCTTTTCATTTTGAAACTGAAAGTGTATACACATTAAACAACTCCCCATTCCCTGTTTCCCTCAACCTCTGGCAACCACAATTCCACTTTCCATCTTCATGAATTTGATTACTTTAAGTACCTCATTTAATTGGAATCATAGAATATTTATTTCTTTTTACGACTGGATTATTTTGCTTAGCATTATGTTCTCAGAGTTCATCCATGTTGTAGCACATGTCAGAATTCCCTCCCTTTTTAAGACTGAATAATATTCTATTCCATGCATATACCACATTTTGTTTCTGTATTTATCTACTGATGGATACTAGAGTTGCTTCCACCTCTTGGCTATTGTGAATAATGCTGCTGTGAACGTGGGTGTAAACATATGTTTTTGAGAGTCAATGTTTGGATATATCCCCAGAAGTGGGATGGCTGGAACACATAGTAATTCTATTTTTAACTTTTTGAGGAACCATACAATTTTATATAATGGCTGCACCATTTTACCTTCCCATCAGCAGCATCCAAGGGTTCCAATTTTGTCACATCCTTGTCAACACTTTTTGTTTTATTTTGTTTGCAGTAGCTATCCTAATGTGGATAGCTAGTGTGGGATGATATCTCATTGTGGTTTTGATTTGCATGCCCTTAGTGATTGATTATATTGAGCATCTTTTTATCTGCTTATTGGCCATTTGCATATCTTCTTTGGAAAAATGTCTATTGATGTCCTTTGCCCGGTTTTTTTCATGGAGCTGTTTTTGTTGTTGAGTTGTAGGATTCTTCATGTAGTCTGAATATTAACATTTTATAAGATATACAACTTGCAAATGTTTTCACCCATTCCACAGGTGGCCTTTTCACTTTTATGATTGTGTTTTGAGGCAGAAAAGTTTTTAATTTTGATGTAGTCCAATTTATTTTTCTTTTATTATCTGTGCTTTTTGTTTCATATACAAATAACCATTGCCAAATCCGATGTCATGAAGCTTTTCCTTTATGTTTTCTGGCAAGAGTTTTGTAATCTTTGCTCTTATGTTTAGGTCTTTGATGCATTTGAGTTAATTTTTGGTGTGAGGTAAGGGACTAAATTCATTCCTTAGCATCTGGATATAAGTTTTCATAGCACCTTTTGTTGAAAATAATGTCCTTTCCTCATTGAATGGTCTTAGCAACCTTGATTAAAATCATTTGACCATATATGCAAGGGTTTATTTCTGGGTTCTTTGTTCTATTCTATTGGTCTGTTTTTATGCCAGTGCAACACTGTTTTGATTACTATAAATTTGCAAGAAGGTTTAAAATCAGGGAATGGGAGACCTCCAATTTTGTTCCTTTTCCTTTTTTTTTTTTCAAGTGCTTAAACTATTTGGAGCCCCTCGAGATTCCATATTAATTTTAAGATAGGTTTTTCTATTTCTGCAAAAACACTACTGTGATTTTGACAGGGATTGCACTGAATTTGTAGATCGCTTTGGATAGTACTGACATCTTAATATTGAGTCCTCCAGTCTATGTACACCAGATGTCTCTCCTTTATCTTTGTCTTCCTAAGTTCTTTCAACATTTCATATATTTTTCAACCCCACAGTTAAGTTTATTCCAAAATATTTTATTCTCTGTGATACTAGTATTAATGGAATTGGTTTTTTCATTTCTTTTTGGATGACTCATTGCTAGTATATATAAATACATCTAATTTTTGTATTGGTTTTATATCCTGCAACTTTGCTAAATTGTTTATTAGTTCTAACAGGTTTTTTATTATTATTATTATTGAACCTTTAGCGTTTTCTACGTATAAGGTCATGTTATCTGTGGACAGTGATACTTCACCATTTATCTATCTAGTTTGGATGCCTTTTATTTCTTTTTCTTGGCTAATTGTTCTGGTGAGGGCTTCCAGTACGATGTTGAACAGAAGTAATAAAAGTGAACATCCTCGTCTTGTTCCAGATCATAGAGGAAAAACTTGCAGTCTTTCTTTCATCAGTGAGTATATTAGCTGTGCTTTTACATACAATATATGGTCATCACCATATTTTCCTTCTATTCCTAGCTTAAGTGTTTTTAGCATGAAAGGGTATTGCATTTTGTCAAATGTTTTTTTCTGCATCAATTATCATGTGGCTTTGCTTCATCATTGTGTGAATATGGTGTGCTATATTGCTTGATTTTCATATGTGGAATTATCCTTGCATTCCAGGAATATATCCTACTTGTAATGTTGTATAATTCTTTTAATATACTGTTGAATTCTGTTTGCTGGTATTTCATTGAAGATTTTTGTATCGATATTCATCAGGGCTATTGATCTGCAGCTTTCTTATAGTGTCTTTGTTTGGCTTTGGTTTCAGTGTAGTACTCGCCTCATTGAACAAGTTTGAAAGAGTTGACTCCTTTTCAGTGTTTTGGAAGAGTTTGAGGAGGACTGAGGTTAATTTTTCTTTAAGTGTTTGGTAGAATTCACCAGTGAAGCCATATGGTGCTGGGCTTTTCTTTGTTGGGAAGTTTTTTATTTCTGATTCAATCTCCTTACTACTTATAAATCTGTTCAGATTTTCTATTTCTTCGTGATTCATGTTGGTAGGTTGTATGTTTCTAGGTACTTTAGCTATTACATCTAGGTTACCTAATTTAAAGGTGTATCAATTTTGTTGATCTTTGTGAAGAAAAACTCGGCTCTAATCTTTATTATTTCCTTCCTTCTGCTAGCTTTGGGTTTAGTTTGTTGTTCTTCTAGTTCTTTAAGGTGTAATATTAGGTTGTTGATTTGAGATCTTTCTCTGTTAATGTATTTACTGCTATACATTTTCCTCTATAGCTTTCATTGTATTCTATAAACTATGGAATGTTGTGTTTTCATTTTCAATTGTCGAAAGATATTTTCTAATTTCCCTGTGATTTGTTATTATTTCATTCAGCCAGTCTTTGTTTAAATTCTCCCATGTACTTACTGATTTCTTTGCTTATCAGTCTTTGTGTATTTCAGATCTTTTTCCTGAGTTCATTTTTCTTCTCCTGAAGTTCACTCTTCATTATTGCTCTAGTGAATTAGAGAACAAACTCTGTCTACGTATTTTAGTTGCTCTGAAAATATCTTTATTTCATCTCATTTGTCATAAGATGGTTTCACCAGATATAGAAGTCCAAGTCTCAGCATATTGAAGATATTATGCCACTGTCTTTCTCTTCCAGTTTGCTATGGTAGGTAAAATAATGGCATCCCAAAGATGTCCACATTCTAATCCCTGGAACCTATAAATATGATACCGTGCATAGTAAAAGGTACTCTACAGATGTGATTCAGTTAAGAATCTTGAGATGGGGAGATTATTCTGGACTATTCAAATGAGCCCAAAGTAATCACAAGGGACATAGATTGGCAGGAGGATCAAAGTCAGTAGTAGGATATGGGACAACAGGAGCAGAGACTGGAGTGATGCTGCCACTAGCTGGCAGCCTTTAGAAGCTGGAAAGGGGCAGGGAACAGATTGTCCTCTGAGGCCTCCAGAGGGAACCAGCCCAGCTGACATCTTGATTTTAGCCCTATAAGTCTCGTTTTGGATTTATGACCTCCAGAACTGTAAGAAAATAAATGTGTGGGTTTTTTTAGCCATTAATTTGTGGGAATTTGTTACAGCAGCAACAAGAAACAAAAGCAGTGGTTTTTGAGAAATCTGCTGTCAGACTAATTATAGTGCTATCATTGATAATTAGTTTTTTGTCTCTGGCTGCTCAACTTTTAAAGGTTTCAACTTTTCTTTAGCCTTCTGCAAGTTTATTTTGATGTTTAAGTGTAGGTATCTTTTTATTTATGCTGCTTTACTTTCCTAACCAGTGTCTTTGATCACTGCTGGAAAATTCTCATTTATTTCCTCTCCTAATATCAGCTCTCCACCAATCTTTCTGTTTTTTCCTCCTGGAGCAACTATTATGTTTGCAGGTCTCTTTCATTCTATCTTCCATGTCTCTTAACCTCTCTTCTATATTTCATATCTGTGTTTCTATGTGAAAAATCCTCTGTAGTTTTTCATATTTGTTGTCCATATTTTCTCTTCAGCTGTGTCCTATCTTCTTCTTATTCCACCCATTGAGTTTTTATAGAAATTGCTGTATTTCACATTTCTAAAAGTTCTATTTGGTCCTTTTTCAAATACAGTCAGTTTTGATAGTCTCATGTTCTTCCATCATACTTTCAACACCGTTGAAACAAAATGTTTAATTCTATAAACATATAAAATATACTGATTTTATATTTCATGCTCAATCATTGATTGTCTACAGTTTTTGTAGCTTTGATAATATTCTCTGTTGATTCTCCTGATTCTCGCTCATGGTTTTTCATTCCCTCCTTTGTTTAGCAAGTTTGTGAGCTCCTGTGACTTGCAATCTTGTATCTATTATTTTAGGCATATGTATAGTGTGTTCTTCCAGAAAGAGTTTGCATTTGCTTCTGCTAGGCACTTTGGACAACTATCAACCAGGAAAGACTGTAAACTAAATTTGAGCTTGGGATTTTGTGTATCACATAGTTAATACAAATTCAAGCCCCAGACCTCTGTGTTTTGTGGGTTTGTGACTAGAGATTTTAGTGGGAGACGTTTTTTCTTTTTCACTCCTCTCTTTTCTATCTAAGGTCAGGCCAGAGCCATATCACCACTATCTCTTTCTGCATGGTAAATTTTTTTCTAGGTCACCTAGTGAGCATGTCACACTTTTGATGACATATGTGTGACGGGATTCCAATCAAATCTTCCACATTTTCAGGCCCAGGGCTTTGCCACTATCCTCTCAGTCCATTAAAATCCAGGACCTAAGCCACCTGGGACTGGCAAATATCTTCAGGGCAAAACAGACTCTAGTCCTTGCTTATCAATCACAGGTTTTTCACCTTTTGTCATTCTAGCCTCTGAGAGTCCATTATTTTCCTGGCAGCTCATGTATACATTAAGAAATATGTCATCAATATTTCATGCAGCATCTTTAGGTGTGAGATCTCTAAAAATCTAGTATGCCATATTTTTGTAAAGTCTCTTGAATTAGTTAGCTTTTTCTGTGTAACAAATTATCTTAATACTTAGTGTCTTCAAGCAGCAGGTATTATTTCATAGGTTCTGTCAATCAGGAATCTGTATGTAGCTTCTCTCTCAGAGGGGTGCAATCAAGGTGTGGGCCTAGGCTTCAGTCATTTCAAGACTTGAATGGTGAAGAATAGACTTCTGAGCTCATTCATGTGACTCTTGTTCACTTCCTGCTTCAGTCACATGGCTGTTGGCAGGACTCATATCTTGCTGGCTGTTGGGTAGGGACATTAATTCCATGCCATGTCGGTCTTTCCCGACATGAGCCAGGGCTACTCACAAAACAGCAACTTGCCTCCCCCAGAGTGTGGTCACTGAGAAAGGGAAAGAGAGAAAGTAAGAGAAGATGAGCTATAGTGTCTTTGTAACCTAATCTCTGAAGTGATCCCATGACGTTTGCCATCTTCCATTCATTAGAAACAAGACACTTGTTTCCAGCCCAGGCTCAGGAGGAAGTGATTACACAAATGTGTGAATAACAGGAAGCAGGAATCACTTGACACTATTTTAAAGGCTACCTACCGGACATCTATAGATTACTTTTCAGAAAAATGAGCATCAAAATAGGAAAACAAGATTAAGAAAATATGAAAAAACATTTTTTCAAAGAAGTAATTTAAATGTCTCATAAATATATGTAAAAAGTTGTCTAATCTTTCTAGTAATCACAGGAATGTTATTTAAAACAGTAATTAGGTAATAATTTTTACCTATAAGATTGACAAAGTTCTTTTTAATATCATCAAATGTGTAGATGATAATATATAGAAACTAGCAACCTCTTGCAATGGTAGTGGGAGTGTAAATTGGTGTCTATTTTGTAGTTTAATTTGGGAGTATGTCACTATCTTTAAAAATCTTTATATCTTCAAATATTTATATATAAAATCTATATTAAAATTTATTGTCCAACAATTTTACAATGAGAGACTCATCCTAAGCAAAAATTATAAAAGCATGAAGATATTTATGTTAACTTTGCTCAACATTATTATAAACCAATTGGACATAAATGTCTAAAAAGAGTCATCAGTAAATAAATTATCCCACATGCTCATAAGAGAAAACAATGCCTCTGTTAAAAATAATATTACAAATCTGCATACATTAACATGGAAAGATGTACCCAACATATTGTTATTAAGCAAAATAGTATGTATTGCATGATTCATTGTTATTACATATAATGTTACATAGGGAGAAAAAATTACCAAGCTATACATAATATACTATTAATGAAGTCATTTCTGGGCAAGGGAATTACAGTTGATTTTTATTATCTTCTTGTTTATCTGTATGGTCTAAATTCTCAATAAACAATACAATAAACATCTATTTGTGTAATTTTAAATCAAAAAGTATCTTTCTCTGAAGTAAAATCAAATAAATATAATCCAAGCAACCTTCTATAAGATATAACTTCCCAATTATTCAGTAAGTTCTTTCTGATGTTTTTGTTAAAAGTTCAGAAATAAACATTTGTCACTGGATTGAAGATAAATGTATAATGCCAATATTTGTTTTGCATCCAGGAATCCTGCCATTAAGAAATTCCTACTCTTGACCCACTGATAATTATGCAATTAATCTAATTTTCACATTGAAGCCCCATTACTGAATTAGTAATTAAATAACCAAACTTCTTATTATGCAATGTGCAATGTACAAAGCAATTTTCACGATATCAGTTCATTTAATCATTAAAATCCTTCTATGAGATGGCCACAGCAGTCTTTATCCATTTTACAAATGAGAAAACTGAGATTCAAAGACACCAAATAGTTTGTGTAGGTCATGATCATTGGCAAAGAGAAGGACTAAATTTAAGAATTCTGCACCATCACCCACAGGCACCGGAGTCTTTTCAGCTTCAAACATTTGTGTGCACCCATTCCAAGCTGAGGCACTCTGAGTGCAAGGAACAAAGAGGTAAAGAGAACATTGCTTTGTCCTTGAGAAGTTTTTCTCAAGACCTGCAGGTACTCTTCTCTCCCAACAGGCAGTTTTGTAAATAAATGTGTGGCACAGGTCTTTTTTCATGTCATACACTTCGAGATGCTGGTACCCCTCCCTCGTTGACTGAGCCTGTGTGTGTGCCGTTTACATAATGTCTGTCAATCACATAGTGGTTTCCATAGCTGCATTTTACATCTTGCCAGAGTCAGGAGTGGCTAGATTCTCTGAGTTCAAGACCTTTCCTTAGTTTTTAACACTGTGCAAAGTGAAGACATCTTCCTTTGCACCACAAATGGGAGTGGAGAATCTATGGTGCCCAACAGGTTACTGCAGCATCGTAGATGAAAATACAAAATGGTCCTCATAGGAAAATGTAAAATTTGCCCTCACAGCACTGTTCCTTGACTGCAATAAGGAGTCAGGAAATGGTAGTTGGAACTCTGCAGGGTAATCTTAGAAATTTGAATTAGAACCATTGGATTTAGTTATTGCTTTAATTTCTATTTGATTTCCACTTTTAATATCTATGCCATTTTATGGGTATTAGTATGAAGTTCTATTTCCTTAGTTGTGTTGTGCAACATTCCTTATCTGTTTGTATTTTTAAAATACCCTAGCTCTGCTTTAAGAAAAGAAAGTGCCGTGTATCATTATAAAGCAAACTTTGAAAAGAAAAAGAAAAAGAAAAAGGGGATGACTTGGTATCATGGTAAAATACCCCAATTTTAAGAGTTTGGTTTGAAATGTGATTATATTAACTTTAGTTAATGCATTTAGTTAATATATTAATTATCCTCAATACATTTCATTTATACTCTGAACCTCCATTTTGAAATAATGATTTTTATTAATAATAATATATGTACCCATAGCTCTGTGTTTATTTTAACTATCACCCAAAGGGGAGGAATCAATAAAATGTTAGGGTACCTGTGGCTTAGGGAAAATGGAAGAACAATATGATTCAGGTGACTTAGTGGAAAATAACAAGGATCCCTGTTCCCCCACTTACTAATTGTGTGATTTTGCATAAGTTACTCGGCCTCCCTGAACCTGTTCCCTACTTGGGAATTATGGCTAATAGTGGTCATAAGAGTTGTTGAAAGATCAAACATGATAATTCATCTAATGATCCTAGGTCATATTTATTGAAAATTTACTAGGTCTGGTGCTATTCTAAGTCCTTTAGGTAAGTTATTTTATTTAATTGTCACAACATGATTTTTCAGTAAGTACTATTATTATCATCATTACCCCAAATTTACAGACAAGAAGACCAAGGCACAACGTGGATTGAATAGCTTGCTCAGAGTTGTGCAGCTAAGAACAAAGGCAAGATTTCCGCTCCGGCAGCTTAGTTCTAGTGCTCATACCTGTAAGCCACTGACCACGGGGACGTGTTGCCTTTCAAATAAAATCTCTCATTGGGTTTTAGCTCATAATGGTGCACAATGCAACGTAGTTCTTGTTATAGTTAATGCCTGTAAAATGTGGTTTTAAAAAAACCATCTTGCAGAGCTATATAATAAAGATAAAGGAGACTTATATGTGAAATTACATGGCACAGACCAGCTTTTCAATGTATACACAGATTTTGGATTCATTTCTTCATAGCACAGAGTAAAAGAGCTGGGTGAAGAGAAGAGACCCAGGAACATGTCATGGGGTGGCAATGGGGGACTTGGGGCCACTATGGGTTTCAGAGGAGGAGATGTGAAGACTTCTTTTTTTGTTTTTTTTTAAGATTTTTTTTTTATTGGGGAAGGGGTACAGGACTTTATTGGGGAACAGTGTGTACTGTCAGGACTTTTTTCCAAGTCAAGTTGTTGTCCTTTCAATCTTAGTCGTGGAGGGTGCCGTTCAGAACTGGCAGCCTGTGGTTGAGAGCCCGCGCTCCAACCAACTGAGCCATCCAGGAGCTCAGTGGCAGCTCAGCTCAAGGTGCCGTGTTCAATCTTAGTTGCAGGGGGCGCTGCCCACCATCCCTTGCGGGACTCGAGGAGTTGAACCAGCAACCTTGTGGTTGAGAGCCCACTGGCCCATGTGGGAATCGAACTGGCAGCCTTCGGAGTTAGGAGCATGGAGCTCTAACTGCCTGCGCCACCGGGCCAGCCCCAAGACTTCTTCTTAATGCTTCTTGCTGCTCCATTGTATGGATTCAGCAACTAGAAGCCCAAATTCTAGCTATTCAGCAAAACTATCTTCTCTAATATGAAATTGCCATTGCAGGCAGGATTCCATAGTAGAAAATCTTGCACTCATAGTGGAGCAAAGAAGATGCTTAAATATGTTTCAATGCTGAGAGGAAGGAGCCCATGGAGAAAAGGTTGTCAAAGACACAAAAAGACGCTAGTTGAGCTTAATGGTTAAAACAAAGGACTTGGGATTCAGCCTGGCTTAGAATCTGTCTCCAGCTCTGCCACTCACAGGGAGTCATCAGACTTACACTCCCTAAGCTACTATTTATCTGGAAATAGGTATAACAATAGTTTCAACCTCATAGGACTGTTGTGAAGGTTGAAGGAGATGTGAACTGTAAAACACTTAGCGCTGTGGCTAGCACCCAGTGAGGAACCAATAAATATTAGCTTGTATTGTGATCGTTACTATAGTTGGTGGAATAAAGGCCCTGTGTAGTGATAACAGTGCATTGTCTATGCTAATGGCTCATAGCAAGTGCCTATTACCCAGTTGTTATTATTAGTAACATTGTTGTTATTATGATTGTAATTTTAATTAACTCCTTATGGTATTTGGGCTCTAGTCCCCATTCATCTCTTTGACCTTCGAAAAGGTCATTTCACCATTTTGAACCTTGTTTTCTCCATCTGTAAGATGAAAGAGTTGGACTAAAGCAGTGGTTTATGAACATGGACAGGTAGATCTGTGCTAGGTCATTACAGCTTTCTTTGGACCATGTTAGAACTGTCTACAAAATGGCTAACTATTCTTCAGTCCTTCCTACGTTTTTACTGTTACTGTGATTAACTTATTTCATGAACTGATGATAGTAGACAGTAACCTTTAAAAAAAACCTGATATTTGGCAAAATGCAATGTTGGCAACCCTACAAATGTCTTCCTTCTTTTTAAAACCATGTTTTAATTATACTTCTCTGTGAAATGTAGAATTCTGGGAACTATCACTGCCATGATAATCTCTAAGATACTTCCCAGCACTATCAGCTTAAAGCAGAGAACATAGAGCACCTTTTTTGGTGGTGAAGTACAGAAATAGATGGGGGAGAAGACATTCAGCCTGTAGTGTCAGGCAAGTTAGATAGAAGCAAAAGAGGAAACTCAGAAAAGGGGACCAGATGCATTTGTTCTTTATCTTAACAAATGTTTATAGATCACTAACTATAGCCCAGGCAACATGCACGTCACCGAGTATGAAATGGTCAGTGCAGTGGGTTGAATGGTGGCTTTTCCCCTAACCCCCAAGAATATATCCATATCCTAATTTCTTGGACTAAGACAGAAAGTTGGTACTCACAGTAGGCTGCTGCTATAATAGAGGCCTAGCAATGTGGAAGAGGCTTGGAACTGGATAATGGGCAGAGGCTGGAAGAATTTGGAGGTGTACGTAGACAAAACCTATATTGCCATGAACGAAACGTTAAGGGTGATGGTCATGAGGGCTCAGAAGAAGAGGAGAGCAAAAAAGGCATTGGATGTGAAATGGTCAATGTAGTGGTTTGAATGATTCCCCTCCACACAAAAACATTATGTCCATGTCCTAATGCCTGTAACCTGTACATATTTACCTTATATGGCAACAACTAAATGTTAAGAAGAGATCATCCTATTATCTGAATGGGCTCGAAATCCAGTGACACGTCTTCTTATAAGAGACAGAAGAGGAGGGGACACAGACACACAAAGAGGACGAGACGATATGGCCTCAGAAGCAGAGAGTAAAATGATGCAGGTGCAAGTCAAGGAAACTTGAAGCCAACGCTCCTTGATTTCAAACTTCTGGCATCCAGAACTGTGGGATAATAAATTTCTGTTCTTTTGTGCCAATTATTTTGTGGTAATTGGCTACAGCAGTTATAGGCAACTTAGTCTGCAACTTAGACGTACTACCTTGCCTTAATGGAGCTTAGAGAGAGAGAGAGAGGGATAATTAAACAAACATTGCAATCAGGAGGGACCACAGTGATGAGTAACAGGATAAGAGGAGAACATGGGTGCCTTGGGACTCCGGAACAACCTACTTAGACGAAGAATCAGGAAAGCTTTTCCACTGCAGGTTGAGCAAGAACTGAGGGTACCCCCCTCTCTTTCCGCTCTTGCCTCTGTGTATTTACAGTCTATGAGGGGCATGATCTATATTCCTGAATCTCTAATCCTCCAAATGGAAAGGATATAGGTTGGAGCTGCCTGATTTCTACATCTGCTGGTCAAGATTGATGAAGCAGAGCATTACAAGTGGTACCAAACCCTCGAAACGCTGCCAGATATGTGCGAGAGAGCCCCTGATGTCTCCGCAGCCAGGACTGCTTATGAGAGGGGATGGCTGCCTCCTGCCACTTCCAGCCCACCCTGGTTTTGCAGCACACTGTTAATTAGGATGTCCCTTGGCCTTTATGCGACTGTGATAGCAATGGACAGACGAAGAGTTAGTCCCAGCTTAAACTGCAAGGAGTTTGTCAAATCAAGCCATGAAAAAGCCACTGGTATAAAGATAAATTCCATTAGCTTTGGTGGGGATGCGTATGTCAGGGTGAAATAGGGGCCTCTTCGTGTCATTTTTGCATTTCCCTGCACTGTAATTTTTCTCCTTTTAAAGCATTCTTCTTACGGACGCATGTGAGCATTGACAGACTAGACAGGAAGCTTGGGGAATATGAATACATGTAAATACCAAGTCAGACATTTTTTAAGGATGTCATTTATTCTAAAGTATGTAAGAATTACTTTAAAGCCATTAGTGTCTGAAATTCTCTAAAGGACAGACACGTTTTAAAAACACACTTTTCCAATCAGACTTTAATAATGTTAAAGGCAGATCTTCTCTTCAACAAGAAAGAAACCAAAAATATTGCTTTTGACCTGACAAACTGTAACATCTGACTGTAAGCTTTTTATCAGGATCTCAAACACAACATTTTGAGGTGTTCAGCTCTAAAGAGTTATTCTGAGCAGAAACTTCAAGGAAAAATCTGTAGTCTTGACCTGAGTACTATGGATTCTATATTTAGGGGTAAGTAAAACCTTGAAAAGCACTTATTGTTTGACTTTAAATAATTGCAGATTTTGACATGTTTCTTTTATGTTCCCTTTGCCATCTTTGAAATCAGAGGCAATGAATGATCCTTTATTCTTTCTTGCTTCCACCCATCATTGAATTGTATGTTGAGCATCTATATATTGCAGTGTGCCCTGTAAAGCACTGTGGATAATGTAAAATGAGGCTAAAATATTCAATTAAGTGTCCAATGTCAAAGCTCCTAAGCGAATCATGAAAATCTGCCAGCCTTTAAAAGCAAACTTCTCTTTACAAAAGAACAATTTAAAATAAGAAAGACAACCATAGTAACCCCATTTGCATTTTATTCCCAGCAGTCTTCACAGACTTCCATCGTGCCCTGGTGCTTTCCTTCTCATGTATTTCAGAAAAAGTCAATAGCAGTTCTAAACTAACATCTTGCCCTGTGAAGACTTACTAGGAACTATTTTTACCAGCTTTACAAGCTTTGCTCTTTGCACGCTTTCTGAGAAATTACAGTCTGATGGCAATTGATTCTAATTGTGGATGGGAAAATAGGTTTGCGAGGAAGAGAACCCTTGCTGCAATGATACTTTCACCAGTTCTGGGAACTGGCGTGATCTGAAGTTGTAGACACTTGTCTGAAATGATGTAGGGCTTGTTTCTCTCTCTCTCTCTCTCTCTCTCTCTCTCTCTCTCTCTCTCTCTCTCTCTCTCTCTCATACACACACACCCCACAAGAATAGGAAGAAAGAACTTTCTAAGAAAACTCTCCTCCATCAATTTTACAGTTGAAATATAGGAGAGATTTTGATTCAAGTCACCAAGAATGGGGAAGGAGAAAGCCAGATAAACTGGACAGGAAATGGACAAGAGAGAAAAAGAAGGGAAAGAAAAAACATTGCACAGACACTGTGTTCTCAGCCACTGTCCCAATGACATATTTGCTCATTCATTTGAACATGTACCTGGAATTAATATTACTTCCTGCAGACAAAGGGAATGGTCCTTCGGTGGTTTCAACCATTTATTTCACCTTCCCCATAGTTTGACTTGTAGAATAAACAGAAAATAACTTTCAGACCAAGCAACATGTTGGAAGTGACAATTTTGTGATATCTGTAAATCTGAACTTTCTACTAACCACTCTGTGTGAAACACTACTCGTGTCAGCAAGATGATAATTAAAGGACAATTTTATTGCTCCGTTGGTATGTTGAAGCATTTGAAAATATGTGATATGCAATGTGATCATGGAAATAAATTATAATTACTCCAGTGTGTGTCCGATATAGCCACCTGAAAGAATACCTGAGGATTAAATGACTGATCCATAGGAAACACGTAAAACAGCCGGGCACCTAATATGTGTCCCATAATATTAGCTATCATTTTTATTACCTAGGCTTTCACTTCTTGTCAAAAAATCTATTTTGCTTTAGAAACTGCATTGTATAGGTATTAGAAGACATTGGAAAAACAAAGTGAATTGAAAAGAAACATGAATAGTCAAACGGTCCCAGGAGACAAAAGTAAGTTTTGTCTTCCCCACACTAGACGTTGAAGTTCACATGTGCTCCAACCTCATTTCCAATCCATATTCCTAATTCAGTGAAATGCATATTAATTTAGAGGTATGTTGAAAGGGATATAGGATCCAGAGTCAGACTTATGTCAAAGCCCTGCCGTGTTCTTTGTGATTAGGGTGGTTACGTTGGGTGTAATTCTTAGTAGCATCATCTGTGTATTGGGAATAATTTCCCTTGTGGTTAGAGGAAAGGTAACATGAAAAACAAAATAAATGTGAAAACTAGGTAAGGTTTTATGTAATCTGCTGTGACATAAGCTTGTTGTCTTCTGAGGGATAATTACTGAATCATCTGGGAAAGTAGCTATCAAGACCTTGACTTACAAAGTAGTCCTAGCACTCTTTAAAATCCTTGAGAAATCCTTTGAACCTGAGGTCAGGTTCTTCCCTTCATAGTTTTTCTTCTCTTTTCTCCTACATAGAAGGCCCTGGGAGTGTAAACATGCCCCAGATGAGATTCCTGCCCTGCTGGGTGCTAGGGAATCAGCCCATATTGTAACATGAGAAGAGCTCTATTCTGGGCATGTGCAAGGCGACACTGGAGGAGGAAGGAGGACGTCACTGAAGCTGCCTGGAGCAGTCCCGGAAGGCCTCAGGGAGGAGGCTCCCCTTGTGCTGGGCCATAAGAATGAGTAACATTTCTTCCAGCAGTGAAGGTGTCTGTAGGAGCAGAACATGGCTAACAAAAGGCATTCTGGGTATCACACGTAAAGCTGAGACCCTTGTACGCCTATTTCCTATCAGGATTTCTACACAAAAACATTTATTTAGATGGAAAGCTGTAGAACGTAATTAGCTAGCGCTAGAATAACTCAAAAGCAAAATTAAAATGTTTAGAAATTTCACTTTCAATACTAATGATAATATGTATTGCTTATTATATATTAGACTGTCCAATACACTTCGTATGTTTTAACTCACTGAAGCCTGACACGCTCCTGAGGACACTACTATTATTATACTCACTTAACAGATGAGAAAACTGAAGCACAGAGATGTTAAGAGACTTGCCAAAGATTATACATCTAGGAAGTGGAAAAACAGGGATTTGGTCCAAGATCATCTGGCTCCAGATTCTAGGCTTGTATCCACTACACTCTCCTGCCTCTACGGCAACAGTCTGGAAGTTGAAATATCAAGACATTATTTCCAACGCTTTAAAATATTATTTACTCTACAAACCAGTCTAGGTGATTTTCTAAAAACAGGCTTTCGCAGTTTTGCCGTCGTTGCCAAAGAGTGTAAAATGTAAGTTTGGGGGATTTACTAAGTATTCAAAAATGGCTTCAAATTCCTACGTAGACTTCCATGGGAATAGAAGTCACTCCGGTTTATTACTATAAGTGTTCGCGTTCCATCTGTCCGTAACAGGGAGGGTACTGAACTCTTTTATCCATCATTACTTCAGTTAGTAATTTAATCAACCAATCAATAATCCATGTCATAAAGGCAATATGGTTGAACTTATGTTAAAAATTAACATTCGTGAAAAATCCAAGGCAAATTTGTTTTGAAAATCAGAAGAAAATGTTTTCCTCTATTCAGAATGCTCCATCATGGTCCTTGGTGATAGATTTTGAACTCTCTTCTTCATTTGTAGGTGAAGAATCTGGTTTGGCTGTTGTGACATGCCATTCAGCTTGCCACATTAAAAATATTATTCTTATTATTTTATAACATCTTAGTGCTTGCTGTATGCCTGCTAAAACCCAGGGTAAGAAGCTCATTAGTCTAAGCAATCTTCTTTTGGTGCCATCCTTCTAAAGGTGCCTGGGAGTGTGTACCTTGAAATACCAGCACGTATGAATTTTCTGAGGAGTTCTCTTCCTTTCTCTCTCTCACTGTCCTACTTACCATCCTTTCTCTCCCGCTCTTTCCTGTCACACATCCCACCTAAAATGCTGTGCTATCCTCTGCCTTTGGATTGCAGAATGGCCTTGATTACAAATGCCTGCTCAGACAGGCCCAGCCTCCCTCTCCAGCCCCCCCAAAAAAATCCCACTGTGGCCTTGGCAGCATCTCAGGTGGCACTTTGAGCTGTGCAGGGAGGCTCAGAATCTGCTGCAGCTCTTGTCTCTTGATTAGGCCCCAGAGAAGGCTTCCAGGAAGAGCCACGCTTGTCAGCTGTCAGTCAGGAGGCATCCTATCCCTCCCAGGCACTGCCCCTGCCACAGGGGGGTGACCAGACTGTAAAATTGAAATAGACTTCAGTGGGATGCCAGAAATTCATTTTCTTCCTCGGATGCTTTCATCTCACTCATTTCACTGTGTTTACAGGCCCACAGGTTTCCTGAGGGCAGCCATGATTTAGATTTACAGTTCCCCAGGCAGTCTGATTCTGAGGAAAAGTTATAACACCTGTAATGTATTACTGTCTCCTAGAGAGGAGCAAAGAATGTCAGGGGCTGCAGAGGTTGGCTTCCCCAATAACTGCAGGCTCTCTCTGCATTGCAGCACTGAAAAATGCAGGCTGGGCTGGACAAGCCTTAGCCTTCCTCATTATCTACCTGCACTTAAGCACACAACACACTCAGGCTCTTAGAGATTTGGTGGTGTTCATGGTGATGGTGGTGGGGGGAAGTGCTGGTAACTTCAACGTGTCTTCCAAGAGGCTCTGCATAGCACAAGTCCAGGCAGCCACTCTGCAGACAGTGGACAGGACAGAGAGAGTTCAGATATAAGGCCTAGAAACGAGACTGCATTTGGCGGGGAGGGAAACATAAGACAGTCTGGCTGGGATAGGGAAAGGGGTTGCTTTTAGCAAACACAGAAGCTCCACACAAAGGCTTGTCTCTCTTGTTGATTCCTTTCAGTTAAAATGTGGCTCATCTTTGCTAAGTAGCATCGGCCTTCAGGTGTATCCTAAAGGTGGTTGTCATACAGGTGAGGGCAAGGTGACTAACACCTGCCTTGCAGGCATTGAGTCTGTCGTTGTTCTCAGGTAGGAATTCAGCTCCCTTGAGGGTCTGGCCGCTGCCACTCAGCTCAGTACCCACTTAGGGAGCAAAACCACAACAAAGCCACTTTTTGAAACTAAAGGAGGTCATGGGCATCTGAAATGTCGAGTCAGGTTTATTCTCCAGCTTTTCTCCAGCACAGGCCCGGTAACACGGAGATCCAAACGCTTCATTATCCTTTCTCAAGTTGCCTTATCCGTGTTCTTCAAGATCCCGTCTGAGATCCAGTCACTATTCCTGACAGGTCTGCGTTTTCTCTGGCTTCCCTAAGGGTGGACGATACACTGAGACACTCATTAGCTTCTGTACCTCCCTCTCCTCATTCTGCTCTGTGGTCTGGTGTGTGGCTCTTGCTGTGAGCTGTTCAGGTCAGTGTATAGGAGGACCAACTGAGTAAAGGTCAAATTACCAAGCAGAAATCCACACTTAGGACTATATAATTAAATGTGTCTTATTGTTCATAAAAAGTTGTGTACCATTTGGAGACTGTGTCCTCCAGAACCCAACGATAATCTCAAAACTTGAAACAACATGGTGGCCTCTAATATCTTGCCCCTCCCCTGATGTCAATGTTTAGGGGCTGCCTATAGTTATAAATTCAGTACATCATTTTTTAATTGGTACTAGACTTTTTGTTTGATGTGATCTGGGATGCTAAAGGAGAAAAGTCAATCTCCCTTTAAGTTTTCACATTTCAGCCAAGGTTATTCGTTGTGAAGATGTAAAGTCATTTGGAAGAACTGGCCAAAACCTTGAGGATCTCAAAAGGAAAAAAAAAATATCTTATGAAGAAGCTGAAGACTAAATGTCTGGTTGAGCGACAGAAAGGATATAGCACCTAGAGGGCTTAACAAACCGTTTCCTTTGCCTTCTAGAAATACGTTTCTCAGTTCCCTTTCCAATTAAGTAGAGACACGATTGTCTTCTGGCCAACTTCCAGATCTGGTCCCATGCTATCCTGCACATACTCTCTTTCCCCTTCCCTTGGATGGAGGTAGTTGAGAGCGAGGCCCTAAAGCGTGTGGAATCCCATGACACAAGGAGCCTGGTTGCTGAATGGCAGCGTGGAACAGAGGCCTTCTCCCTCACTCTACCCTCAACATACACTCACAGTCCATCCCATATTGGACTCTGACGTGGGTAAGAAATAAACGCTTATTGTGTCAAACCACTGAGCTTTTAAGGCTTATATGTTTTTTATGATGAAATCAGTGATTTTTTTTGTTAGGTTAGAAACCATACAGGAACATCATCTCTTGGTAAACGTCAACATACCTTCCCCATCCCTCCCCCATTCTTTGTTGCTAATGGACGTTTTTCCTCATCCATCACCAGTGCTTCACTTTGTTGAGCAAGTTCACCTTGCCAAAAGAGACAGGCAAGATTGCCAGTTTGGAAAAATACCCCAGAGCACATGCCAATTTGCAAACACTAGCACAAAGAAAGTGTTCAGAAGAAGAAAGATTATATTAGATGGGCTTTTGCTTCCCTTCAATCCAGTTTAGAATATTAATAATCTTAAAGAGAGCATCTCTTCTTATGTACCACAAATAAATAAAATGGTTTGAAAAATTTTGCTGCATTCTTAATGTAAAATTCCAGGTAGGAATAATAATAGCCTACATTTATAGTAGACTTAATATGGGTCAATCATTGTGCTAAGTACTTTACATGAATTATTTCCTTAAAAGATAAAGAAATTGAGGCCTGGGAGGTCATGTAATTTGCTTAAGTTTACATAGCTAAGAGGCAGCAGATCCAGGAATCCGATAATCTAAGACAGCCTGGCTCCAAAGTCCATGCTGTTAAATACCATACTTCCCCTAATGAAAGATCAACAAATGTCAAGTAATCCTTAAGATGAATGGTGCATTCTGACCATCTATAGTGAAAAAACAAATCCATATTTCTGGGCCAAAAAATCCACTTTAATTTGCTTTTCATAACAAAGGCCTTTGAAATGTCAGGGACATAATGGTCACTCTGTATAGGACTTCTGACAAGCAGGCTGTCTAATCAGTTCTGAATCTTCACTGCTGATTTTCCTTCCCCATGGACATGTTGCTTGGGACTTACATGATTTTTTTGCACCACATTCTACTGAGCCCCTATTTCACCTTATTTGACCTTGTTCTCCAAGGTGTCCACAGGCCTGCATCCTGTGACAAGAGCAAATCCAGGGCGAAAGAGACATTAAAAGTGATGCTGGCTAAGCTTTCTAAAGATTCAGCTTTGATTTTCGTTTTTCCACAAGATGTTACTGCCATGATAGCATTCTAACATGGCTTGGGACAAATACAGCAGATTTTTTTTGCTATTCCTATATTAAGAATGTGTTCTCAGAAACAGCTGGTGTGTTACAAATGCAACTGAGTGCCTTAAGAAGTGGGATGGTTGGAATCCCACTCCTAAGCACACAGGCTGTCGATAGTTGAGAGTTGGTAAATGACATAGCAGGAAGAGGTGTGATGGAGACTGGAGAAGGCCGCACAGGAGAGACCAAGCTCCCAGTGTCTGCTGGCATGGGGAGCCTGTCTTTCACCTAATCATGACCGTGGAGGACTATTGTGGGAAGTAGTTAGTTTACGTTTGGAAATCAATTCTCAGATCTTTGCAGTAAGATGTTGGCTGAGAAGAATGCTTTATGACAGTCTTCACGTACAAACACGGATGGCATATGGATAGCTGTGAGCAGGCATTCTTCATTTTTTTCTGAGATAAAATGGTCAAATTAGTGTAGGAACTCTTTTTGTTCAATTGGATAGCTGGAAAATGCTCCAATATTAATGACCATATTAGAAATAGCAGCTTCACAATCCCTTAAAAATAATCACAATTAACATTAATAGAATGATATGTAGTGTGCAATTCAATTTTATATACATTGTTTTAATTGATATTTCAGAAAAGTTAGATGACAGGGACAAATGTTGCTGTTATCCCCATTTTAAAGATGGAGAAACTGAGATTTAAAGCAGTTAAATAACCTGCCCAGCTTACCCACCTAAGAAGTGATGCTGCTTTCTTACCTCTCTGAAGTCCCTCCTTCTTGAATCTCTATTTTTGGTTTCTAGGACAGCATATCTGATTTTTTGTTTACCATCTTCATCATTCTTTCCCAGTTTCATTTCTTGGATAATTTTTTTCTGTCCTTCTTGAAGTACAGACCTTTTTCCACAAACTCTCATTAGGAAAACTCATCCACCCTCATTAGCAGGAAACCAAAAATTGGTTTGCTCAACATTTACTTTAAATTCTTCCTATTTTGTCTTATGCAGTAGAAGCTGGAAAGCTAAAAATTACATTTCCTAGCCTCCCTTGCAGCTAGGTTTTAGGGTATAGAATAAGTTTTGCCAATTAGAAAATAAGTAAGATATTTGTAATATCTTTATTGAGGTATAATTCATATGCCATACAATTCACCCATTTAAAGCACACAATTCAATAGCTTTTTGTACATTCACAGAGTTGTACAACCACCACCACAATCAAGAAAGAAATGTACTGTTTGAAAGGCAAAAGTGACGCCAAAGCCATCTATTTGCTGCTTTTAGTTGTTATTCCTGGCATGCACAATCATAGAAGCATTGGGTTTCTCTGCAGCAGTTTTGTAGTATCTGGTCACTGTCTTCTTGTGTGTCAAGAGGTAGTTGTCGCAGTGGCAATAGTGGCTTCCTGATTACTTGATTGAGCTTCCTAATTATGATGGTGATTATAGTTTTTCCAGCATGTTATTTCTGCAGCCATTTTCTGGGCATTATTCCTGGAAATCCAATTTAGAGCCTGCACCTCCAGCTTTTCGAATGATCTCATGAACACTTAACTCCATACGTTAATTATTTGCTGAAAGCATGGTGAGATGGTTTGTTTTTTACAAATGCACCAATTTTTTACAAATGGACCAACTCAATCTTTATATCTTTAACTTCAAATGAATCTTCTGTACGTTGAGAGGTATCCCATAGTCAACATGCCCCAAACTGAACTGATTACTTTTATTCACAAGCCTGAGCTTTGTCTTGATTCTCTTACCCTAGTGAATGGGTCTACTCACCAGCCCAGTTACCAGGTCAATAACCTTGGAGTCATCTGTAACTACTTTTCTTCCAACTGCCCTTTCTTCCCCTACAATAAGTTAGTCAGTTACCCAATCCTAGATCTCAAGGTTCTCTCTCATCTCTGCTTAGACCTTCTTTCTCTGTTGCTCACAATGTTACAGAGACTAGCAGTCTTACTCCTAACTGGACCCCCTCCCACTCTTGGATCAATCCACAGGAGGCCAGAGTGATTTATCTAAAGCACCATTCTCATAATACCATGTTCTTTCTTAAAATCCTTTGCAGCTCCCCTTGCCTAATGAGTAAAATGTAAAACTTAAGTTCCTTACCATGGTGTTCAAGGCCCTTGTTGACTTTGCCTCTGTCTAGCTCTCCAGACTCATTTTCTGCTGTTTTTCTTTTCTCACATTTTATATGTCAGTCATAGTAAACTACACACTGTAGCTTGTCACACTCTTCTTTTTGAGCATACAGTTTCTCAACCTTAATTTTACTGTTGAATTCTTATTTATTCTTCAAAAACCCTATTTAAGTGCTATCTCTTTGTTGAAGACCTTACTGACCAACTTCTCTAAATGCCCGTACCACATCTCAGTAGAATCAATCACTCCCTCCTCTCTCTCACTTGATATATTCTATCATTCCCCATCTCATAGGTTGTGCTTGTCCCACTGTCTGGTACTGTGTTGTCAACTGTGCAACAAAAGCATCTATCACAGAGCCTGGTGCACAGCAGATAATCAGAACATAGCTGAATAACTTAATTGAACTGGAAGCTATTATCAGATTCAATCATCTTTCCACTAAATATTTAAGAGAAAGGTGGCTAAATCACATATTGATATCATTTTGGGCTCCAGCCTCCCTTGGATTTGAGACATTGTGGTGTAATCAAGAAAACACTCTTCTCTAGAAATTCTGTTTCTAGATATATATACTCAAAAGATTGAACGTGGAGATTCAAACAGATATTTTACACCAGTGTTCATAGGAGCATCATTCCTAATAGCAAAAAGATGAAAACAACACAAATACCCATTAGCAGATGAATAAACAAAAATGCAGTATTTATATATGATAGAACATTATTTAGCCTTAAAAAAGAAGGAAATTTTGATACATGCTACAAATAGATGAGCCTTAAAGACATTATGCTAAGTGAACTAAGCCAGACAGAAAAGGACAAACACAGTATGATTCCACTTATATGAGGTACCTGGAGTGGTCAAAATCATGGAGACAGAAAGTAGAATTATGGTTACCAGGGGCTGGGGGAGACGCGGGGGGGAATGGAAAGTTACTGTTTAATGGATATAGAATTTAAGTTTGGAATGATTTAAATGTTCTGGAGATGAAGAGTGGTGATGGTTGCATGATTTAAATATATTTAATGCCACTAAACTGTACACTTAAAATAAATAAAATGGTAAATGTAGTGTATATTTTACCACAATGAAAAAACACTGTTCTGTTCAGGATACATGAGCTATATTCTCAGATTTTTCCATCACACAGCTATATAAAATTCAACTTGACACTCTCTTAGGATTCAGTTTCCTCACCTATATAATGAAACATTGGAAGTAAAGCCTTGACGGTCCCTTTTACCTACGAAATGATTTTACAACCTCCTGGAAGATCCAGTTCTGTTTGGTTGAGGGTCCATGTCAATGACCATATTGCAGAAGATTCACCACATCACAACCCTGGAGAACCTTTACCACTTTCCTCCTGCTGACTCATGGGGGACAACTGAGCTTCCGCAGAATGGTCCTAGCAATGGTTGACTGGAAGGTGATAGTTCTTTGTGTCTGTGGCATATCACAAATGGGACAAAATAGCTATCCAGGATTCAATTCACCATTCATTCATCCATGAATTCATTCAGCATTTATTAAGTACTTACCTTGTGCTGGGGACTCTGCTAAGTACCAGCGACACACGTATTAATAAGACATGCTGCTCAGAGCATTCACAGTATAGTGGGAGACACTGGCATGTTAATAAATGCCTACAGGATTTTGCATTTAAAAAACCAAAACAGAGATATGTACAAACAACTATGGAGTTTGTAGTCACGCATTGCCGGTGAGGAGTGAGACATCACAGAGAAGGTTACTTTTGAGCTAGTCTTGAATGAGGAAGAGTTCATGAAGCAGGAGCTGTGTAAGAGAATTCCTGATTTTCTTCTTTCTGTGTCTACCTTCTGTTCATGTTGCCCCAACATGGAAGCTGAGGTGTGAGAAGAATTCAGGAAATGTTGCCATAAGCATGGCACAATGGCTTCTATAAATAACATTTTTCCTAAAACTGATATCTTCTGATACATTGCCATAGATATACCCTCTCTTAATATCCTTTAAAGACCCCCCCTTAGGCAAAGATAAAATATTACCCACAATCTGCTATTTTCTTAATAGCTTTGCCAATGTTTACTGTTTCAATGTCAACAATCATTATATAGCTTGGCTTTCAATGTGGGATTAAACCTCTTTTTATTCTTGCACTAATCAGAAAAGCAATGGGATAGTTAGTATGCTCTTTGGAATTCCATTGGAGAAGAATGAGGTTCTGCCAGACCCTGTCATGGAAGAAGAAAACAGACACAAAAGGTGAAAAAAAAAAAAGCTCCTAAAAGGGAAGTGCTGACAGGTCACACTAGTCACAAAATAGACATGTAGCACCCAAGGGTCACTGACTTGGAAGACGTGCCAAAGTCGGCCAGCAGGTCCCAGCATGCGGGGGCGAGAAGGGAACTAATTAATTAAAGGGTATAAAACACGTTGTCAGAGAACAGACAGCAGAAAATGGACTTCACCTGGTTTAGCCAGTAGGGGAAGAGTAGGATCATACTCAATGCATCAAAATTTTTTTCAGAAAAAGATAAATTTCAACATGTTTTAATTTTATCCTGGTTAAAAGATAAATTGCTGCTTCAATGTCTGGCCAAAAAGTGGAACTAAAAGCTTCCTTAAAAAGAAAGAATTAAAAGTTAACATTTATTAAGCACCTACAATGTACCAAACACTGAGAGAAGCCTTTTGGACAAATAAGTTCACACTTCCATTTACATTGTATTCTGTGTAGAGCTGTGTAGTTTTTCAGCTACAGTGCAATTGTGTATATGTTTCATTTAATTCTAATGAAAGCTCATTGAAGAAAACATTATTTGTACAGATGAGGAAGCAGGTAACAGGCCTAGGTCTTAATTCTGGTTCCACAACGTACTAGCTGTGTTATCTCTGAAAGTTCCTTAACCTCACTTGAACCTGGAAGTCCCGTCACTTCCCGCTATTCCATGTGGATGCCAGGTAGTAGCCATTGAATGGCTTCCATGGGAACAGCTACAGAAATAGTCCAAATGCCTTGCTGGCCTTAGCAAACTGCTGACAATGGCAGGCTTTGCCTCAACCTTTCTTTTTCCCTTTAAAATGTTTTCTCCTAAAGGCATGAGCCTTCTTAAACTCTCTTGTCTCTCCTTTCAAAAACCTGATCTCAAGTCTCTCTTTCACATCAGGGCATAATATTCCTAAGAACATTTTTGTTTGTTTGTTTTTGTCAACTCTTTCAAGAACATCTGTATTTTAACAGGAAACTAGGCATTGAACGAGGATCCCTGAGCATTCATTGGCATCTATCTGGAAACCTTAGACTCTTACCTGGGCGAGTTCTCCTGCCAGCCTTCTTTAAGGGCCCACTACTGGGAATACAGGCTTTTAGATTCATATCTTCACTAGGGAAGGATGGTCTAGTCTGTTGCATCCACAGGCAGGTTTCAGACTCTGTCAACAGACTTTCCTATTCAGAACCTTTATATGTTGATGCTCTCTTTGGGTCTAAACATAAGGTTAAAAGCACTGCTCACAATGGGGGGAAAAAGATGAAAAGAGAAGCAGGTGCTTCCATGCCCATTCAAATGAGATCACTCTCTCAATCCATTGTCATGCCCGTGGCAATAGTTTGTTGAGGTTCCCAGAAGGAAGGACAGAAACTACTATTAGGCTGGGCTTCCATTCCTAATCAAGTCACACTCAGTCATTTCTTCTTAAACATGACCCACTGCAAACCAATCTTATCATTGCAGAAATTAAAAAACAACAGCAAAAAAAGTTGTTTCTTACAAGAATGTTGGACATCTCTGCTTTTAGTAAAACAAGAAAAATATAACACATGTTTAAGCTTCAGGAAATTATTGAAGTGGGGTATGGGAGTTGGTAGCTCGAGGTATCTCCTCATGCCCTAAAATCACACTAGCATGCAGTTAACTATTCCTGTCTCTTGAGGCTATTCTCACTTAGATTTCAATAACAATTCCTCCCTTAACCAGGGGATTCCATTGCCACTTACTTAAATCATCCTTGAGGGATAATGCATGCTTGCCCTCAGGTTCCTATTTGCTCTATTCCCCCTTCAGGGCCTTGGAAATAGAGGCTTTCATTTTGTTCAGCCCACTCTCTTGAAAGTTTTGAAAGAGCTGGGGAAAATGAGGGACAGAAGTAGTATTCATTGAGCACTAATTATATATTTGTCTCTCTATATAAATGACTTTATAAAATCCCTCATAAGAACACGCTGATGTAGATTTTATTATGGCCATTATACGGCTGGGTCCCATATGTTGTAGTGAACTTGCCCAAGGTCCCATAGCTATGCAGGCCCAGTGACATAGGCCACCCACCATGCCACCTCCCTGTACCATTGCCCCTGATACTTGCAGTCCCAGTCCGGGACTCTTTTTGTTATCTACGTAATGTGAAGAAACTGGAAGACTTACGTTCTACCACAGTCACTCTGAGTAGCAGTTTCATTTCTTCTAACCCTGGAAACTATTCCTGGTTCTGTCCCTAAGCTACAGTGCAGCTGAAGCCAGAAGGAAATGCAAGGGAAATAGAGGCTTTCATTTTGCACAGCAGCACAAAGTCACAGTACTTGGAGGGATTTGAGGATTGTTTTGGTCTCTTCCCACTTTGGAATAAGGGGGCCTGAGGCCCAGACACTTTGATACATAGCCGGTTACAGAAGGAATTAAACTCAGCTTAGATCCAGATATTTCAAACCCAGTGCTTCAAACCACATCCTTATGACCACACACAGTAATTTTCACCCACATAGCTCCACAGGCTCCCACTGCTGAGGCCCAGGGTGAGGCCTAAATGTTGCCTCTTGGGGTATACTGAGAAAGAACAATTCCACATACTGCACTGTTTCAGGAAATCAAGTCATTCAGTTAAGGACCTTAATTATTGATAGGCCAATCAACCCCGATATTAGATGCATCCAGTGCTGAGATCAGAGTTAGCACTACAATTCCTAGCACATGACACCTTGCTTATTTTGATTTATCCATTGTCTCAAAGATGATCCAGAAGTTGGGTGCTTCTTCTAAATCACCAGGTTTTTCATTGTAAGTGACAACCTTTGCATTTTTATTAGTGTGGTCTACTTTTTAATAAGCCTTTACAGGGCTAATATATCATAACAACATCATTAAAACATTCCTCTCTTCTGGTTATAAATTGTCTTGATGGTGCTGTGACTACATCTCCGGAAGCACCTTTGACAGAATGAGTCTTAAGATCTAGGCATGTCATTGTCAGAGAAGAGGGATGATGTTGCAGCTCAGCATGGCTCCCCTCCTTATGGAAAAATGCATAAGGTATAAGGAAAGGAGATATGCAGCTGTCTAGGGGTGCCATTGGTGGGTCTGTCACTGATGAACTAGCTGTTAGACTTTGGAAAAGCTACATAACCTCTCTGGGCCTCTTCTTTATCTATAAATACAAAAACTAGCTGAGTGACTCCTACACATCAGACAACTGAGAAAACAGCCACACTGAGAAAGATAGGAAAGGCTTAGACACACTCTCCCATAAATCTCACTCCCTGACACAGCAACATATAATCAGGAGGAAACCTCAACTCCTAGCTTTTCCGTGAGGACTGAAAAGTTTGGACTACAAAGCTAGGTCCCCAAATTTTAAGGCCTCCACTCAAAGGATGGGCCCCTAAAACACCTGGCTCTGAAAACCAAAGGGCTTGCTTTCGAGTTCTGCTGGACTACAGTACTTACCGGGTACACAAGCACACACTATAGCCATTCCTCCAGGGCTCAGCACAGAGGAGGCCAGCAGAAAGTGCTCATCTCCCAGTCTTTCCCTAGGAAGGATTTGATTGCATACTTTATAAGCTGCTGCCTGAGGGTTCAGCTTCTAATTAGTTCACATTGAGGTGCTGACTGCAATCCTCCCTGGAGCCCAGAGGAGTAGGTAGGCACTTCCCCTGCCTTCTCCCTTTGGCTCACTCCAACAATAAAACCAAGTTACCAGTATCTCCCAGGAAGGAGTTTATTCACATATCTAACACCCTATCTTTTATTGCTGCCATCCAAGGAACAGGCTCCAAAATCACCTAGCTCTGATATCCAACGGGGTATGCACCCATGAGTCCCACGGGTCTATAGCAAACAAAGAAGCAGTGTTTAAACAGGCACTGGAGTGCTCCCATAACTATACAGCTAGACTCATTGCAGAGGGAATCGAAAAAAATGCTCATATTCCAGTTTATTCCTGGGAGAGGCTGACCTGCATACTTTGCTGGCTGCTGCCTGAGGGTTTGCCTTCTAATCAGCCTGTATCTAGATGATAATTGCAATTCTCCCCTTTGGGGCACTGATGGGTCTTGGTACATTCTCAACTACTGGGAGTCAATAGGACAAATGTGGCAGCTTAGACAATCACAAAGGTTTGAGAGGCAACCAGCAGCTTGGGGCAGACTGATTGACAAGGTTCTTCCACTACATGAGACCCATCTATCAGATTGGAAGAGGTGGCTGTTTTATCTAATGTGTAGAAACCAACATAGAGACTCAAGAAAAATGAAGAAACAAGGGAATATGTTCCAAACAAAAAAACAAGATAAATCTCCAGAAACTAATCTTAATGAAATGGAGATAAATTATTTACCTGGTAGAATTCAAAATATCAGTTAGAAAGAAGATCATTGAGATCAGGAGTGGAATGTATTAACAAGGTGAGAATTTTAACAAAGATAAAAAACAGAAATCATAGAGCTGAAGGATACAATAATTGAACTGAAAAATTCAACAGAGAGGTTCAACAGAAGACAAGATCAAGTGAAAAAAAGGATCGATCAGAGAACTCTAAGACAGAGCAATGGCATTCATCCAACCAGAGGAGCAAAAAGAAAAAAAAAATGAAAAAAGAGTGAAGAAAGTTTAAGGGACTTATGGGACACCATCAACAGGATCACTATATGCATTATAGGGGTCCCAGAAGTAGAAAAGAGAGAGAGAGAAAGGGAAAGAAATCTTATTCAAATAAATAATAGCTGAAAACTACCCTAACCTGGCAAAAGAAACAGACATCCAGATTCAGTTTATGGTATTTTTGTTAAAGCAGCCCAAATAAACTAACACAGTGGTTACTGTTATGATCAAGTTCTGACCCTGTTATGATCAAGTTCTTAAACTTTCTCTGCCCTTCCATTGAGAGAGATGAGAATGTCTTCATACGCTACCAAGGTAGACCTCTCATTTTCATATTTGCTTCCAATTGCCTGTTAATTGCTCTCAGACTTTCATTATCTTTTTCCTAGAATGTCATTTAAGCTTAATATTAACCATTGGAATTTATTATCTTTATAGTTACTTCTCTCCACCTCCCCCCAACCCTGACCATCTAGTTTTCAAAAGCCTGGTATATTGCACCAGTCAATGAACTCCTTTCTGCCTATATACATCAGCTCTCCAGGTGTTCATTTTAACAATCGGACAGTCACCTTGTGCTGAAGACTCAGTACTTCACCAACTAACACTGAATGGGTATTCATTGACAACCAGGCAATGAATGTGTGATCCACCTCCAAAACCCCGTCTTGCCAACTTCCTTCTCCAGTCAATCTTGGTACTGATGGACACATGTTGGGTTCTCCGTAAAGCAGCTCTGTGACAAAGTTTAATGTAGAAGTTATTTGTTAGGGGTGCCCTTAGACCCACACCTCTGGAAGAAAAGGGAAGGGAACATGATTAGTTGGAGGCACAAGTCAAGTTACAATACTGCAAACCCACAGGACACTTTGGAGCTAAAACGACTCTTTAGAACTGTTGGAGCAAAAATGACTCTTTAGAACGGTATAGAATTTGACTGAAAAGGCTGGGGTCTGACAACCAAATCAATCATTTATTGTTTGTGGGTTGCTGCCCCAACAAGAGGCATGCTTTGGGGCCAGAAAGCTTTGAAGCTGAAGGAATTCTTAAAGGGGCTGATGTCTTGAGGCTTTCTGCTGACACCACTCTCCTCAGTAAGGGCAACAAATCTTTTAGCATGGTGGTCTCTCGGCAGCACACCCTAGCATGCACCACAGAAAATGTTATTGCCCTCAGTTCCCCCACCATCCCTCATCTCACCTCTCAGGTTCATTGCTAAATTATTCTCCCTTGTCACATTAAGCTTTTGCCATCTTGGTTTCTCATGTATTAAATGGGAGGGACAATCCCTGCCTTCCCTCTTCCCCATAATTGTTAAAGGGCTCAAAAGGGAAATGGATATGAAAAGGCTTTGTACACTACAAACCACTTTACAAATGCTAGGAAGTATTATCATTACTCGCTTTCAAGATTATCAAAAATCAAGTAATATTTGGTAAAAACATAGTTCCCATTTCTCACCTTAATCTTCTGTTGCAAACCTGCCTAGTTTCTTAGGTTGGCAGCACAAGTTTTTCACCCTTGAGAATTATGATCCTCGTAACTGCTGCTCAAAGATACCACATCTTTTTAAAGCTATTTTGAATCTCAGAAAATTATCTTTATACTTTACTATGGATGCCAAACTCTCAGTAACAAAGATCTTATATTTGGTGATGGAGATGAGGGGGCAAAAGTGGAGTGAAGGGACTAATGTTTACTGAGTTATTTCTATTTGCCAAACACTATGTAAAGTGCTCTACATGCTGTCTTTTCCACCTCAACCACATGAAGTTTGTAAGTGGGGTCTTCTAAGCTCCAGGTCAAACAGCAGGTTCTTTATTTTCATTTCTGGAGTCTCTGCTGCCTCCTTTAAGAGACAGGAAGACCCACAAATCCTATCACGCCATTCCTGACGTACAGATTCTGAAGTGAGTACTCGCTTCATTTCTTGGAAAAATGTAGTTATGTCTGCAGAGCATAAATCTGTAAAAACACAAAATTAATACATCATATCCATCTTTAAAGTATCCACATTTGGGAATTGGGAAACTACAGAAAGTATTTTTCCTGCAACAAATCAGAGACTAAGCCAGACACTGAAGCCCCAGAATGCACCTGTGTTCAGCAGTTCTATCTGGGGAGTAACCCGGCATGATCTACTGCACTGGCTCTTTCAAAGAGAAGCCACAGAAGGGAGGAGAAGAATGTCTGAGGGTTTGTCTAGGGGAAAATAAAAGAAATAATTGTTCTAAAAAAAGGAGAAATTGGTATTTCACTGGCAGCCCAAGTTGCACAGGAGCACTTTAAACTTCTGTGGCTGGTATCCTTCATCTGAAAATCATCAACTTGTTTAAAAATCCCTCATCTGGGGATTTGGCTTCCTGCAATCACACAACCTGAAACTGAGTGTGTCTAGATACCCATATCTCCTCAGCAGGGGGCCCTGGGGTACTCTGGTGTGCTGTGGCCTAAATTCTTCTTGCCAACATATGTATTGGAAGCTGCTGAACAAGAAACTCATTTTCAGCACAAGTTATCAGCTAACAAGAAGGAGCCACAGGAAGTGAGGTTTTGCCATTGTGATTTTAATGAGCCCCAGAGTATATGGTAAAGGGGAGGTTTTTGCCCCAGACAAGGGGCTCTACCACTCTTTACAACGTCCCCACTTCTGGCTCTCTTAGCATAGAGAGAAAATGATCCTGTCTGAAAACAATGCAAGTGGTATGGTGTGTTTTGCTTTGGGGTCTGCGTGTGTCTGTGGGTAATGAGTCTTAAAACCCACCTTCCAAATTGAGTTTGATTTAATGTTTTCCTGTCTGCACCTACAGTGTTTAATTTCTCTGTTGTCTTATTTAACTGTAAAGTTATACTCTTTCTCTGGTAAGGCATTTAGGCATGGGGCAGGGATGAAAGGCATTGTGATAAATAAATCTGAGTTGTATCGTAATAATATTAAAGTTGCTCAGAAAGAGGGATAGCAGCACCTGGCATAGTCGATGGCATGTGGATGGAAAGTCAGGGACCTGTGGGGTCCTCTTCATCCTACCAATATACCAATCAATGTGTTACATTAGCCAAGTCATTCATCCCCCTTGGGTCCCTATTTCTTCATTGGCAAGATGAATGGATTGCAGGTGGTCTTCAAGAGCCCTTTCCACCTCAGCAGATTTTGATTAGCATCGTTTTGCAGAAACCTTTTATTCACCTGCAACCATTTGCCTAAATAATGATGGTTCCTGATTTCTAGCCTGGTGACCAGGTGAATGGTAGGACTACGTTCAGCTATTGGTGACTGAAACCCAGTTAACAAGGATGTAAGCCGTAATGAAACGTATTCTGCTGAAACATGGTGTGAGGAGGTTTGGAAGGTAAGGTTTGTTTTTGGAATTGTTATCATCATGATATAAAGCAGTTTCTTCTTCACGTTTGAAGCTATGTTATTGGTGGTGTCTCCCCAGGGGATTGCCTCCTCTATTATGAAATGCCCTCTCTTATTTTGTTTTTGCTTTACATGTATATGTATGTGGTTCTATATTGCCACTTGCCTTACAGAATGGTTGCTCTGATATTAGTATAGTTACACTGGATTTTTTTTCTTGCTAAAGTTGGCATGGTGTATCTTTTTATTTTGAATCTTTCTGTGTATTTGTATTTAAGGTGTATGACCGAGTTTTGTAGCACATAACTGGGGTTTTGGTATTTCAAACTCAAACTGCTGGCAGTATTAATCTTTTATATGGAGTATAAAGTTCATTTAAATGTAATGTAATTACTGATATAGTTAAGATTTTTATCTATCTGTCCCCATACTATTATTTTTTCTTTTTGATCCAGCTGCTTTATGTCCCTGTTCTTCTCTTTCCTTGGTTCCTTTTAGAATAATCAAATATTTGTAATATTTAATTTCCCCGCTTCTAACTGGCCAGCTGTGCATTCTTTTACATTTTTTTAGTGTTTACACTAGAGATTGCATTTGTTATTGACCAATTATAGTCTCAAACAAATTATTACCGATTCTGCCTTTTATGTTATTTTACATTTATTATTTACCCCTTCTGCCTTTTTTGTTATCATATTTTAATCCTACACGTGTTTTAAACCCCACGAGCTATTACACTTATTATTTTATACAGTCAGTATTTATTTATATTTACCCATATTTTACCCTTTGTGTTGGACTTCATTTTTTTCCTGTAATTTCTGTTTCCTTCTGGGAGCATTTCCCTTCCCCTTACATAACTCATTTTACTATTTCTTTTTAGAGCAGATTTGTTGGTGGTGAATTATCTTAGTTTATGTTTGTCTTAACGTGTCCTTGTTTCACTTTTAGTTTTGAAGGATAAATTTCTAGATTGTCAGTACTTTCTTTCAGCATTTTAAAGATGTTTTTCAGTTGTTTCCTGGCTTTCATTGTTTTAGTTGTATTGCAGTCTTTGTTTTATTGTTGCTTTATTGAAGGTAATATATCTTGTTTCCTGACTGGTTTTATTATATTTCTCTTTATTTTGCTTCTTTTTTTCTGTGATATATCTAGGTGTGGTTTAGATTTATATTTATGTTGACCGGTCTTTCAGGTCACCAGTCCTATCTTTTGCTGTGCTCTGCTATGTCTCATCTGGTGTTTACACATATATTGAATTCTTACTTTCAAATTTTGTATATTCAAGTTACAAACTTTCCATTTGTTTCTTTTTTTATGAATAGAATCTCTAGAATCTCACCAGAGATTCTATTCCCTGGTGAAATCACAAGCCTTTTATCTATCATGTGCGTCTTTTTAACTTTTACATTGAATGTATTTACCATAATTATAATAAAGTTCTTTTCAGCTAAGTACAATGTCTAAATTATGTATGGCTCTGTTTTTAGTGTGTGTGCATGCATGCACACATGTTTTATACAGTCAACACTTATTTATATTACACTGGTTTTTTTAGTCATGTTGTTCTATCTTTTGTCAGGCCAGGTGATCTCAGATTGAACACTAAACACTGCATATTAAAAATAGATAAGTTACAGATTATTTTATCTTCCTCTACAAGGAATGGACTCTTCCCACTGCCAGGCAGAGGGAGTGATAACTGATTCCCTGCCTTAATCTAAGCAGGGACATGACTGAATCAAAGTTGGTATTTCTAGAAAGGTGCAGCTATTTCTAGCTCATTCTGGCCCTCTAAGGTTTTCAACTAAGATCCAGGTGTGTTCTTCAAGACCCTTGGTGGGCACTGAATTCCAGCATTTGTTTCATGAAACTCCTGAATACTCTCCTCTGCTTTTCAGAGGGTTTCTGCTTAGGTTTCCAGCCTCCCTCCCCAACAGCCCTTGAACTCAACAAATGTCCTTAAGGGAAAACTAACTGCATGCTATCAAGTCCCTCCTCCACACGTCTCAGCCCAAAACTCTGCCAGTTTGTCTATTCACTAGCAGCAGTTGCTCTAAATCACAGAATCTAAGCCTCTTGCCCAAGCACAGAATCACTAAATGCCCCCAGAATAAAAATGCAGTAAGATTCAGCTCACCTCTCTGAGGTCTTCCCCTCTCCAGAGCTGTAGCCCATGCATTTCTCATAGACTCAGCATCTATCCCACACTCATAGCCAGATGAGTGCTGTAAGTTCTCTGGCATTTTTAGCTGTCATCAGTAGAAACGTTGGTCTGACACAAGCTATTTCAACCATTCAAAAATGGAAGTCCTTCCAAGCTCTTTACATACTTCTGCTTTGTCTGTCTCAGGGTGAGGACTTTTTGCCCTTGTGCTTTTTATCTCCTGGTTATAACCTGACATTTATATCAATCTGGTTGCAACCTGACATTGTTTATACCAGTATCCTATTACTCAAGGATGAGAAGAATAGAAATGAATTCTCCTTTTACTTTAAGAAAAATTATACTCAGAAACCTCTATGCATGCTTTTCTGTACACCTCAAATGCAGTAACTAGGTCACATGTTCATTTCTGGTTACAAAGGAGTCTAGAAAAGTGAGTATCTTGCAAAGAAATGAAATTGCCATTATTAGTTTATACCAATTATGGTTTATTTTCTGAGCTGTTGCCACCCCATTCCAAATTAGTGTTCTATTATGAAGGAAAAATGGTACTATGGGATGGCCTTTGGATGAAAACTCACATCCTGTTTCACTGTGGTTAAAAGAGATGGGAATATAAACAAAGGAACATAGTAGGTAGTCAATACCTTGCTCCTTCAATGAATAAGTAATTAATTAATGACAAAATATTCATTTTAAACTGGTTGAGTGGAGAGCAAAAGATAAGTATGTGAAGTTGGTCCTTCCATTTCCCTTACTGAATTACATGTCTATCTGTGTGTCCTACAAGACATAATAAGGGCAGAGGTTGTGTCCCATCGTCTTTGTAGTTAATGTGTTATCATACAAAAGGCATTCAGCTGCTGTTTGTTGATTTGAAGAGAACGTTAAAGATTGGAAAGGATTTGGATAGTTCTAGAAGAGAGTGTAACAGTTACTGGCATGAAGGGGTGTGTGTGTGTGTGTGTGTGTGTGTGTGTGTGTGTGTGCGTGTGCGCTAGGAGTGAGCTGTTTTGTGTGTAGGGTGTGTGAGTTCTGGACCAGGTGCAACAACCTGGCTCTGATGGAAAAAAAAGTTCCTGTTAGCAAAAAATGAGGAACTACCTGCCAGGGCTGAGCTTTTAAGAGCTTTTATACAAATAGAGTATGGAATGACAGGTATTTCTCTGGGCAGAAAAGGAAACCAGAAAATAAGAAACAAGAAAGAAACCAGCCCAAGGTCACAGTATCTAAGATAGAATCTATTACATAATGCAGACAACAACCCCAACTCTCCAACCCTCCATTAAAATGAAATCCTTCCTGTGAATTTTAGGGAGTTCTGAAAGACATTCTTTCACCTAGACACCAGATAAGTTATACACAGCTGAGCTCCACTTAATTGCCTAATAAATGAATCAACTCCTTTAAATCACTTTAGAAAATCCCATACAGTATCACATTTTCTTCCTTGTTACCAATACCTGTTAAATGCAATCCTCATAGAGAAATAATTCACTTCATTGTATTAAAAAATGCCCAATTGGAGTCCTTTAAGTGTTGCAGTTCTCAATTATCTCACCCCAAATCCACTGTGAAGTGATAATTAGGGGCTAAAAGCTAAACTGATTACTGCAAAATTTTCTCCTGACAGCCATTTAATAGCTAATCAGGTGTTAAATCCCCAAATTATGCATATCTCAGCAGCACACAGATCACAATAAATTTTAAAAGTTTGAGGTTATCAACTTGTCTTTTACAACTTTTCCCCAACACAACAAAAGTAAAGGAATTAATGTTTTGGGGGTTAGAAATCCTTGATAATTATTTTGTTTCTCTAGGTAGAATGTTGTTTTGATTAACGATGACTCTGAAATCCAAGTTCTGGCCATAGCACCTTATCATAAGATCTGCCTTTGCCAAGCAAAAGATACTATCTGCGGATTAACATATTAGGGTTACCTGGTTTGCCATATGTGAAACCTACAACCAGACAGGTAAAGGTCATGGAGCCAGTATGTGCACTAAGGATGTATAGCACCAACATATGGTTTTACTAACTTTAAGTGAGCTTCACAGTTATATGACACATGCTCTTGCTAGAGGAGTACAGGCTGTTCTACTGCTACCCTGACACTGCAATGTTGAGCCTGTAGCCATAGACCTGGACTTCAGTCGGACAAGACTACTTATACCAAATCAAATCCACAGTGACCACATAGGAAACTGGGAAAGAGGGAGGGTGGGGTGGGGAGGATCTGCATGATGATTAATGGGCCATCACAGATACCCTCCTAGCCGCTGAGATGCTGTGGCTTTCTATGAATCCTACCCCAATAAAATGGAGGGGAGGTGAATTAATAGGAAAGTTTTTTAATTTAGATAGGTCAGATAATTTTTCATTGTGATGAACAAGTCTAAAATAAATATAAGTAATCTACAAATCACTGGGATACCTATGAGAGGTACTATAGATACTATGAGATGCCACCTATGATCATTTTCCACATCAGTTTGTTAAAGCCAGTGGCTTGAACATAACACATTTCACATCTGTGGTTTTCAACCGAGGGAGATTTAACTCCCCAGAGGATGTTTGGCAATATCTGGACACAGTTTTGTTGTCCAGCTGAAGAAAGGATGCTACTGGCATCTAATAAGTAGGGGCCAGGGCTTCTGCTAAACATCTTACAATGCACAGGACGGCCTCCCCACCAACAGAAACATATGGCCGATAGTGCCCAAGTTGAGAAACTCTGCTCTAGGTCTCAGACCGCCATAGCTTTGACACTCTAGTGCATGGGTGTTTTCTAAGGCTGTATGGACAGGTATGGGGGAATGGTGGGGCAAAGGAACAATGTGCTAGTATAGATCTTCTGAGTCTCCATTCTGTTTCCCATCTTTTAAAAGAACATGTAATTCTACTATATAGTTCCATCTCTGGGTCTACCATTTTTTTCCCTGGGCTTTATTATTTTTATTTATTATTTACCAAAATACCCCCTCACTGTCTAGCTACAGTGCTAGTTTAACTGCATACTTACATATTCATTTACCAAATAATTTTCAAGTGCTTATTGTGTACTATGTATGGTCCCTGACTTAATGGATTTTAATTAGACATTAGTGGTCAATATCAAGAATGTTGTGACAAAGATAAAAGTTAAGGAAACAAATGTATGTAACAAATCACATAATATGAGGGTTTTGTTAGGAATTATTTTCCTTGGACCAAGAGTTTCTTTGGAGAATAAACAGGGAGAATTATATCAAAGATTAAAAAAATAATAATTGGACAATGACCTATTTAAAAGGAATGATTTTAGAATGGGACTCTTCAACCTATATAGAGACCAAAGCCAAAGTAGAATGTCATAAACTCTGAAAGGCACAATAATTTCTCTATTCTTTACTATATCGTCTAATCAAACAGTACATGTGTTTCGTTTTAAAGTCAAATAGTAATTACTGATGAACAGCAATTCCTTGCCCACTTTCCCTGCATCTTAATATCTGATCTCCAAAAGCATCCACTTTTGCTAATTTTACCTGTTTCTTGCAATATGTAGTGTAATATTCTAAATAACAGCTTAGACTACTATTTCTTTGTTTTTCTACCAAACTCTAGCAGAAGGAGCCTCTTACTTTAGAAGGCCCCAGGTGTCACAAAGACACGAAACGACCTGTTATAAAACACACAGTCACCTCTACCACTCAGGATCTGCTGCTTAGGACTCACACAGCACAAACTCTTGTTCTAAACATTGGCACTAGTGACCCACACTGCTCAGGCCCTCAGGAAGCACTTCTTCACATTTCTTTCCTGTGTCCTAAAGCCAACAAGCCTCACATTTGATGGTTCATAACACTAGTGATACACTGACATCACTTCATACTATGGCAATGATTTGAGTGGAAAAAGCTTTTAGAAAAGAGAGTGGACAAATTAATTAATTGTCAAATCCTTTCTCTCAGATTCTTGGAGAAAGAAGATTCATTGCCTAGAAATTCCTTATGTCCCTTTTCTAGTTTTCAGTTCCTAGTTCCATTAGTAATCACAAATTAGCACAATATTCACAACAGTTGCACTCGGCAACTAAAGAACATTTTGCATTATTAAATAACTTCTATTTCTCTTCATCAAATTTGAGAACTTTTTAAAAAAAATTAATAGACTTTATTTTTATAGAACAGTTTTGAGCAATTAATACAGAAAATTTCATAGAACCTTCTCTCCCTTGCACAATTGCTCCTATTAGCTACATCTTGCATTAGTGTGGTCCATTAACAAATAATTAATAAACCAATCTTGATATGCTATTGGTAATTAAAGTCTGTAATTTACATTAAGGTTCACTTTGTGTTGTATAGCTGTGAGGGTTTTGAAAAATGCATAATTTTATGTATTCACCATTACAGTATCAAACAAAATAGTTTCACTGCACTGAAAATCTCCTGTGCCTCACTTACTCGTCCTACCACCTTCCCCAAGTACCTGGCAACCACTGATCATTTTATTGTTTCTAGTTTTGCCATTTCCAGAATGTCATATAATTAGAACCATGCAATATGCAGCCTTTCCAGTTTGGTTTCTTTTACTTAGCAATGTGAATTTAAGGCTCCCCCATATATTTTTGTGGATTGATAGATAGTTCATTCTTTTTTATTGTTGAATAATAATCCTTTATATAGATGTACTATAGTGTATTTATCGTTTTCCTACTGAAAGTTACCTTGATTGCTTCCAGTTTTTGGTGATGACAAATAATACTTCAGTAAACATTTATGTGCAGGTTTTCTGTTTTTAGACATTATTTCATCAATATTTTCCTGCCTCTTTCTTCCACTCCACTCCATTTAAGATTCTAATTACAGGCATGCTGGACAGCTTTTTACTTCTCAGCATGTCTCTAAATTTTGTTCATGTTTCTTCAATTTTTAATCTTCTCTGTTCTTCATATTGAATTATTTCATGGCTCTATCTTCAAGTTCATTGAAACTTTCTTTTTTAATCACAAATCTGTTGCTAATATTATTTCACTCATCATAGTGAATTTTTTATTTCAGCAGCACTTCTCCGTTCTAAAATAGCTACTTGGTTGTTTTTTATAGTTTCCATTTCTCTCTTGATACTTGCTATCTTATCACTCATTAGTGCCAATATTATTTGAATCCTCTGAACATATTTTCTTTCATTCTTTAACATATTTATACTACCTATAAATTTACAATATTTACTTTAAGGTCTTTTCCACTAAATACAATGCCTAGGTCCACATTATGTCTGTTTTTATTGATTACTTTTTTCCTTGGTATGTATCATTCTTTCCTGTTTCTTTGTATTCCTAGCATTCTTTAGTTGAAACCTTTACATTTTGCTGTAGCAATTTTTAGTTGAAACTTTTACATTTTGCTGTAGTGACTCAGGATTATATATTGTTCTTATGAAGATTAATGTTTTTTGTTGGTGGTGTTGTTCTATCATACAATTACTTTGTCTGGACTCAAACTAAAAAAGTCTTGACTTTTCAGGTTGTACAACACCCTATTTTGTTCAGCTTCCAGCTGCTGCTTTTCAAATTTGGCCCTCTGGGTATCTCACTTGTGCCTGCATATTTTAGAAGTCAGTTAGAAATTTGAACAAATCTATGCTAAGATTTTGAGTCTCGTGCTCCCTATGGCTCCTTTGCTCTGTGGTTCCCCATAAATTTTCAGTTGCTCCTTTAACACCAAGTTCTTCCCTCTGACATCTTAGCCAGTAAAGCTTCCACTTTTTGCCCCTTGAATTGTGTGTAGGTAGGGAATGCACTCAAAGGCTTAGGAAATTCAAAGATCCCATCAGGAGCAAGAGTGTCTTTTAAGTGTAAACCATCCTCTAGTTTCTGCAGGCTTTTTTTGTTGAGCTCCCTGGGGTCTCCAGTATGCATGTGTAGTTTAGCAGTCAGACAGATATTTGGGCAGAGTTTTATACTCAGACTTTGGATAACAACTTTTCTGATTCTCTCTCATATCCAAAAATTGCTCCCTTAAATTCCCAGCTGCTCTGATGATCTGAAGTCTGTTGTCTGCCACCTTGAACTGACAAGGCTGCAATTTTCTGTTGCCAGAGCTAGGATGAAGTTTGCGTATATCATAACATAACAAAGCCATAATCGCAGTTCTCACCCAAAACACTAGCAATCTGAAAAAAGCATATATTTTTTTTGGTCTCTGCCTGCCATTGGTCATTTTCTAGTGACCTCAAGTAATAGCTTCATTTATAATGTTATCTAGCTTTAAAAATTGTTGTCTGCTGGAGGTTAACTTCTTCATGCCAAAATCACTGGATATCCTGCCTATGTTCATTAAATTTTAATCTTTTATAGAATTTAAAATACAAAAGCATAAAAAATCATGATAAATCTATGTTAATAAGCACGTGTTACATATATACATATAACATATATAAAGATGTAATTAGTGAATCAATAGCATAGAGAAGGATTGGAGCAGTAGAGGAGTAGAGTTTTCATATGTGATTGAAATTAAGTTACCAGTTTAAAATAGATTTTTATCTCTGTTCACAGATGACATGGTTTTATGCATAGAAAAACCTAAGCATTACACACACGTGCGCGCGCAAACCCTCTTCGGCCTAATAAATGAATTCAGCAAAGTTGCAGGATACAAAAATCAACTTACAAAAATAAGTCACTTTTCTACACCTTAACAAGGAACAATCCTAAAAGGAAATAAAAAACACAATTCCTCTTACAATAGTATCAAAAATAATAAAATGTTTATGAATAAACTTAAGTATTGTGGCAAAAGATTTATACACTGAAAACTACAAAACATTGCTGAGAAAAATTAAAGAAGACAAAAATAAACGGAAATACATCTCATGTTCATAGACTGGAAGACTTAATATTGTTAAGATATCATAAAGTACAGCATAGGGAATATAGTCAATGGTATCGTAATAGCTATGTACGGTGTCAGACGGGTAGTAGACTTGTTGGGGTTATTACTTCATGAGGTGTGTAAATGTCTAATCACTATGTTGTTTTCTACACCTGAAACTAATAAAAAAAAAGATGCCAATACTACCCAAAGTAATCTGCAGATTTAATTCAATCCCTATAAAATTCTAACAGAAATTTTTGCAGAAATGGAAAAAAACATCTTAAAATTCAGGTGTAAACTCAAGGGACTCTAAATTGCAAACAACAATCTTGAGGGGAATAAAAGTGTGGACAGCTCAAACTTCCAGACGTTTAAACTTATTACAAAGCTACAATAATCAAAACAGTGCTGTACTGTATAAAAACAGACACATAGACCAATGGAAAACCATAGAAAGCCCAGAAAAAGAATTCTTGCATATATTGGCAAATGATTTCAACAAAAGTGCTAAGACCAATCAATGGAGAAAGAACAGTTATAAAATAAATGGTGTTTGAAAATTGGATATCCACAGGCAAAAGAATGAAGTTCGTCCCCTACCTTACACCATATGCAAAAATTAGGTCAAAATGGATCAAACAACAAATTATAAAAGCTACAGCTATAAAACTATTAGAAGAAAACAAGTGTAAAACTTTCATGACATTAGATTTGTCGATGATTTCTTGGCTATGATGCCAAAAGTATAAGTAACAAAAGAAAAAAATAGATAAATTTGACTACATCCAAATTGAGGACTTCTGTGCATCAAAGTGCACAATCAGCAGAGTTAAAAGGAAATCCAGGGATTGGGAGAAAATATTTTCAAATCATATACCTGATTAATATATAGAATATATAAAGAATTTTTATAACTCCACAACTTCAAAACCAGCAACTACCCTCCACCCCAAATACCCAATTAAAAATTGCCAAAGACTTGAATAGACATTTCTTTTCTAAAGAACATATACAAAAGGCCAAAAGGCATATGTAAAGATATTCAACATCACTCAGTAATCATTAGGGTAATGCAAATCAAAACCACACTGAGATACCACCTTACACACATTAGAATGGGTCATTTCAGAAAAATAAAATGAGTGTTGGCAAGGATGTGAAAAAATTGGAATATATATGAACTATTAGTGGAAATGTATAATGGTGCAGTCCCTATAGAAAATTGTATGGTGGTTCTTCAAAAAATTAAAAATAGAATTACCATGTTATCCATCAATTATACTTCTTAGTGTATATCCCAAAGAATTGAAAGCAGGGTCTTGAAAGGTATTTGTACACCCATGTTTATAACAGCATTACTCAAAATAGCAGAAGGTGAAAGCAACTAAATGTCCATCAGCTAATGAATGGGTAAACAAAATGCGGAACATACACACAATGGACTATTATTCAGCCTTAAAAAGGAAGAAAATTCTGAGACATGTTATTTGAAAAGTTACTTAGCATAACTTTGAAAACGTTATGCTAAGTGGAATAAATCAGTCACAAAAAGATAAATATTGTATTGTTCCACTTATGTGTGGTATCTTGAGTAGTTAGTCATATAAACAGAAAGTAAAGAGGTGTTTGCCAGAGGCTAGAGGGAGTGGCAAATGGGGAATTGTTATTTAAAGGGTAAAGAGTTTTAAGTTTGTAAGACAATAAAGTTCTGGATATTGGTTGAACAAAAGTATAAAAAATGCGTAATACTTTCTAGTGATACATTTGAAAATAGTTATGATGGTAAATTTTATGTTGTGTGTATTTAACCACAATTTTAAAAAGATAAATTTCTCTTCAAATACTTATTTTTTTTGCTTGTTTTTTAAGTCCTTTACCATTATCCTTAGGATTTATTAGATCCTCTGGTTCGTGGAATCTCTAACTTTCTCTTCTTTTTAGTTCATTACACTGGTAGAATACCTTCTCCAGTAGCTTCCTGAAAAGGGGTACACAAGAAATGATTGTTTTTGAGACCCAATATAGCTGAAAGTGTCTTTTTTCCATACTCAATTAATAATTTTACTGATTATGAAATTCTTGATTGGAAGTCATAATTTTCTTTCCTTTCTTCAGTAGGAGTGTTTATGAAGTCCACTGCCATTTTGATTCCTTGTTTCTCTAATGAGATTTTTGAAAAAAAATTTCTAAAAGTTGTGAAGATCTTTCCCTTGTTCTCAGTCATGCTGGCCCCAGGTACTGAAATTTCAATCTTGGTGTACCATGTTTCCCTGAAAATAAGACCTAGCTGGACAATCAGCTCTAATGCGTCTTTTGGAGCAAAAATTGATATAAGATCTGGTATTATATTTTATTATGTTATATTATATTATGTTATATTATATAAGACCTGGTCTTGTAGTAAAATAAGACTGGATTTTATATTATAGTAAAATAAGATCAGGTCTTATATTAATTTTTGCTCCAAAAGATGCATTAGAGCTGATTGTCCGGCTAGGTCTTATTTTTGGGGAAACATGGTATGTTCATTGTAATGCTTATTCGGTAGGCCTTTGATTCTGGAATCTCATATTCTTCAATTCTAGGACAATTTCTTGAGTTGTTTCCTTAATAAATTTGTTTTCTGTATTTCCCATATATATTTTTCACTTTCTGGAAATCTATCCATTCACAGTTTTCACTAATCTTGTTTTCTTATATTTTCTCTTTTGTTCGCTATCTCTAACTTTTCCCCACTAATTTCTATGTGATTGCCTCAGTTTATATTCTAACCATTGTATTGGATTTTTTCAAGTCTGCTACCATATTTTAGTTCCAACTTTCAAAATTACTTTCTTAAACTTTTGCTGTGTTCCCCTTTTTGTACTTTCCTTATTCTGTCTTCTTTCAACAATCTGAGTAATAATTGTATTTTTTATAATTTTCTTCTCTTCATATTATCTGTTTCCTTCAAGTTCCTTCTTTAATGTTTGTTTCATTTTCTGTCTTTTATGTCAGATGATTTCCTCAAATGCCTAGTGATCCTTGACTGGCTATTCATGTTTAAGAGTAAGGCACTAAAATACCTGATTGGAAGCATATGTGGGCACATGGATTGGTGAACTAACTTTAGGCTTCTCAGGCAGGAACCAATCTATTTTACTGGATAACCACTGAATGTCAGAATCTCTTGCTCCAGTCCATTTCTCTAGAAAAGTATGCTCCATTCTCCTGTGTGGCTCCCAGTGTTTTGAGGAGTCAAGTAATGGGGAGTCAAGAAAGGAAGCAAGTCAGTGGTATCAAGCTTTACATAATACTTCTTTTATAACCTCTTGCTTTCTTCCTGTATTTTGCTATGCCAGTCATTGGCAAGTTAAGAATCCCTTTGCTTCCAACCCATCCAAAGCCTTAATCTGGAGTCTTCTTCCAAGGTTAGGAAGAGGCAGTTCAGTTCGCTGGCTGTGTGGGTTAGAGAGAGTATCTTGGGGTGATAATGCTTTTATCTAGACTTTAAATTAGTCTTCCTGTTTCCAAACCCACCCACACTCGTAGCTCCCTGGTGTTTCCAGTTGCTGAGTCTTTCTGATGCTGCACTGCAATTGCTGGCTTCTGGGTCTCCATTACTCGAATCCAACTACTCAAAACAATCTGCTTTTTTGCTTCCACAAATTTTATGTCAATGTCTCTTAATCCATTCTCTTTGGTCTTTTTTAAACATCATTTTACTGTGATTGTAGGTGCATTTTAAGAAACAGAAGTAAACACATGTGCTTATAAGTAATAATTTCAAGAATCTCATTCTTCAGTCACTTTATCATGCCCCACGCTCAAGAATAGGACTGGCTTTGCCGAATAATGGTTTTGTTTTCTCTTTATTATTTTTCGCTCTTGTTTTCAGCACCTACTATATGCTAGACGTTCTACCAGGCCTAGTGAGACATTGAGGTACCTTGTAAGAAATAGTCTACTCTTGAGAAACAGATTCTGCCATTGCTATAGGAAGGTTGCTAAGGAGAATACTCACTATATAAGCTTCTACATAAGTTATTTTGCCTTCAAATGCGGAGAAAAACTTTCTCTAAAAGAACAAATGCATTTCCCCCCACTGTCAATATAAACTATAGAACTCACCATGCCTCACTTTGCACCTAGACTTCCAGGAAGCTCTCGGTCAAGTATGACTGAGAAAAATTACAAATTTTTACAAAATTATAAAAAATTATTACAAAATTATAAATTATGGGATTTTCCCTTTCATCTTCTGTTCTTGAATTTCTGTTCCTATATCTTCATAGGTCTTAATTTTCAGCTCAAAAATGCAAGTTTTTGTTTTAAGATGATGCATAACTTTTGTTCCATGAAATGGCGTATGTACTCCTACCTGCATAGATGAAACAAACAAACAAACAAAACAAATAGAATTAATAATAAGAATGTCTTGGCAAAGCACGTAAATAGAATAGACTTTAAGTGAGAAACTCGCTCAAAGAAAATAACCAGCTTTTCTTTTTCTCTACTATGGTTAGAACAGGATCAAATAATTAAATAGTACTTTGTGTTGATGCCAGGCACATACTAGTAGGTCCTTTAAAATATTCCCTAAATGAATGAATGAATAAAATAATTCCTTAGGGACAGATTTGTTCATTATTGGAATGCTTTGTTACTGCAAAATTAAAGTATACAAACATTTTTTTTAAATTTTTTTTTATTAAATTTATTGGGGTGACAATTGTTAGTAAAATTACATAGATTTCAGGTGTACAATTCTGTATTACATCATCTATAAATCCCATTGTGTGTTCATCACCCAGAGTCAGTTCTCCTTCCATCACCATATATTCGATCCCCCTTACCCTCATCTCCCACCCCCCACCCCCCACCCCCCTTACCCTCTGGCAACCACCAAACCATTGTCTGTGTCTATGAGTTTCTGTTTCTCATTTGTTTGTCTTGTTCTTTTGTTGCTTTTGGTTTATATACCACATATCAGTGAAATCACATGGTTCTCTGCTTTTTTTTTTTTTACAAACATTTTTAGTTTAAAATGATGTTAAATAGTTACTATTTTACTAAAAACAATAGTTGCTATTGTTACTAATGTCATTTAAAACTAAAAAGACTCACTTTTTTTCTTTTGGTTTGAAAAGAGAATTAACCTTATGGTCTCTCAATAGCCCTGCCAACCATAAGATTTCATGATTTGTGTGATTTTATAGCACTACTAGTTGTTTGGTTTTATAGTTTAGAGCAAGTCCCTAAGCACATAACAAGTCAGTAAAGTAATTTAGACCTTCACCCAGATCAATGCCTTGAGCTTCTGCGCGTTGAGTTTTTTGTAGTTCTCCCATGTTTCAGAATGATATAAACCCAAAGCCAAATCACTCTTTATTGAATGATGAGTGTTCTTAAAAGGGCTGGCTGTGTTTCCAGTATTAGAATATATTACCATTCTCTAAGAGTCATACCCATCAGCTCTCACCAAGTTCTCTAGGGTAGATGTTTCACCTTCCCTAAAAGTGGCAAAATATTTGGATAGGTGGAGTGATGTGAGATCAAAAGAATTTTACACTTAGTAAAATCTATAAATGTTTTGGTCTTGAAGAGTATATGTATTTTTATTTTTTATTAAATTGGGGTGACATTGGTTAGTAAAATTATATAGGTTTCAAGTATACAATTCTATAATACATCATCTGTATAATGCATTGTGTTTTCAACACCCAGAGTCAGTTCTTCCATCACCATGTATTTGACCCCCTTTACCCGCTTCTACCACTCCCCTCCCTCTTACCCTCTGGTAATCACTAAACTGTTGTCTGTGTCTGTGTGTGTTTGTTTGTTTGTTTGTCTTGTTCCTTTGTTGCTTTCAGTGTTATATCCCATGTATGAGTAAAGTCATATGGTTCTCGACTTTTTCTGTCTAACTTATTTCATTTAGCATGATAATCTTAAGATCCATCCATGTTGTCTTAAATGGCAGAATTTCATCTGAAGAATATTTTTAAACAGGCCTCTGATGGATTCTGTTGTTTTGTTATTGTTGTTTTTACTATTGTTGTTGTAAATGTATTTGCCCTTCTGTTGGGCCCAGTCAATGTTAGGTAGTTCATGGCACCCCCAAAGTATTTACATAATGCAATGATTTATTGTTGTGTTGGGTGGCTTACTTTTTCTCTATGAGGAAAAGATGAAAGAAACAAGATTGACCAAGTATATGTTAATATTCTGAATGTGATTTAGAGTGTGGAGCACAGATTGGTTTTCCCATTACACTGAAGGATTACAGAGATGTGCAGAAACACTGTTGGTTCATTATTACTAACGCTCACGTGCCAGGACATACAGGCAGGTAGAAGGATTGAAAAGCAACCACCTTAACTCTAGATTCCAGGGAGTTTATAGGCTTAAATCACAGAGACTTGACATCAGGCAAATGGAGTTTCTGAGGCTGAACAATAATTTGGAACCAAAGGTATTTTAGAATGCCAGTTATTATGAAAAATTCTTTTCTTAGGATTGCCATGGCAAAGCAACTCCTACAAATGTAGTTATCCCAGTGCTTGCCTTCCATTTTTGAGCTGTCTTTTCCTTTTTTTATTTGAAATAAGTATTTTGACCAAGAGGGTTTTTGTGTTTCATCCAGCCCTGTGAGAAGATGGAGAAAATCTATGATGGAGGTTCTTGGAGAAAAAGAATATCTCAAGTCTGTTAAAAGACAGGCCAGATTCAGCTTTAAACAGGATTATGTCCTGTTTATTCAAGGATTGGGGCCACTGTGCTTCTTAGTAAGAAAGGGCCATTTAACCCTATCTCAACTTTCTTTTCTCTTAGATGAGGAAAGAAGAGGTTTTGATTGATTATATAATAAATGTTGAAATTTGGAGATGCAGTAAATGACAGGAAGCCCTCTTCTTTTTTTAAATTTAAGTATAGTTGACATACAATATTATATTAGTTTCAGGTGTACAATATAGTGAGTTGACATTTATATACCTCATGATGTGATCAACATACTAAGTGTAATAACCAGCTGTCACCATGCGAAGTTATCACAATATTATTGACTACATTCCCCTTCCCCCTTTTGTACCCATCTTCCCACCGCTCTGGCAGCCATCAGTTTTTCTCTGTATCTATGAGTCTGGTTTTGTTTTGTCTGTTTTTTATTTTGTTTTGTTTTGTTTTTGTTTTAGATTCCACACATAAGTGAAATCATATGGCATTTGTCTTTCTCTTTCTGACTTATTTCACTCAGCATAACACCCTCTAGGTCTATCCGTGTCACAAATGACAAGATTTCATTTTTTATCGCTGAGTAATATTCCATTGTGTATATGCTATGTCTTCATTACCCTTTCATCTTTCAACGGACACTTATGTTGCTTCCATCGCTTCGTGATTGTAAATAATGCTGTGATGAGCATAAATGCATACATCTTTTCAAATTAGTGTTTTTGTTTTCTTTGGATAAATACCGAGAAGTGGAATTGCTGGGTTGTATTGTATTATAGTTCCCTCTTTAGTTCTTTTGAGAGATCTCCATACTGTTTTCCAAAGTGGCTGCACCAATTTACAGTGTGACCAAACAGTGCATGAGCATTCCCTTTTCTTATACTTGTTATTTGTTGACTTTTTGATAATAGCCATTCTGAAAAGTGTGAGGTGGTATCTCATTGTGGTTTTGATTTGCATTTCCCTGATGATTAGTGATATTAAGAATCTTTTCATATGTCTGTTAGCCATCCATATGTCGTCTTTTGAGAAATGTCTCTTCATTTTCTCTGTCCATTTTTTGATCTGATTGTTTATTTTTTTGTTAATTGAGTTGTATGAGTTCCTTATATATTTTGGATATTAACCACTTATCAGCTGTATCATTTGTGAATATATTATCTCTTTCAGTAAGGTTGTCTTTTTGTTTTGTTGATGATGGGAAGGCCTCTTCTTAATAGTGATATGACAGGAGACTTGCAACAGACACACACACACACACACACACACACACACACACACACAAAATGCTTATATTTTATTGGTCAAGCACAACGTTGTGAGACTGGAGAAGGCAGCAGCTACCCTACTTCTTCGCAGAAGCTATTTAGCACTTCTAGTACTGTTATTTAATGCTTTCAGGTACCATTACTCCAATTAGATTTAAGCCTCTTAAAAATCAGGGACCAGATATGTTTCCTTGTTTTCCTCAATGAAAGTAACACATGGTCTTACACTCTAAAGTGAAATATCCTGATACACGGAGAAAATCTTTGGCTTAAAGGAAAGGGGATTAGTAGCAAGCTACTTCACCGTTTGTAGACTCAGAGGGTTAGACTAGAGAAAGAAGTATAGTTGGGAGAAACAAGCATGTGATAGGGGAAAAAAAAAATCCAGATTCCTGTTGTATCATGTTCATCTCTGGATTCAAAACTGTTTTTTTGTGATCTATTTTTTATTTACAAAACTTGGTTTGTCAACAAGATCTTGAGCTTTCTTATCCCACAAATCTTTTTTCTCCCCCTTTTTTTTTCTAGTTTCATTAATTCTCTTCATTATTCACCAAAAACCTCCCCATTGCCTACGTTCATTGTTAGCTTGAATAGTTATTTATATATTCATTTAACAAATAATGTTCAAGGCTTCTATGTATAATCCCTGACTTTATGCATCTAAATGAGATATTAGTGGTAAATACCAAGAAATAACGTGATAAAGATTTTAAAAAATTAACAAAACAGATGCATATATCAGGTCATGCATATTTGATAGTGCTGGTTGGAAGTATTTTAGTTAGACTGAGACTTTCCTGATGAATGCTCAAGGGGAATATATCACATCAAAGAATAAAAACTGGAAAATGACTGATGCAAAAGGAGTGGTTTTATAACTGTAATTATTTGATCTATAGAAGGGAAGACGAATGCGTAGTGTCATAAGAGCCTCAATAATTTTTTTGTATAATTTCTCTCTTAATCAAAGTAATATCTGTACTTAGTTTAAAAAGGCAAATAATAATTACTGAAAAACAGCAATTTCCTGTCTAACCTCCCCACATCTTAACAACTGATCACCCTACAAATCCACTTTTGGTTTTTTGTTTGTTTCTTTTAATATTTAGTAGCATATCATGTTCAAGTCTGGATTAAAAACAGTTTGGCTTATCTACTTTCTTATTCACAAAACTTGTGCGGTCAACCACATTGCCAGCTCCTGAGGTGCGTGGATCTGGTGGTGCTTTCTCTCCCACAGGGCCTCTACTTCTAGGCCAGCACAAAGAAAATAGCTATTGTTTATTGCTTGATCAAATTTGTCAACCTTTCCTGGGATGTCTCGGAATCCTTAAGTGTCAGTGAGCACGAGTGCCCTCTCTGAGCAGCTGTGGATCTTTAGTTTTAGAAGGCAGGAGGATGATGGAGCAGAAAATACAGGAAAGACTTAGAATTAAAAGAAGACCTTGGTTTGAGCCCTCTTTCCTCTTGGGCAAGTCACTTTTGCCACTCTGGGCTTCAGTTCCCACCTGTAAAATAGGATTATCAGCTTCCATTTGTCTTTACAGGGCTACTGTAAATGGTATCAAATGAGATTGACATATGTACTTGTAAAGTACTCCATACAGTAAGCATTTGTCATTCTCACACTGGCCAACAGTATCTCTATAATGTGATGGTGGAAATGTTGTATATCTGTGCTATTCAATTTGGTAGCCACTAGCTACACGTGGACATTGGGTATTTGAAATGTGGTGAGTGTGACTGAGAAACTGAATTTTTAATTGTACATGATTTTAATTAATTTCAATTTCAATAGGCAGTTTGGATAACACAAATCTAGTATAACTTTCTGATTTTACAGAGTAGGTAATTCAGGCCTAGAGAGGTTACATCGCTGTGTCAAAGTCTCATGACTGATATTTGGAAGAAGTAGAAGCAGAATTCATATAAATTGTTTTTTGATGTAGTAAATTTACAGTTACTGTTGAATGATTATAACCTTTTCCTTTATATTAAATTACATTTCATAATAATCAAGGGAGAATCATCTGTGACAAGTCGGGTGGTGAAATCAAGGTGATAACAAGTGGTTTTGTACTGAGGTTGAGCTCAGTGACTGCATATAGTACAAATGTGTGACATATAAAATTTTAAGGACATATGGGTTGACTTATCATTTAGATAAGAACTTTTTGTCTTTTAGTTTTGAAGCGAAGTGAAAGATAGAAGGGCTCTTAGACTCAATTAAATGCATCCCTTTGTAAACAAGGGTTGTTTGACCCCAAGGAGAATTAAGACTAGTTAACCTCTGTATTCTTGCCATTGAACTCCTAGTTCAATGTCACTTCCACAAATCTCCAATTCAAGTTTCTTCCTGGAATCTGTGTAGAGACGCTGAAAATCAGGTCAGGTTGGCGAGGAGGGTGGACAAATTCCCTTATTCTCACCATCTTCAAGGACTACACAAAATATGACAAATACCCAATAATGCTATGTCAGCTGTGCAAGGCAAGACTAAAAACCAACCCGTGTTTTTTAACTGCTTGCTATTACCATGCTTGGTCTTATCAAAAATCTTTTGATGTAGGTGTAATTGTTGTCCCCGTTTTATAGATGAGAAAACTTAGTCACTTTACCAAAGTGACACAAGTAATAATTAGTATCATTCCTCTTTGAATATAAACAACTTACTCCAGAGTCCATATTCTTAATGATAAGAATGCAACTACTTCTCTATGAATGTTCAATACAAAAAAAAAGAACCTTGAAAAAGAATAGCTGAAATCCTGCAATGGACATGATGGTTGGTAGTTTTGGAAGAAATAAAGTGTTTCACTGACATGTGCTTTTGCCCCCCACTGTGTGATTCATCATCTTTGTATAACCAGTGACTACTACCCACAGGGCCTGCTACAGCCCAAGTGTCCAATACATGATGGATGAATGAATGATTAACTGAATGAATAAATGACACAGAAGATAAAGACAACTTGCTTCTCCTTTCCCAACCAAAGCAGAAAACTTGAGATATTATTCTGCATGCTCAGCATGAGAATAGCACTTCCTTTCTATTGAGTCTGTATGAAAATGCAAACAGGTGTTAGAAAGCTAGTGTTACATTTCCACAAAATCCATTTAAATAAACGTGTCTCAGCTTGCACGGTTCACTGAACTTGGAATGTAGCACAGCAACAGTGAAAAAACATAGAGGGACTTTGAGAACGCAACAAAGAGCAATTTGGATGGGGGATCTACATATCAGCAACGTTTCTTGCAAAGGAATGCTTTGGTGATCATAAACCCAATATTAAGCCAAACACTGTGCAAGGTATCATAGGGATTAGGGTCCCTCAACTGTCCAAGAATCTACTAAACAATCATAACCATCTACCAAAAGGACCTCTGGTAAATCCCTGCTTTATTCAGAATGTCATGTCTCATGTCTAAGAAGGTATTTTTTAAGTAATAAAAGATGTGATGCTTCCTTTTGAAAAGAATACTGGTGATGCAAAAGAGTCAGATTACTGTAAGAATTATCCCATTATCTTCAAAATTTATGATGGTAAAATGGAATTCTGAGACTTTTAAACATGCCCCTGCTTTTATGAAAACAAATCGGAAAAACTAGAAAGATGGACTTGAATCCATGAGGAGAGACTCTACCTCTAATGTAGCACTTATTCTCTACCTTATATCTACTGTATTCATGTTTGCCTCCTCAGTTAGATATTGTGAGCTCCTGGAAAGCAGGCATTTCATCCGTGGATATTCTTCTGTCTATCAGTACCTAGCACAGAGTTCTTCACATAGCAAGAGCTCCAAAAAAGCTGAATTCATTTAAATCAGCTCTAGAAGACATGTAAATGTGAAATTCTTTTGACATGAATGGTCGTTATGGCTATGAAAAAGGAGAGGCCACAACTTAAATGTATGTGCCTACAGAGTGAGACCTCTAGGTCAAAAGAGTGGACACCAAAAGTGAACAAAAGATCAGAAAAAGAACTAATAAAATATTGAATATGTCCGGCCTAATTCCAGTAACACATTTTGCTTCTGTAGAGGCTCTCAACTATGACTGCATTTGGTCATAAAAGTATAGGTTGAAGTACATAAATTTGTTGGTATTGGGGCGCCATGTTATTTAGCAAGAATGATTGACCTAACATTCATGACCACAGGTACGTGATGGCAAAATGAGTAGTTTATTTGGTAGACTCAGTCAAACAACTAGTCTCCCTATTCCTGCCACTACCTGTAGAGGTGTCCTCTTGAACATGTGGTGACATAAAAGAGGGAAAGGTTAATCTGTCTCAAACTCTGGACAATGTCTTGACTTCAGTATATGCTTGGCCACTCTTTTTGCAGATCACGATCTTGGCTCTCCCTCATGGTACCCGTTAAATGGGATGGATCTCAAGCCACTCAGCATATAAGCATGCTACTTCAGAACTCACTTTTGCTCTTGTGTTTCTCTGGACACTAACTTCTTAGTAAATCTCTCTTGAATCCCAATTCACTTTAATCCCATAGCTATGATAAAGAGAGAAATGGGGAGAATGTTGCCCACAGGGGGTGTGGGACATACAGGATTGGAAAGATGAGTCAGAAATACTGAAACACAGAGAACTCCCAAGATACCTCCATGATGTGTCCTGAGTCTTTTCTTAGACATCACAGTGTCAGGCCCATTCCTTAACTACTGGCTCTGAGAATCATATAACAAAACTAGATGAGAATTCTGTCTTGGCTGTAGGACTCCCTCAATTTTTTACAATCAAACTCCAGACTCAACTACATTATTTCTTCATCTGTCTTCAGCTATTTATCTCCAGTCTCAGAGGACAATATTTTTCCTCATTTCCCAAACTGATTCTTTCACCGAAAGATCTCCTCCCATCTAGCCTCTTTCAGGACTTGCACCATCTCTCCACTCTTAGGTCTGAAATGTCTCCCTGTCTACTAATTCTTTCCTCTAAGTAAGTAAATTGTTCAAGTCTTTCACATCCTTAAAAACAAATAAACCAGTTTCCTCAAACCAATATATACCTCTTTGTACTACAACTGTAACTTCTATACAACGGTCTAGATTAACTGGCTCCATTGTTGTACTTGCTAGTCTCTGCTCAATCCATGATCTGAGGGTCTGGAACACCAAGCTTAGGGAAGCACCCAATTCCATATACTAATTAAAACTCTGAACTTCATTCAAATCACAATATATTCTTTTCACAGGCTAGGGTTTTTGGCAAGCCACAAGACAGGAAAGGGAGCATGGTCCTTTCTTCTTCTCTTTTTTCACATTTGATGACTTCATTTCCTCTCCTTCATCTATTATCATGCTTCTATCACCACCAGGGCTAAAACCAGAGGAAGAGAAAAGAGGCGATGAGGGAAGAAGATTCTTACTTGATGGTTCATTAACTAAGACAACTTTGTGCTCTCTGTCCTGACAAAGATTTAAAACTGACCCTTTTGCTTTTAGATATTTGTGAGGTTCTTTAAAGGCCCCTTGAGAACATAAGTTGTACTTTCCACATGACGCATCTTTCTTCTTTTTGCCTTTTCCTCCTGTTTTTTTAGCCATCCACTCCACACAGAACCTGTCTTTTGGGGGTCCATCATCCCTTCAATTAACCCACGTAGGTGGGATTTCAAAAGCTGCAGGACATTTTTATTTCTCTCATGTGACTCCTATGTGCTCCATGGAAAATTCTCATGTATCCCCCTTTCAAAGCCTGTGGAATGTGGACCAAGCCCAGTGCAGCAGTAACTCTTCAATCTACTGCCAAAGCTGCTGCCCAGTCTCTCTCTTGCCCTCCAAATTACTCAACTGAGTGTCAGATACAAGACCAAAGTGTCATGGGACACTTATCAAGCTCTCTGAATGGTCCCGTTGACTTAAAATAACAAGGGAAGCATCCATCCCTTCTCCCTGTTATCACAAAGTATCTCTCTCAAACACAGTTCTTTTATAGCCTCAATATGTGGGAATTGTAAAGTGTGTGCTTGGCACCTACTCTGAAAATTTTGTATAGTAGTCCAGGATCTATCATCTTAGGTTATATTAGAAAACCCACTGTAACATCCTGATGGCAATGTAGTTCGAGAAAATGTAGATACTCCTGGGGGACAGACTGATAATCCTTGATTTTCGGTGGTCTTACTTGTTGGAGAGATCACTACCCTGAAAATATATTCACCAGAGGGAGTGAATCCTGCTAAATATGCATGTCTTCCCACAGTTTTATCACCCTCAGGGGTTTACTTGTCTTAGTGATATCCCGATAGCATGGTCTTAACACCATAAGGTCCCCTGTCTTATTTAAGATGATCCCACATGGGAAATATCCTATTAGAAGGCTCCATTTGATATGAATTTAAAGGGTTTTAAGAATTAGGACCTACAGAAAATAGGATTATAGAAGATGAACAAAGATGAGACAGAAACTGGTTACAGGACAGATAATCTAGCAGTTTGTCAGGTTAAGGGATTTTCACTTTACCCCGTAGAAAACATGGATTTCTACTGTTCTATGCTATATTCCTGAATATCAGTGAATGATAATTCAGTTCTTTGCAGGACTATTGCGGATGCTGTAGAAGGAGTATTCCATAAATGTCAATGACATATTATCATCACTAAACTAAGATAAGCCTGTCTGTTTTACAGGAAGTCTGAATAATCCTAATTATCAACATAAGACTCAAAGCTGGATTAATACGAAGGTTTTATTATATACCACCTATATTTTTCCCAGTGGTGGGTGAGGGCTTGTTTAACTGAAGAGTAGCTATCACTAGGTTCTATAAATAGGTAGAAGTTTCAGAGGTGGGTTTGGGTCAGGCCTGATTTAGGGAGACAGAGGACTGAGAAATTAAGAAAGGGACAGGAAAAGTAAGACTGCATTGAAGGGAAGGGATGTGAGCCCAAAGTTTGGACTCAAAAAGTTTGGACTGGGGTAGAAGTATAGTGTGGCCCTAGGTAGATGGAATGGGTGCATGGTTGAACAAAGCTGGATGGAGATGGGACAAGTCTGTCTTGAAGAAGAGAGAAGGGCTCCCTCATCCATTTGGCCATAGCGTCTGAGACTATTCATAATTTGTCTGGATCTCAACGCTCCATTGGGATGAGCAGGGAAGCAGGAGGATACCCATGTTATTTTCTTTCTAGAATGAGGTTCGTCAAACAGAGTCAGGACAACTCTGGGGTCAAGGCCAAAATTCAAGACTGACTGGCCAAGGACAGAGTTCTGGGAATGAAGCACCCAATTTCTTGTGGTCTCCACCTCCTTATAGGGATTGCAGGGAGGTAGAAATAGGGGGACAGAAGGATATAGGAATGAAAGAAATATCAAGTTTATCTTCTTTCTGACTAAAGAGTGACTCTAAAAAATGTACAACTGACCACATAACTTCCTTACTGTAACATGTTTCCAACTCTAAGGGAAGAAGAAATTCTAGTCTGGCAGACAAATGCCCTTCACAGCATGACATTGTCTTCTGGCCTCTCTAAAGTTACATCTTATATATACCGTACACTCCATCCACAGGTACTTCCCAAATGACACCATATTCATCCTTCACGTCTTTGTTTCTTTGTACCTCCTTCCCTTACATTCTTTCTTCATTTGGTTAATGCCTACACAACTTCATGCTCATCTACCCTGATGTCCTTACCAGAACCACCTCCACCTTCCTCTACCCCCAGCTTTAATTCTTTAGTCCCGTAGTTATGCCATGGAGTTTGGTGGTTACAGTGGAGTCAGATAGATTTTCTTCTTACTCTGAATGTGCCACTGGCTGGTATGTGACACTGAGCTATTTACACAACCTACTGAAGTTTCATTTCTTCATGTTATTATCTGGGGAAAAAAGGAATAATAATGCACACATATCTCACCAGGTTATTATGAGGATTAAGTGAAATAATACATACAAAGCAGTTAAAACAGTGCTTAGAACATTTAAGCATTCATTAAATGTTATTTGATACTAATCATAGCATTTATGGGTCCTCACACAGTACCAGACTCAATAAAGAAGCAAAGAGGTATACATTTCCCCCTCAAATTCTCCAAGCATTTATAACACTGAATGTCATTCCATTGAAAAATTAAACCTTTGTGAGGAAGGCTTGGAAGTGTTCCTACCTCAAAGAACAAGACACTGTCATTCCATAGCATCGAGGGGCTGTTTCCTGGCCAAAGTCCATGCCTTCCTCTTACTGCAAGTTAAACCAGTCTTTCCAGCCATGAGTTGATGAAGGGCAACCATGCTGCAGGCAAGAGCAGCCCCCTTCTAGGCCTGTAACTTTCTCCTTTTAGAGGAGAAAATGGCAAATAAATAAATAAAATCTGTATAAATTTAAATAATTGGAAGGCAGCTTGACTGAAAAAGACGCTTTTCTTTTTCACCACAAATGTCACCATCTGGACTTTTCCTTTTTTAATTTCTTTGGGACCTGACAAGTCACTGGGCTGATACAATCACACCCAGTCAAAAATGATAGACACATCTCGGCAAGCTAGGGTGGGCAGAGTTCCAGGGCGCCCAGTGAGGACTCAGAAACCAGTGAGAGGGTAGTTTTAACAGCACCCCCACCCCCTCCACCTTCCTGAGAACACAAGAGCTCCTAAGGTGTGATCAGCTTAAATGTGCGTGTGCACGAGCACACACACACGCGGATGTGTATATGCTTACAAGATAGCATTCAGTTAACCTACTAGCTAGCTAATTCATTTTCCTTTAAAATACTAAGGGTCAGGAAAGACCAGTTAGTAGACTATGCTGCTTTTAATAAACCACATGTGGTCACCCTGTTTCTGGACTTGTCTTTGTTTCTCCCAAGCATTCCTTCATCCAACAAGGCAGGACTAATCCAAGGGAACAAGCACAGTGAATCTAATTTTCTGTATTGGTCAGCTCAGAAGCTGTACATGGCCGCAGATCCATAGTGCACTCCCAGATGTCACATAGAAATATTCCTACCCCCAAAATAACCTTATTTAATATTTTATTTTTCCTATTTCTTTGTTTATCTCTGGTTATGATTGTCTGGAAAACGCAATGACTTCCTATAAATCTTGTGTACGATATTTTTTCAACACAGGAAAATTTACCATTTTGCAAATTGTCTTCTATGGCAATTTACAAAGCCCCAGTCTTTATAAATATTTGCCTGTTGCTTACTTTATTTGCATGAGACTTAAGGGGTGTGTGTGTGTGTGTGTGTATGTGTGTATACACACACATATATACATATACGTATGTATGCACACATGAATTCACTTGTCAAATTTGTGTAGCATTCTATGTATATGCACTATGCTAAGATTACAAGGGCAAAGTCTACTAGGACAGTGCTTTCCTAACTTACATGTGCTTACAGGATTGTCTAAGAGCAGATTCTCATTCAGGAGTCTGCATTTCCAGGTTGCCAGTCCATGGACGGCACTATGAGTATCAAAGAGTCAGGACAATTCCGCATAGTTTTTATATTAGTGATTTGTGAGTCCTGCTGGGTGCCTTCTCTGCTTCACACCCCATACCCAGTCATTAACCAGAGCAATCACTTCCTAAAACCTCCCCAATTCACCTGCTGTTTCCATCCTCACGGCCACTAGTCTGGTTCATCAACATCACAGTCGCTTGTTCCCCAGACTGCAGTAGTGGCCCCTCAATGGCTTCCTCATCTCCACTCTTGTCTCTCTCCAGTCATATTTAACACTGCAGCCAGAGTGATATATTTAATATGCAAGTCAGATCTGGGGCCTCTCTTGCTTAAAACTCTTAGATGGCTTCCTGTTGTTCTTTCAGCTGACACCCAAAAGTCTCGATGTGGCCTACAAATCCCAGGGTGGGCCAGCTCTTTCCTGTCCCTGTAGCATCATTTGCCACCAGACTCCCCCACTATCACCATACTTCATCCACTCTGGCCTTCTTTCAGCTTCCTGAGTACGTAAAATGTCTTCCTAACTCAGGGACCTCAGGCCTGTTGTTTATATCCCCTGCCTGAAACGTCTTCTCATCCTTTCCCTCACTGCTCACCCACTCTCTTCCCACCAGCTACGCCCAACTGTCTACCTCGATTCACCCTTTGAGTCTCAGCTGAGATTTAAGCTATCCAACTAGGTTTTTATTCCCTGTTAGATGCTTTTAAAGCACTCTGTATTTTGCTTTCAGGGCACTTATTGATGAATCATTTACATAGTTGTTTGCTTAATATAAGCTCCATTAGCATAGGGCCAGGCCTGCCTCTGGCATCACTGAACCACCAGCACATGGCTCAGCACATCCCATACAGAAGGTTCTTGGTGAATGTTCCCAATGAATGAATGAAAAGAGAAATTCAGCTAGTGACAAGGAGTGTTCCAGTAGTGTATAAAGCTTCAGTGAGAGCCAAACTGAGAGTTTCCTGGGGCTGGGGGAGGTGGGAGTGAGGGTCAAAGGTTGTGAACCACAGTGGGCCGGGTTGGAGGTAAGAAGGAATCGGGCAGGGTATTGGGGAAGGAGCAGGTGCTCACCAAGCAGATGTGAGAGAGGGGGCATTCCAGACAGAAGGAGTTGAGATAGGAGGGGCTTTTGTGGTACAGCAAATACTTTGGTCTTTATCCTGTAGATGAGGAGGGGAGAGGGGAATGAGAGATTTTAAAACTGGAGATGATGTAATTTTATCATCATCTCTGATGCTGCAGACACCTCTGTGAAAGCTTTATAAGCGATGAGGAGGATAAAGAATTAAGACAGATAGGCTGGGTAAGAAATTCAGATATTAGCCCAGGTAAGACATGAAGCATGAACAAATATAATTATGGAAAACATTGTTTTCCCAGCCTTTATTATAGCTGGGGCCTAAGCATGTGACCTGGACTCAACCAATCAACTACTCCCACCACCGACTTGGAATTGGGAATAATGGCCCAAAGAAGCCGGAGCAACTGAGAATCAGTTCATTCATTTATTCATTTATTCATTCATTCATTCATTCATTCATTCAACAAATATGTATTGAATGCTTACTCTATGCCAGACACTTTTCAAGAATCTGGACATATAGCAGAGAACAAGGCAGACAAAAATCCCTGCCCCCATAGTCCTTACAGTCCTTATAGGGAAGAAAAGAAACAAGTAAATGAGTGAACTATATGGCATGTCAGATGCTGATAACTGATATCAAAAAAGATAAAAGCAAGCATCATGGATTAGAATATGCTGGACGAGGGACAGATGGGGAAGCTAGAATGTTAAATTGTGGGACTGTTGAAGGCTTCACTATAAATGCAGAGACCTGAAGCAGGTGAGAAACACGCTCTGTGGATATCTGGAGGAAGCATGTTTCAAGCAGAGGAAGCTGTAGGTGGTGGTTACAGCAGCAGCATTCAGGGCACCAGCAGCTTTGGTGCCAATGGCCACGTCGTAGCCCAGGGGCAGTAAGGAGAGCTGTGGCACAGGATGTTCAGTGGCAGCTTTGGCAGTGGTGTTCTCACCAAATGGTTCTCTGATGTGATGTTGGCTGTAGTTCTGGCTCCTACCTGGACTCCCTTTTTCCTGCCTGTTTGTGGAACTTGGTTCTCCAGCCTTCCCAGGGACTCACTGGGTGCCCTAAAATCTTTTCTCTACATTTCTGTTCTTTTTTCAGCCAGGAGTGGTTAATGAAGAACCTTAACCGCTTTAATCAGTGAGTTTCTGATCCTCAGGAAGCTGATGTCTCTGTAGTTAAGAGGAAATCTCTGCCCCATGCTCTTACCTATAGCTCTTGTTCAAAGGAGCATAAGAGATTTTTAACTTGTGTGTCATGCTGCCAGCTGCCTTGCCCAGGGGAAATGGAATCGTACGTATATTTCTAAGAATGAGTGGATAGAATCACAGACTTGAGATAAAAAATAGGAGTACAAAAGTCTTCCTTTTGTGTCAGGATCCTTTTGTGTCAGAAAAAGGAAGGACAAAAGAGACCAGGTTAAGAAACCTGGATAAAGTGTCATAGCTCCTGGGTTGAGATAATGGAATAAGAATCAAACTATTAGGTTGGTGCAAAAGTAATTGTGGTTTTTACAATTATTTTCAACTTTTAAAACTGCAATTACTTTTGCACCAACCTAATACCATGACTGTACTATAAAATAAATAAAAAGAAAAGAAAAGAAAAGAAAAATCCAGGGTGAGGGGTCAGGGATCTGCATCCATTAGGGAATGTGTATTTTCTCAGTTCTGAGTTGCATTACTTTTTCACGTTTTAATAGCACTGAAATAGGTTTGCATCTTACCGCCAATTGTACACTTAATGTAGTGTTGTTCCCCTTTACCTCTGAAAATCTGTTCTTAGATTACGGTGCACCCTACAACAGATGGGCCTGGAGAGTCCACAAAATAGGAATAGATGGCATCTTGGACTGGAAGGCTATCATTTCTTTCCTAGTTAGCACATATACAGCTTAGCTTTAGAACCTAGTGAAGGGATATGGAAAATGCCAGTGATGACTTGCAGCAAGTTCATTTCTGAACATTTAGCTTTCCTAGGGACATGGGGGTGGCTCCCTGTTAGCAGAAGGTTACAGCCAACAGTGTAGGGGACAACACCGCAGAAACAACTACTTACTAAATAGACATGAAGTTACCTAGACATTGCTTCTTCTGGGGTGGAGAGGGTACCTGGTTCAATGGCATAAAGACAAACTCACTGGAGAAGAAAAATCATGATATACACCTTTGGAGGAGCAAACCTGCCACTCTAATGAGCTCCAGGTCAAGTATAGAATTTTAAATGTTACACCACCACCTCCCAGCCACAGTAGCTCACTACACCCACGACAGCACTGAGCGTATTCTACAAAGCAGAGATGTAGGCCTCACTCTGTCAGTAGTTCAGCCTGAGCAAAACTTCATCTTCATTTGATATCTCTGATGCAACACTTCCCGTTTCTGCCAGGCTTGTTTGTTCTATTTAAAAGGGTCATACACTGAAAATCCAGCAACTGCAAATGGAATTACAAATCCACCATCTGGGTGTTTTGGACCAGCCATGGCATTTTCGGTTTCTCATTTGTAAAATGTAACCATCACCAGTCATTCTTCCAGACCTAAAGTGCTAGAGTTATTGAGGGGCTCTTATCTGAACTGGAAGGAATGGAGAGGCTGCTTGCTGTGGCTGAAGTTTGCTGGTGCCTTCTGTCTGTTTCCTGGCTTTTGTCAGCTTTCTCTATCTTAGCCACCAACGGAAGGGAGTAGAATTAATGACATCTATTTACTGCCTGTATGTGTTGGCTGCATAGCAGACAACCACAAGGTCTCAGAGGCATATAACATCCAGCATTTATTTAGCTTACATCTGGGGTCAGTGAGTGTTGGTTAATTCTGCCTGGGCCTGGCTGGGGCGGCCCGACTAAAGTGACTCTGCCTCACATGCCTCTCGTCCTCCTCCTGTACCAGAAGGCTCACCTGGGCATGTTCTTCTAGAACTGGCAAAGCACTGGGGAGCAAGCCCAATTGTGCAAGTACTATTCAGCCTTCAATCACATGCCACCCCCTAACATTCAATTGGCCAAAGGAAACCATAAGGGAAACACCAGAGTCAATGTACAGAGAAGCCTACTTTGCCCAGGGAGTGCGGGCAAGTATTCCTAAACAATGAATGGTCCGTATGTGTGATCACCAGTGGGTGGCCATGTTCTGATTCCCACCTGGTTCTGACCTACTGGACTGCCCTGACCCTGGTTTCTGGTTTCAATTCCGGTCACTAAAATGGATATTTGTTAAGTATCCCTGAGGAGCAGAGAAGGTGAAATCACATTTTCTGAGCTCTTAGTATGGTCAGACCCTGTGTTACATACTGTACACTTGTTACCATAGTCAGCCATCTAGATCCAGTCACTTCTACAGGTGAATTCAGTAGTTAGCCTCAGTGTGAGTGAAGAAACAGAATCAAAGTGGGTTGTTCCCCTCCAGGCGCTCTCTTAGGTGTCTTAGGAGGGTACAGAGTTGAACAAACAGACTAGTCTACCCACCCTCACAGAGATTACTGTTCTCTGGGTTACTCATTGTCCACTGAAAGTAAAATCCCTCATTTTATATATTCTTAATCATCCACGCCTAGGCTGCCGACACTCTCTCTAATTCTTGTCCACCGTAGTCCTGATATGATTCTTCAAGGACTGAAAACCAACTGATATGTAGCAGGCTTTCCATTGTAATGACTTAGTTATAATATTTATTCCTTGCCCAAACTGGAAGGAACTAAGAGACTTCTTACCGAGGATGAAGTATGCTGAAACCTTCTGTTTGCTTTCTGGCTATCTCAACTTTCTTCATCTAAGAAGCGAATCTGAAAGAGTGGGATGGGTATCATCTATCTATTGACTGTATTGGTTTGTTGCATGACAAGTAACCACAAAGTCTCAGAGGTCCACAACAATAAGCATTTAAGTTTATGTTTCTGGGGGTAGACATTGGAACCAGAACTACCTAACTGTGGATATTGGTTGGCCTCAATTTTCTCAAAAATGAAGCTGGTAACACCTATTCTGCTGCATTGGTGTGAAGTCGCTACAATGCACTTACTACAGTGTCTGGCACACCAAATGTGTATAGGTTTCCCTCTTTGTGTCCCGAGAAATTTGATCATCAGCAGCTACGTCTTCAGTCACCTGTAAGTCCAACATGAGACTTTTCAGGGTAAAAGAAATAATGCAACTACTTCACTCATGGAGCTTTGTGGAGCTGTCATTTGAGTAAAAAATACATATGTGACACCCCTACAATGAACACTTGATTTGTGTGTGTGGGTTAGAAAGGTGGGAGTGCATTGGGGGAAATGGAACAGAGCTAATAAGTTCCCATCTGTGATTTGACCTGCTCTCCGCCTGACTAACTGCATATTCATGTCAATTTCCTCCCAGTTACCCAGGGCAAGAAATGAAGAGGAAAGATCTTTAATCATTTTTTTATTCTAATTGAAACATTTTCCTTGCAAGTGGAGAGAGAACAGGTGCCTAACGAGCCCACACGATGATTCACAAGGTAGTAGATATCGCCACAGATATAATTAAACTGGAAGATCAATGAAAATTTCTTTTTTGGACTACTGCCAGGTCTGCTCAGACTGGGAGCCAGCTAACTGTATTTATGCACAGCGATATCCAGAAGTGTGTACTCACACAGGTGTGCCCCACAATATCGTATCATGATAAATTAAACAGCCACAGACTCACACATTGAGGATGACTTATTCAGAGCAACGCCGCTATTTCTACGTACAGTTAATGATCCTGGGCTGCAAACATCATCTGTCAGAAAGGCAGAGAACTACTGCATCGTTTCTAGTCTCACTTTCCTTTTCCTTTATTATGTTTTTCATCTTGGTCTCTAAAAAAAAAAACCAACCACGTAAATAAGCACTGGCCAAGAGGATCACGGCCTGACAGAAAGGGAGGAAGGAGGAAAAAGTGGAAGGAGGGAAGGAAGGCCGTCGCCAGGGGAATGAAGCATTCAAATGTGTGGCCTCGCCTTTGGAGCTCCAGAAAATTGCACTGCATATACACCAGGATGTCTAGCCTTTCGGGCGCTCAGAACCTTCAGGCTCTCTCAGCCTATAAATAAGCCCATGCCCATCTGGGGAGTCCAGGGTTCCTCTGATAATGGAAGCAAAGAAAGGATTTAGGGGAGAAGGTTGGCATTTGAGGTTGGCACCGATGCAAATTTTCAGGCCTGAAAGAATTTTCACAACCTTGTATTTTTTTGAAATTCACTTGCAGAAATGAAAGGACAAAACAAAACAATCTTATAGGTCTTTTCATTTGTTTTGTAACAAGATTATAATTGAAAAAGAATCACTCCTTGAGTTGGATACCATCTTAATCAGCTCAGGCTTCTATAACAAAATGCTATAAATGGATACCTTAAATAACAGATATTTATTTCTCACAATCTGGAGTCTGGCAAGTCTGAGGTCAAGGTCCTGGCAGATTTGTTGTCTGGTGCGAACCCTCTTCCTGGCTTGCAGATGGCTGCCTTCTTGCTGTATCCTCATATGACAGAGAAGGGCAGCTCTGGTGTCTCTTCTCTTCGTATAGGACACTAATCCCATCATGGGGCTTGAACCACATGACACATGACCTCTTCTAAACCTAATTACCTCCCAAAAGCCCCACCTCAAAATACTATCACATTGGAGGTTAGGACTTCAACCTATGAATTTTGAGGGACACAAACAGTCCCTTTGTGGTCAGATACCAAACACACTTTTGGTCAGTTCCATAAAACAGAGGTGAGTCTGATGCCTAAAGTTCATAGGAAGATCAGTGCTATGCATGTATTTTAGTTAAGAGAAGACAATAGAAACTATAGTCCAAATATTGCCCGCTCATAGGTTGTAAAAGAAAAGAAGACTGTAGGAGCATTATGAAAGAATATAAATTCTCATGTTAGAAAGATCCTTAAAGATAACTCTAGACAAGCATATCTGTTTTCTTCAAGATAGCCTAATCGTAGAATAATTTCAGAATCTCAGTGGCTTTACAGACTAAAGATTTGTGCTCATTCACATAGGGTTCCAGTCTCTTTCCAGTGTGAAGCTCTCCACCATTTCAGAGACCTTTAGAGTCCTTTGGAAGAGGTGGAAGATCACACATGGGCATTTTCTGGAAGAGCTAGAAGTGTCCCAAGTTCCACTGGCCAGAACTCAGTAACACAGTGACTAGGTGACTAGGGGCTGGGGACTGTAGTTTCCCTGTGTACGTGCAGGAGGAACCCAGAGCATTCTTTCTGCTATACCCTCCAATTTCCACATGAGGAAAGTAAGGCTCAGTGAGCTGATCTGATTTGTTCAGAATGAATCAATGACAGATGCAGAACTAAAACTCATGTCTCCTCACACCATCTTCTTCCCTCTATTTCCTGTGTCTCCTAGGATTTTTGAAGAAGTGCAGTAGGACTTAGGGTTTCTGAAGGGTGATCTATAACCACAAAGAAGAACCTTCACCTTAGAATCCAATGTCATTCTTTTGTACACTTATCAGAGGATATGCCTACAGAGACTTTAAAAATCAATTGATTGATTGATATAATCCATTAAGATTTTCTTCAAATTATTTAAATGGTTCTTTGGCTTCTGTGAAAGATCACACATTCACCAAGGATGGGGGCAGCATGATAATTCTCTTTGATCCTTCTTAATATCTAACAGCGTAAGGCATATTGTCATTGCTTGATAAATATTTGTTGCTGGGCATGGTAATACTGAGTCTTAAAAAGGTTTCTATATAAAAGCAGTAAGAGAAAAACCAGTAACTTTCTAATAAAAGGGTAGGCAATGATTCCATGTAGTCATCAAACACTTATGAGAACCTAACACATGTCAAGCATAGTACTGGGAGCTCAGGATACAGTGGAGAAGGAAACAGACAGTGTTTGCTGGAATCTCAGTTGATACATATCACCTTAATTCACGGTTCTCTAATGGCTAATTCTGTGTAATAGATAGGCATGTTTACTGGTCCTCTTTTACTCCCTTTTTCGTTATCTGTAAAAAGCAGTAGTCTAATACCTCTCTGAACTATTAGGCAAATGGTCATAGAGCAAGTGGAAATCGAAAATGATAGGAAATAAAAGACCCAGAGATAAACTTGAAAGGAGGCAAGTTAATGGGGCATGTATATGGAAGGCAACCCGATTGACTTTAACCTGTCATTACTATTAGTCCTTTCTTCAGAAGGGCTTTGTCTTTGGATTGCCGCTTCTGGAGATGAGATGGCAATGACAGAAAATATAGAGCAGCACCAAAGAAAGGGTTTAAGAGAGCCATATTCATATGAGATGAGTTCATCACGATTTATGTCATTATAATAAACCACTAACAGGATTTATGGCGATGAGATCATTACGAAGGATTCCAAAAAATGCAATTAACTGGCCACTATGACCTCATCGCACAGTCTCCACACCTCCCCAGTAGAGACGAATGTCGATACTTTTAGGGACAATTAATTGTTTTCCTTTGTAAAGAAACACTTTACTTATATATTTGTAAGTGGGAAGCCTCAAGATTCCCCAAGTTTGTCATTCAGAGAATGAAGAACACTCAAATGGCTACTTCCCAGGCTACAGAGAAATGACCATGAACCTAACTTCTAACTTTTATTCCTTTTGCAAAATGATTGTGTCAGAGACTTAACTCACTAAGGTTCTCAGCTAGTTTCCATTGTAAACACCGGTTTTCCCCTCACACCTCTATTTGCCCCGGACTGTGGCTTTTGTGTTTTCGGTGTATGTTTTATATCCTTTTAGACAACAAGCTCCTTGAGAGCAGGGACTGTTTCTTACTGAGCTCTGCATCTCACGTGTGTTCTCCGGAAGCCTCCTCGTAGGACATTCTCAGTGAATGTGTGAGAATGAGTAATCGTGGTTTTCCAGTTCAAGAATAAGAGCAGTTTCTTGGCACATGTACTTTTCTGTGTTCAGCACCACTTGGAAGAAGTGGCACTCATGCTCCTGATAGGGGGTCAGCAAACTTTTTCTATAAAGAGCCAAATAGTGACTATTTTGGGGTTTGCAAGCCATGCAGTCTCTGCAGAAACTGCCGCTGTCACACAAAACAGCCACAAGCAACACATTAACTGATGGACATGGCTGTGGTCTAAGAATGTTTGCTTTATGAACATTGACATTTGAATTTCACATAATTTTCACATATCAAACAATATTATTCTTCTTTTGAATTTTTTCGACCATTTAAAAATGTACATATCATCCTTGGCTCCCAGGACATACAAAATCAGGCGGCAGGTGACATGGCCCAGGGCTCCCAGGGTGTGGACCTCCCACACTAGATCGTGGGACAACTGGTGGTTCTGGTGGTGGGATTTACTAATACGATGAAGCTGATTTCCAGAAACTTCAAATCCATTTTCTTAGCCAATTCACAAATGCTTTAGTTGGTTCAATTCCTAAAAGGGGAATTACTATTTTATCTGACTTCTGTCTTCAAGGACACTCTAATGAATTAAGGTTATGGAATTCTTGGGCAAGATGCACCACCTTAGGTCTAGAGAGTTATGATTAAAATATTAAAGTGGAAGAATAAAATATAATTCATGATTTATGGTGAATCATCTTAGATACTTCTAGGAATCAATAACCCATATCATCATTCTCATTTATCCTTGTGACATTCTTTCATTTCACAAAGGAAGAATTTCTGATGATGTGAGATATATGCCAGGCCACAGGCACAGGTCAAGCTGAATATGCATCCAATATACTAGTACTATTGTGAGATATGTATGAAAAACAAGTACATCTGCTTGTATACTTTTAAAGACATGGTTAGATTTTAAATATCTTGTTGGCATTTACAATAAAGTACACCATTTCGATGATAATTTTGCTCCACAAAAAGAGAGTCAGTCATTCAATGTAAGCAAATATCAGTAACAGTAATATTTAGAAATCAGTTAGAACATAGCATCTTTACTTTCAGGAATTTGGCCCCTAGTTTTCCACACACACCCGTTGGTTGAATATATGAGTAAGAGGGAACCAGACTACCTTTTAGCTACTGCCATTTCAGAGAGTATGCCTGTGCAAGAGGGTTGGTTTACAAGTAAAATGCATACCAGTTATTATGCAAACCTACTTCCCCTCACAATTTTAGTGCCTAAAAGCCTAGACTTTGGAATCAAACAGTCCTGAGTTCAAATCCTGGCTTTATCACCTATTAACTGTGTGACCTCCAGCGAGTTACTTAACCTCTCTAGGCTTCAATTTCTTCACTTCAAAAATGGGAATGTTAATAATGACTGTGGGGAGAAGTGAGACGATGCACGTAAAGCACATATTGTAGTTCCTGCCCAATGGATAGTAAGCGTTCACTAAATAGCAGGTATATTATTATTACTACATTTATCATTAGAAAAAAGCAGTGCTTTGTGCAGTGAGTTAGCAAACTTTATAGAGGCATCATGTGATTTCAAATATAAAGCACTGTTGAAATGTGAAGAGACACTTTTCCTTGCCCGGGTTCAGGAGATGGTAATGATATGTGTGTCTCTGGGTTGGGTCTACTTACACACTGGAGCCCTCGTTCTTTGGTTTTCCTTGTGGCTGTTTTCTTGTTGCACTGGGGGCTCTGGGAATGTTCCCTGGATTTTCCACTGCATCTGTGCAACTTCTTTTTACCTCATATTTTGAAATTCTATCTTAATTGTATTTTTCTCATTCTTATTCCCCTCTAATGTCGCTTCTGCTTATTTTATGAGTTCATTATAATTCATCTAAATCTTACTTATTCAGAGTCTCTGATTTCAAATTCTTTTTAATCAAGATGTTGCTCATCTACCTAACTAAAGTCAGGGTGTTGAGTAAACCAGTAGATGGACAGGCAGTCTCAAATCCTTGTCCAGTGTTAAGGTATACAAACCCGGGATACTTAAAGGTCATGTTGGGGAGATATGACGGCTCATTTATAGCCTGGTATGTATGCACTCAAGGCCACAGAGTGTGATAGAAAAGGTATAGATTAGACATCAGAGTACCTGAGCTTGGGGGCCTTCTCTGGAGCACAGGATATAGGCGTCTCAACAAGTCAATCAATTTCTCTAAACTCAGTGTTATTGGTCAATAAAATGGGAATGATTAGAATATTTACCTCGTGTAATTTAACATAAGTAACATAATTGATATCATAAGAACTTTGTAAGCTATAAGTCACCATGCATACTGCTATAGTTATTATTATGATTTTCCTTATACACCCTATAGGGGCAGGTGTCCCCAATTTTACCATTTAATGAATAAATAATTTGAGGTGGTAAGAATCAAGTCCTACTTCATGCTCTCCAAGTGTGTAACTTTGGCCAAGTCATTCCTTTATTTAAGTACTAATTTCTATATCTGTAGAATAAATTAGATACACATCAATGTCCCCTCCAGACATGAAATGTTGGAATTTCACAAGTACCAGCAAAAAGGCATAGATAGGTAGGCTGGCTAGAGTCTTACAAAACAGGAGTGTGAATATGTGATCCTGATTTCAGTGGGGGCACTGTAAGTGTGGAAGCCTAAAGATGGCATGAAGAAAGGGACTCCAAAGGAAATTCATTATGTAACAGAACACACTAGGTTCAAAGGAACGTGGTTTCACACAGAGGCCCATCGTTCCCAAACTGACAAGACATTGAACTACACCCAGAGCAACTGAAGGAAACAGAAAGACAGTGTTGCCCATCACCTTCAAAGTGTGAGGACTGGCCCAGGTGTCTTCCACATAAGTAGGAAGGGAGAGAAGCAGAGAAGGTTCAGAAATTACAGACTCCTGAATGGGCTTCGTGCCTCGTCTCCTTTCTTTCTAGTCCATCCCCCATATTACCACCAGAGGGACCCTAAACTCAAATATGGTCCTCCCCCGTCAGATTAAACATCTCTAATTTCTCCCATGAAAAGATGCCCAATGTCACTAATCACCAGGGAACTGTAAATCAAAACCACAATGACATATTACCTCACATTTGTTAGGATGGCTATTATTAAAAAGAGAGAGAGAGAGAGAGAGAGAGAGAGAGAGAGAGAGAGAGAGAGAGAGAGAGAGAGAGAGAGAGAAAACAAGCATTGGTAAGGATGTGGAGAAATTGGAATCTTAGTGCACTGTTGATGGGAATGCAAAGTGGTGTCGCCACTATGGAAAATAATGTGGAGCTTCCCATTTTCTACAGACTGAAATCTAAACTCCTTTGCTTATAAGGTCATTTACTATACATAGGTTCTGCTCTAATATTTCAGCCTCCTGTGTAAGAGCGAACCACTCTGAACTCATCATCTTTGTTTTCTTCATAGCTTAGTGCCTTTGCACATGCTGTTCCTCTGCAAGGAATATCCTTATGCAATTGTCTACTTTGAGAATTCTTTTTTGTCCTTTTGGATCCAAATCAAATATTACCTTCATTACCATGTATCATAGCACTTACCACAAGTTTTTTCTTTTTTTTGAAAAGGTAGTTATATGTCTGCTTTTCTACTAGCATATTAACTTTTAGAGATAATCCTATGTTTTCTTGTCTTAGTGGGTGCTTCATTAATTAATATTTTCTAGAATTTACTAATGGTTAACTGAAATGATCCAAATGATGGAGGCATCTGGAGAGAGCAGATAAAAGAACAGGGCTTTTTAGGATATAAGCAGACAAAACCTAAGAAGGGGCAACTTGAGATTCAATAAAATCATGAACAAGGTAGATAAGATGGGTAGGAACATTATCCCCAATGAAATGATTTATTCAGTGAGTATTTAGTAAATGTCTCTTACATACCAGGTGCTAAGGATGGATACAAGAGCAAACAAAGCTGACTTAGCATGTTTCATCAGCTGAAATACCAGTATTCCTAAAGTGTGGTTGGTGGATAAGGGAAAAAGCGGCACAGCAAAAGGTGGAATAGCAGGCAGAGACAAATCAGCCAAGGCCTTGCGCGTTAGGGAGAGACTTTTACTGTCGGTGCAATGGGAAGCCTTTGCTTTTAAGGTTTTAAGCAGGGGAATGAAACAATCTGACTTTTGGGGAAGGCATACAGGCTCTTCTGTAGAAAATAGGCTGTGTATTCATGGGGATACCAGTTAGCAGGCCAGTCAGTGCATTAGACCAAGTAAGAAGTGACATCTGCCTAGTGAGCAGAATCACCTGGACGGCTGATAAAACATAGATTTGGGGACTGCACCCCTAGAGTTTCTGATTCTGTAGGTCCGATGTTGATGGGGGTGGAGGCTAGGTGGAGAATTTGCATTTCTAACAAGCTCTCTGTGAGGCTGACACTGCTATCTGGACACCACACTCTGAGACCCACTGACCTCTACTATGGCAATAGAGGGGGTGATGAAGTTGGAACAAAGTGGACTGATTTGAAATATAATATGGAGATAAGATTAAGAAGACACTCTTATTTACCAATGCTAGAGAATGCTGGGACAAAGAGTATTCTTGTAAAACTTCAATGAGAGAAAATACTAGGAAATTGTAGGCGAAGGAATGTTATTGGTCATATGAAATTTGAATGAGGTTGTTTTTTGTTTTGTTTTGTTTTGTTTTGTTTTAAGCAAACAAAAGGAACAGGCTTCATACAACAGGCAATAAATGTATTGACATGATTTACCACCACCCCGCCCCCACCCGCCACCCCGCCCCCACCCCCCGCACACTCACCAACAAGTCATAGCAAATGGTTTCTCAAAGTGTTTGAATAAATTGCGTATTACAGGACCAAAGCAGCTCCTATAAGATTAGGGTCTTGTTAATGGTTAAGATTGATTAAGAGAAGGTAACTATGCTTTTACATTGTCAAACCCTGGGGTATCAGATGAAAAAGGGGAACAGCTTGAACAGACCTTGGGTGTGACCCAGGGTAATTCCTTTCAGGGTTCTCAGAAAACTAGCCCTGCATCCACGCAGGTTAGCTCTTCTGCTCTACTGCCCAGGATGTGTCTATATCTCTCCGAGAATGGACTCCTCACTTAGCATCTCTTTCCTCACACATGAGCTTCAGAAGTCCAGTCAACAAACAAACAAGAACTCTCCTTGCCAGTGCCTCAGAGTCTCTGCCTAGGTTCTGTCAGTGTCCTGCTGCATCATGGCATGTCCACTTTCTGCCCTATTAGCTGCTTTACTTCTGCCTCTTTGTCCAGCTCCGCAGTGCAAATTGCCGATTATATCCCTCAAAAATTCATATCTCGACGTTCTAAGCATCCCCACCCCCACATTACTTCAGAATGCGACCTTATTTGAACATAAGGTCATTGCAGATGTAATTAGTTCAATTAAGATGAGGTCATTAGGGTGGGTCCTAATCCTACACGACTGATGTCCTGATGCAAAAGGGAAATTTAGACACAGAGACATGTACACACGGAGAACATCGTGTGAAGATAAGGCAGAGGTTGTGGTGATGCTTCTATGCCAGAGATAAACCACCAGAAACTAGGGGAGAGGCTAATACAGAGTCTTTCTCACATTTCTCAGGAGGAACCAGCCCTGCCAATGCCTTGACTTTGGACTTCTAGCGTCCAGAACTGTAAGGCAATAGATTTCTGTTAGTTAAACCACTCGGTGTGTGGTAGTTTGTTATAGCGGCCCTAATAAAGCTAATACAAACTCCTTATGATGATTGCCTCGGTTGTACTGTCCACTTCTCTCTTCTTTGTTTCTCAGATTTGCCTCTCTGTTGTGCTCTGCAGTCCGTGGGCCAACAGAGATCCTTTCCTAGTATGGGCGAGGCCTCCTGGGACCTCCATCAGTGCATAATGTCACCAATCCCCTCCTTTTCCTGTGTGGGATTCTGGCACTCTCCCCCAAAGGGCAACTGCCTCCTTAAGAGTCTTTCTCTGTTTTGTTATTCATCTTTGTGTCCTACCAATGATTATTGTGCCTAAATCATAGCCAATGTGTTTGCTGAATGAATAACAAAATTAATGAAGAAGTCATTCTTTATTTTTCCCTTTGGTAAATGGAAAAACCCAAGGGCTTTTGACCTTCATGCTGGTGTCTTTTCATCAATACAATGAGTGCTTTATTTGGGAAACATCTGTTTGGGGATCACATGACTCAGTAAATGTGTGTTCTTAACGAAGGTGATCAGTGCAGATCAAGCTGACATCAACACAGAAGAGATGGAGGATTGCTTTGGTGTGCAAATGGGAATGGTTTGGTGCCGGGGGATAATGAAGACATGAGAATTAGGGCTGCGATATTAAACTGAGGGGATGAAGCTTGTCATTACTTCCCACTGCTTCTTGGAGTTATTGTTAATAGCTATTTGAGTGAGGAGACGGGAACATGTGGAGAAGACGATGTGAAGAAACAAATGTGTAGATAACGTCTGCTCCCTGAGATGTGTGGTATTTGGAATTGATCATCCTGTAGTTTGCACTGAGGGCCTAGTGATTTTGAACTGATCTGTTTTCCCCAACTCAATCAGAGGTGCAAGCTGCTTGACAACTCGGCAGATTCTTTCAGGTGTGTGCGCCAGACTTTAATTTCCAAGGAAATGCAAAGTTCACATGCCACATTTGGGTGCCAGATTCCACAGACGGATCTTTGTTTATCCAGGGAGGGGTTGTTCATGGGGAAAATGGTGGTAAAATTATCGTTCAAACTAAAATATTTTTGAGAGACACTATTAATATTTAAGCAAGGAACACAGGCATAATTTGGGTTAATTCTGGGCAAATGAGACAGCACCATACCATACTGATGGACCACCCAAAGCCTGATTAAAATTCAACCAAACTCCACCTTGAGTTGGTTGAATTAACATTAAGTGCTCTTTAATCAGTAATCGTTAACTTCTGCCAGGGACTGCTCTCATCTTTCTAGAACTTCATACACAATAACAATTTCTCAGTGAAAATTCAACATAATATTAGGGTCTGTGCTGTTTTATGAAATGTGCCAAATGTTTCAAGATTACTTTTAATTTTCTTAAATTAAAAAAAGAAAAAAATGAAGCTTATACTACCATTCCCCAACCACCATGAATAATTAGAAAAATAGGTACAGAGAGTGAAGGCAATAGGCAAGCAGTTAGATAATTTAAACTACTCATTAATGGAAACCCAAAATGCAACTCCAAAAGAGTAGAATGTCACTCGAGACACAGGAAGTTGATGGAAGTGGTCAAGTGATGAAGCACATAGCATTTGGACCAAGACATCTCAGGCTGAATCCAATTTTGGCCTTTTCTAAGTGTGTGACAGTGGGAAAGTTATTTTGCATCTCTGAACCACAGTTTTCCAATATGTGGTATGGGGCTAATATCTACAGGACTTCTGTTGACTAAAATATTGCATATAAAGTACAGACTGCAGAACTTGACACATAGCTGCTCAATTAATGGTAGCTGCTATTATTAAGTCACGTATACTCTGATTTTATTATCAACCATTTAGACCAGCTGTGATTATTTTGAAAGAATATTCTTATAGAATTGTTCTGGTGCATTCCTGAGCATTTATTTCACCTCTCCCCCACCCCATGCTAGACTTTGTTCATTTGTCTTGCAAAGTTGAAAGATTCAATGAAAAATACTTATCATGAAATGGGCCTTGTTGCCTGTCATATATCTTTTGGCCTGCATATAATAAGACTAATTATCTCTAGACAACATAGTACAGCAAAGACTTGTTGGAATTTTTTTCAGAGAAAAATCAGGAAATGAATCTTCCAAATGACCATTATAGAAAGGTGTTTTATCTCCAAACCATGCTATACGTGATGGAAACAAAATCCTAAGCTTTTCATTTTTATGACCTGAAGGCTTCATCAAGAGCCTTCACCGTGAAGCTCCCTGATGTTCAATAATATTATGGAAGCCTGCACACTGTTGCCCATGAATCGATCAGTAGGAGTGCCCTCTGTAGTTAAGGTGCAATGTGTAATGGCATAGTAAATAATTTTTTCATAGTTTTATGTATCCAAAGGGGATTCTTTCTCAACTGAGAGTCTAATCAGGAAAAGACTCTCCCCACTACCAGGAGTGGAACATGCATCACACTGTCACTCTATATAAACTATAAATGGAAAAGCCCAGTCAGTTGGTGGCACCAAGAGGTACTGCAGCATGTGACAAGGAGCAAGCTGCCTGAAGACAACAAAGCCCTGAAAGGAGAGTGGAAAGATCCACGTGAAGTGAAGAGGATAAGTGCTTGAGATCTTCAGAAAGGGGAGGGAGTTTTGCTAGAACCAAAGACAACAGCAGTGAGCGGAAAGGGAGAAGATGGCATGGGGTCGCCCATAGCAGCAAAGGCCCATGGTGAGGGATATGACCAGTTATCATGGGGAAAGCGTGAATGGAGAGGACCACTCTGAGTATTTCCATGAGCGCACAAACGCTGCAAAATCAGCAGTATCCTTGTAGAAAGACCAACACATCATTAGAGACAAAAGGGGAGCTTACAGAAACTTAGAAAATCTGAGTGGACAGCAGCTAGCCTTTTGTAGGTCTCCTTAAAATCCCTATTGCAACAGTGGAATCAACCATGGTTTATGTAAATGTAGCAGATATTACGCCACAAAACTCAAAGTAAGTTTTCTTGGTTTTTGATAAATCAAACAAAATCAGGCTCTAGGCCTCACCCACCATGCTTAGCAAACAGTCCAATATCAGCCACTTTTCAGGGGCCCCTGTCAATTCCCTTGGGGCTCCACTGGAGCCATGAAGCCCACACTGTCTATGTAATTAGGTAGAGTCAGAGGTCCTTAGTGCTGGCAGATGTTCCTCATGTTTCTTGTTCAGGCCTGTGCATTCCTTTTCTGAGCGGTGACCCTACCTATCCCTCAAGGCCATATGGAACAAGCACAGGAAGAAAGCCACCATCAACTATGAATACCTGCTTTGGATCTTTAGGATATATAATAATAAACATCCATTGTGATTGAGCCATAACAAATTCTTAAATTCTTTTGTTGCATTTGTTGCTATAGTGTAGTCTACCCTAACTAACACAAACTTACTTACACTACTTTATGGTTCAAGTTCTGCCCTATATGACAAATATTTCCAAGAGAAAAAGTGGGGAAACTGGTAAATCATCTGTATTCCATAAAGCTAAACAATAGGAAAAAGTTGTGAAAAATAATTCTAGGTGTATTACCAAAGCTGTAAAACACAGACAGTCATTATAACAAAGAACAGAGATTTAGGAGTAAGTGTTCAGGGTAGAGAAACAGCTTCAGAGGCCAGCAGATCCACAGAACTCTTTCTAGAATTAGCAAGCAGAGTGGACAACTAGCCCCTTGGAGAGCTCCTAGATATCCATGAATGGAGATATGATACTTACAGTGAACTTTGAACATTTGAAGAAGCTAAAACTAAGGACATTCTGCAAATAGAAATACATAAGGGCTCTACTACAGCTGAACTATCCCAGTAGAGATATAATGTGATGAAATATGAACTATATTTCATTAGCAGAGCCTGAAAGAAGAAACCAGACTGGGCCAGAACAGAGATTCTTCCATAAAACACATCAGCAAAAATGCTTTTTGTTGGTTTCTTTATTAAAAACAAAAAACAAAAACAAAAACAAAAACAAAAAACCAAAAAAAAAAACACACCTGGAACTTGGATAAACACTGTATATTTAGGGTGTTTATATAGATTTAAACCTAAATTAATTACATATAGTAAAACAGATATATTCCTCATTCCATAGTTTAACACTGGTCATTTGAAATAAATACTTCTATCATTCCCATAAAGTCCCAACCTCACTTACTCATCCAGGTATTATTGCATATGGATTTCTGGGCTGAGAGAATTCTGACCATTTTAGTGAAGACCCTAGTGCCCCAAGAGGGCAAAACTAAGCATACTCTTCTCCTGATAAAATGTATACTAACTAAATTTATTTCTGTCTGGGTATCCTGAACTTTACAGTGATGTTTAATTATTCATTGAAATGTGAAATTTTAATATTTCAGAATTCGGACAAATAAGATGAACAAAATAGACTCAATGTAAGCCCAGCTGAGAAATTGGCCTCAGATATCCATTGTTATTATTGATATTCAAGGTACACTTGGAATTCATAATCATTTCCCTGTAGCAGCAATCAAGTTATTTTTATTTGTTACTTAAAAAGAACTGTGAATGATAGAACTGGGTTTAAGGAGGAACTGCTTTCATTTCCATCGTTATATTATTCACCAGTGTAGCACCAGGGCCTGATTTGTGGTCTGGCACATTGTAAGAATACTGTAATTGTTTGTTGAATAAGTGATGGAATGAAAGAATGAATGGAGAAGGAGGAAAGATTCAGACTGGAAAAGAGTGTAGGTCTTAATTGTAGCAATCATAGTGAATTCCATTGTATAAACAGCAGAAAAAGAGCATGTCAAATGTCTCCAGGGGCTAAATTCAGGGACAGGAGGACATGCCATTACTCAGACCTTGTATAACCTCTGCCCAGCCAGAGGCAGCTCAGGCTGACTGGATCCCTCACTGCCTTTCTTATATTGTTGTGTGTTGTTTTTTATTTTATTTTAATTAAGCAGTTAGCTTAGTTCCTGGGTTAATAATATTAATGACATTCTGAGTCTTGATTTTTCTTCATTTTTAATCAGAAATGGAGACATGTCTTTTTCATAGTTTTAATGATTTCTAATTTTAGGAATAGTTATGAAATCAAATAGTCTGCATTTTAAATGGAACGACAGGTATTAAAATTGGGAGATTCTTCTATTTTAGAAATACACTAGTTTTCAGTAGAACACCAAATGTGTGTAAGATTTACATACCCATGTACAATTTCCGTTCATTTACCTTCACAAAAATGGGATAGATTGGATGTCTTATTCTATTAACCTTTTATAAGCAGAGTCTGCTTCTTAGCTCTCAGTGGAATTTAAAGTATTGTTAACTCACAAATCAACAGTGATTATAAAGCTTCTTGAAGCCAATCACCGCACTACATTAAGTAAATAGCAAGATTTCATGGTGTTTCTAGCCTAATGTGGCACAATGCAGATTGCAGTAATTGGTGCTCAGTGAAGAAAACTATTTATCAAATCAATATACTTCCTCTTGTACATTGATAAGTGAGCCTGGCTGTTAAAAGTCATTGATTACCTTGAGAACAGCTACTAAAAGAAAGAGGCCAATAAGCTGACGGGTATGTTTTACTTTAATAAAAAGTAGCTCTGCTAAAGTAAATAGCTGTTTCTAAGCAATACGTCAATATCTGGAAGAGCACATCAGTCATTTTCCAAAGCGGATCTCCACAGCTATGTTGAGCTATTCAGCCCATACATATTTGTGCCAATTCCATTTTTTCTGGATTTTCTGGCAAAAGACAGACTAGAGAAAGAAATATTTTGACCTCTTATTGAGACAGTGTACTAGATTTGGGATCCTCCACCTCAAACCCACCCCCCCACTCCCACCCACCCCATGATAGCCATTGGTCCTTTCGAAGAAGGACTAAGGGAATTGTCATCATTTACACATGCAAGTTGTTGCTACATCCTTCCTCTGGGGGACCCAGTCTCTTCTTCTTCAGGGGATTACCAAGTGAGAAAGCTGACTCAATTCTGAAAACTGGAAAATGGATCACGGCCTTTCCTTGAAGCATTTTCCCTCAGCTTTGATCATCCATCCTTGGTTTCTTTTGATGCTATAAATTTCTCTAGCTCCAAAAACCCTCCTCTCATTTAGTTCTGTGGGTTGGGTTCTGTAGGATGCAAATTCTAAAGTGCAGTTTGGTTACTTACTTAGGAATGCACTGGGGATCAATAGCTGTGAAAGGGAGTGGAAGGAAGCAGGAGTGCGACAAGGGAAAATGATGAGGGGCAATCGAGGCTCTCAGAGGACCCTGCAGAATCCCACAGGGGATCCTAAAGCAGAATCTGTAGAAGATTCTAGAGCAGGGGATTCTATGGGAGTGATGGGGAGAGAAGTAGTATTGAACAAGAGAGAATAAACAGAATTCTTAAGGAAACTGGGTGGAGTAGGAGCTAAGCTAACAAGAGCCTAGAATCCAGTGGTAGGATAAACCCACACAGAAAGAAGGAATTTCTAGGTAGGGCTAATTTGCAAAGCACAACTAGACTCTCCATTCATTGTAACTATTATTTTTAATTAAAATGTAGGTTTTGTTAGACTCAAGATAACTGGCTGATAACTTTAGGTGAACAGATATAGCAATAAACAGAACTCATCAGAAAGTAGCCAAAGTCTTTGTCTTCTCCACAATGTCTGTAGGGCTCAGTTGGACTTTGGACCAAGTGGCAAAGGCTATTCTTAATACCTAGAGACGACTCAAATAGATAAAGGTGAAAAGGAAGAGAAAGTTGTGACTAATATGAATAGAAATATTCTCTTTCAAATATTTTAAGCAACTGCTTTTTATACTCAGGAACTTCATCCAGGTGACATTTATTTTTGTGTATAATATCAAAGAAGAATACAATGTTTATTTTCATATATGAGGTATGATCAAAATATATGGTGACTGTTTAAATAAAAAAAATTATTACAGTAAAAGAAATTAATCCCCCTCAAAATACAACCCCTCACTTTGAACATGCTTATCCCATCGTTCTTGCCACTTTCTGAAGCAGTTCTGGAAGTCCTGTTTCATGAGTGTCTTTAATGGTACTCTCGTGGCTGCCTCCATGTCCTGAATAGATTCAAAACATTTACCTTTGGGGCCGGCCCGGTGGCTTAGGCGGTTGGAGCTCTGTGCTCCTAACTCTGAAGGCTGCCGGTTTGATTCCCACATGGGCCAGTAGGCTCTCAACCACAAGGTTGCCGGTTCGACTCCCGCAAGGGATGGTGGGCTACGCCCCCTGCAACTAGCAAAGGCAACTGGATCTGGATCTGGAGCTGAGCTGCACCCTTCACAACTAAGATTGAAAGGACAACAACTTGACTTGGAAAAAAGTCCTGGAAGTACACACTGTTTCCCAATAAAGTCCTGTTCCCCTCCCCCCCAAAAAAAAATTTTCCTTCCATGGTCATTTTGACTTTGGGGAAGAGCCACAAGTCACATGGTACCAGATCGAGTGAATAAGGTGGATGAGGACACACCGTAATGTTTTTATTTGACAGAAATTGCTGTACCAGAAGCAACGAAAAGACACAGAGTCTTTCCATTGTGATAAAAAAATAGTGAATGTTGCTGCCAAGTGCCATCCAATGGAAAGGCAGGGATCTTCAATACGGGAAGTGGCGTGTTGAGCCTTAGTAACAGTGTGTGACAAGTTTCAACTTGTTCAGTGCAGTCAGTCAGTTGTGAGTTATGGTTGAGAAAAGGTGTGTTTTAAAGTGTGCCGTAAATCATCCTCCATCATGACAACATTCCATGTCACACATCACTTCTGGTATAAGGCAATTTCTGTCAAATAAAAACATTGCGGTGTATCATCCCCCTTATTCACTGAATCTGGCACCGTGTGACTTCTGGCTCTTCCCCAAAGTCAAAATGATTCAGCACATCAAGGCAGCCACGACAGCGCAACTAGACACTCGCAAAAGAGGACTTCCAGAATTGCTTCAGAAAGTGGCAAGAATGATAGGATTAGTATGTTCGAAGGGAGGGGAAGTATTTTGAGGGGGATCAATGGAAATGTGTCTTTTACTGTAATAATTTTTTTTTTATTTAAACATTCACTGCATTGTTTGATAACTCTTCATAGATAGCTAGTTGTCCCAGCGCTGTTTATTGAATGGACATTCTTACCCCATTGATCTCAACCACCACTTTCATTTATTAAGAGTTTACATGTAAGTGAATATCTTTATGTTCTCTCTATTTTACTACTAATTGACTTTATAAAATTTATTATTAAATGTAAATTCTGCAGAAAAGTACATATATAGGTATAAATAATAACATAGCAAACCGCATACCACTTTTTTTCTATAGCTGTGTATTACCCTGTAATCCTAATTGACTGTTTACAAATTTTTTTTACCTCTCCACATTCATTTGAATCATAGCATGGTAAGGGTGGAAGACATTTTAGCCCAGCTCCTTGTTGCTCCATCAGTAAGGGAATAGAAATATACAGCAGTTAAAATGAATGACTACTACCTGTGTCAACATGAAAATTTATAAAAACAAGGTAGCGTGAGAAAGGCAAGGTGTAAAGGATATGTAAAGTAAGATATGATTTTTGTTTCCTTTAAATAATACTTATATACAATGTTTTATGAATGCTATTCAATATTGATTTTGTATACACATATATATAACAAGGGTATACATGCATATATTGGAAAAATAGACCCGAATTTCATAATAGTGGAACTTTGGGGGGAGGGAAGGAGATAAAGAGGGAATAAGATTTGAGGTGAATGTAGCTTTAATCATTGTATCAGTTATCTAGCTATGTAACAAACCACCTCAGAATTTAGTGGCTTGAAAACAACAACCATTTACTATTGCTCACAGTTATGTGGATTAACAATTTGGGCTGAAACTGGCTAGGCACTTCTGCTCGTAGTTGGACTCACTCATGTATTTGTGGTCCTCTAGCAGATCAGCTGGAGGCTGGGTGTTGCTGGGGTGATGAGAATGACTGGATCACATGTCTTTCATCACCCATCAGGTCAGCCCAGTCCAGTTCACGTAGTATCTCACAGGGTTTCTCTTAAGCCTGGGCTCAGAACTGGTATGCATTGACCAAATCAAGTCACAAAATCACATTCTATTGGCTAGGTCAAGTCACAAGTGCAGCCCAGATTCTAGGGATGAAGGAAAAGATTTTATCCTCGATGGAAGGAAATGCGAAGTCCCATTGGCGGGTAGATGCCTACAGGGAGGAGTGGGATATTGTATCGTTGTGTATTTTTATAATTAACCAAGGCCACAACTATAGCTTTAGTTTTTAATCATAGGGAAATAATTTGTCAAAATTTTAAAATTCTGAGAGGTAGATATATGGACAGCTGTTATTTCTGTACCTTTCTGCATGTTTGAAATACTTAATAATTGATCATTTTGACATTTAAAACACGATTACATGGTCGTCTTTTTGCATCGTAATTAGGTATTTCCTGGTATTCCATCAAATCAATGTAACAACCTACAGTTACACACCTAAGATTCTCACCACTTGAGTTCTTTAGCACTGTATAGATAAAATTTGCGGTGTGTTGGGGACCTGGCTGAATTTCCATTTAAATAGCAACATTCAGCCTTGTGATTTGCTCCTGTTGTTCTAATTACTTACCTGGAGAAATTGTTTCCTCATTTTCTAACCTACTCTACCCAGGTCTTTGCTGTGCCCGGTTAGAACCTAGTTAAGGAAACATCTGTAGACGGCATGATAATGATAACAGAAATGATTGCATGGCTCTCTGTGAAGCTTCGTACATGTGTCTGCAGATGTGCCAATTGCTACAAAAGGAATGAAGCACAACATATAATAGGTATGAAAGAGATTGCTGTCACTTCTCCATTATCTACGGAGGGGTTTACCCACAACCAAATTTTAATCTCGGGATAGAATCCTCAAATGTATTTCACAGTTTTCCCCTCCTGCTATTAGGGTATATGTAAGGTATACACCGGCTAATTCAGATAGCAGCCTAAGAAAAACATAATTAAAGATGCAAACATGATGCTGACCATACATTCTGAGTGCCGACACATATTGCATTGGGTAATCTGCTATTTTGGATTATCCCTTTGTTTCTATGGGTAACTGAGAGGTTCCTATTTTCACTATTACCTCCCTCATCTATATATAGCTAAGCCATTTTAACTTTTTATTCCACCCAAAATGGAACCTGCTGTACCCAAGGAATACCAAGAATTAGGCTTTTTCCCTGCCACCTTTCCAGACCTCTGGGTCTCCCTATTCAGCCACTTGTGACAATCTGTCCCAGAAAATTGTAAAAGCGTTTAATTGGTTCTAAAATGGAGGATTCAGTGCCTGTGCTGAGTCTGAGGAGGAACCTAACATTTTACAAAGCCCAGCCCAGCAGCAGCCGCCCTCTGGGATTTGGGAGGTAGAGCAGCAAGTCACTCCGGAATTTAGAGCTTTATTACAAAGAAGTGCTAACTCTTCTGGTTCTGCTTATAAATGGAATACAGGGGTAATCTGGCTCACCCATGAGCGCTTTAACCTTGTGCATTTTCAATATCCTTATGCAATGCAATATCTTATGATCCTTTAAATAACAAATGACCTTATTCCCTTTTATGGGGTCATTAAGGCCTCTAACGGTCCAGGTATAAATCCCAGCTAGTACTGCACATCTTAATTTACTATTCATATGTGAATCTCTCTTTGGTTCTCAATTACTATACAACAGCAACTGGCTCATCAAATTATCCCCATCGGAATGTGTCTGTTAAAGACATTGCAGTTTACATCTTAGGGCCCTAATTAAAGTCACAATACTTGATAAACCTTGAAGAAGTACTAATTGGAAACTAACAATTAGTACCAGCCACCTTAGTTGAGTTCAGCTCTACTGCTGGCTACATGACTAAGCAAAAGGAAATTAGTTCACCAGAGATGGCCTACATGCCAAATGTGTGTTCACGTCCACTCCTGGGTTTCAGCCAAAGCAATGAAAAGAACTTGGCATTAAAACATTATTAGCTAAAAGTCTTTATACAGATATCTGTACTGTGGAATAGATCAGTCTGATATCCCTGTGGCTTTTCAGCCTTTATCATGCTCATTACTATTTTCATCATCCTATCGCCGGGTATCTGTGGAGATGGTACTATAAGACCATCCCTTTGAGTTTCTTTTCTTCTCAAAAACCTACAGCTTGCTTTCTTTCTTAACAAAGCACAGGTCACATTATCCTACTGTATTCTGCATATATCCCCCACACACACTTTTGTGCCCCTTATTGTCTATATCTTCAGAATATCTGAGGCTCAAGGAATGGCAGGAAGCAAACAGATTGATTTGGTGAATCTAAGAGAAGCTTGAAGGAGTGAAGGCACTGTGCCATGTCTCCCAATTAGCTACCATGCTATTTTGAGACCGTACGTTTCAGAGGGCAACTGGGGAGAGTATTTTCCAGTTCCCTGTCCTGGAGACTTGCTGATGGGCCTTTTTCAACTGGAATTGTGTTAATAGTGGCACTTTGCAATGGGCTGTAGGGGAGGAAATCTTCGAATGACCTTCTGTTTTGTTGGTCAGCATCGCATCCCCACTCTCTTATTCCCATTCCATTGAATAGCTAATGGAATGGGATATTGCTCGAAGGAGCCTCAGCAGACTTGATGAAGCATCCCAAATGCCTTTTCTCTAATTCGCTTACCTTGTGATTTTCCAGGAGTTCTTGGCAAAGGAAGAAGTGTGATGTTTCAGCAATCTTCCCCTGAAAACACTGTTTCAGTTACCACAGTAGATACAATTTGGGACAGTTTTGTAATCTTTATCATCCTTTTTTTCACTGTTTGCAAGAGGGCCCACATGGTCATTCCAAGGTATTCCAAGAAACTGGTCACAGGAATGAGTGATGGGTAGGTGAAATCTGGCACTTTGTTAGCAACTCGCGTTCTTTTACAAAATGAGCAAATATGTTTTTAAACGTTTTGGAGTTTTATCACAAAATAAATACATATTCTCAACACTTTCAGTGCTCTACAAACTTGACCAAATAGGCTTTTACAAAAGCAGTTGGGTCTAGACTCATTCCATGGCAGGCTCTGGGATCTGCTTCAAGCTAGGCCTTATGTAGCACTTGGATTTATACCAAGTAAGTTTCCTACTTTACCTTGCCATGGTGAAGCAAACCCAGAAGAGAGTTGAGTCAAATATCCAATGTCAAGTTACTGCAAGCCAAAGATAATATGTTCTCGTTGTATAGAATAGATTCTTACTCCCCAGACTATCCTCAAGATTGAACAATTTCAAAAGCCATGATTGGTGTACACTGACTAGAACACTGTAGTTGGTTTTGTGTAGTGTGTTCATATCGTGAATCTAATCAGTGCTCCTTTGAACTATTTAAAATTAGTTCCCAACTCAGAATTAAAATATTCTGAAATTTCCTGTCAAACAAAAGTGTAACGCTATAAATAGATATTGGCCAATATATAATAGTTCAAGAAAACCAATGGCTCTTGTATTGGCACTTTCATTGGCCAGGAACAATCCTCATCAAAACCATCAAATGGGTATATGGAAATCTCTCTCCTCTCTATTTCAAAGTGCTTTGCCTTCCTCCTAGACTCTCCCTTCTCCAGAACTTATTCAATGACATTAATAAAGAAAAGGCGCTCAGCTAGTTGGAAACCAATCCACGTTAAGAAGATTCATGATATCTGTAAATATTACCTGTCACTCTGGGGAGTATTCCTCAGGACTCAGAAGCTATCAAGAGAGAAAAGAATGAAACTCTGATCATGCAGGTAGTATAACAAGGAAGGAGGACAGCTTACAAACAAAAGAAACATCAATAACAAGAAGGAGATAGAGAGATAAATAGGAACCTACCCTTTGTCCATAAAGAAAAAATTATGTATCTCATCAAATGGAGCTTGTAGAGGGCTGTCTTCCATTCAACTCATGGAATCTCTGAGGCTTGGGTTCATAGAACTTTTTTCTAACATCTTAACTCTTCTTGGATAATCCTTTATCCTCTGCTTAAATACCTATGGGGACAAGGGATTCACTCTGTGAAGTTGTGGCACTTCCTGTTGTTGAACAGTTCTGATTGCTTGTGTCAAATCAAAGTTGGCTTCTCAGTACCTTCCTCCCACTGGTCTTGGGTTTTCTCTCTAGAGACATTCAGAAAATTCCTTCTCACTCATAGGTAGTTTACTCTTCATTTCAGCCTGATTCCTAACCTCCTATCACTCTCATTGTAACAATTTTTTGTTCTTTTTTAAAAATAAAGAGAAAAATATCATCAATCAACTACAATGAGACATAAGCAGTGTGTTAAAATTTTAGTATGTATCTTCCAGTTTGTATATCTTCATGTACATACTCCTTACAGAAAAATTAAGATTATAGTGTACGTATTGATTCAAAGCAGCTATTTTTCAGATATTAAGTTATCAAAAACGTACTTTTGTATCATATAAGTTTTCTTCTCCAGCATTACTTTTAATGGCTGCATCATATCCTTTTGTATTGTTAGACCATATTTTACTTACTCCATTCCTGGTGCTAAGCATTTAGATGTCTTCTGATATCAAAACACTACAATTCATATTTATTAATATATATGTGAATAGCTATTCTATGCTAGCAATTGTACAAGGTGCTAGGTAAAAGAGAGTAAAACAATTTCAGAATGATTCCTGCTCTCAAGGAGCTTCCATCCTTTAGCTTAAGTTATAGTCATCTTATTGCTTTAGGTAATAGGTCATTTTACTTCCCTAAAAATAAATAGCTGGACAGGGGAACTGCACACTATACGGTGGATCAGCCTTTGGCTATGAAGTAGCCATCCAGGAACATACCCTCCGTGTTTGAGCCTGTTTCCTCTCACCCTCACCAACACTGAATTTTTATCATTTGGTTAAGTCTTCCAAATTGGATGGGTTGGCTATAAAATCACATTGTTGTTTAAACTGGAATTTCTTTCAGTTCTAGTGATTTTTGTGTTCAAACAAGCCACATTCAGGAATATTTATCATAAAATACTCTTACGAGGATAAAAGAAAAACCAAAGTGTCTTTTCAAAAGCTAACAAAATTTAAATGAAAAATTAAAAAAACCTATGACCTCATTCATCTCTTCCTTGAACTAAGTCAAATTGTTTCCTAGCTTCTTCAAATTACTAGTTTACTTTTCAGGAAGTGTTTCAAGGTGCTGAAAACTGAGTATTTTCTTTTACACCTAATTTCTTTCACTGAAAAGCCTTTTACCCTGTGAAAACAGGCATCAGTAGGGTTAATTTAGTTATGCAGCTTGTCACAGTGACTTCACTCCCAACTATCTGGAGGTGGTACATATTTGTCTCAACCTACACATTATTTTAGTGTAGCTGTGTTTAATAGCATGTGAAGAGAGTAACTGTGTTTGGTTTTGTTTAACAGAGTAGCACATGATCAGTTTAACAGACATCATCATGAAACAGAGAAGAGTGAGTTGGTTACAGAGCATGAGAACAGAGAATACAAAACAGGAGTTCAGGCCTCGGTTATACTGGCAGATTTCTTCTGGGAGTCTTGCTGTGGCCATTCGCAGATCTGCCCTTGCTGAGATGGAGTCACGGAGAGGTAGCTAGACATTGCTTCATTGTTCTGCCTCATGGGTGTGTGACCCTCCAACAAACCCAAAAAAACTTGCCTGGTGGCTCTCAGATAAAGTAGATGCCCCCAAACTGAGAGCAGGACCCAGACTAAAGAAGACCCAAGCACCCTTCTGCCGTGGTGGTTTCTCCTTAGTCTGTAAAGAGGTTTCTGGAGCTGCTGGAGGTTTCTTCCTCCATTCCCCCGGCCTACTTGCTTTCACCCTCTACCACTCTGCTCTCTTTGTCTCTGACATGGTTGGGAAGCTCCATGCAGGTAAACTAATGACATATTTAGACCATCTTAGATGCCACTTTTCATGAAGCTTCTTTTGGTCCTTTCTAATGGTCCTGAAGCCCCGAAATAATAATAATAGTAAACACATCTATAGTGTTTATTATGCTAGGCATTCTTCCTCTAACTAACTCATTTAATTCTCACAACAATCCTATGAGAGTAATATCATTATCTCCATTTTTAGAATGAAAAGACTGAGGAATGAAGGGGTTAGGTAACTTGCCCAAGGTTACGCAGCTGATACATAGGAAGGCCAGATTTCCAGCCCAGTCAATCTGGCCCTACAATCCACTATGCAGTAGTTTTTACCTCTCCTTTGACAGCTATATTCAAACACCAACTTTTTGTCCTGTACAATAGGATAATTTCAGTTCTCTGGTTTCGTGATAAGGAAAACATGCCCAGACTGATTTGCCCAAAGTCACACTGTCAGTGAGAGGCAAAAGTGGAATTACAGCAAGATGTCCTGTTTCCTCCTCCCTTACGTTGCTCAAAGAGTACATCAGGCATCATAGTTATGATAACTGGTATGTTGCATCATACGTATCATGCTTTTCCTCACCACCTTACTGTTTTTAACTACAGCATGGTGTAATACATTGCTTATAAATGCTAATCTTTTTATATTTCACCTTTCCTATCTGTACTATTTTATTAATGTTTCATTTAATTTTAACCTGATTTGGTCTCATTCTAAAAAATATCACTGAAACTATGGCTTTCTGGTGCTGATATTATTTGTTTTTCTAGGATATGCTAAAATTAATATATGGTGTTTTTTTTTAGTTTTGCTTATATGCTTACTAAAGTATGGGGCCCACCACCAGAAGAAATAGCACCACAGTCAGAAAACACTGATTTTATGGAAAAAACAGAAGACACAGATTGGGGTCAAGTGCTAGCTCTGTCACTTACCACCTTTGGGGCCAACCACCGGAGCTCCGTTCACTCTTTTGCAAAAAGAGTGAAAATATCCTTGTCCTGTGTGCCTTCCTGGCTGGCTGTGAGGCTCAGATGAGAAAAGAGATGGCTCTTTATGAGCATAATCATCACCCTCCTCACCGTCATCATCATGCACCTTTGCATTCCCTGTAACATCAGTCTGAGCCCCCATTTAGAAGGTGTCGCCGTGGTGCACTGTGTCCCCACTCAATTCTGACCCTCTTCAAAGCTCCTATTCCTTCAGTGATTCCCGTAAGAAATCCAGTCCCTCTCAGCATTTCTGGAGTTGGTACCTTTACTGAAGGATTGAAAGATTTATGGAATGGTATCCCAATCCACATAGCTCCTGTCAAATCCCTGGTTTTCATTTTCATTCATAGTCTCTCTATATGTCTATAACGTATAAATATAGATGTAGTGTTTTTTTCTCTTGCCCTTTCTCCATCCTTCTTTCTGGCCCTGGTCTTCTCACCCACTCTTACCCTTGGAAAGCGCAAACAGTTATTATTTCAATATTCTGACTAACTATAACAATAATAACAGCAGCAGCGTCCTCCAGCCACACACATTCACCCTTCGTTCCTACCACAGTCCTGTAAGACAGACAATGCAAGTCTCCATTTGACAGGTGAGGAAACAGAGGCTCTAACACATCCCAAGTCAGTTAAAATATTTTCAGAAGATGCGCCATTTGAACTCTGGTCTCCTCGTCCTGAGCCCATTGTTCCACGTTGACAAGAAGTTCTCAGGTCACCTCCTCTATCAAGTCAGGTTATTTATAACAATTGGAGGAAACGAGATCACCTAAGGAAAACGTTTAGCTGTGTAAGGAAAGGAGGGGGTTAAAAATGATGTCCTGAGGAATGCTGGCATTTAGAAATCAGCTCTAGGAAGAGAAGCTACAATTTATTCTGAGGTAGAGTGGCCTGAAAAGTAGGAGGAAAACCAGAAGAGGGTGTTGTCATAGGAACCAAAAGAAGAGAATGTTCCAAAATAAGAAGTATGACCAACTGGATTTAATCATTATGAAAAATCCATTAGGAAGAAATCAGAGCAGAATCCATGGGACACAGCAAAATGGAGGGTATGGACGATTTCGGAAGGACAGTTTTCATTGGCGTGACTAGGGCAGAAGCCATCTAGAGATTGCTTGAAAGCTGAATGGGAGGTGAAGATTTGAGACTATCACCTAGAGACAACTTGGGAGAAGGGAAACAAGGTAGTAGCTGGAGGGCTTGCTAGTTCCAGAATGGGGGTTTTCTTTGAGGTCAGATTTGCTAGAGCAAGTTTGAGTGCTGATGATATTAATATGATAGAGAAGGAGATGGAATACACAGGAGAGGTTAATTGAACTTTTTTTCACTTATCTTCAGTGCCTTTTTACTAATCTTTCTGTCTCTGTCTCTGTCTCACTCTTTCTCTATCATCTATCTAACACACACACACACACATACACACACACAAACAAACACACACACACACACACCTCAAATTCCCAGGGCCTCCGTACTTGTGTGCTGGCTCCTTGAAGGCACTAGCATGTAAGCGTGTAAGATTGCAATCCATTATAGCCAGCCTACCTACTCTAAGTTCAAAATGTAACCCCTCTCTCACACCTCACCCTTGTCGAATTAGAATGTTCCTTTTCTCTCAGAACATTTTTGTGCCTTCAGATCACAAAGTCCTTCAGGCCAAGAAATTTAGGCCAAAATATGAATGATAATCTGTGCCATTTCTCAAAAGGTATTAACATTTTTAAAGAGATGAAGCGGGAATGGTAATCACCCTGTGTGTTAGTTCTCTATCCTTCACAAATTATCACAAATTTAGCATCTTAAAACAACACCTGTTCAGTGTCTCACAGTTTCTGCAGGTCGGGAGTCCAGCACAGCTCAGCTGGATTCTCTGCTTCGAGTGTCATAAGGCCAACATCAAGGTGTTGGCCAGCTGGGCTCTCATCTGGAGGCTCTGGAAAGGAATATGTTCCAAACTCATTTAGTTCTTGTACTTTTAGAATGGAGGTCTCCATATCCTTGCTGGCTGGCACCCAGGGACTGCTCTCAGCTTATCGAGGCCACAGACATTGCTTGGCACACCGCGCCCTTCTATCTTGAAAGCCAGGGATGCATGTCAAGTCTCCTCATGCTTTGACTCTTTTTGTTACCAGCTAGAGAAAACACTGCTTAGGTCAGGCCCACTCACATAAGCTCCATATCTTAAGGTTAACTGATTTAGGACTTTAGTTCCATCTGCAAAATCCCTTCGCAGCAGTATCTTAGATTCGTGTTTGATTGATGAGAAGACAGAAATCTTGGGGTTATCTACCATACCCTGCAATTAAAGAATTTTCTGAATTCTTCAAGAAATCCCTGTGCTATATCTATAGTGACTTGTAATGGACACTGCTCCACCTCCAGCTCCCCAGGCAGTGAAGTTTTGTACCATGTGATACTGGGTCATCACCCTACCACAGCTTATTGGAGTAAGGCTGACTTCTGACCCTTGGAGTGGACTTAGACCATTCTAATTTCCAGTTTCTAGTCCTGGCCCCTCAAGAAACCCACTTATATATCCTGCCCTGTAGTTCAGTGAAATGTTAGTTTCCTTCTTGTCAAGGCCAGTTTAAGCAGATGCTTGTGACTTGCAACCAAAAGAGACATGATTAAGAGACTAGGGCACTTGATAATGACACCCTCACTTCCAACCATTCATTTTAAGGACACTGAGCATCTTTTTCTTCCAAGGCACCATCCTAAGCAAGCACTAGAATAGAAGGGAACAGTGTCTTCATTTGGGGGGATGGGGAAGCCAGCACTCTTAAGTTGCAAGGTATCATTGTGTTTTGGAGAGTGTGGAAGATTGATTGACATGATACCCTCAGAATGTCCTTCCTGTATCCATGTCCTGAGGCTCTGTTATTTCTGTGGAGTCAGAGAGGCCACCTTTGCCTGACCTTTGGCTCAACCATGTGACTTTCCCTGGCCAATAGGATGCTAGCAAACTTGACATGAGCAGAAGCTTGAAAAAGCAGCAGCACATATTTGCTTCCTCTCCTAGAACCCTGCATCCAGAATGAGAACAAACCCAGGCGGCCTAGAGGAGGAAGAGAAGACATATGGGGCAGAGCAGCGCCTATCTAGCCTTGCCCATTCTGGATCGGCCAGTCCCCAGCCAACCTAACAAGTCAGCCCAAGGAGATGCATGAACAAGGCCCGCCTAAAATCACCCATTCCACCCATAGATTCATGGAACATAATAAATGGTTGCTGTTTTCAGGGGCTAAGTTTTGGGGTGTTTTGTTATGCAGTGATAGAGAAGTGATTCAGAGAGACCCCAAAGGCAGCTTCCGAACTGTAGGTCAGATATTGTCTAATATATTAAAATTACTTGGAGAGAGCAGAAAATATGTTGCCCCAGATTTATGACTTCATTCATTTGAGAGACTTCAAGGGTAAGGAGGCCTTGACTACTTTAAGTACAGCCCAGCTTTCCCTCCATTCAGATTTTAACAAATCTGCCAGCTTTTTTTGGCATCAGCATCAGGTCTTTTAATTAAGTAATAGAAAGGTAATTAAGACAGAAACATGATTATGTGGGTTATTCTTATGCACCCACAGAGGAAGAAAAGCAGAGAGTGCCAGCTGCAAACATCTGCATAAAAGAAGTCTCAGGACAAAAAGCAGCTTCTGATCTGGCCTCCTCCCCCTCTTTCAGAAAACACCAGTCTTTCAGGGCAATAAATCAGTAGTGAGTTACTAGCTGTATAATATGTGCTGTCTATATTGTGAGATATTAAACCGAGGTCCCTTTTACTCACATTCTGTGCCTGTCACCAAGTGTCCAATAAAAATCCTATTCTCTGAGGGCATGTCAAGAAAGAGCAGGGCAGAGCTTTGCCCAGACCTCCCTCACCAGCCCAGGAGAGCCCCCCAGGCAAGGCTGTCTCCATGGCCTGCCCTCAAGACTGAGTCATCAGAGGCCCTCAGCTGCAAATCCCACCCGACCTATGGCCACTGGCAATCACACAGAGTTCGGAGAAATGCGTGTAAAAGTAAGGGAGCATGTGGCACACTCTAATTACTTCCATCTCCAAGGTGGTCTGGGATAGACCTCACCTCCATAGTAGAGGAGAACAGGTATGACCCAGAAGTCAGGAGACCTGGATTTAAATCTTCCTTTTGTCATTTATTCAACGTGTGTCTCTGAACAAAATTCCTAACTTCCCTGACAGATCTTCTGTGTTATCTTCCATAAAATAGGAATAACCATGGCTGTGTCAGTGTCACAATTCAGCTTGATTTTCTACATTGGGTAACGTGTGGGAAAGGGGGCTTGAGATGGTAAGAAACACTCTTCAACTAGATGTTCATTCTTCAGTAATGTAATGTGAGAGCATGGGCATAGGGTCAAACTACCTGGGTTCAAATCTCTAACTGCTTGACCTTGAGCAGGTTACTTAACTTCCCTCATCTGTAAAATGGGGTTAACAATATTACTTATAAGTTTTGAGGATTAAATAGATTGTGCACAAAGCCATCAGAAAAAAATACAGGGAACATAGTAGCACCCAGTTAATGTTCATGCATTATTTTCTTGTTATTTTAAGTACTGTTAATCGTTACTTGTTATCGATGGCATTTGTATCTATTTGTCATTTAAGAGATTACTCAGAGGAAAATAGACAAATATTTGGATTTATTAATATATTCCAGGACCTCAACTTTTGAATCCTATAGCCTGGAAAACTATTTAACTTACCTGTGTTTCTCTACCAGCCCAATGATGGTATCAAGAGGATTAAGTGACATAATCCATGTAAAGTGCTGGAATACAGTCAGTACTATTCAATATTAGTCACCCCCTCCTTTTTTTTTTTACTGTGGGAAAAAATATGTGACATAAAATATATCATCTTAACCAATTTTAACTATACAGTTCAGTAGTGTTAAATATATTCTCATTGTTATAAACAGATTTCCAAAGTTCTTCATGGGGCATATCTGAAACTCTCCCCATTAAACACCTCTCACTTTTCCCCATCCCCCAGCCCCTGTCAACTGTCATTCTTCTTCCTGTTTCTAGGAATTAGACTACTATAGCTACTGCATATAAGTGAAATCATACAGTATTTGTCATTTTGTGACTGGCTTATTTTATTCAGCATAATGCCCTCCAGGTTCATCCATGTTGTAGCATTTGACAGGATTCCCTTCCTTTTATAGTCTGAATAATGTGCCCTGCGCCATTCATCGTCTTGGGACATGTAGTTTGCTTCCACCTCTTGGCTACTGCTGTGAATGTTGGTGTGTAGTTGCCTTCCTTTTACCTCCCGTGCTGATGCAAATAATCCAATAACAGGCATATATGCTTCCTTTTCATTTTTGTCTCTTCAGAGTCAAGGCAAATTATAACTGAATAAAAATAGCATTATGGGTGTTATATTTTTAAGTTTATTTCTTAATATAGGCATGAAGGTGAAATTAACACAGTTTAAAAAAGAAATAAAACGAGGAAAAAAAAACTCATTCTGCATTTATGTATTAACTCAGAGTCATATTTGGTTCCTACTATGTGTTTGGTATTGAAGGAAAAAAATCAGACTTTCTTTAAATAAGATATAATCTATACTCCGCTCTTCATTGTTACCAGAAATGAATAACTGTCAACAACCATCCTATCAGAAATAGCCTAGTTCTGACTTATTATTTATTATGTCTCTTTACTCCCCCATCAGGCCCCTGCCCCTTGCACAGTGTCTAGCACTAATAGGCACTTACCAAATACTGTTAATAAACCCTGAGTAAATGAAATTTTCATAAGGAAGCAAATCACTCCAACAGGGAACCATTAAATCTCACGGTGGAAAAGAGAAATGTTTTGTATTGGAAAATTAGGAAGAAAAAAGTATTACTTTTAAAAGGAAAAATGCAGAGCCCTAATGGGCTAGTTCAGCAGAGTTCAGCTAGTTCAGTTTACCCATGTCAAAGATGATAAAATCATTCTTAAAAACCTTTCTTGAGTTAAGTACTTTGCCATCAAAAAGCTAAATGTACATGAGGGATTTTTTTTTTTTTTTAATTCATGTGACTTATGCAGTCAATACATATTCTATAAGTAACCAAGCTTTAATATTTAATAGTACAAGTTTCTTCATTTTTTTACTATGGCTTCTTGTCTGAAAGTTTCTACACCAATAACTAATTTAGCTCCACATTACCTGGTTGAGATCATAGACGAGAAACAGGAACTCCTTTGGAAAACTCAGTGCAATAAATAGTAATAGTCGATTAGCTGAAATCCATTCTGAGGCATATTGCCTTATTAGTGTACCTTGGGCTGTCAAAAAGGTAGAAAAGACCAGCAAAAGCAAATTGCAGAAGCAAATCTCTACCATCATTCTCCCTGCTCTATCCCGTCTTGAATGCAACAGATGGGGCTATAGAAAGTGGACTAAAGGTGGAGTCAACCTTCCCAGGCAGTGAATCTCCCCTAAAATGGGCATAAAAAGAATCATAACTGAACCGTAGTTATATTACATTGCCACAGGGTAAATGCAGACAGAGTCCAGATCCACATCTCATTGTAGATATAGATGTTATGTTGGATAAAATACCAGATTACCTCTACAGCCTTCCAGCTCACTATAACGTAAACCTGCAATTACAAAATTTGTGTAAGGTTAAAGAAAATATCCAAGTGACATCACCAAGACTTAAGCTCAAGTGCAAGTCCCCTGATCCCAAATGCAAGACTTTTAGATATATAATAGGCTGATGGATGGATTCATACATACAGGCATACATACATACATACCTACATACTGCTGAAACTTTATGAAGAAAAAAAGGAGCCAGATCCCTGATCACATTTTACCAATCAAATATACTATCATACTTTTTAAGAAGTCTGACTCCTCTTCCCCAATTATTTTTCTTTTTAAAGACTACATGCCAGATTGATAATCCAACTGCCCAATCTGACAAGCTTAAACATTATGTGCTCTTCCATCAGCCATATGCAGGCTGCCCAGCTTCTGACTGGTCCATCGCGCACTCTTGCCTTTTTTCATTCTAAGGTCACTGACATGTGATGTGTAACGAGGCATCCAGCCCCCAGCCTGACAACATCATCCTGTGCCTCCATGAAGGAGAAAAAGAAGCTGTCCAACCAACCCCCTAGAAAGGCGTTTGCTAGCTGCCCACTAGCAATTGCTGAGTGGTAACACATGCAGTTCTCCACATGTTTACGCAGAGTCTCAGATTTATCTGACAGTTTTACACCCTCAGGCATGATACACAGTAATTAAAATTAAAAATGTTTTGACAGCCTAAACAAATGGCTATATAAATTAGAAAGCTGTAAAAAGCCACGGTAGCAAAAAATAAAGATATATAGATAAATCATAAGATTATAAACAAGGAGAATGTTTTAATACAGGCATGTTCATACCCAGACACTTAAAAATACAGGCTAACTTTTGCCTGAAGGAAGATGGCGGTGAAAAGAAATTGTGGAAAGTAGTAAAACCATTATCTCGTGCTTAGCAATTCTTTTCTCTACCCTTCTCTGGTAACTAAAGAAAGGAAGAAATTTGTTGAGGCTTTCCAACTTCCTCAAAATCTGTAATCAACTATAGAATCTCCAAGTTTTAAAAAGCACCTAAATCAGTTGCCTAGAATCTTTACTTTTAACCTTCGCAAATGTGTAAAATGTTGTGGGCTATATAAAACTTGGCTTGATTTCACATTTCTCGAATGCATGGCATAAAACGTGTGTTTATGAAATGAGCCAAATATATAATCTGCATGTGAATATAATTTCTTTCAACTAGATGTGCACAAATGTTAAAGTGTAGTCTTTCACTGAAATCTATCAGGTTGATGTCAGAAGAAATCATCATATCACCTGGCCTCAATATTTTTGCGTTTATCACAAGCCTGTTCGCCACTGCCCTACTGTCTTGAAGTACAAGGGCATTTCAAAACAGGGGGGGAAATAATTGGAAGTAATCGGTGGAATCTGTTGTACTCAGAAGGGCTGGATTGCCAGAAACCAGCCATATCATGTGGATTGGCTTTATGATACATTTTCAAAGCAGTCCTTTATTTGGCAGAGTTCCTAAAAATCCATTGCCACATCAGTATTATGTGTCATATATCTATGGATTAAGAGAAGAGAACTGTGTAAACACCAAAGCTTTTTGTGGTAATCATCCTAGGTCCTTCCTGCTTTGTCCTAACCTCTTGTTTTCAATCCTTTGTCTTGGCTCTGTTTCGTATTCTTGATCCCACTGTTTCCTTCCTTGACTGGGCAGTGCTGTTTGGTCTTCCCAGTTGAATGTCCTGTTCCACCCCCTCCCCCTAAACAAAGGACCTGGTTCAGCTCTGCTCTCATGGATCATCCCACTGTGAATCACCTTTCTGGGAGGTACAATGGGATCTGCTTCTTAGACTAAACCCCCATTTCACACTGATACCTAGACAGTTCTGTCCCACCTCCAGAAGAGGAAGAGAGAATTTGAACCCCTCTTTTAAAATATTAACATATGATCATAAAATAACCATGTTTTCAATAATCCATGATTGGAAATCTTTACATCTTAGAGTTTTCAAGATGCTTCTGATGAGCAGACAGATTTGGGAATGTGTGAGTTTTTTATTGTTTTGTTTTAGCAGCAAAACTCTTTCAGTGAAATCTTTAAAAATAAATAAATAAATAAAAACAATAACCGCAAACACCCAATATATATATTTTTAAAAGTTCCTGCTGAAAGAAGACATTAAAAGATGAATGAAGTCATTGTTGATAGATTGGAGCCTGGGCCAAGAGTAGCAAACTTGAATGCCTACCAGTATTCAGAGGAGTGGAATAGATCAAGTGTAAGGCAACAGAGTTATGAGGACAGGGCTGTGTTACAAGATCTTTTCATTTATTTATTTTTTAGTAACAAAATGAGATTTTTAAAAAATCTCCCAAATGTAAATATTGACAATTAATGGAATTCTTAAAACCATTATTTGTCCCTCTTCCACAAAACAAAACCATGTAAACTAGGCCAGAAATGACCCTGAACTCTCAATGTAGAACCTATAGTTTGGGTTTTTGTATAGTTATCTATTGCTATGAAAAAATTACCCCCCAAATTTGTCAGCTTAAAACAACGTTTATCTAATGCAATTTCTGGAGGTCAGAAATGCAGACATGGCTTAGCTGGATTGTTCTGGATCAAAGTCTCTCACAGATTGTTGTCAAGCGGTTGGTTCGGGCTACAGTCACATCAAAGCTTGACTGAGGTTTACTCACTCATCTGGCTGTTGGCTGCAGGCCTCCATTCCTCTCCATATGGGCCTCTCCACTGGCCACCTGAGTGTCCTTGCAACATTGCAACTGGCTTTCCCCAAGTGAGTGACCTAAGTTAGAGATCAAGGCAGAAGCCTCGGTGTCTTCTATGGCTTGGTGCCAGGTCATATATCATCACCTCTGCCTAATTATGTTGGTCATACAGGCCAGTCCTGGTGTAGTGTGGGAGTGGACTACACAAAGGTATCGTATCATGAGGCGGAGATGACCGGGGGGGACATCTCAGAGACTGGCTATTTCAGCTTTAGAAACATCGAAATGGGCCAAATGTTGGCTATTCAGATTTGACTCAGGAATTTATACCATAAATCCAGCACCCTTTTTTTCCAGCTTACCTTCCTAATTTATTTTTCTTTTCCATCTCCCTTATCAACATCCTGACTCACAGAAAAACACCTGCTGTCCTGCTCAATATTCTGTTCAGACTGGGATTCATCCACTAGCTCCTGCACTTCTGGTCCTCCAATCTTGATGAAGTTAACTGCCTAAGTGTTTAACTTTTGGCTCCAGCTGGCAATTTGTACTACCATATGTCAGGGGTCTGGGAGGCAAAGAGTAGAAATTAGAATTAGGAGTCTGCAAGTAGTTATGACTCAGATTCCAAGACTCTGTTCAGCAAACATTTATAGAGAATAGAATATGTGCCATATTCTGTGCTGGTATTCGGGGATTTAGAGAAAAATCTGATACAGCAGATAAATCAGGGATCTAGGTGGTTACATAGAGAGCTGTGGGATCAGCTAGGAAGTGTAGTGATGCACAGGAAAGCATCGACAGGGTCTCAGAGATGCCTGGTGAATATATTTACAGAGTGGCAGAGGCAAGCATGTAGGAATTGGAGATAATTGGGCATAGCACAATTACTAAATAATATGTTGCAGAGGTCCAATATTTGCTTTATCTGGGAGTTTGTATCAAGATATAAGTGTCACTGGATCCAAGTGTGAAGGGGGATAAGATAGTAGCTGCCTGAGGGAAAAGCCACTGTGACTACAGTTGAGTTTAGATGATGGTTGACAACTGGACTCAGTTCCCTCATTTGTAAAATAGAAATAATAGCAATATTAAATATTATTATTTAATATGAAATCAGATAAATATAAACATATACATAACCCAATAAATATAGAGAGAAATTTAAATACAAAGTCTCCCAGGTTATGAAAATTAGTTCAATTCATTTAATATCTACAAGGCATTTAGAGCCGTCTCTGGCACATACTAAGTACTATGTAAGTGTTAGCTATCATTATTCAGTAACCACGGCCCCATTTCCTAATTCCAGGGGGAGAATGTTTACAAACCTAGCTAGCATAGATCAAGTGTTTACTCCAGAGAATTGATAAGAAAACATGGGAACAGTGTACTGAGAGGAAAAGAAAGACAAGGTCAGGCAGAACACTGGATAACACCAACAGCTAAGAGACTGAAAAATTGTATATTTACTGAATTTTAAATGTTTGATGGGGAAAAGACTCTCATAAATAGAACTCACATCTCTCTAGTTTCTTAAAGTATTGTCAATATAGTATACATTTTTTTAATAGGTTATCATTATGATTATTAACTTTTATACTAGAGCATGATACCACAATACCTTTGGGGGCTTTTGTTATATGAAATGCTGGATCCTATACTAAATGATCCCAGACTTCTAAACTTTTAAAGTTCTTGTATGTACTGTTATGTAAAGGAGTCAGTAAAGCGACCCTGATAATAGTTTTTTGTTTGTTTGTTTTACCTATTGATGCTATCAGCATCCCAAATTCATATGGCCTCTCCCTTTCTAATTTGCTGCTTCTGTTCGTTCCTTGGGAATTGATGACCACACTTATCAGGATTATCTGCGAAAAGAAAGAGAAAGTCTAAATTAAAACCTGAGAAATGTTCCTATGAATAAAATGTATTTGAGCTTTATTCTTCTATTTAGGTTGATTAGGGATCTTTCCTTGCTTCTGAATGGTTGCTATATCCTGATGAGTGACTATATCACTCTGTGGACTTCAAATACAAAGAGATATATTATAGGGAATTAGAGGGTTACACGATGACAGGAATCGTGGTAGGAATGGCTGCGGGAAGTGCAAAACAGAAAGATATGTTTGCGGGAAATCGGGAAGCATAAGACTCACAGGGAAGCTGCCAGCAATGATCCCAGCTGCCTGCAGCACTTTGCGTGATTCCCGTGACTGGGGGGCCCAACAGAAGCCAGTTCTAGTGGTTTCAGTGGTCCGCAGCACTTCAGCAGTGACTGTCAGAAGACTCACTGGAATCCAGGGAAGCCCTACAAATGCCTGATTTCAGGGGAATCGCAAAAGCCAAGCAAATCTGTTGCAGATCATCTCAGCTATCTACCTATCGCTGCTGCCGGAATAGTGACTTCTCTCCACTTTTGAGTCTTTCACAGTCTTTTATCCCAGGTAGTATCGCAGAACCATTTTTATACAATGAAAAGGATTCTGGGAAATGCAGATCCAGACTTCATCCTTTCAATGCAAAGGAGAATATAGTAGGATTGAGGGTGATGTTTAGTTGGCAATAAAGAGTTTGACACACCCCACCCCTTATCAATTTAGAAATTATACATACCTCTGTGCCCATATTTAAAATTTCAAATAACAGCATCATGCATAACCAAAGATGCACTAACTTTGTCCTCCAAAATGGAAAACAAAAATTTTGTAAATTACTCTGTATTTTTTCTGAGTAATTCTCTTTTTTTTTTTCCTCAGTGAGTCTTCTTTTGATATTCTGTAACAAAATATGTGTATCTACTGCATTCTCATTTCTGAAATTGGTTGTTTTTCTTCTTCCAAGGTTTAGTCTATATTCTACTTATTTCAGCTAGAATAACAGCTATTGTGACCCAAACCTTCTTTTCTAGAGCCGTTAATGGGCCTCCCATTATTGCATTGCTGTAGTCTCCCAGTAACATTTGCTCTGTACATGTAAGTTCTAAGAGTCTCACAAGAGAATACCCTACTTTCAGACATACTACTTCATGTCACACTGTATAATATTATGAAACTGCTCCCATTTCTCCTTGACAACTAAGCAAGACTGATACCTCTATCCAGTACCATGATGTTTCTTTGCCTGAAGTATTAGGCAATATGTCAGTATGGCTAGTGGCAAAAGAAGCTCAAAGTACCAGACATTAGCCTCAACTTCCAGTTAGCTTCAGTCATTGGTGTGCCCCCAGTGGCAGCACTCCTCCCTGAGAATTAATATCTTTAAACCAGAAACTCCAAAGTTTCAAAAACAGGAAACAAAAAGTTTTGGAGAGGTTACTAAAGGATAATAGAGAAAGAAGCCAATTTTATCCCTTCATTCCCCAAATTGTATAGTCTAGCTATAGGAAAAACAACCCCAATACTGGATTCTGGCTTGCAAAATATATAGAGCCATGTTGCTTTTTCCCAGATCCATAACTGCTAGTACCGTAACTGGGTCCTCAGTAGGCTGTTCCACTATTCTATCAGCCCAGTTACTTTGGGTTATAAAATAGATAAGACCAGTGGATATTGTGGTTGTGCATCTATTCTTTGATTATAAAGTGAGTTTCTTTGTCAGAAGCAATGGCAAGTGTGATGCCTTGATAGTGAAAATGATATTTAATAAATCCAGAGATGATGTTGCAGATAGAGTCATTGCAGATTACAGGGGGAGTCAGCAAATTATATATAGAATGAGAGTCAATTCTTGTGAGTAAAAATGAATGACTTCATGATGGAGTGTTCCAATGTGATTACTTGCCACTAAAGGTTTGACCAGTCTTCCCAGGAAATGATGCCATATTGAGCACTCAGTGTTGTCTCTGCCATTGGTATATTGGCACTCAACATTGGCACTCAACAGTGACTGTTATCCACGTTGTTAAATCCATATATATAATTTTAACTTATGTCCTTCCTGCAAAGGCCACTTTGTTCATAAATCTATGACTAGAGAAAGAGGCTGATTGACATCCACTGAGCAGATCATCTTTGCACCTGACTAACAAGAGACTCCTTTACGAGGAAACCTTCCTGTGAGCATTCACATGAATACAAATATTGCCATGCCCTGTGCCCGTTCTGAGATAGTTCCAGCTGTGTGCTTCTTCCTCAGCGTTCCTTGTCATTTGCTCCTCAAATTTACTTCCTTTGACCATCTGGCCGAACCATTAGCTGTTACCCATAAATTGACATAAACATTACCTCTGCATATATATCCTTGCAGATAAAGGTAACATCTACCGTGTTTTCCCCAAAATAAGACCTAGCCGTACAATCAGCGCCAATGCATCTTTTGGAGCAAAAATAAATATAAGACCGGTATTATATTTGTATTGTATTGTATTGTATTGTATTGTATTGTATTGTATTGTATTGTATTGTATTGTATTGTATTGTATTGTATTGTATTGTATTGTATTGTATAACACCTGGTCTTATAGAATGGTAAAATAAGACTGGGTCTTATATTAATTTTTGCTCTAAAAGACGCATAGAGCTGATTGTCAGGCTAGGTCTTATTTTCGGGGAAACACGGTAGATGTATCCCTGAAAGTTATGCTGGGAGTATTCCCTTCCCAACTGTCTTTCAGAGTCACTTCAGGGTATCCCTATAAAGCTACACTGGTCCAGTTTGGAGTTGTGACAGCATTCCATGTAGAATCTTTAAAATAGGCCTAAATTCGTTCTTTCTCATAATTAGTAGCATGAACTTCTCCATGGGATTCAGGGAGAAGCAGCTGTGCATCAGTAGCAGTTACTATGAGAGTCAGCTGCACATAAATTTATTTGGTCCTTATCAACCTGCTAAAGTCCAATCTAATACACAACACTTCCATTTTATGATGAAGTACTATCACACATGAAGAAATTTATGTCCTGATGGAGCATACAACACCTTCTTCATGAGCTGTAACTTAAGTGGCATGGTCACTTGGTGTTCAGTGGTCAGTTGTTCAGTCTCCACTAGAGCACAGTAATAAGCCAGGCACTGTGTTTGCAAAACGAGATATTTCTCTGCAAAACGGGCATGTCTTTCTATCCAAGTCTAGAGTTACACTCTGTGATTCTCTTACTAGGATTGCCAAAGGTACCATGTCAAAACCATATGAGCTACAGATAATTAGATTACAATTGCATCTGGTAAATCATATGGTTAAAATGGGAAATCAGTTTGCCTTGCAGCCTGGACCTGCTGCAAAATATCTTCTTGCTCTGGGCTCTAGTCATAAATGGCACCACTGGTAACCTAGGGAAATACTCAATAAATGGGTGAGATAACACAACCGTCTGACTTCCCAAATGCAAACATCTTCACCAGTCATTGTGACTCTGTCTTAGTAGTGGAAGGTATAAGGTACATCAACTTGACTTTCTCTTTAAGTAGGATATCTCAACATTTCCCAGATTGCTGGTCTCCTAGAAATCTCACTGGGGTAGCAGGCCCCTGACTTTTGATAGGGTTTGTTTCTCATTCTCTAACATACATGTCTTTCACAGATTCACCTCGAGTATTTTCTACTTCCAGGTCCAATCAGCATTGTCACCAATGCGGTGGACCAGTATGATGCCCTATGAGAGGGTGACGTGCTCAAGGTCCCTTTAGACAAGATCACTTTTCAAACTCTCAGTGTGCTCCAAATCACTTAGGGATTTTGTGAAAATGCAGATTTTGATTCAGGTCTGAAGTGGGACCTGAGTTTCTGCATTTCTATCTCCCAGGTGATGGTAATCACTCTTTGCATAGAAAAAGACTAGTTTCTGTAGGAGAGCCAGAAAGTTGACATGCCCCCCCCCCCACCCCCCCGAAGAAAGTCCCTGATGGTATAATGCTGTGTCTTCCAAGCGAAAGTAAACTGCTTCTGGTGATCCTCTCAATGGCATAGAGAAAAAAGATGTCAAATCAATATCTGCATATCAGTTTGCAGGATTTATGTTGGGTGTGCCCCCAATTTATATTGAAATAGTAAATGTAGTTGTGATCACCATCTAATTAAGTTTGTGATTATACACTTTCATTCTCCAAGAGCAATCTATATTTTGCACAAATTAAATGAGATAAAAGAGAATTAATAGACATCAGCACATTGCATCCTTCAAATCCTTTGACAGTGGAACTAATCTGTGCATTTCTCCCATGAAAGCATTAATATTTTAAATGTACTATTTTGATAGAAAATGTATTCCAGGTGGTTCCACTTGGCCCTTCCTACTATAACAATCCTCACTGCATGGATAAAGGAGGAATCAGAGTATCCAAAGTGTGTACTGTGCCAGTTACCAAATATATCTGCCCCTTTTATGCATCTAAGAACTAAAGAAATAATTAGAGTGGGGTTGTAGACTAATTTTTCTTATTACAAATGGACTCAGTCTTAAACATTATTTATCAACTGAACTTCTTAAGCCTCTACTCTGACTAATATATCAGACCCACAAAGATTAGTGTTTGCATTACTTTCTAAGTGGTATACTGTAATCTCTGAAAAGTCTGGGTATTTTTGTTTATCCAATATACAGTCACTCTGATAAATAGCCACTTTGGGGAAATGCTTGGAGGAAGATATATAGTTCATACTTGTGGCACTCTTAAGATTCCTTCTTCAAGGAACCCATGCTTATCCTTCATTCAAGGAACTCTGTGTCTGTATGGTTTGATTGCTGAATAAAGAGTCATGACTTTCTCCTTTGTTGGCTGACGTCAGATCTTCATTCCGCAGGACCAGAGGGTGTTTTCCCCCCACTTATGTGGATTAACTATATCTTTATAGGACTATTCATCTATTTTAGTCATAAGGACTTCATGACCATTGTCGAAGATTTGTACAGGCTAAATTAAACCATTCTGAATTGGGTTGTAGACCTGATCCCTATTATAATAATAACATCAATCTTATCAGAGGCACTTAAGCCCTGCCACTTTGTCATCTCTTGTTCCTGGACGCCATCATCCTCCAATGAAATCAAGGGTCTCTTTCGGTGGCTCCATCTCTCACCATCATTCCTGGCTTGCAGAGGAAAGCCACTACAAAGCTTTTCAAGGATGCTGGTGCTACCCTTATTAGGTCATTTCTCAATAACTTAGAGAAAAGTGTGCCTTCTTAGCATTCCTGGGAGCATAGTGTGGGTGGGGCTGTGTGCAAGAATTGATCAAATAAATCAACTTTATCATTCTTATCTTCGTAAATCTTTGAATTTCTTTCTCTATCAAGAAAGTTCTAACAATTCAAACATCACAGGAAGTAGGCTAGTGTTGAGTCTTGCTGTCATCTAAATAGCCAAGTAAATTATTAAATGCTAGTTTATTGAGATGCCAAATTTATTGCAAAATTTGTGCTTAGTGCACCCATACTGGTACATTTTATATTTCTTTTCCCCTTGTTTTACGCTATTAAAAACTATTCCTCTATACATTCTCTAGGTATGGAATATTCTGCCAATATTAATAGGCAAAGACTTCTTTCATTGTCGATGCTACGTCTTCCAGTGGCAGGCTTTATAACCATCTTTTGGAATCTGTAGGGATTTGTCTCAGATTATGAATCTGGAAGCAACAAAAGGTGGTAGAGGTGAGTCTCAAGAAGAATCGATATTCCCTTGCAAGGCAACTATTTCAGATGAGGTCCCTCAAAGGTCTTTAGGAAAGGGAAGGCTAGCCTTCCTTAATGTTTTAAGGGATACCAGTAGATAGTGAGACCAAAAATTACAAATGTATTCACGGAAAGAGAGGTGGTCCATTCAATCAGTACCATTTATCCTGTGGCCTTAGGCAGACACACCTTAGTTTTATACAAAACTAAGAGTTTGCCTGTGGTGTAACTAAAATGCATACACTTTGAAAAAACATTTAGATGCTCTAAACCATTTACTACTAAACATTGCTAACTTTTGCCATTGTTTTCTCTATTAACGTTATAATTATCTAATAACTGTATAACATAAAGCAAAGAGAAAGCTGTACTAATTATTTAGATAGATTTATTTCACTTGTAGATTACTCTGCAATTTGTTTTTAAATTGTATATATTATACTTACTGAAAAATAACTTTAAAAATTATATAATGACTTCTTTCCCACTCTGCTAATAGTCCAGACTCTGATTTAATGTTTTTCATCTTAAAACTAGTGGAAAAATCTGGTCTTTTCCTAGATTTACATAGCAGAGCTCAAACTTGCTAATGCTTTGATGATTAGAGAAGAAATGCTTTATTTTATTGTTAATTATTCCAATAATGTATTTTTAACAATGAGTTAAAAAATAGAAATCATGTAATCATGCTTGAATATATATATATAAACACATGTGGTCATACTAAGGACCAGGGTTCTTTCTGGGAAAATGCAATAAATCATCAGTTAAGCTACCATTTAAATTATCTTAAGATTAATTTCCACACAAAACAGCATTAAAATGCATAATTCTCACCTGCATAATATTGCTGGAAATCACTGTCTCCACTTAAAAACTGCTTCTATTTAACAAAGACAAAAAAAAGTGTGCCAGTGTTTAATTCTCTAGACAGGCACCATCGAATGTATACGCATGTCACAAATAAGGAGGCAACTTCACTGAAGCCAGTTTTCAGTTTGTGTGAAGTTTATAATGGAATGCTAATATCTTGACATTAATGCATGTTTATTTATAAGCAACCAAAAATGATTGAAAATAAAAATTGTTGAGTAATAAGTTATGTGAAATAGACATATTGAAAAAGTGAAATGATATAAAACCACATACAAAGAATAATCAGGGCTTTTTTTTCCTAAATGGATGCCTGATTGCTTTTATATTCCCCTTGAAGGTTTTCCTTCAGCCTTGAAGGATAAATTACACAAAAAGGACAAGTTTTCATTAATCTTCAGGCTGACATTTTTTTTATAATAAAAAGAGTAAAATGTTTAAACACTATTAAGTGTTGGCCAGAATGGCAAAAACCAGGAGAATAGAAAGGGAAAGTTGGTGTGTTATCCTTAATTTGTGTAGACAAATTTCTGAGATCAGGAAATTTAAAACTAAAAAGTATATTTTGGTAGTGAAGAGTTTCTTACAAAAATAATCAGCTCTTCGGAATGAATTTAGTCTTTCTTAAAATCATATCCATTGAGTTGATTATTTAACTGCTTGATTTATTGATAACCCCTATGCATGAACTTCAACCTGGGATTCAGAAATTTGGCAAAGGGTATCAGCCCGTGTGCAGAACTAACTCTTTGTAGACATCAGTTATATTTTAATGGCTGGAAGAATCAATGCCTAAATCATCAAGAGTGTGAAAATGCATGTATAATGCTGATCAGGCAGCTGAAACATAGCTTGTTACCATGACTTGTAGCTACCTAAGAAAGTACAAGCAATCAGTATACACAGTTCACATGCTCTAACCACCTCCCCTACCTTCTATCTGTGTCTGCATCTGTATTACCTGCCTCCTGGGAGTAAGGATAAACCATGCACATACCAACCTGAGACCCACCCCTCCACTCATGGGCTGTGTTCCCTTTCCTCTACCCAATTCAAGGACATTGCTCCAGCAATTGTCCCTTCTCTCCCACATCTTTATTTCACCTTCATTATGACATCATTTGTATGAGTATAAAACATTCTGTAATACCTGCATCTTCCCAAGATGTTCCCTTCTGTCTTCAAGCTTTGCCATTTCTCTGCTCCCCTTTAAAACAAAACTTCTCAGAAGAATTGATTGTACTCAGTGTCTTTACTTCCTCATGTACCATTTTCTATTGAAATCATCCCACCAAGACTTTGTTTTCCTGACGTCAGACAAACAATAATTCTTGTCAAGACAACCCAAGGCCTCTGTGCTGCCAACTCCAATAGAAAGTTCTTGGGCCGTATCATACACAGTCTCCCCCGTGCCATATACCCAGTTACTCTCTCCTACAAGATGCTGTTTCTTTAGTTAACTGCCAAGGCACCATTTTCATTGGTTCCTCTCTTGTCTGACTGGTCTCTCCTCAGACTTCTTTGATGATTCCTTCTCACCTCCCCAACCTCCAATTTGGAATACCCTAGGGCTCACTCCTGAGGTTTCTTCTGTATCTATACTCACTTCTCTGGTGATAGCATTTTCTTGTCGTGACTGCTGAATATACCCAACACTCTAACCCAGGCCTCTCCTCTGAAATCCGGATTGGTATTTCCACTGCCTGGTTGACATCTCCACTTGGATATCCAACTGTTATTCCAACCTCAATATGTCCAAAAGCAATCGCCTGACCTCTCTTCTGAAACCTAGGCCTCCGGCTGCCTTCCCATCCCAACATGTGCAACTCCATCCTTCTAGGTTCTTAGGCTGAAAGCTTCCATATCTTCCTTGATTTCTTTCTTTCTCTCACACCCCCATTTCCACAATGTCATCAAATTTTGTCAACTCTGCCTTCAAAACATTTTAGACTCCAATCACTTCTCACCTACTAGCCTGGTCCAAGTCACCGTCATTTCTTGGTCTATTACAAAAGCCTATTATTGGGTCATCCAGGTCCCACCATTATTTCCTCTCCTTGGTTCTCCACACAGTAACCAGTATGATTTTAGTAAACAGTAATCAGATCATAGCACTCATTTGCTTGGAACTCTTCAACGGCCACTATCTTAGAAGCACAACTTGAGATGAGGATTCATTTTTTAAAATTTATTGGGGTAAACTGGTCAACAAAACTACATAGGTTTCAAATGTACAATTCTGTAATGCATTAGCTATATACTGCATTGTGTGCGCACCACCCAGAGTCAGTTCTCCTTCCATCACCATATATTTGATCCCCTTTACCCTCTTCTACTATCCTCTCTCCCCTTACCCTCTGGTGACCGCTAAACTGTTGTCTGTGTCTGTGAGGTTTTATTTCTTTATTTGCTAGTTTTATTCCTTTGTTGCCTTCAGTTTTATACCCCACATATGAGTGAAATCATACGGATCATGACTTTTTCTGTCTGACTTATTTCACTTAGCATAATGATCTCAAAATCCATCCATGTTGTTGCAAATGGCAGTATTTCATTTTTTCTTATGGCAGAGTAGTATTCCATTGTGTATATATATTACCACATCTTCTTTATCCAATCATCTATTGAAGGACACTTTGGCTGTTTCCATGTCTTGGCCACCGTAAATAATGCTGCAATGAACACAGGGGTACATATATCTTTATGGGTAAATGTTTTCAGATTTTTGGGATAGATACCCAGGAGAGGAATTGCTGGGTCATATGGTAATTCTTTTCTTAATTTTTTGAAGACCCTCCATATTGTTTTCCATTGTGGCTGTTCCAATTTACATTCCCACCAGCAGTGTATGAAAGTTCCTTTTCAGCCTCTCCGACATTTGTTATTATTTGTCTTGTTGATGATAGCCATTCAAATGGGTGTGAGGTGATATCTCATTGTGGTTCTGATTTTCATTTCCCTAATAGCTAGTGAAGTTGAGCATTTTTTTCATATATCTATTAGCTGTTTATGTGTCTTCTTGGCAAAAGTTTCTGTTCATGTCCTCTGGCCATTTTTTAATTTGATTTTTTGCCTTTTTATTGTGGAGTTGTATGAGTTCCTTATATATTTTGGATATTAGCCTATTATTGAAGGCATTGTTTGCAAATATCTTTTCCTGTTCTGTTGGTTGCCTCTTTATTTTGTTGGTGGTTTCTTTTGCTGTGCAGAAGCTTTTTAGTTTGATATAGTCCCATTCATTTATTTCAGCTGTTACTTTTCTTACCTTCGAGGTCAAATTCATAAAATGCTCTTTGAACCCAAAGTCCATAAGTTTAGTACCTATGCTTTCTTCTATGCAGTTTATTGTTTCAGGTCTTATGTTTAGGTCTTTGATCCATTTTGAGTTAATTTTGGTACATGGTAACAGATAGCAGTCTTTTGCACATGGCAAGAAAGATAAGAATTCTTGTTCAAATAACTTTTAAAGAAGCGTTCTGAGAGGAGACCATGAAGGGAGAAGGAAAAGTAGGGCAAGTGGAGGGAAGTGGAGAAAGCCAACCAAAGAGTGTGATTTCAGGCATGTCCTATCCTCAGCCTGATCCCTCAGGGGACATGTGGCGTACAAATATTACCTGAGTTTGTCTCCTACAAAACAAGGAAGCTGAACCTTCATACTCCACCTGGCAGATATTTGCTTTAGGCCACTCTTCTTGCTACTCCTCAAGCAAGCCAAGCTCCTTCCCAATTTCACTATCACTCTACCTGAGATGTTTGTAGTCAGATATCGCAATGTTTGCTCTCTCACTGCCCACTGGTCTCTGCTCTAATGCACCCAATCACAGAGGCCTCCCTGGCCATTCTGTCTAAAAGAACAACCCCATCCCCCACTCTGGCTCTTTTTATTATCTTTAATTTCTTTTATATTTTCCTTAACACTTAGTGTCTCTTAATATAGATCATGGTGGCCTCTCCTACTGCAGACAGGAGCTCTGTGTTATTTACTAAAATGCCTCTGAGTCTAGGACAGAACTGGGCACGTAGCAAGCCCTCAAAAATATTTGTTGACTGAGTGAGGATACATGAAGACATCACACAGCATCACGGGAAAGATTAATCTTGGGACAACCTGGACCTTCTCTTCCTTGTGGCAGGAAGGAGGATTTAATTGCTTTGCTAATAGCAAGACCTCTGCCTAAAATATTAGGAAGCAGCTTTGTTTCGACCCAAGTCATTAAAAAGAAACACACAGTGCAGTGCCTGCACCACTGTTATTTCTAGCTCACTCTAGAGGTTGATGACTATTTCCCCTGGGCCCTTTGCAGTTGGGAGTGTGAGCCTCTTTCAATATTATAGTACACACACAGTTCTTCTGCTCACTAGGGATCCCACCACTGTAGGAAACAAAGAAAAGGCCATCAAAACTTGTATGGACAAAATGCTCTTGGCATCAATGATGAGCTGCCTCCACGTTTGACATCTGTCCCATTCTTGCTCTTAAAACCCCCAAGATTCTTAAACCAATCATTAGAGACTGAGATGAGACAAGAGTGAAACTTTCTTCTCAGTAAACTAAAAGCAGCTTCCCACTTCCACTTCCCGTGACTCTTCCCAGAGCCTTTTCACTTAGGCATTTCCAGATGTTAAAGAAGAGCTCATAGGAGAGAGTAAAATTATTATTTTTATAGATAAATAAGAAAGTAGAGTACAGAGTTGGAGTAATGCTAAAACAAACTGTACCAAAACTTTTCTCTGAATAATTAACATTCATGAGTTACCATTGAAAGTCCAAGGGAGGACAAAGGGACCACACGTCCACAGAGCAAGGATCGCCCTCCCACAGGGCTTCTGCAACCTCAAGCGGCGTGATTACCTGTGCACCAAAACCAAATACATGCAATAGGAAGCACATCCATGTAGCCTTTGGGGGAAACATCATTATGCTTTCATATTTTCATGTATTTAATATTGAATGCGTATTCCCATGTATGGTAGCCCCTATGAATTAGCTCCTGTCTTCCTAGAAGTATTCAATTCCCTAACAGGACAATAATAGAGGACATTGAAACTACTGATTGCAATGCCAGAGCCAAAGCATGACATCGCCATTCTTCTGGTATTTGGTTTGCATAACCCCAATACTAGTATTTCATTAAGAAGGACAAGATGATGGTTATCTTTTGCACTCTCTGTGTGTGGTGTCCCTCTGGACAGAAGCCTTGGTACCTGTCTGATGTCCTTCTATCCTTTGGTTTTGAGTCTCTCCAGGTGGGATGACTATGGAAAAAGGTCCTGGTTAAAATAAACTAAAGGAGGTTGCTAAAAAAAAAAAGAAAGAAAAAATTGGATCGGTCTTGTGAGGAAAAGAGGAGGGGGCTATGGAGCAAACTTAGCCCTGGGATAAAATATGTATTAGTTTCCTAGGGCTGCTGTCACAAAGTACCACAAATGGGTGGCTTATATAACAAAGATCTATTTTCTCACAGTTCTGGAGGCCGGACATCCAAAATCAAGGTGTCAGCAGGGTTGGTTCTCTCTGAAGCTGTGAGGAAGAAACTGTTCCATGCTTCCTTTCTAGCTTCTAGTGGTTTGGTGGAAATCTTTGGAGTTCATTGGCTTGTGGCAACAAAACTCCAATCTTCACACGGTGTTCCTCCTGTGTCTTTGGCTCTGTGTCCCAAGTTCCTTTTTATTTTATAAGGAAATTATCTTATTCAGTTATGATGCAACCTAATAACTGTGTTACTTTACCATCTGTGAAGTCCTTATTTCCAAATAAGGTCACATTCATAGATACTGGGAGTTAGGACTTCCTAGTATCTTTTGAGAAGACATAACTCAATCCATGATAAAAGAGGGCATCAAGCTCCATGGGAAGGAGTGGAAATTGGACCCAATGCACATCCTTACCCTGTTCCCCTCTTCCCTAGTCCCTTTATGACATTCTCATCCAGGTATCTGTAAAATTATGGGAGGTAAAGGGGGAAGTTTCGTCCCATTCAAAGACTCCTTCAAGAGGCTCTGCAATTATACTGAGGTCCCAACTGACTCTGGAAGAAATGCAAATGACTAATAAACATAATATACTCAATCTCACAGGAAACCTAGGAAATGGGAATTGAAACACTAAGATATACTGAAAGGACTATAAATAGGGCAGACATAGCCTAACTGCTTTTTAAAGGAAAGCATCGTTATTTTCACATTTTAATGTCACATATCACTATAGACACATATCAAGATTTAAATAGTTCATAGTTATTTTTTTTTATAATACAAAAGAATTGATTACACTCACAAAATGATCAGTATATAAAAACAACTTGGAATTCCCAAACACTGAGACTCCAGCAATCATCATTGTGATTACTTGGGAATAACAAGACAAAAACCCATCCCAGCAATTTCCATGGACACCTTACACTCAGCCAAAATAAGTGAATTTTTATAATTAAGCCCTTTGAAAAGAGGTTAGATTTAAAAATCAAAATAGTTTCAATAATTCCTTCTGAAAGGAATTATCTGACTCACCTCCCTTACACCAATGAGGAGGTGAAGTCTGTAAATGTCCAATGGGTTAACCATCCAGTCTGGCCTGTGAAGGTATTTGGATGAAGGCAGGCTGTAGGCTAGTTATTAGTACCTGACCTTTAGAGATAAACAGATCTAAATCCTTATCTCAGCTCCACTCTCTCCTAGCTCTGAATCTTGGCCAGGTCATCTCACCTCTCTGAGCCTCAGTTTGCTCATATCTAAAATGAACCAATGAATGTACAGCTTCTGGAGTCCTGACAAGGTTGGCATGGGACGATGAATGCCTAGAGCTATAAAGCAGCTCTAGGACCTTGCCCCAAATATTGTGAGAGCTTTATAAACAATAAGTATCAGTATAGAAAGCCCAGGAGAGTGGCTCCTTCAGCGTCTTCAATTCCATGCAAGAAAAACCGTGTGATGTATTAACTTCTAAATCGACACATCGTTGTACGTTGCCTTTTGTGCCACTAATGAAAGGCTTGCCTTTTTTCAAATGCCAAAAGTCCCACAAAGGAAATAACTGAAAATCACATACTCACACCACCTCAGCACCCCCAGCCCCACAAAAGAGAGAACAGCTTTTCATTTATAACCACTGGACATCTTAATCCAAGAAGAATTCTCATCATATTATAGACTGATGTTGTCCGAACAAAGCTTATTACAAATCAATACCACAGTACATCTTCCCTTGTTGTCCTAAATTTCAAAGGGCTAGATTACCCTGCTGTGTATTTCTTTTTCCAGTTCAAAGCTTACAAGAAGCTAAAAGAGAAACTGGCCCATATAGTGCAGTTGACTTTAGTGAGAAACAGCACGTTAGCTGGGTAAATATAAAAATGAGAGTCTCAAGGCCCAGGATTTCCATGCCAGTTGACTTGTCAGAAAATATGTACCAAAATAAAGTTTTTTTTTAATCTTCACAACAGCCATAGGGAATGGTAATATCCAATATTAAGGTGGTACAAGGAGTAAAAAATTTTAAACGAATGTTAGCAAGCAGACATCAGTTTTTTGATATATGCATTTAAAGCAAGGGTGCTGTCTCTCTTTTGTCTTGCATCTGCTCTGAGTCTTTAGTTTGTTTTAAATATATAATCACACTCTGACTCCTACTAGTTTATTTATTTTTTGACAGAAGGTTTTCAAGAAGTCAAAACTCTGCATTAGGCTAGTTTGGTTTATATTGTAATGCAACACATTTCTTCACCTCAAAGACGGTTTGGTTTATTGTCTCATTATTAAGAATATGCTTTTTGAGGTAGCATTGGATTGGCTGATTTACTGGATGGGTTTGGTTTCCCAAAGGCTCACAGAATAGAGTTTTCTTTGCCCGAGCAATTGATCAATACTAATATGTTCCAAGTACTGTGGGTAATTCAAAGGCAATGAGACGCAATCCTTGCCCTCGGGAACCAACAATTTAAATAGAATGGAATATTCAGAGACCACAAAGACAAAAGGTAGCACACGGTAAGAACTGTACCTGTGCTGCATTCGAACATCCTGTGTGTTCACAGAAGAGGGAGGAAGTACTTTGACTGTGTGATGAGTCCAGCTTCAGAGCTGGAGAAGCAGTGAAGAGAGTTAAATGTTTAGGGTTGAGCAAGAGTAAATGTCCTGAGCAAAGCTGCCGAGACGGATATGAACTAGATAATGGTTGGGAGGAGATGATTATCCTGCTTTACACCGTGGACATTCTGCCCTGTGCGTCCTTGTCCCTCCTGAGCTCACCCACACCTGTGGGACACAGTTTCTTACACCCAATTTTCCACTTCAAGTTCTTATTCTCTCGGCTTCTCTGCCTGAGAAGGGAGGTTGTGAGGTAGCAAGGAGGCACCGGGCAGCAGGTTCAATCTAAAAATGTGAGTGTGTGTGTGTGTGTGTGTGTGTGTGTGTGTAGGCTGAACACCCCCAGAATAAACCTCAACCCATGGGAGATAGGAGTTGGGGAAGAAATGCCCAGTCCTTGTTCTCTAGTGTGGTGATTCTGAAGTATGTTCCACTCTGCTTTCCCAGAAGAGTCCAGTGGGATTGAGCCAGTGGACCCCAGCATAACCTACTCGTGAACTCAGCCTTTCTTGACTTCTCTGCCTCCTCTCCTTCGTGCTTTGTAAGCTACCAGCACGCAAGTCCTTGTCTCAGGGTCTGTTTGGGGGATACTGAAACAAAGTCAAATGAGATAAAGAATAAGATTCCAGGATATGAAACTTGAGGCATCTCCACAGAAATCTTCTTCTTCTTCTCAGTATCATCAGTACTTCAGCCATACCCAACTGCTTGTAGCTCCCCAAATGTGCCTGCTTGCTCCTACCACAGACCCCTTGCTGCACTCTGCCCACTGGGAGGGCTAGTCACCATGCCCACGGCACCTCCATCTTCCTGTAGAAGTATCAGTGATCACTCAAGATTCAGTCCAGGCATGATCCTCTGTGAAAACGCACCTCCACCCCACTTTGCCAGTCCCTTGCAGAGTAGAATGTGCCTTTGTCTTCATGCCCATGCCTCTGTCACAGCATTTATCACATGATTTGGAAACAGCAGGTCTACCTGGCTGTGACTTAACTGGGGACTCCTTAACGGTAGGCTGGGACTTCCTCCTTTTCTCTGAATTCCTAGGACCTACCCATGGGTCTGGTAAATAAACAAATGGTAAACACATGTGGTATTTTTATTTGGGGGGTTGGGGTGGTATTTTTGGAATAACAGTTCTTTCAGGATGGCACCCCGGTGACTCCTAGTTTTATAGTTTCCTAGTGAGAATTTGTGCAACTAGACTTTATTTTCAGAGGCTTTTGTTTGCCCTCATTTTCAACCTAAACGTTTTAGGACTGGGACATACAGAATTTGGTTAACCTCTTAAACAGGAGAGAAGTCTACTAATCTACTGAGGCCTAGCTTAATACTTTTATTCCCCCTCTCAACTATGGCAGAAATGCAGTGGGGAAAAAAGCCTACTTGTGTATTTTCATGTTCGTTGTGATAGTAGATCTTGTGGGAACTGCATTTTCCTTTTTACTACACATTTTGTCGTGATAGCCTCATTCTCAGAATTTCCAGCTGCTTTCGTCTGTGCTTTAATGCTATTCACTTCTTTTTCTCATCTCATCAATTCAATTCTTGTAGATTTCTCCTCATCTTGCCGATCTCCAGAGTCAGAGCTTTTGTTTGATACAAGTCCCTTGAATTTATTTCCCACTTGCTGCCTAAGTAAACCAAAAGTTCCACCAAAGGATGAGGCCTCAAACGATAAATTCTAAAACCCGTCCTCTAGCCTTTGGCTGGCTTAAGTAAGATGTGCCCCCTTGTTTTTGATGACTTGTCCTAGTTTCCCACCTTTATTTTGGAATCTTTCTTTTGCTTTCCCTTTCCTTTCCTCTCTCTTTTTTTCCTCTCCCCTCGTATGTAGAAGCCCCAATGTCCCATCCTCAGGCCCTGCTTTTCTCTGCACTGTCTCAGCAGCAGCTACACCCGTTCAGTTTTTTCACTACCCGTGCCACGCAGATGACTCCCTTTTGACTTTCTGACCCTAAGATTCCTAACAGACTTTGAGTTCTGCCCTGCCAGCTTCCTGTTCAGTGTGTGCACTTTGTATTCTGTGGATGATTCAAACTCATGCTAAGAATAAAATGCATCTTCTTCTTTTTTTCTAGTTTCTACTTTCTCTAGGATTCTTGATCACAGCCATCTTACTCAGCTATGATTCTCTCTTCTGCTTCCCCTCCTGATCAATCAGATACAAAGTCATTAAGAATTTACCTCCAAAAGATCTACAGCATCCGTATCGACTGCTTTATACTAACTTCCACTGACATCTTTAAGTCCCTTCTTACCTGTATTTGGAACCACTGCTGTAGCTTCCTAATTGGTTTTCCACTTGACCCTCTCCTTCCTCAATATGCTTTTTCATGCCACTGGGTGAATGTATGAGTGTTATCATTCAGCATTATATACCAGGGAGAACCCTTGAATGGAAGTCTAGAAATCTTAACACTAACCAACTGAATAATAACCATTTTTACCCTCAGGATCTCACTGCACTATCTTTAAAATGAAAAAAGGACTATGTGATTTCTAGCTCTCTGTCCAGTTCTACAGGGTTTTTTTTAAAATACTTTTATTAAGATATAACTTACATACTTCATAAAGTTTACCTGTCTAAAGTCTACAATTCAGTATCTTTAGTACATTCACTGAATTGTGCAATCATCATCATCTAATTTTAGAATATTTTTATCACCCCTAAAAAAGACTCATTGGCAGTCACTCCATATTTCCCCCAACCCCACCCTCCAGCCCTAGGCAACAGCTAATCTACTTTCTGTCTCTATAGATTTGCCTATGTGGGGCATTTTCCCTAAATGAGATCAAACAATATGTGATCTCTTGTGTCTGACTCCTTTCACTTGACATGATTTCAAAGTTTAGCCATGCTGTTGCATGTATTAGTATTTTACTTTTATCCCTGAATAATATTCCATTTATGGATATACCACATTTTGTTTCTCCACCATCAGTTCATGGACATTTGTACTTACACGTTTTGGCTGTTATGAATAGTGCTGCTATGACAGCTCTAAAGTTTTAGTGATTATTCTTATCGTCATACCAAGAAAGAAGCAGAGCAATATTCCAGTTTTCATTATTCTTTACTGTAAAACCTTTTTTAAGCTGATAAGATAAGCTGTAAAACTTTTCAAAGGAAAAGTCTACTGATAAACGTCTAAGGAGGTGTCTCACAACCCACCCACCCCCGCCCAAACTCCAAAACTTGAAGAAGTTTCTGTTACTGCTTTCAACTGTGTAGCCATGTCTATTAAAAGCCACTTGTAAATAGCTAACTTCAGCTCTGGCATGCCATAGATTAGGCATATTTGTTTTCCAGGGAAGATTATAAATAGAGGGGGGAGGGGGGAGGGAAACAGAATGTATTTTGCAAATGAGCCCAGATGGAAAACTAACAGATGGCCATGCACTGTATTTTGTGTGTTCAGACCTACATTTAAATTAAAAATTTTCATAATTATGATTAACGTCTGTAGCAACACTAGTTTTCCTGTGGTGGCATCATATAGCATGTATCGGAGGTATTGAATAGAATATTTTCATGAAAAGGTTTCAGACTTTATACAAATTTTGGTACTTGCCTGCTCTACACTTAAGGAGGAAACCAAACAAAACCAGGAACGATGGAGAGTGCTGAGAAAACTTCAGTGCAAGTGGACTTTCTATAATAAGCCCGTCTGCCGCCATCTGGCTTTTCCTCCCATGTTAAAACTCAAAGCCAGTCATTCTGTGCAGAGGGGGAAATAATGGGCTCTTATTTGCATGGCTATATATATATTTTTAGATTCTGATGTGAAGTGTTTTCTTTTGGATCACACGTTTCTGGTTGTTTGTTTTTCCCCCCATCAATACAAGCGATATATTTATTTTTTAATGGTAGATGTCTCGTCTTATATGTTATCTAACCCCCTTTGCTTTCCCCCTTTTCCCCTTTCCCTGGGTGATTTTGTGTCTTATGATTTTCCTAGTCTTCTCAGAAGTAGGGCTGTGTTGAGGGGAATCCGTGAAGTGTCTGTCCATAACTTTGGGGTCCGCACAGTGAGGGTATAAAGTCCAACGAGCTCTTTCTAGGACCTTTGGTCAATGGGGTGGACATGATGCAGTGGACATTTCTTCCTCATGCCAGCTCAGGTTCTAGATGTGTGAAATGGGGGAATCTCACTACTCTTCAGAAGGTGTCTAATCTATTCTACCTCTTCTTGCTGTGGTGCTCTGCTCAGGGACGTATCCAGTGTGTCTCCGATTTTGGAGGTTCCTTATCCTTGCCACCTGCTCCACTCACATACTCTCCCCCTCATTTTAAATTGTTGCTGCCATCAAAACATCACAGCTGTGCCCATTTATGACTTACCTCTCAGCCTCAATGTTGCATTGTGCCTTGAGCAGGATTCTTTGCCCCTCCCCCGCGAACACAGGTTTTCTTTCCGGGTATGAGAAATATCAAACACAGTTCTACTATTTGGATCTAGCACAACATGTTTCTTGAGGTGACCCCTCCTAGGCCCTCTCATGGACAGGGTCCCTTCTAGTGAAAAGACCTTGGTACAGAGCTCCAGATGGACAGACCGACTAATGCATCACCCTGGGATATTACTGACCATGGTGGGTCTGCACTTACTGGGGGGTTTTACTTTATTGATACTGTCCAGCTGCTGCATTTTAATCAAGGCTGCAAATTAGATTGACAGACATTCTGAATTTATGTGAGATTCAAGGTTTACTGTTGGGACAACAGTATATCCATATTAACAATATCCACTGAGTCTGGAAAGTAGAGTTAAAGAAAATTTCTTTTAGATAATTTCAGCTTTTCAAGAAGTTGTGCAGGGGGGTAGAGGTGATAAAACCAAACTCTGGTGTTCTAGCCCTTTAATACATGCTTTCTGATTTTGTATTGGAAATTATACCTTCTAAATATGCTAGAAAGAAGAGGATATAAGGTGGAAATGAGAGTGTGGAGAAAATAAACAAATACTTTAGGATATTTAACTTACAATTTGGAAAAGTTAGGTTAGAGTTTTGACAACAAACTCCATCTCTTTTCAGGTTCCTAGATATGAGAACCTGAAAAAGAAAAATGAGAGGGATAAAACAGCAGCACTCCATTTTGTAAGTGCAGCCAGCAGCTAAGTTCTATGAGTACTTTAAAATATCAAACGCGCCTATACATTGGAGAATGACCACATTGGATGCTAAAAAAAGAAGTCTTGGAAGATCTGGTGAATACTTAACATCACTGATTATTTATGTAACGTTTGACAAACAGTCAAAAACAGATTTTTTTTTTCTCTAGTAAACATGTTTTTACTCATTTGTCCACCCTACAAAATAACCGGTTGAGATGCATATATTTGCACTTGCACATGTTTGCATTGCTCAGGCATAAACCAATCCTCCCTTAAAAGGTTCGTTTCAGAGTTATTAGCTAATTCATAAGCCCGGCAAAACTGAGGGCCTGCAAGCATATGCTTTGCATTGAAACACCAGCTTGGTAATCAAACGAGGAGCAATCTAATATGAACTTTCAAGGCAGGTGAATTTGACTGTAAATCATGTTTCTGCACATAGGTTTGTATTTTCTATTCTTAATTACATCTGTGCAAATCTCCATTTGTTTATGGTTGCCTAATACATCGAGTGAGCTATTTGCATTCCCAGAGGCACATTTCCATGGTGTGCACTTCTCCGAGGGAAAAAAACAACAACTGTTCGGCCATTAATTCGAATAGCAAGTACACAGAGATATGGAAGTAAATGCTCAAGTCAGCAATGCTTATGGAGCACCTGTGCAAAGTGCTGAGCATATGCACAGGAAAACCACTCCATTTAAACTCACCGAAGCTCGATGTCCTCATCTATAAAATGGGAGTAATAGAAAAAAGAAAGAAGTGTCCATTTAAAGTGATATAAATATGAGCAAGAAGTAGTAGTGGTGGTAGTAAATTGCAATCCAATCATTTCTTTTTTTTTTTTTTTTTTTTTTTTGCCAGCACCACTTAATTACAGATAATTTTCTATGAAAGACTTTGTCAGTACAACAGGAACAAAAACAGAAGGCAATTGCCTTCACATTCAAGTTTCCTTTTTTTCTTTTTTACTTTGGTCAATCTTATATTATCTAAGAAAGGATTTATGATAACCAATGTCAGTCAAAATTGTGTGTGATGTACAAGCAATATAAACTTGGGGCGTGCCTTTTATTTAGGAAACACTACCTGCTCTCTGATAACAAAAAAAAGCGGGAGACTGGCTAGCTCTAGGTAAATTTAAGAAAATAAAAATAAAGAAGACCTCAGATTTCTTCTAGGTGACTGAGTGGATTTCCTCAGATAGATATGAAAGCAAGGAATACCAACAGATGACTCATCTAGTGTTGAAAATGATATGTCTAACTGAGCCTCCCTGGAACCGCACCTGTCTGTAAGATGGAAAGCTACGTGTCCAAATTACCACACCGAGTCCTTCTGAGATCCAAACCTATAATATCTGTGAAAGCTCTTTATAAACACCAAACAGCCAGGTCTTCATTATTTTCCTCTTAATCCGAGTTCAAGGAATAAGAAACACAGTGTTCAAGAACCTCAATAGATATTCTTCCTCAAAGAAATAGGAATAAATAAGCCAAGCAACGCCTTGGGCTCCGTGTCACGTTGACATTTGCATCCTAATTGTCCACAGTGTTGTTTCCCCAGGATCATCTGAGGAGTGAGGGTTGTGTATAGTGGCGAGACTGAAGGTGGATCCAGCCTGTCAGCAACAGAATGCCAAAGCGAAAGTCAGTTTCCGAGCCACCTTCTCAGTTCAGACCCCCAGTTCCTTCTCTGTAACAGGAAGACGCCAGGTCAGAATGTCTCTGATATTCCTTCTGACTGGTATTTCCTACGTCAGAGAACACATTTGTTCTCATATATGTCTCAGGCAGTGAGTAATGACATTGCGGACTTTCTCTTCACTGTCATGAGGAGTGTACATCAGAAGTTTCTCCTAACGCAAGGCAGTCTGAAGCTGTGCTTTATGGCCTGAGGGTGGCCTTATCAAGTGGCCACTAAGGGCCAGAGGGGCTTGTTCTGAAAAGCCAGATCTTCTGCAGGTCCAGCTGATTAGCTAAGAACCTGCCATTCATTAGTCCTTTAACAGTTTCATACTTTCCTTCACATGCACTGCAAAGGTGTGATTTCCCCAGGTAACCCCAGCCACCGCAGTGACAGAGAATCATATTTGCAATGGCCTTTCAAGAGTGTTTCAGATTAGAAGTGACCACAATTTATGGCCTCAGAAGCCACAGGCAATTCACATTCTGCATTTAAGAACCTCACTTGAAAAGAGCCAGTAAATGCTTTTTTATACCCTTTCTCCTGTGTTTTCTCTCATCTGTCCATATCCTTCTCTCTTTTACTTATCCATTCATTAACTTATTAAGTAATTGCTTCATCAATGTTCTTTCTAAAGAGCTAGTTGCTGTTTAAACAGCAGTCAGTTCAGTAATTGCTGTTTGGCTGGAGATTTGTGTCATTTTTGGAACACCCCCACCCCTTCAAAGTGACTTTCTCTTGCCAGGGTATACAGTCGTAATGAGGAAAAATATGAGTCCTGAATCAAGAGGAAGATGTGGGTCCAAAAACTATTATTTTAAAGAACCAAGAGGTTAAGTCATTCTCCCAAGGTTCCAATAAGTGACAGGGCTGGAATTCAAACCCCAGCCTTGCTGATGCCAAAGCCTATATTTTCTCTAGGGTCCCCACACCATTCCTAAGGACAAAAATCCCGAGAAGCAGCCACTCATGAAAAGCTTCCTTCCTGCCTACAGGGTTCCCCAAAGTACCACAATTTCATGTTTCCAGTCATGTGATGTTCTCCGTGACCAAAGCAGTGTAGCAGTAACTGAGTCTGAGGTCCTAAACCCCGGGCCTCTGCATCTTTATGTGCCAGCATTTACAGTCATCCCATCACATGACCCTGATTTAACATTTTTCTATATTTTACACTCAAGATAAGTTGATTACCTGGAAAATCATGACAAAGAAGCTTCATTACAATATAGTGAGTTGGGTGCACTTAGCGCTTGGGGGAGTTGTAGCATTGGGTGTGCATGTCCCAAGGTCTTTCCACTACATTGTCTGATGGACTCACTTCTTGGGCGGTGTTGGCAATGGCAGCAAAAGTTTTCATAGAGCACAGAAAATCCTTCCATTAGTATCAAGTAGCAGAGCTGGAGATGCTTGCCAGCAGCCATGTGTGTAATCAGAGCTGTGGGCTGTGCAGAGAAACTTCTGTTTCTTGAGAAATGGATGATCAGGTGTCCTTTGCTGCCTAGCAGTCACTAAAACAGGTTCTATGTGACAGGGCATTTAATTGATCTCAGGCATTCGGGGGTTGCTCTGTTCCATTTTATTTTGTCAGAGGTTGCTTTGTGTAGAGAGTATAAATCCCAGGTAACTAACACAAGTGTGTGAAAACTATCTTATCTCTTTGTATTCTAGGAACTAAATGATCTATTGCAGCCCTCCTGTGCTGGGCTTGTGAGAAACTTAATTTCAGTTAGCACCAGGTCAAGATTTTGGAGGTGCATGTATTTTCAAAACTTTGCAGAAGAGAAGTTTATCATGTCCTTGGTTTTCCCTGGTTATGGTTGAACCATACAAACTAGAACCGTGTGTCCCTTTCAGGATGACAGTTCTCTGCGGCTTCCTGGCTGTACTCACACATAGGTCACTTGTGTTAGCATCCCATCGGCTTTATTCACTGCTGAGCTTTGCTCCCTGGGGACTTGCTGTCTCCATGTTCCACCTACCAGGATACAGGGCCATGATAGTTAATCTTAAGTGTCAACTTGACTGTGCAACAGGGTGCCTAGATATCTGATCAGGCATTATTCTGGGTGTGTGAGGGTGTTTCTAAATGAGATTCATATTTAAATAGGTAGACTGAGTCTTTAGCAGATTGTTCTCCCTAATGTGGGTGGACCCTACCTAATCAGGTGAAGCCCTGAATAGACCAAGAAGGCTGACCCTCTGAGGAGTAAGGGGGCTCTTCCTGCCTAACTGTCTTCAAGCTGGGTCACTGGGTTTTTCCCTGCCACTAAAGTTCAGCTGAAACATTGGCTCTTTCTGGGTCACAAGTCTGTCAGCATCTGGCCTGGAACTATACCATTGGCTCCCCTGGGTCTCCAACTTGTTTACTGGAGATCTAAAGACTTGTAAGCCTCCATAATTGCATGAGCTGATTTCTTGTAACAAATCTATCTATCTATCTATCTATCTATCTATCTATCTATCTATCTATCTATCTACCTACCTACCTACCTACCTACCTACCTAACTACTGTGTTTCCCCGAAAAGACCTAGCCGGACCATCAGCTCTAATGAGTCTTTTGGAGCAAAAATTAATATAAGACCGGTCTTATTTTAATACAATATAAGACCGGGTCTCACATATAAGACTGAGTCTATATAATATAATATAATGTAATATAATATAATATAATATAATATAATATAATATAATATAATATAATAATATAATATAATATATAATATGATATAATATAATTTTTGCTCCAAAAGACGCATTAGAGCTGATGGTCCCGCTAGGTCTTATTTTGGGGGAAACATGGTATCCATCCATCTATCTATCAAACTGCTTCAGTTTCTCTTGAAAACCCTAACTAATACAAGAGTATAGCTCTTATCTGCTATTGGAATTCACAGATTTGTCTCTGTCCTCATACACCTCTTCTTTTGCCCAGCCTTCTATCCATACATCTGTCCAACTTCTGGCTAAGATGACTGTGTATGAGTATCTCCTTGGTTTAGTTTGGGAGCGCTGCTATAACAAAGTACCACAAAATGGGTGGCTCAAAACAACAGAAATTCATTCCCTCACAGTTATGAAAGCTAGATGTCAGCATGGCCAGGATCTCTCTGAAGGTTCTAGGGAAACATCCTTCCTTGCCTCTTACAGACAGCTTCTGGTGGGTGCTGGCAACTTTTCGTGTTCCTTGGCTTGCAGCTGTCTTTGTCTTCACGGGGCTATCTTCCCTCTCTATGTGTCACTGTGTCTCTAATTTCTCTTTTTATAAGAACAGCAGTCTTTGGATTAGGGATCATCTGAATCCGACATGATCTCATCTTAATTAATTACACCTGTTAAGACTCTTCTAGACTATTTCTATTTCCTATGACAATTATCTCTTATCCATGTGTGCGTGTGCGCGTGCATGCACACACAGCCTTCCGTTGAGATAGTGTCACAGAGCCAGCTGTGATACTTGCTTGAACATAGAGTAGGATGAGGATAAAATAAAGACAAATGATAAATGGTAATGTCTCAAAACATTTTTCTGATTCATTTGTAAGAAATGCCTACTATTAGAAAGCATTGCACAGTATGACATTTATTTTGACATGCTCAGAAATGACTCCAGCCACAGCTAGCTCCCCTAGTGTGGAAAGGAGTCATATAAGGCTCCCTTTCATCCTGGAGGCATATATCAAAGTTTCAGAGCAATGTGAGGATAGTATGAAAAGTTGCCTCATTAGCTGCACGATCAGCCTTGGCCTGGCCATATCTGGTTGCTTCTAGTCCCTCCTGGAGTCCCCCATTCAGTCAACATGGTAGCAGGATTAGTTTTACTAACCAAGAACGCTAGGTGAGAAAAATCAACATTCCATAGAAGGTACCAAGTACTTTGCTGCCAGTTAAGGCTTTTTGGAGGCTCTGTTCAGCCTGCCAGTTCATTTTCTATTCAGAACTCACGGTTTGTGTTCTCAAGTCCAGAAATGCAGTTCAGCGCAATTTTTAGAGTCATCTGGATGTATTTTGTTGGGGTGGAGGGTGATACTGTCAAGATGAGTTTACCTCTCATGTAGGTCTATAAGTGAAGATGATTGAGAGAACCACTCCTCATTTCCAAATTTCTCCCAGCATCCTTTTGGGATTGAGCCCTCATAAGAAACAAATATAAATCTAAACATAACCCAAATAATCCAGTTTTGAGCAGCGTGAAAATACAAATAATATCATTTTAACAATAACACTCCAAGTTTCATTCTCATTCTCATGTGCTTGCTCATTTTAGTTCATTCTTCAAAGACCCCTCTCTCCCAATTATTTCTGGGAAATCCATAAAGAGCAATCAGTCATTGTAGCAAACACCTCTTATGACCATCTCATATCCTCTGGACAATATTTTACTCTAGTCATTACTGTAAGAGCCGCCTTTACAGGTGTAACCTGAGAGACGTAGCCTCAGCTGTACCAGGGATGTCCTTTTTTCTGTCATGTACCTCTTTGATTCTGAGTAGAATACCTAAGGGAAGGCACTCTCACCCATGTAAAACCTGGGCCAATGGGAGATGAGAGTCATGCATAATTCTTTCCATCTTCCATGATCCTTCAAATGCATAATTCTGAGGATAATTCTACATGGCTTTTCAGAGGGTCCCAGGAGGATGGCGCCTCAATGCCCAACTGGTGACCAACTCAATAATATATTTTTGTATTGGAGTTTTCTCCCTCCCTACATAGTCTTTCCAGCCCCTCACTCTGGTTCCCTGGGATTACTTTCCAGAATAAACGAACTATACATGAGCCTTTGATTTTAGCTCTACTGTCTGGAGGAAACCCAGGCAATTACGTAAATGTTAAAGACATTGCCTCGGTACTACAAATACAGTCACATCTGCCATATTCTTTCTCTTTAGCTCTGCTCTCTCTTTAGCTTTAGCTCTAGTCAAAATATGCTACTCATGAACCTACTTGAAGTAATCTCATCATTGCCCCTGCTGGTAGTGCTCTACAGAAGGCTGATGATGTGTTAAGGGTACTTCCTCAAAATGCTCCAAACCAGCAGAATCTAATTCTGTGGAGAAATCAGGAGAATGGCCCACATCCCATGCCTGAGCTGCACTTTGTCACCTGGATCCTAAAGCAGGGCAACTTGGCCAAGAATGTTAAGAAATATTTCATGAAAATAGCTTCTTCATTTTTGGTGTAATTTCTATCTAAACAGGGAAAGCAGCACAGATCAAGAGGACAGGTGGAGAAGGGCTGCATGATGTTGGAGTCTTCTGGATGTTTCTTCCATTCTATCATCATCCTCCCTCTCACCACTTCCTCTTACAAAAATGAACCAAATCCTTCACTTCTCCTTTAATCAAAGCAAAATTTCACCAATTCATACACAGAATTATGGGTTGGATTTGGAGAGTGGTGGGGAGGAGGGACATTTGTGATTCCATCCTAAATCAGCCAAATTCTGACTCCCAGTGTAGTATTTGAATAAATTTTACTTTCTATGTTTATCAAAATTTTATTTGTATACAGTGTAAAATTCAATTCTTCTTCAAGTTTGTTACCAAAAGTAGCAGTTCCCACCCTCCAAATGGAACTTCCCTAAAGGCAAACTTCAAATTTTTTATTTGTTTAGCTGTTTCTTTCACAGCTTCCCTCCATATGTCTAAAAAACATGTTTATTTCAATAATTATTGATTTTTAAAAGTTTTTTTCCCTTCTGATTTAGCAATATGAAGATTTAACTTCAGCTCTGCCACACTTACACTCTTTCTCTTCCCTTGTCCTCCCAATAAAGTTATATCACAACTTATTTGCTTCAATATTCAGTGTTTACTTTACTATGACTGTACAAATGTTAGTCACAGCTGAGAAACTATGAAAGGGTTATTTGTTTTGTTTTGTTTTGTTATTTTCCTGCACAACTTTTTCCTTTCCCTGGAGTTAATAATTCTTTTTTTTTCTTTTTTCATTTGTATAGTTTTGAGTATATTTATCACCATTTAAACCCCAAACTTTCTACCAACTGTCCAAATATGCTTTCAACCCATTTGCACATGAGGCATTCTATCATTTTCATCTTCTTGGAGAATTCTCTCCTGGAGCCTTCTGACATGCTCCAGTTGGACTAGCTTCCCATTAACTACTTGACAGCTCTTCTACTGAGATCTCCTTTTACCATTATCAGAATACTCTCTCCACCTTTCTCCTGTGTGAACTCTTCTGTTTCCTGTACCCCATGCTTTTCGCTGTCGATTTATGCTCTTATTTTGGTGGAGGCCATCTTTTAGGCGTTTCTTGAGTTATAACGCATGGGAGATAAGTTATTTAAGACTGTGCCTGTCTGAATTTTTTTAAAAAATGATACTTGTTAATGTTCAACTGGGTATAGAATTCTAGGTTGGAAATAATTTTTCTTTAGAATTTTGAAGGCATTTTCTATTTTCTTCTACTTTCCTGTACTATTCTTATGAAATCCAAAGCCATATTGATTACTCACCTTTTATGTAAAACATAAGTTTTTTCTTACCTGGAAGATTTTCAGACCTGTTCTTTGTCTCCAGTGTTTTTAAGTTTCACTATTACTTTGGTATGAGTCTATTTTTACTCATTATGCTAGACTATCTGTGAGCTCCTTGAATCTGGAAATTGATGTTTTAATTTTGGAAATTTTGCTCACATAGTATCTTTGGTTATATCCTTACCTCTGTGCTTTTTATTCTCTCTTCTGGAACAATAACTCAGTAAACCTCATGGTCTGGTCCTCTAATATTTTTATACTTTCTCTACTATGTCATTTTATCTTATTATCTTTCCAGGCTTTCAATTGAGTTTTTTATTTCTGCTATAATTTTTTGATGCTTGCTAAAAACTAGTTTTGTTCTTTGAATATTTCTCTTTTTTACAGCATTCTCCTTTTATGGTTGCAGTATTTTCTATTTCTGAGGTTATTAAGGAGAGGGACATTTAAGTTTTCTTCTCACTTCAGAGTATGTTTATTCCAAGTTGCCTTTTGTATTTGTTTGGTTGATGTCTACCTTTCATGTTAGAGTCTTTCCTTTGAATTTTTTGTGACCTTGTCTCCTTACATGAGAGTGAGAGATTAAAAATTTATGGGATTGCAGAAGCTTAGGTGGGGTTTGTGGACTGTGAGTTTCACCAAAGGTGATCTGACTGGGCCATTATATTAGGGAATCATTACTGTTCACATCATTCCTCTTGTATCCTTTTCAGATTTTCCAGAGAAAACACTTTCAGATCCTCCCTGGAGGATATAAGTCTTGGTCCAAGAATTCTGGAATCCAGGTAGGGGATGATGGCTGAGAGTCTCAGCATCTAGCATCTATATATTCACTTAATTTCCTATTTTCAGCATGAAACTAGTATTGTTAAGGATGTGGAATATCAAACTTTTATACATTGCTTATGGGAGTGTAATTACCAAGACTAAGATGTCCTTCATCGGTAAATGGATAAATAAATTGTGGTACATCCATTCAATGGAATATTATTCAGCAATAAAAACAAACGAGCTACCAATTCATGAAAAAAAATGATAAATCTAAAATGCATATTACTAATTGAAAGAAGCCAGTTTGAAAAGGCTATATATTTCATGATTTCAATTATATGACATTGTGTACATTGAAAAACTATAAAGATAGCAAAAAGATTAGTGGTTGCCGAAGGAAGTGTTGAATAGGTGAAGCAAAGGAGAATTTCAGGGTGGTAAACCTATTTTGACTGTTATAATGACAGATACTTGACATTATGCATTTGTAAAATCCATAGAACTGTACAGCACAAAGAAAACTTTAATCTTTGCAACTTTAAAAAACTCATTTAGGAGGTCAGGGAACTTAGGAAGGAATGCAAACTGTGACAAGAGAATCTAGCAGATGTATGAAACCGCCACACAGAAGGAAAAAGGAGGAAGTTGCTAACCCAAGTAACTTTGCAAATAGAGGAGTCTGTAAGACCGAAGGCAAAAGGAACTGTATATAAGAACTAAACTCTAGTTAAATACTGTTGTTTCCCATGGGAGAATGGCTTAGCAGTTCTGATATTGCCACAAATACAACCTGGAGTTGAAAAATTAAGTAAAATATGGCAGATGATGGGAGCCTGTTTTCTCATTGTTAGAGTGGGAATCTATAGTTAAACAAAGGAGGAGACTGGAATGATCCATGTGGTAATGGATTGGAGTTGGAGAAATTAGTATATGCTCATGTTTAACTTAATATAGATACTGATTGTTACATATGAAAATATTTATATTCATGTGCTTAAACATGTTAGTACACAGACATTTAGTCCTTGCTCTGTCAGCTGAAAGACCTTAGAAACAACAATACCCTAGTAGCAACAAGTACACCTAGCACTCACATCTTTGTTTCTGATACAATTCTGCAATAAAAGGAATCAGGGCTCCTTAGAGAAATGGTTGGTTCTCGGACTACAGAGAAAAATATATAAGGTGACCCTGAAATACCTTATAGTGATAGTAAGTAAGGAAGTGCTAAAAAAAAAAGAAGAAAAAGAAAAAGACTGAAAGGAAAAAAAAAACCTACATTGATAGAGCCTTGCTACAGGGACACAGGAAAACTCAGTCCAGTGGAAGAGCTCCTAAAGGCCAAAGCTGGCATAATTTGAGCAACAAAAAAAAGTAGTATTGGTCTATAGCTCAAAACATAAAATAAATATTTTTAGTCCATACTAATATAAATAAATAATTGAGTAAATAAATAAGCCAGAAAAAAGAGACAAATATCCCATGCAGCAGAATTTCAAAGTAATGTATGTAGATACTCCATTCTTCAAAAAAACGGTAGCATAACTCTACACTCCTTAAGTGTAAGTAGCACGTACTCTTCTAAAGAGTACAATACGGAAAGAGGGGAGACAGAGTGACTTTCCAGCGGAGAAACCTGTTATACGTTACCTCGGACAGGTGATTAAGGTCAATATCAACATTGATCAATCTGATTGATAATATGTGTACCCTTGTTATATAATATGATGAAAATATCATTTCACATCTGTTATCTTTTCCTCAAAACCCATAACTCCAGTCTAGTCATGAGACAAACTTCAGTAGAGGGGCATCCTACAAAATACTTAATCATTACTCCTCAAAACTGTCAAGTTAATACAAAAAATAAGGGAAGTCTGAGAAACTGTCACAGCTGAAAGGAGCCTAAGGAGACATGAGGACTAAATGTAATGTGGTACTCTGGATGAGATGCTGGAATAGAAAAAGGTGAAAAGTAAGGAAATCTGGATCAACTATGGACTTTAGTTAACAATAGTATTTCAAGTGTTAGTTCATTAATTGTAACAAATATACAATACCAATGTGTTAATAACAGAGGAAACTTCCTAAAGGAGTATATGGGAACTCTCAGTTCTATCTTCTCAAACTTTCTGCAAATGTATAACTATTTTAAAAGATAGTCTATCTTAATAAAATTTGAGCATGTACAGAAATAGCTTATCTCAGTTACCCCCTCCCCAAGTATTTCAAAAAGTAGTTAGTCTTCAACATCTCCAAAATAATTTGTTCATATGGCTTAATTATTAATATACCTGACATTGTAGCCAGTCATTCCCTTCCTTATTCATTTAATCCATTGCAATGATTGATTGTATTGCAATTATATATTACCTTAATACACTCTCAAAGCCAATAGCAAAAATCTTTACAAAGTTATCTCTATAAACCAAACGCAACACATCTGTGCTTCTTCTGATTAAAATGAAAACTCTATACTACAGTGAAGGGAGAAGCTAAATATTTTATGTAAATATCAGTTCCAGGTTATAGCGATGTAAGTACCTAGACACTTTTTAAAGTTCTTAGGAATTATACCAAAAATAATTAAAAAGCCATTCAGTAGAATCTTAGGACTATTTTTTTTTTTCTTTAAAGGGTCCTTTCCAAATGAGAATACAATAGAAAAACAAAGTCAGATTTTATCTTGCTGAGGGTAAGTAATCATAAATAATCCTCTCTCTAATTAAAATTATAGCAATAATACTTTAAGTAACTAACAAAAAATGTTTACTGAGCGCAAATCATGTATAAAGTGTATAAGTTTCTAGTAGGCAACTAACTGACATGTGTTTCATTTTTCCCTTTTTCATATATCAATTGGGTAGTTATTCTTTAAACATCGTGTGAGAGTCTGAAGCTCAGAAGAAAGGCCAGGCTGGAGGTACTTAGATTTAGTGATCTTCTCCCTCCAGATGACAATTATAGCAATGGGAGTGGATGATCTCTTCCACCAAATGTCCCTAGAAAAGAGCAGGGAAGGAGTGAGAAGGAACAGGAAGCTTTTAGCAATAATGCTGCATGACAAATTATCCCCAAACTCAATGGCATAGAATCTTTATTCTCATGCTCATGGGTCTTCAGGTTGATTGAAGGTTGACACATATAGACTTTGTTCTGAGGCCCAGGCTAAAGGGACAGAAGCTACTCAGAAGAACCTCTTCTCAAGGTAATTACAGAAGTATTATAAGGCAAGCCTAACTCAGCAAACGCATTTAACTTCTGTTTGGGGTAAGTCCATTAAACATCACTTTGGGCAAAGCATGGTTAAGCTCAAGGTCAAGGTGAATAGAGGTATACTCTGCCTCTAGTGCGAGTGACTACAAAGTCACAATATAGCGTAGGTAGACATGGGGAGAAATGTAGAATTGGGAAAAGAAAATGAATGGTGAAGGACAAAAGACAGAATATTGAGAAATGTCTATATTTAAGGAGTAGGTAGACTAAATCCAGTGAAGGAAGCTAAAAGTTTATTAGTATAAATCAGAACAAATTCACATCAAGAGCTATGTTCTAGACTCCTCCATCGCAAAAGGCATCTATTAAGTGGTCTACAAGAGATTTGTTAGTTTCAAAAAGAAAAAAAAATCAAGAAAACAATTTGATCCACATATTTTTCACAAATTTGAAACATGAGGTTCATTATAATGTTTTCCATAACATCCTATTCTGCTTTTAAATTTCATTAGTTTCTCACCAGGTGGCATTCATCTTGGCTAGAGTTCTTCTTTTTTCCTGTCCATTTTTTTCTTTTTTAATAAACTTTATTAAAATACGCTTTACATAAAATAAAATCTACTAATTTTAAATGTGAAGTTTTATTAGTTCTGACAAATGTGTATAGCTATATAACCACCAACACTATCAAGATGTAGAATATTTGCATCACCCCAAAATTGTTCCCTTATTCTCCTTTGCAGTCAATTTCCTCCTTGCTCTCCCAGGCTCTGACAACTACTGATCAAATCTCTATAACTGTAGCTTTGCCTTTTCTAGAATTTCATATAAATGGAGTCATATCATCTTTTGGGCCTGGCTTCTTTTATTTAGCATAATTATTTTCTGATTCATCCATAGGTATAGGCATCAATAATTTGTTGCTTTTCATCACTGACTGTTATTCCATTGAATGGATGTACCAAACATGTCTATTTATTTACCAGTTTCTAGACATTAAGATAGTTTTAAGTTACCTTACAATTATTAATAAAGTTGCCATAAACATTCATGTACAAATATTTGTGTGGGCATATATTTTTATTTCTCATTGGTAAATATCTGGGAGTGTTATTGCTGGGCTGTATGAGTAGATCTTTACTTTATAAGAAAATGCCCATCTGTTTTCCAAAGTAGCTCATTATTTTGCATTTCCACCAGCAATGAGTGTCTCAGTTGTTCCATACACTTGCCAATATATTTTATTGTCTGTCATTTTAATTTTAGCCATAATAGCAGGTGTGTAGAGCTATCTCATTATGATTTTTATTTGCATTCCTCTAATGACTAAACAAGTTCAACATCATTTAATATGTTTATTTGCCACTTGAATATCTTCTTTGATGAAGTTTCTGTTAAAATATATTACCCATTGTTTAATTGGTTGTTTTCTCTTCTTGTTATTGAGCCTTAAGTGTTCTTTATATAGTTTGGATAAAAGTTTTCATCAGACAAATGTGTTGCATATGTTTTCTCCCAGTCTGTGGCTTGCTTTTTAATTTTCTTAACAGTATCTCTCAAAGAATAAAAGTTTTTGATTTTTTATAAAGTCCAATTTATCAATTAAAAAAAAGTATTGTGAGTTTTATGCCTTACTTAAAAATTCTCTGTTCAACTTACGATCTCAAAGATTTTCTTATGTTTTTATCTAGATGTTTTACAGTTTTATCTCTTACATTTAGGTATTATCTGTTAAAGTTTATGTTTATATATGTTGTGATGTAAGGTTTCAGGTTTTTGGGTGTTTTTTTTTAATGTGGGCATTAAATTACAGGGCTGTTTGTTGAAAAGACTGTTGTTTTACCTTGATAGCTTGGTTTTTAAAAAAATTAACCTTATAAGGGTGAGTCCATTTCTAGACTCTCTATTCTGTTATGTTGTTTTATATGTCTATCCTATGTCTCTCCTACAAAGCCTTGATTATTGTGCTTTGATTATTGTAGCTTTATAATAAGTCTTAGACTTAGGTACTTTAACTCCTGCAACTTGGTTAGTTTTCTAATTTGTTTTGCCTATTCCAGATCCTTTCCATTTATATAAATTTTAGAATCAGCTTGTCACTTACTACAAAAAGAATTCTACTGAGATTTTGATTGGAATTGCATTAAATGTATAGCTCATTTCAGGGAGAATTAAAATCTTAGCAATATTAGTCTCCCAGTTGATGAAAATGGTATATCTGTCCATTTATTTAGGTTTCCTTTAAATTCTGTAAGCAATGTTTTGTAGTTTTTAATGTACAATGTTTTGTAGTTTTCAATGCACATATTTTGTTACACTGATTACTAATTCATTTTAAATATATAATTATATAAGTGTATTTTATTAATTTCCAGTGTTCATTTTGGTATACAGAAATACAATTGAATTTCCTATATTGACCTCACAGTACATGTGAACTATATGTTACAAAATTTACTTAGTTCTAGTAACTTTACTATAGAATCCTTCAAGTTTTCTAGACAGGCATTCATGCTGTCTTTGAGTTAACAGTTTCACTTCTTCTTTTCCAAATTGTATGCCTTTTTGTTTGTTTTTTTCTTGCCTTGTTGAACTAGCTGGTATCTCCAATACAATGCTGAATAGAAGTGATAAAAGCAGATATTCTTGCTTTGTTCCTATCTTGGGGGGATGGTATTTTGCTACCTTACCATTAAGTATAATGTTAGCTGATACGTTTTGTATATTCCTTTTATCAGTTGATAAAATTACCTTGTATTCCTAGTTTTTATCATACTTGATATTGAATTTTGGTAAATGCATTTTCTGGATCTATTAAAATGATCATATGGGTCTTTATTTATTAATATGATGTATTACATTGTTTTTTTAACTGTTACAATCAAAATTTCATGTCTGAGATAAAGGCCACTTGCTCACAATATAGTATTCTTTTTATATGTTGCTCAATTCGATTTGTTAGATTTTTATTGAGAATTTGTTAAAATTTTGTTAAGGATTTTGCATCTGATTGTTAAGGGATATTGGCCTTTAGTTTTGTTTTCTTATAATGTCTTTGTCTAATTTGGGTATCAGAATAATTATGGCATTATAAAATGAGTTAGGAAGTTTTTTCCCCTTTTCTATGTTCTGGGGGAAAAAAGTGTACAATTCTACATCAAACATTTGGTATAATGTATCACTGAAATCATCTGCTCCTGGAGTTTAAGTGGGGTAATATTTACCAACAAATTCAATTTCTATACTAGACTCAGCATTAATCAAGTTATTATGTCTTCTTATGTATATTTTGGTAGTTCTAATCTTTCAAAGAACTTTTTTATTTTACCATGTTGTTGAACTTATTGCTTAAAGTTGTCCATGATTTTCCCCTTTCATCCTTTTAATATTGGTAGGTTTGGTAGTGGTGATATCTCCTCTTTTTTTCATGAGATGGATAATTTGTGTCTCCATTTTTAGCAGTCTGACAACAGATTTTTAATTTTAATGATATTTTCAACAATCGTTGGCAGACAGATATGCATTTTTTGTTTTTTCAGTTACTTATATAAAATTGCAAATTTGTGTTACTGTCATGTTAGTTTATATCCTGTATCACACAGTGCCCCAATGGCTTAAAAGTAGTTTAGATAATCTTAAAAATATTGCTGGAAATTTTAATGTAAATACTACCACTGAAGACAAATATTATAAAGTAGTTAATAGAGTGTCTGTATAAACATAGAGGATGAATTTGAAAGCACTACAGAGAATGAATCTGTAAGTATCATGATTTTTGTAAAAAAGAGTTAAAAATGAAGTGCAAATATTAAACAATGATTTTTATTCAAAAAATGATTTTCAGTAGACTGGAAATCTATTTTCTCATGGTCTTTAATTCACTGTTAAAATGTTAAAATTTTTTTCTGATAGTGTCATGAAACAATCAGAATTTAATCAGAGCACAGTGATTATGCTAATAAACTAATTGAATTTTTCTAGTACAAATGCAAATTTATACCTTCCCAGTTAGAAACGATGAATTTTGGTACAAACAGAAGAGATGAAATAAAACATGTTCCAAGTTGCACCAAGTAAAAACAGGTATAATTCAAGTTATTGCAGAGCAAATACAGTTAATGATGAATAGTGTGTACATAGGGAAACAAAGCATATTAGTTATCTACTGCAGTGTAATATATTAACACAAAACCTAGAAGCTTAAAACATCTTGTATTTATTATCTCATAATTTCTATGGGTCAGGAATTTAGAAACAGCTTATCTGGGTAGTTCTGACTCAAGGTCTTTAACATAGTAGTGAAGATGTCAGCCAGAGATATAGTCATTGGAAGGCTTGCCTGGGGCTGAAGGACCTGCTTCCAAGATGGCTCACTCATACAACTGTTGGCAGGAAAACTCACTGCTTTTGTGGTTGTCAAAGGAACTCAGTTCCTTGACACACGAACCTCTCCATGGGTTTGTTTGCGTGTTCTCACAAAATGGCAGCTAGACTCCATTAGAGTGAGTGATCCCAGAAAGAGCAAGGAGGAAGCTATAGTGCTTTATATAACTTAGTCTCAGAAGCTTCGCAGTATTTCTGCTATATTCTATTTGTGAGAAGTAAGCTACTAAGTCCAGTTTTCACCCAGGGAGGGGAATTAGCATGGGTCTTTTGAAGGGAGGAGTGTCAAAAAACTTGTGGACATCTTTTAAAACCATAACACACAGCAAGCTATTGGTAAAATTCATCTATACTATAACATTTTGGGATTTCAGTATCATGCTATATAAAAAGCAATTAATATAATGTGCTGTTAGCTGACATTTTCATTGAAATGTGACCAAATCACGTTTGGCACACAAGCAATACATATATAAGAAATAATTGCTGGGTAACTTTTCATTTGTTCATCAGTGAAAATTTGTGCGACAAAAGGTTTTTTTGTTTGTTTATTTTATGCACCAAGATATAGTCTTGAAATAAGCACTGGATATTATATTTATAGAAAGGAAGGGCATCACTAGACAAAGAAAAAAGTTTGCCCTTTATCACAATAATACAGGAGATGGTCAACCACATTACTTGTAATATTCTTTTAGTTTTGAGGGAAATAGTGACATTTTTAAATACAACCAAATTGCAGTTGTTGAGTGTAGGTCTTCTCAGATAGCACAGAAAATGGCAGCTATGTAAAATGTTGCTTTTCCAATATATAAGAACACGTGCTATTAGAGAAACTGGTGATTGCATGAATTTTTATTAAACGATGAATGATATTAAAGCATTTTAATGAAGTTAATATTTCTGGCCACCATTGTTTCTCTAAGTGGCTTTCTTAAAGGGTGTAATCCAGAATGAAAGCATAGTGGTTAAGATTTAAGGTTCTAGATTCAGATTTCCTACGTTCAAAACCCATCCGGACCACTGACAAGCTATATGATTTTAGACAAGTCACTTAATCTCTCTATGACATAATTTCATTATCAGTGAATAAAGTTTATAATAGTACCTACCTCAAAGAACTGTCCTAAGAATTATGTGGGATAATCCCTATAAAATTCTTATGCTGCCTGGAATATAGTTATCATGCAGTAAATATTAGATATTTTAACAATTACTGTTGTGTCTTGAACATATAATTTAAGGGAAGAGATGTCATAAATTTTAATGTAATACAACGTTTCTGACAAAATCATAATTATGGTGAAAATAGCTTAGTCATCATTTAGTGATTTTCTTTTCCCAACATTTAGTGATTTTCTTTAATCATCTACAAAAAATTTATAAGCTATTATTGAATATATTTTAAACCCACATACACAAGCTTCCACAGAGTATGAAGAAATATTTAAAACCAAGCCAAATGCAACCAAACATTGGATAAGGAAACCTTTATTCCTCTCTCCAATATAAATCACTCAACTCCCCAGATTTGCAGTAGGTGTGCTTATCAGCATAAAGTAAAAAGTGGTGCTATAATAAGTCTTTAGTGAGGAATCCATCCCTGACTTTTGGTCTCTGCTCCAGTCTAATGTCCATAAATATCTATAAAAACCATAAACTGTGAACTAGAGTTTTGAACTTTAGCCGTAATAGAGAATAAGAGAAAAAGGTAACTGGATGAGGAAACTGACCTATATATTGAGCTATTTGTCATTTAGCTAGCTATAGATATTTTGATGACATATTTCAACATTTTCTCTTTCTCAGGTATGAAATAACCATTGTTTTTAATTTTAAAAATATTAGGCTTTTAAATTAAATAGTGATAAATATATATTTTTTTAATTCTAAAATTGGTGCTTTCTTTGTTCGTGACACATCTTAATGGGCATTCATCTACAAAAGACAAAAGTTTGAGTAATCTTGCTGCAGTTGCAGAGATACTAAAGATACAATGTACACATATGAGCCATAAGACAAAACAGACAATATAAGAAATAAAAATTTGGTGGAGGGAGAGAATGCTTGAAGAGGAGGTAGTCAGTCACGAAGAGATTTATAAAGGAAGTGGGATCTGGACAGGATCTTGAAGGAGGGGTGGAACTTTTAGAAATGTAACTGGGAGAACAACTTTTCAAGCAAGGAAAACAGTGTATATGGTAGACAGGAAGGCTTAGGGCATGTTCAAGGGACAGCGACCAAAATAGTTTGGCTAGAACAAAGGGGTAAGGGATAAAAGAGACCTTGCTTAGCTACACACTATGAAGTCCTTCAAATGCTTGGCACCGATTCAGCTCAACTCTCATGTTAAGGCATCCACTTAAAAACTACATTTAGAAAGAATATGAAAAAGTATGAGAGTGGGAGAGAGAAAGTAATCATAAAAAACATTAAGAGGAAGCAGCCTTATTTCTTTGCCTGATTTCTACATTTCAGTTTAATGTTCTCTATCACCAAGACATACATTTCTGCCCTTCTGAAAAAGTATCTATGAAGGATGTCTTTCTGTGTCAAAAAGAGAAAACTTTCTTTGTATAATAAAACTGGTGTGAGGGAATCATTAGTTAAATTGTCATGGTGTTGTTTTTGTATGAAATGGCAGATTTACTGGCCTTCACTCTTTGTATTTATGACTGTGATGGGGGAGACAATCAAAGCAGATATATATCTCCATGACTTTGAGTAAAATTCAAAAGTCATTTCAGCAGTTTGAGTTAACAGAATGCAATGCTATTCAAGAAATATAAACAAAGGCTTTATTCAGCTACTTTCTCTATTAAAAGTTTCATCTGTTACTTAATTTTATGGATACGGAGAATACTTATTCTTATATGAAAAACTATTCCTCCAGCAGGTCTCTCTCTGTTTCCTTTTTCCTTCATTGGCCCAACTACCTGGCATTATTTCTCTAGATAAAAAGACTTGAGCTTACTGTTTTACTGTTCCAGGGAAATTCATTCTTTCATTTTTAATAGGTTAACAGCCATTAAAAATAGTGATGAGCAGCCTTCCTTACTCCATATCCCCCCAGACACAAAATTTAGACAATGCTGCAATTGCTTAAATTCTCCATTCCTCCTGTTTTCAGAAGAAAAAAAATATTTTTGAGAAAAATAGACTCGGATGAAAATCATTACCCTCCAGCCATGTGGGGTAGAAGGATGTGACGTATCAGAGGACACATGTGGTACATGTATGTAGTCGTGCGGAAGAAAGAGGAGTTAGGTGATTAAGATGTTGATCCAGGGCAGTTTGGATGAGAAACAGACAGTATTTCAGATTAGTCTTGAGGATACCTTAACAATTTCAGGGTGCTGACAGTAGGAGAGGACAGGGGTTTTAATCAGAGTTGCTATGACCGCCATATCATGATGGCTTACTCTACTGACTCATTTGCCTCCCCTCTCTCCTGGCACCCCATGTAAATTATAAGGATGGATTTCCTTTTCAGATAAACCCATAGACTAGATAAACCTTATTCAAGGAACCATCATCAGATAACATATTTAAACGAATTTCTCAAATACAAAAAACAAATGGAAAAATGATCATGACTGAAAGAAATAGAGAAAGTTCAACCTGAGAGTGGTGCAAAGTGGGAAAACATAGGAGGAAATTTTTTCTTCTCAGAAGAATCTTTATGAAAATATAGACATGGCAATAGCTGACATGGCAAAGTTGGAGAAAGAAGGAGTTGGACAATGGGCTCATATAAGGGTCTGAATATAAAACATGGCCTTTCCCTCCCCATAGCCCGAGCCAACAGCTAACAATTTGGCCCTGAATGAAAAAACAGCAAAACCCTAGAAGTCTCCTTTCTGAACAAATTGAACAGACTGTAAACCATTTAGTGAAAAATTAGGGAAGGTACTGTAGTTGCTGGAATTCTAAATAAAGACTTCTTTTGGGATTTTGGGACCCCCCCCCCCACTTACCCCCTTTCCAAGATTAATAGCTGGCTCCCTGCTCTTCATACTATAGCAGGGCTGTCAGTCTCCAAGCCCCACTCCTGCATCCATAGAACTTGCTGTCAGCATTCTTTCATTCATAATATAAACTGACAACAAAGGACTCCCAGATATTTCATCAAACTGTTCAGCATGAAGGAAAGGACCAAATTAAACAAAAATAAAAACCGAGAGGAAACAGAAATAATATAAAGAGCAACAACAACAACAACAACAACAACAACAACAAAACTTTATTTTCCTGAGAGATTTGAGAAAATATTATATCCATAAACCAAGAACAGGAGGCTATGGAAAAAAAGGAACAACCAGAGTACAAGCAATAGCTCTCAGAAATTAAAAAAAATGTAATTACCAAAAAAACAGATTCAAAGGAGAGAGTAGAAGATAAAGACAAGAGACTCCCCAGATCACACTGTAGAGAGAGAAAGAGAATTAAAGAGGAGATGCACAATCTGATTAAAGGTATTTCCCAAAAGAAAGAACACTAACAAAATGGAGGGGAGCACATTTACAAATGTTCAGTAAGATACAGATGTTCAAACCTTAAGAGAGACACACATGAATCTTCCAAATGAAATGGCTACCCTAGATGCATTTATTCTCTCTCTCCACCCTCTTTTTTTTTTTTTTTTTTATCTCTCTTCCTTCCACTCTCTCTTTCTCTCTTCCCTCTAAATAGGTGAGGTAAGTTAAATCCTCACTTACCATAAGAGGAAGTTCACAAAACGTCTAAAGTGAAAAAGTAATAGAATTAAAAACAGTGAGATTTTTCTCTTGGGAAAAGGATTTTGACTGGGTAGAGGTAGGATGGTAGACAAGTGTTGTCAGTTTTTTGTTGTTTTTTTTCCTGTGGTAAGCTATATATGTTACTTCATTTTTTTAATTGAGCGTAAGTTTTACTTTGATTTTTAAAGCATAAATATTTAAATAAGAATTGTAGACGATGCACCTGCTAAGACACATACTTGATTAAAATTGTGAAGTGGGTAAAGAAAAACCCAATAACCCCCAACCCTTTGTTCGCCAATACTTTCCCTAAGGTGGTCACTTGTTTTCCTTCTCCATTCAGGTTCCCAGGCTCTCCCTGTCTGCAGTCAGATCTCAAGACAAAGTTCAAAGTTTTGTTACCAAATTTCAGTCTTTGTATCTGTGCCTTAAACTCAAGTTTTTAGGTATGGAACGAATAAGCTCTTCTGCTGAAATCTTTACCATCACGTTGGAGCTGTATGTTAAGATCAGCCCTGACTGTGTGTGTATTTAGTTCAGAGCAGAGAATCCAGCAGGGAGATGGCAATTAACATTATGATCACGTGTTCATGTTTGGTGACAGAGGTTCCCATTCTGCTGATCCACTGTTATGCTCAGGAGGTCCATGAATTTCCTCAGATTGAGCCCTAATTAATTAATTCATTTTCTCATCTATATGAGTTTTCCCCTTCCCCAAGAGAAATTCCATAGCTTTTATGCAAATCTTGAAGGATTCCTTGACTCCAAAAATATACAAGCATTATTGACATACATGCCCCCATTTAATTCTCTCCACACCTTTAAGGCAGTAAGGAAAATAACATATATTGAGCATGTATTATGCTTACATACTTATCATTTAGTTTTTCCAACAACTCCTTGAGGTCAATGTTATTATTTCCATTCTAACAAGGCCAAAATAGTAAGGGATTCAAAGTTAGGTCTGTCTATTTGGAACACGCAAGCTCTTTGTAGTATATCATGATGCCTCCTTGTCTGTTTATTTAGTTAGATAATTAATTTTTTTTTCTGTTGAGGGAAAAAAGGGTGTAAGTTTTATGAGGAAGTACTAGGTTTTGCCATAATGATTTGCATAGCAAGAAAGGTGGCCATTATATTGTCCCCAGCGCTCCATGGATTAAAGTACAGTGACGTTAGAACTCAAAAATCTCCAGCATGAACAAGCAGCTGGGAGACTTGTAGAACAATGGTTCATGAGCTACTGGCACGATTTGCTATCTGTGTATAATAACAAATGTTCACACTCTATAAAACTAGAGAAAGAAACGAGAGGAAAAAGTTGTGACACACTGAAGAGACATTTCGTTTATTTAAAAAATCTAGAAAATCAGGGCTCAAGTCTTCTATTTTCAGTATTAAACACAATTAAAATGGAAGTGCCAAAAACAGAAATGAAGTTGCCAAATGGGCTTAAAAACTCAGTGGTGCCTACTTAGCAAACACAGCATCAACTGCCCCAAATACATTGCTGGGCATCTGCTTTGTATTCAAGGTAGCCAGTCTCTCAACTGTACTATCTTAGCTAGTTTTTCTTACCACTCTTGTTCTTTAAGAAATACTGAAAGTAATTAGTTTGATGACCTAGAAAATCACTCTTAAGACCTCCACAACATTTGGTAAAAAGAGCACAAGAAACCCTTTTCAACTGATAAATGCCTAATTTGCAACTACTAATCCCATGTGTTCCTCCTTTCCTTGGCGAAGTAAATTAATTTATAGTCATAGTAGGAATATTTTAAAATATATATATTAAATGTTGAGTAGGTTTATTTTGTAGGTTCTCAAGCTTTTAGACAATTTGGGTGAGGCTATGGAAATTCAGCTGGCTGTTAGTTGGTACATCAACTTACATGAAAACTTAGGTTACTGATGAGTTGGAAAACGTGATAGTTGTCATCCAGCTTATTGTGCCAAGGATGCATCTTTTCTACAATTTTTTTATAGGTTATGCTTCTTTTAATGCTTCCTAGGGTAGGAAGTTCATTGCCCTATAATTATTTGTAAACGAGATCTCCTTATAATTATTTGTAGGTTGCAAATGAAGGCTATGTTATGCTGGGAGGCAGGTGTATCTGAGCATGTCTTTTAGAGCTTGGTAGAGAACCCCTGTAGAAATCTACTCACATGAGAGTCTTTTGAGGAAAAGTCATCCAAAGGGAAGAAAGTAGAGGTATGCAAATTTGCTCCAAGGTTAGTGAAGTAAACAAACCTTGTGATGCCTGCCCATCCAATGTCTCTTTCTCCTAGAAATGTTCTTCACAGGATATGCTGTTCATACTACTTCTTAGAAATTCTATTTCTATATCTGCTAATAAGGCAATGGACCACATGATATATGGCCACCACTGATTGGATCGGGGGTGGACACCAGACCCAAAATGGGCCAAAAAGATAGATTCTCTTTCCTGGGAAATTTTAGGTAGCACCCACAGACTCTGGTTAATTTTTGTTGAATACTCAGAAAGTTATTGTCAACTGGGGCAGCCATTCTCCACACTGTATACAGAGAAGCAATGAAAGCTGGTCTCAAAGATGCATGAAACAGGCTATTAAGAGAAAAATCTGTCGCTCCAGAGAGTTTCTGTCTTGGCTCCTGATACTGTTGCAGTTACTGGTTATAATCCCTGATAAGACTTGAATATCTCCTCTTGAAATACCCCTATATCTGTACAGTAAGTTTCTCATTTTCTCCTTAAGCTCACTAGAGTTAAATTTTGGTTATTTGCTTAATTACTGGAGAGATGGGCTGCAGAGTAAGGTAAAGGAAGGAAGAAAGGAAAGAAGGAGAAAGAAGGGAGGGAAGAAGGGAGAGTGGGAGGGAAGGAAGGAAACATATCTATAAAATATTGAGAGCACAAGTCTGTGTCACAGAGTGGCGTAAATTGACTGTGAGCCTTCCCTAATTGGAGTAATTGTTAAATTACATTTAGTCTCAAGTGGACTCAGCAGGCTGAGCAGTAAGAGAAACTATACTCATTGGAAATCAGGAAGTTGCTGAAGAAGACATAACTCTGTCGTAGAGACTTCTCAGTGGGTTGTGCTTTGGCTGCTGAGGCCACAGTAGTGACTTTGTTTACATTAGCAATAGTCAGCCAGAGACAGAAAATGATAGATATGTTACGGAAACTTACAAAGTAAGTGCTCGATCTCAAAGACACGTGTAATTCCTCCTGGAGACTCCCAGAAACATTTGGGGAAGGGAGCCTTGGAGTCCCCACACATCAGGTGGGGGCATATTTATAGAAATACTATTTTGTTACAGTTACTTAGAGCCATTTTTAACCTTTATGCTGGAGTAGCCTGGGGTAACTTGGGGTATATATACAAAAGTTCAGTTACTGAGAAGTACCTGCTGGCCTCAAACTTACACTCTTTTGTGCATTCTGCATAACTCCAGAGGTTAGTTATTAAATAACCCTTCAAACATTTGAAGACAATAATGAAGACTTCCCTAAATCTGAGATTCCACAATCCCTACCTACCTTTCATCTCAGTAATTTCACCGCTTCCTTATCTGCGTCCCATACATCAGACATACCCGACATATCAGAATCACTCGGGGCACTTGCTAAAGGCACAAAATACACGTTATTTTTCTCATCTTCCAAGATCCTAAATCTAGAGTAGGGGTCATAAATATCTATTTTTAAACAGATAATTCTTACATTGCTGGTCAGGTTCTGGTGTTGGTGTTGACCGTTTTTACCTGTTTGGCCCCTACTTTGACAATATGCAATTAGTCAATTACATGGTATTTCAAAAGGAAAACTGTACCCCGTATATAGACCCACCAGTTACAGTCCAACAAAACTGCTGATCATTTCTTTACCCAGATTCTATCAATGAAGCCTTGAATTGCATTAGCTTTTTATCAGTCTATATTGACTCATTATGACTTTACAATCATTATGATTTTGTAATAAATTAAAATTCACATGTTGTTTTTGCATGAACAACTTTTCATCCTGCACTTGTACAATTTATATTTTGAACCTGAAGGGAAAAGTTTACATCCAAATTATGGATATATGCTTTCTATGACTTCATATAAATTGTTAATAGGAATTTGGTAGGTTAGGACCAAGAGCACAGAATTCTGGAACTTTATTAGAGAAATGCTCGTACAAAGGCATGGTGTTAGTTTCCTATCGCAGCTGTAACAAACTACCACAAATTTAGTAGCTTACTATGAAACAAATTTATTATCTTATAATTCTGGAGATCGAAATTCCAAACTGAGTCTCACTAAGGCTAAAACCAAGGTGTTGGCAGGGCTGCATTCTTTCTGGAGGCTCTAGAGAAAATCTATTTTCTTACTTTTCCCAGCATTTGAAAGCTGCCCACATTGCTTGGCTTGTGGCCCCTGCATTCCTGGGGTTTTGCTTCAAACCCAGCAATGGCAGGTCAAATCATGATGCTGTCTCTTTGGTTCTGACTCTTCTGCCTCCTTCTTCCCCATGTAAAGAACCTTGTGATTACATGGGATCCTGAATAATCCAGGATAATCTTCTTTAAAGTCAGTTGATTAGCAACCTCAATTCCATCTGCAACCTTAATTCCCCCTTGCTATGCCACAGAACATATCCACAGGTTCTGGGGATTAGGTTGAGGACATCTTTGGTAGTCTGCCCACCACTGGCATCAATAATAAGTTTCCTGAAGGTGTTCGTCTTTTCCGATTGCAAAGCCTGTTCCTATATATTGACTTGTTTGATGCTCACTTATCCCTGCGTACTACAAAAGGCAGCTGTTATTAGATCTATTTTACAGAAGACTCTGAAGTTCAGAGAGTATGAAAGCTCTCTTAGGGTAAATTTACTAAGTGATGGAGTTGAAACCAGAGTGCGGGCATTTTATTCCTGGCCTACTCATCTTTATAGTGTTCTTTTTTCTTTCTTTTCAATTGGAGAATATTGGGGAACAGTGTGTTTCTCCATTAGCTCCAAGTCGTTGTCCTTCAGTCTAGTTGTGGAGGGCGCAGCTCAGCTCCAAGTCCAGTTGCCATTTTCAATTTTTTGTTGCAGGGGGTGCAGCCCACCATCCCATGTGAGAGTTCAACCAGCAACCTTGTTGTTGAGAGCTCATGCGCTAACCAAATAAGCCATCCGGCCACCTCTCTGGAAGCTCAGTGGCAGCTCATTGTCTTCAATCTAGTTGTGGAGGGTGCAAATCACTGGCCCATGTGGGAATCGAACCAGCAACTCTGTTGTTAAGAGCTCACACTCTAACCATCTAAGCCATTCGGCCACCCTCATAATGTTTTGTTTTGTTTTTCCCCCCAGAAAAATGATGGAAATATCTACTCCAAACATCTTGCCTATACTATTATTTGTCAAATTCTATACTTTGAAATATAGACAAACTGCTTATTCCAGTGCAAAGTACCATACTTTTCAATGTTACCTTCAATCTGTTACCTCATAATGTTTTAACAAGCTGTGACTCACCTAATGTCTTATCATCTAACTTTCCCCGTGTTGGTCACAAGAACATTATGACAGACATTGTCAGATACGCATTTCTCTTTGCGCTTTAATCAACAGGCCGCGTTATTTATCAGAAAAGGAAATATAGTTTAATGTTTCAACATGTACCGAAAAAGCTCATGCTACCTCCTCATGATAGCTGCTTTTCTTTTCCTTTTATTTATTGATTATTTTCGAAGAATATGAAGATGACAAAAAGGCCAGTCTCAGATGTTATTAGAGCTTGATGACCATCTTACAGGCTATAAATTCTGCAAAGTACCTTTTAGGCATGTGGGTGATATTATTTTCAGAATTCCTTAAACCTACTAGAAGCTGAATCTTCCTTCCCATTGTCTGATAAAACCAAGATGTAACTATTTCAGGAGGCTTACAATCATAAAGTTTCCAATCTATTATCTATCCCTAGAAATGCTGTCTTTCTCTCCTGTTTCTTCTTTATGTCACTGTTTTTCACTTGCCAACTTGTTAATACCAATTTTAATTTCCTTCTGCCTAAAAAAAAAAAAAAAAAAAAAAAAGACTTCCCTTTTCTTGGCTTCCTTTCTGTATTGTTTCTTCCAACCTATCCCAGAAACCTTCAGCCTATTTAATAAACTCCTCCATGGAAACACATACTTAAAGTGCTTTTCTTTTCTCATCAAGCAAAGAGGCCAGATTGCATTCACAGCGAGCAACATTGTGTGCTCAAGAGCCCAAGAGGAAGACACAAACGAATGCAGCAGCCACAGCAATGTTATTGTTCTTGCATATTGCGGACACAGGGCTAGGTAAGCTGTATCATCCTCATTCGCATCATTTTCCCTTGTGGCCACCCCTCTCTAAATTCCTTCATCTCCATCACAAGTCTGGTTGAGATTCTCCCCCTTGCAATCTGCATTTTATAGGAGGATTTTTGTTTCTTTCTTTTCTTTGCTGCCCCTCCAGGTGAGCATCTCCCAGATCCTACCCTCTTTTCTGTAATTTTTTATTTTATTTTGTCCCTTTCTGAGATCCCATCTCTTCTCATAATGTCTCTTTCCATCTAGTCCTGAATATCTGACTTCTGAAACTTCCCACTCTTGACTTAACCTTAACATACCTAAGATGGAAAACTTCACCAGCCCTAGATGGTTCGTTCTTCTGAATCCAGCCTCTTACAATTTCATCAGAGCTACCCATTTAACATCTTTGTTTCCACCCCTCTCTCCTCCTTACTGATAATTTATCCCCAAATATTACAGCTGTTATATCCTCCTCTACCTCCATAGTGTCTGTCAATCATTTCCCCTGGTATCATCCCAGCTCAAAAACTGATTATATGCTGCATGATTGCAATAATCTAACTCAGTGATTCTCAACCCTGGTTGCACATTAGAATCACCTGGGGGAGCTTTAAAAAATTCTTATGCCTGGTGCCATCCTCATAGATTCTGATTACATTGGGCTGGGATGGGGCCCCAACATTGGCATTTTTCAAAAACTTCCCCAGGTGATTCTGATATATAGCTAGAATTGAGAACCACCAGCCAACCTTCTATTTTTCTCCTTCTTTAATCTATTTTGCATATTAAATATTGATCCTAAAGGGTTCTTTCTTCATATATACACCCACTCCAAAGCTTTAATTCAATAACACCTATGTAATACGTTCAAACTCTTTAGCTCAACTTCTGCTGCCCCATAATCTGACTCTAGTTCATGCTGTTAGCACGAATCCATGACCCACTAATACTTCCTCCTTGAACCTGCCCTGTAATATCCTGCCTTTGAACATGGTTGATACTCTGTCCCTTTACTCATTTTTTTTTCTTTACCACTCACTCCCTTATCTCTCTAGGGAAATATTATCTTACAGTCTTTTTCAGTCTTTTCTATTTTTTCTCTTCCCTTAGTACAAATAACTCCATTTGTTGAGTTTGTTGTGTCCCTTCCAAGCTTACCCTGTGTTATGACTGTCTCCTGCACAGGTGGTTTCACTGCCAAGTCAGCCCTGGGCCCATGGGTTCTTGGCTTTAATCCATACCTTGCTCTGGCCTCACCAGTGAATTAGCTTCCTCCCTGAGCCTACCACTGGTTACCCCTTTCTTGCACCCATTTCTATCTATTGAGAATGTGTTCAACATTTCTATATTTCTAGCCCAAAGCTTTTCTCTACTTTGCCACTGGGTCACATTTTTCCCTAAAATCCAAAACATTTTTTCAATTTATTCCAGAGTTCAGGCACTCTTCACCAGATCCTAGTGGTCAGGCTTTTGCAATAGCCAGAAGAGGTTCAAATCCTAGTTTCTCTGCTCCTTGCAATGTGTCTTTGGGGTGTCATGGGCTCTCCATGAGTTTTGTTTCTACATCTGTTAAATGAGAGTCCCCATCTCTTATAGTTGTTTGAGGATTAGGTCAAGTGAAATAATGTATGGAAATTCTCATACATAAGAAGTGCTAGATAAGTATTAGCTATTTATTATTTTTATTACGATGATCACTCTTTGTCTACATGTGCGATCATCCCAAACAGATTATGAGACGTTGGAGTAAAAGACGGAGTCTTACAAAACCTCTTTACTCACAGTGTCTAGAGGTATTTCTTCAACATAGTAAGTATTCAACATGCTTGTTTAATAAGTAATTTTATAAATCTAAATATATCGAATGCAATTTAAATGACCATGACCTTTTTCCTGGCTATAATGCCCTTTGGGGATAGATGGGCTGTATGTAAAATTCTGTTTCAAAGCTTATCTTTTTATAGCATAGCTTTTAAAAAAGTTATGCCACCTCAAAGCATTTAAAAATGTTTGCAGTTCCAATATCACTCATTCAGGGTCCCTAAATATGCTAACGGACATTCTGCTAAATATATTTGGTCCATTCTCACAAAAACAAATGTTTATATCAGCCTAACAAAAATGGACCAGCAGCATGAAGTGGAATTAATTCTTTTGAGGCCAATTTCCTGATTTTTATTTATTCCTTATCCAGGACAGCATTGGCAAGTCATGCATTTCTGGTTTGAATACATCTATGATTAAACTCTGTGCAAGCATATTTCCAAAGGGATTACATAAAGATACTCAGGGTTCGGCCACTCAGGGATCGGCATACCAACTTCTCACTGTATGAGGTCTTAAGTCACAGAGAGTCTGATTTAACATATTTCTCTTTTTCAGCTTATTCTTTTAGAATTTTGTCTCCTTTTCTTATGCTGTTTTCTTCTAATCCCTATCAGAAGCGCTATCTTTGAAAGGTTAATCTGGAATCAATTTGCCTTTTAAGAAAATAAACATTATTACAATTGACAGGAAAATTCTGCCCAAATGCCAAGAGCAATAAAACCTAAAACCACAGACACACACACACACACACACACACACACACACACACAAACACACACACAGAGTTATGGACTGAATTGTGTACCCCCTAAATTCATATGTTGAAACCCTAACCCCTCCCAATGTAACTGTATTTAGAAATAGGGCCTTAAAAGAGATGACTAAGGTTAAATAAAGGTGGGGCCTTAATTTGGTAGGATGGAAAGAGGAAGAGGCCCCAGATATCTCTCTCACATGCACAGAGAAAAGGCATGTGGAGAACACGGCAGGTAAGTGGCCATCCAGAAGCCAGGAAGAGAGAACTCATTAGAAACCAACCCTAACAGCATCTTGTTCTTAAACTTCCAGCCTCCCGAACTGTGAGAAAATTAATTTCTGTAGTTTAAACCACCTAGTCTGTGGAATTTTTATGGCATCCCAGGCAGAAAAATACACACCTTTTCACACTCACACTGATACACACACACAGCAAATGCAAAAATTTCAAAACCTTATTTTCTAGAAGGAAGATACTGGTTTTCTTCTGCTCTCCCCTCCACTCCTAGGCAGTCACTACTCCTGGCCTCCTTGACGCTCTCCCTTTAACAATCCCATATATGAATTTTCCTGTTAAACCTAGAGTGCAATGAGGACATGGCCATCCACAGCCCTGGGGAAAGTGCTTCTGAATTTCTGTGTTTTTCCAAGTGACTCATTGCTAACCCTATAAACTCTGGCTCCAGGCCATTCTTTGAGGGATTTTTAAATTTTAAAATCTTTCTGGATATTCCATCTTAATCATTAGATGAAATGTATTTTCACCTCTCATTTACTCATTAGGATTTTTATTGTGAAGTGCTGCTAATGAGGCTGTAGATACATACAGAGGTAAATGTGGGTGTTTTAATAACAAATCCTCACTTATTATATGTCAGTGACTGCTTTAATATAAATACATACATATATATAATATATATAATATATATATATATATATAAAATAAACCCATTATATATATATATATATATATATATATATATATATATATATATATATATAATATAAACCCATTTTATCTTCAAAAGCACAGGTCTGAAAGAAGTGCTCCTACTGTCTTCATTGTACAGACAGGGAGACTGCAGCACAGAAAGATCCTTAGGGGCCGTAAGGGGAGAAGCTGGGCTTTGACATGAAGTTGCCATAGCTCTCCAGCCCACGCACTTAACCACGATAACTTTTAGTGCCTCTGCTGAAGACTGAGATGTGAAACTCAGTAGGAGACAAACACGCACCACAGCTCTAGAGCCTACTTTCAGACAAATTTTTTAATGTCAGCTGATGTTTAGGTAGTTGATTCCTTTCCGTAAATGTCACACAAAGCTTATACAGGTACAACAACTTCTGGGCAGCATGATGGAGCTCAATTTCTGCAAAAGACATGAGTGACTCAAAAGCTGGAGTACCCCTCTCCCCAGCAGAGTTCACAGTATCTAGAATATCATTATCTTTAAGTTTTTATATGGATCCTTTGACCTGTCAGGACAATTCCAATCATTAGCTATAATTGCAGCATCCCTGACATGCCAGGTTATATGGATAGGTGTACTGCAGAGCGGACAGCTCAGAACTTTCAAAAGTCACACTGGCTTGGTTTCTAATACCATTCTCCAGGGTTCTTTGGATAAATGACTGAATCTAAAATTGGGGCAGTAAATGTATAGGATGAGCCCGATGCATCTTGTAGTGCCAGAAAATAAGAAGTTCTCAAAAACAAACAAACCAAAAAAAACCCAATAATAGAGGAATGTCACAGAGATACAGGAGCCAACTAAAAGAGCTCCCAATGGGCAAAACTGAAAGAATTTGAGCAACAAAGTAATGTATTAAATTATAAGTACGAGTATACAATAAATATCCATGTGTCCATACTGATGTAAATAAATGATGGAGCAAATATATACATAGGGGAAAGATACAATTTTCCTACACAGAAGAATTCCAAATAAATTATGTAGATAGTTCATCCTGAAAGAAATGGGGTGTAACTTCCTATTCCTGAGGTGTGGATTGTATATAGCGACAGCCTTCCAAAGAGCATAGTATTGAAAGAAAAACTTCACCGTGGAGAAACCAGACAAACACCACCTCAGCCAAGGGATCATAGTCAACATCAACAGGGAGAAGTCATAATGATACTGTGGATATGATGTGATGAAACTGGCCTCTTCCTTCCCAAAACACTTACCCCATAACCTCATTCTAGTCGTGAGAAAATCATCAGAAAAATCCCAATTGAGGGACAGCCTACTAAGTACCTACCCAATTACTCTTCAAAACTATCAAAGTCATCAGAAGAAAAGAAAGAAAGAAAGTCTGAGAAACGGTCACAGCCGTCAGGAGCCTAAGGACCTATGATGACTAAATGCAATGCGGTGTTGTGGACGGGACTCTGAAATAGAAAAATGACATATAAAAACGAAGCACATCTGAATAAAGTGTAGATGTTAGGTATCAATAATGTATAGGTATTGGTTCAGTGACAAGTGTACTTCCTAATATAAGATGTTAATAATAGAGAAGACTAGATGTGAGGTATATGGGAATTCTCTGTACTAGTCTCATAATAGGTTCGTAAATCTAGAACTACAGGTACCCTAATGTATCTTTAAGTCACTTTTCAGGATGTCTGTGGCTCGGCCAATTTGCCTAGAGATACAGTCACCCCATCATCCACGCTCCAGCTCACAGCTCCCTGGGTTCAGACGTATCCGGCCTGTTTCCATTCCTCTCCTTTACTCTTCTCCCAGTATATCATGACCTGTATGGACCATGCGTTGAAGTTCCTAGGAGCCTGCACTTGTGCTTTGTGTCTTTCTACATATAATGTCCCCTTCATAATCCCCATCAATGCCTCCCCACGTGATTCTTTCGTTGTAGCTCTGATATCAAAACACCTTCACTTCTATTCAAGATTCAGCTCAAACTGTTTACTAAAAGTCTTATCTAGGTTTCCACTGCCCTGTTTCAGTTTGACTTACCAGGACCAACCTTCAAAAAATTAGATAACCCTTGGCCCTTTGGAAAAGCTTTGGGTCGTGGAAAGCAGTGTCCTCATAATGTTTCTTTTTCTCTCTGAGCACCACTCACCTAATGAGCAGCATTCTAATTCAAAACTAAGAGGCGCTGCCACCCAGTTTCCCATGACACAGAACACACACACACACACACACACACACACACACACACACACACAGAGGGAAAAATCGACTTCTGACTATTCTCTTTTCTCAGTCTTAATGCCATTCAGGGAAAAGAACTGTCTCGATGCTGCACATCTCAGTAGCGTGACACAGAGGGGTCCTCACAGGCTGTGACGTGGGTCACAGGTAATTACAAAAATGCTTGTTTATGATTGACTTTTCACACAGCAAAGTCATGTAGATCCCAGATCATCCCCGTGGAACCCAGGACTCTGCCCGTCGCAGTGAAGGGAGGCTGAGGACATTCCCAAGCAACTTCCCTGGTCACAAGTCAAGCACACCCTGATAATTCTGAGAAATTTTCTAAAAATTTTGCCTTCGACTTTGAGTCATATCTTGTAATTTATAGAAAGTCCACAATGCAATGGGTTTGTCCTCGCCCACATATTCAGTAGGCATACGTGCTATTTTCTGAGCATTTTGGGCTTCCCCCCGTGGCTGTTTCATGATCACTGTAGGAAAAACAACCCTCACCTTTAGGCATATCTCTCTTCTCTTCTGACAAAATCTCCTTAAGGCACTGAGACTTTTGTGTTCTTCCTTTCTCCCCTTCAACCAGCATGGATCATTAGTCAGGTCCTGTACATTTACATTCAAGGGGTGTGTGTGTGTGTGTGTGTGCGTGTGTGTGTGTGTGTGTGTGTGTGTGTGTAGAGAAAGAGAGAGAGACAGAGAGTGCACAGTGGAGGCTGGGTAGATAGCTCCTTATGTAGAGTGAATATTCACATGCCCAAGCTGGGCCTCCTCTGTGTTTTGCTTAAACCTAGCCTCGAGTTGCATTACCAAATGCTGTCTTTCGTTGCTCCTAGCTATGGTCAGTGCTGTCCCCCAGGAGGAGGGGCTCCTTCCTGCCATGTGGAAATGAACATTACTTCCTTGCATTCTAACATGCTTTTGGAGAAGGGGAGAGGGGAGTGGCAGGGCCCCAGCAATCTTGCCCCATCCCTGATGGACTCCAAGCCCATCAGAACAAGCCTTGTCTGGGAACATCATTCATGGTGTGTATCACACAGCCAAAAGTTTAAAACTTTATGTTCCAAGTCCTTATACTGAGATGTAAATGTTCTTCCTTTTACACAGAGCAGAGCTAGTCTATGCTTTTCAAGTCTCCTGTATTGAGATGGAGATACTTCATTCTTCCTTCTGCACCACACAACTCTTTCATCATCTTCTCTTGTCACCAGCTCTTTTCTTCTCCATCCACAGAGAGCCTAACACTATGCACTGTCCTTGTCACTGAATGTAATTTCTGGGATACATCTACCTTACCTAGAGATGTTAGAGTTGCGGTTGACTTCTCTTGCAGGAGTTCTTCTTCTCTCAGTTTCCCTTTGTCTCATCACATGCTTTGCATTTCCTGGGCTTCGCAGACTCCACTCTCCATTCAGTGCTGCTTGCTTCTGCACTGCTAACTGACCCAATGCAGTGCAGTTTGTTCTCTGACTCTTCTAGCTTTGTTTGTTTTCTACTGGGTGTTGAAGGGTTGATTCCATTTGCCACCCAAAACATTTTCCTTCAAGCTGCTTCTGTGCCTGAAACAATTCCAAAAGCTTTAGGGTCACATGATTATCTCTTTTTCCAGATCTGGCTTCCTGTCTAAAAATTCAAAAATATTAACTTTTTCAGTTCAGGGACTAACGGTTGGTCTTATAATGCTGCCTGAGACAGGAACCATTACGTTTTTGTTGGCTATCGACATTGTCTTCTAGATAAGAATATCATATAACCTCGACAAATAGCAGGCCACAAAAGGAGTAAAACACAGAACAGGTATGATTTTTAGAGGGGAAGGGATAGTTGTGAGCACTTAAAAATATTATTAGTTAAATGCACAAAGTAAATAGATATGGAAGTGCTTCAGAGTTACATGAAATTGACCAAGAATTATGTTTGTATCAGAACAGTCTGCAGAGTACAAAACAGTCACAGAGCTCCTTTGCAATATTGTGACTGCAAATGCAACTCCAAACTCACATAATTGCAAGTACCTTTGGTCAAAGAACAAATCACATTTTAGTACCACCAGCTAATAATCACATACCTTGAAAGCTAAAGAAGATTGTAAAAATAAGCAAAGATGAGATTTTAGATTAATCATGTGTTTATATACATAGCGATCTGTCTTTGTGTCTTCCAGCTTTCATTTTTCTTACCCACATGGGCTTGAGAAATGACCCCTGAGGTCCCTTCAGATTTTAAGATGTTGTGATTCTAGAAAACATTTTATCAAGGGTCTTCACAAGTTGCAAGGATCATTCTTTACTCATCAACTAGGAGAATGATCTAATCTGAGTTTAACCTCTACTCTCTGCCCCTGATCAGCCTTCAATAGACATGCCAAAGAGTAGTGAATGGACAAAAGGAAGCCATCAGAAGAAAGGGAGAAGAAACAAACCAGACATCCATCAAGAGCAAAATCAGGTCCAGCAAAACATTTGCAGGGCTTGGAGGGAAAGTAGAAATAAAACTCCATAGCTGAACTCCACTTTTCTTTTTATTTCCCCTTACCCCGTTCTGCCCTGGTCTCCGAAGGGCCTTTTGCATGGGTATGTGGACACCGTAACCTGTACTTTCCAGCTCTGTCTATCACCATCCCTCTCCTTGATCACCCTGTATGCCTAGGTTTGTGAATGCCAGTACACTGTCTACCCTAAGTAAGAGACACCTGATGGAGAGGGCCTAGCAAAAGGCCTTCAAGTGCTAGAATAATCTGGGCAAGGAATTCCAAGGTCCCAGGTCCCAGGTCCCAGGAGTATGATTTAAAAGGAGATGCTAGGGCTCCAGTAGTCGTTTCCTCTTAGCCTCTGGACTCCTTGCTCCAGGGTTAGCAGTGCAACTGGAGGAGGGCTGGAGAAGGGACCTCCAAAACATAGGAACCCTTCTTGTGCAGGTCTCGCATTGAGTCAGCTACATTCCTAATTGTAATAGGAAAGTGGAAATATAATTGTTCAAATATGATCCAGGCCAGGCCATGTATTAAGGAATATGACGAAGTTGGTAAACATATCAGTAACCCTAGAAACCCTAATGGCAGATAATACAAAAATTTTTTACCTTAAGCTAAACATCGGTGGGATTGATGAGACAGCATGAATGATTATCACTAAACCAGTATATATTGGTGTGGAGATGTATTTAGGTGACTATATACTGTTACATTTGATTGTAGCTCTGTCTGAGTGTAGAATTACCTATTTGAAATTCAATTGCATGACCAAACAATAAAAATCTTAACACTGGAGCAACAGGGCAACAGGCCAAGCCTCCATATTGTGTCCCTCAGCTTAAATTTCTTGTAGCTTCCAGCTCTATTTCTGGGAAAGACCAGGGTAGATGATCCCTAAATTCCTTTCTAATGCTATGATTCTCAGATTCAAATTCAGCTAGCGTTTATGTAGCATTTGCTATTTGTGCCATGCTAGGTCATTTCATGTATCTTCTGTCAATTTAAACTGTCCTAGGAAATATTGTTAGACCCACTTAAAGGTGAGGAAATAAAGACTCAGGAAAGTAAATGGACTTGGTATGCATCTTACAGCTATGCATACACAGGGGTGATTCTTGAACACGGATCCCGTATACTTTGTTCATAGATGTATCACCAGTGCCTAGAACAGGCCCTGAAACGTGGTCGGTACTCAGAGAACATTACCAGTTGAGTGAACCAACAACTGTAGAGATGCTGATACACACTCACCTTCTAAAGAGAAAGAAGTAATGAAATATTTTGACATAAACACTTTTTTCTAAGTTTACCTTATTTTCTGCCACCTTCTGGGCTACAGTCAACACAAATCCTGACTTTGTGGGATGAGTTCTCTCCTCCCTTGAGGATCTGTCTTTTCAGTTAATATTTTTTAAAGGACATTTACTCCCAACGTTCTCCCATCAATATCCATTTGATGCTGTTTTTGCCAATCCTTTTCTGACTTAACAGTATCAGGCATTAATATATCTATCTGGTAGAAAAAAACAGTCTAAAAAATTTATAGCTTCTCTGCTATGCCGTACATCCAAATTTTATCAAAACCATCAGCTGCTCTTCTATTTATTTTATACTTACTTTAATTTCTTTCATGGGCTCATAGCTTGGGAAGAATTCTTCAAAATAAATGTAGGCCAATATTTTTTCCAGATGGGTAGATATGGTAATATGGTATATGAGATTACTTTAAGGTGGTATATATGTAGAGTATTTTTCCTAATAATTATATTTTCTAATATGTATATTTACTTTTACTATAATTGTAATAATTAATGTTTTTCTAATAATCATATCTTCTTTTAATAAGTAATGAAAAAATATATTCATACACACAGATACTATATATTTAGATATATCGATATATATAACACACTAAACCTGGAATGTTACCAATATTGTTTACGTCAAGGTTATAGTGTGCAGTATTCATCTAAGGTTAAAAGATTAATGTATTTAAATAAATAAAACAAAGAAATGTTAACAAGTTCATAATAATATAGATGGTTCTTGGATATGGCAAAAATCATGAAGACAATGATTGAAGTTTGGAAAATACTTGGCTAATCAATCAAACCACATCATTTTATTGCGAAGGCACAGGGAGGTGAAACGACTTGCCCAAGGCCCCAGGGTTAATTAGTGAAATAATGACTAGACTCGAAGTCTCCAGGTTCCAGGTAATTTGTTCACGTCAGTAATGCCCCACTTTAAGATTCTGAGCATCATTAACCTGCTCTTATATGATTCATATTATGAATAAATTTTTGTCCACCACTGCCAAATGCATAAGATTCTAACTTTCATAATTGAAGTTTCAAAGACAGAAAAGCCCTCTGGTTCCCTCAGAGGAAAAAGCACTCTCAGGTATAATTACAATTTGTGTTTATAATGTGCCTTTCATTAGGGGACCTGAATGAACTCTAGAAAATTAATCTGATGGCTGGTATTACCCTTGTTTTATTCACTGGGAAATAATGACCCAGACAGGTTAAGTGAATTGTCCAGAGTCAGCCAGGATGTCAATCACTGCGAAAGAGACAGAATTAAGTCTCTGATCCTGACCTTGCCTCTGTGGGTTTAGCCTTTCCCATTCAGCCCCTAGTCACTTGCCAGATTCTGAATTACAAGGATCTCCATCAAATGGAATTCTCATCTAGGGCTCTACTTTGAACCATTCCAAAGTGTGTGTGGCAGGTGTCCAGTCTTGGGGCTTCCTATTTTAATAGCCTTGCTTATTTTTATTAATTGAGCATATCACTGGGCTTAAATCTGTTGTTTTTATTTTCTTTGGTTGTTTTAAAATTATTTCTTTTTCTATTAGAGTTCTTTGTCCTACCTGATCCTACACAGATAGGGCAATAGCTCCCACTACCAAGTCAGACAAGACACATGCTGAGATGTTTACACTCTACCTGCTTAGAATTCCTAACTCAAATACTTGGCTAGCTACTGGCCAAAAGAAACCAATAAGTAAATTCATTGTTTGAGTCCTTTATTTCCTACTTTCACTCAGTGGGCCATACAGAACGTGTGGCCTTTGGCTGACCACACAGGAGGTCAGCTCCTATTGATCTGATGTCCTTCAAATGCCCTCTAGTGGTTGAAGGCCTGCATGGGCTCCACTTTCCCTCACCAAAAGCTCTGAGCAAATAGAAGCGCTCCCCTTTGAAACCTTGCCTCTGAAGGATCCCATGTGCATACGATAGAACTTAGCCTGCTCCTTTGGCCAATTAAGCTAGCTCCTCAATAGCAAATACAGAGCATAGTATTCCCTGCTCTGTAGCCTTCAGAATGACTTTTGAGCAGCCGCCCCAGGCCACACACTGTTATGAGTCCATTGTATACACACTCTCTCTCTGAGTTTCCTAGGTTTGTGTAATAAAGTACCACAAACTAAGTAGTTTAAAAACAACAGAAATTTCTTTTCTTATTGGTATGGAGGCTAGAAGTCCCAAACCAAGGTGTTGGCAGTGCTGTGCTCTCTCTCAAGCAAGGCTCTAGGAGATTTCCTTACCTCTTCCAGCTTCTGGTGGCCACACGCCTCCCTTGACTTGCCACAGCATAATGCCAATCTCTGCCTCCGTCTTCCCTCTTCCCATCACTGCCTTCCCTCTATGTCTTTGTCTTCACATGGTGCTCTCCTCTGGGGTAGTGTCTACGTCCCAGTGTCCCTTTTCTCTTAAGGACACCAGTCGTATTGGACTAGGGCCCATCCTAATGGCCTCGTTGTAACTTGATTACATCTATGCAGACCCTATTTCTAATAAGGCCACATTCACAGGTACTGGGGCTTAGGACTTCGACACATCTTTGAGGGGATACAGGTCAACTTGTAACAGTCTTTTGAGATAGGAACTGTTGTCCCCATTTCCGATGAAGAAATCGAGATATGAAAAGGTTAACCCCGTGGAGCAAGGTAAGACACCTCCCAATGGTAGTGCAGCCGTCGGGTGCAAAGTCCAGCTCTACTCCTCTTCCCTTTGCCGCTAGGAAATGAACTTCACTAACAGCTCTCAGGGGCCTGGCGACTGGGGGTGTTGTTCTGACATCTAATGAGGAACCTATACAGGAATTGCAAGGGCTAGAAAGAACATCCTCGTGATAGAGAATTACAGACGAAATGCTAAGTGCTGTCATTCTTTGAGTCCTCACCAACTGCCAAGCACTGTTCTCAGCCCTTCTCATGTATTAAGTCTTTTAACTTCCCCAGTGACACTGACAGAGGCACCCTTATACCCATTTTGCAAATGAGGAAACTGAGGCAGAGGTTATATGAATTGCCCAGGTCACATTGCTGAGTGGCAGAGTCAGGATTCAAACCCAGGAAAACTGATATCCGAGTTTGACTATCTGTTGTAATGCCTGGATTGGAGTTTCCTGACATTTTCTTTTTCCAGACCTCCAAAGTAATTGTTTCAGCTGTATTATTTTGTCACCTAAAGCATAAACTTAAAACATAATTTTGTGGAGAGAACTGATACCTTATTCTACTCTGTACAACTTTGGATACAGTGCTGTCATATCTGTATCTTCTGGAGAAAACTGAACTCCTGGAGTACAACCTGGGGATTCTCGCCACACCGTTACAATGGATTAGGCTGAATGCTGAGTGTCCTGGCAAAAGGCCCCTTCCCACTTTACAATCTGCCAGTGAAACTTTCTATACACTTTAGTAACACATGCAAACCCAAGAGTGAAACCAAGTTAAACAGCAGTGCCCTTTAAGATTTGGTCAGACTTGATGCATCTGAACAAATCTGCCACCAGAAGAGCTTTCTCCCCAGGGAAATCCTCTCAAGAGATGTCGAGCTGCTCTGCTCCAAGGTATGTGTCCTGAGAGCAGAGATCAGCCCTTATTTAACACTATTGCTTGCACATAGCTGCGAATCCTAGATCTATCATTACAACTAACTCTTATAAAGGGTCTGAAACTCATTTGAAAAGAATGCCAAAGAGGTGAGGTGCTGCAGATTTATCCCTTGCATCTTCCCTGCAAAAATTCTAAATCATCCAAGGAGAGAGTCTGCCAGTCCCATTTTGGAGGTCTTAGAAACCTCACTGTTCGAGTCCTCCGCTGGGCCGCCTGGGGCCTTGGAAATCAGCCAGCTTCCCTCTAGGCCAGTGTGTGTACCCAACTTCAACCCTGGGTGCCCATGGAAGAAGAGAATGCCCTGCTCAGTGCTATATGTGGATGTGTAAATTACAGCAGATGATGCACTTAGCAATTATGTTCTTTGCATACATAAGCAGGAACAACAGCTCCCAAACTGCCAATATCCTTCTCAATTCTCACAGAATGACTATGTGTCACACGGTCACGCAGCAGGGGCCCTGGAAATGAGATGAAGGAATGGCACAGTATGAAGTTTCAATTTTGGAGAAGCACCCCTCCTGCGGTAGTGAACAAGCAAACAAGAAAAGCCTCGGAAAGCACAACGGCCTGGCTGTGCGCCCCCACCCTCCTGAGTGTGGAGATGGTACACGGAGCGACTAAAGGAAAGGAGGAGAGGGCGACTGGCTCAGAGGCTCCCGTGCCTGGTGCAGCTGTGTGACTATCTGAAGGAGCCAGAGAATGTTGCTGAACTAGTTGGGAACTGGGTGGGAGGCTTTAATGAAACAGCTGAAGCTACGTTGCAAATCTCAGATGTCTGGATGGGATAGGCAGATAGCATAAAGGAAGCAAGTGGGTCTGATATGGGCTCCAGGGAACTCTTCAGAATGCATGTGCCCCATCTAAAGGGTAGCTCTACTCCATCACAAGCAATTATTGCTAAGTAGGAAGAGCTAACGCTTCTATTCTTCAGGAAAAGCTGAAAATCCTCATGTGGGAGAGATAGCTGTGGGTGTGAAAACGGTCTCAACCTGGAACCGTTGAAAACAAATTTAAATTATTTTAAAATACTGTCAGGATTTGTATCAGTAATCTATGCTGAGTAATAAGCAACCCGCAAAGTAGTAGCTTACAACAACCATTTTATTCTGCTCATGACTTGTGGTTCAGGAATTTGAGAAGGGCTCAGGTGATCACTGGACAGTGGAGTAATTCACTTCTGATCCATGTGGCATCAGCTGAGGCAACTGGAGCTGGTGGATCCACTTCCGCAATGATGAATTGTTTCCCCCGTATCTAGTGCCTTTATTTCTATGCTCCTTGGTTCTCTGTCTTTCTTTGTCTTTCTCTCTTTGAATGGTGTCTCATCCTCTGGGGCTTCTCCATGTGCTTGAACTTCTTACAGTATCGTGGTCCTAAGAAGCTGTACAGTTACATGGCAGCCAACTAATAAGAGGCAGAAAATAGAATCTTCTGGGCCAGTTAAAAACCATACTTGGCTCTTTCACAGCATCATTTTCATCCCATTCTGTTTGTCAAAGTAATCACAATGCCCACCTAGCCAAATGTAAGCAGAAAAATGGACTCTGTCTCTTGAGGGGAGTAGCAAGGTCACACCACGTAACAGCATGTAGGTTGAGAGATGTGGTTTCATGAATCTTTGGGAAATACAATGCTACCTCAAGATCAAACAAAACACATGTGAAGTGACTATCGCCTTAAGCCCACCAGTCTGCAGTCTTTCAGATAAAGGGTACTTACTGGGGCACTATAGGATACTGGTTAAGAGTATGTGTTCTGGAGCCAGACTGCCTCAGTTCAAATTCTAGCTCTGCCACTTACTATTTAAGTCATCTCGGGAAATTTACTTAACTTCTCTGGGTCTTAGTTTCTTCTCCTGGGTAATATTGTACTATACCTGTCTGGTGGAGAATTTGTTAGATTAAAGGAGTTAATACTTGTAAAGTGACTCAAACAGAGCCTCGCAGAATAAGTGCTCAATAAATAATAGACAGTATATTTGTTTGTTGGGGCTGGCATAACAAAATCCCACACACTAGGTTACTCACACAAGGGAATTTTATCATCTCATAGTTCTGGAAGACAGAAGTCCAAGATCAAGGTGTCAGCAGTGTGGGCTCCTTCTGAGGGCTGTGAGGGAAGGATTCTTTCCAGGCCTCCCCCCTTGGCTTATAGATGGCCATCTTCTCCCTCTGTCTCTTCACACTGTCTTCCTTCTAGGTGTGTCTGTCTCCGTGTCCAAATTTCCCCTTTAAACCAGAGCATCAGTCATACTGGATTAGGGCCCACCCTAATGATTTTGTTTTATATTGGTCACCTCTGTCAATATCCCATCTCCAAATAAGATCACATTCTGAGGTACTAAGACCCTAACATATCTTTTTTTTTTTTTTTTTTTTTTGAGGGACATAATTCAACAGGATTTTTGTGATTCATTCATGCAGTAGATATTTCTGGCATGGCTATCAGATATACACAGTATAATCATATATATATATATATGTATATACAGAGTGTGCCAAGAAAATGTATACACATTTTAAGAAAGGAAAAAACTGTATTAAAATTATGCTGATGGTAACCACTTTGAGCACCTCTTGTAATTGCCGAAGTCAAACATGACTTGTATTCATCTTTTGTTATCGGTATGTATAATACAATTTTAATATAGTTTTTTCCTTTCTTAAAATGTGTATACATTTTTTGGCACCCTGTGTGTGTGTGTGTGTGTGTGTGTGTGTGTGTGTATTTCTCATGGAGCTTGGAGAGACAACACACAGAAAACATTTACTAGCACTACGAAGGGATAGATGATCAAATGCCATGTCAATGACAGAGTAAGTATACACAGTAAGTATACACAAACCAGTAAGTATACTGGTGACAACTGGAGGAGAGAGCGATGCCCACCTGGATGAGACCTGGGCACAACTAGGCTTGAAAAGAATGCTGCTGATGCCTGATCTTCTCGACCACTACTGGCTGCTTGACCGTCTGGCTCTAACATGGGCATCGCTTGACTTGCCCAGAACTCGGGCTCAGCTCCAGGACAGCTCTCAGAGCCTTGTCACAAACCACAGTTACTGGGCCCACAGTCTGACCCAAATACTGCCTCCTGGACCACAGATAAGTCTTTATGCCTAATCACACATCCCCAGATGTGAACCTCGACCGTGGTCTGCCAAGTCCCAGCCATTTTTTAACAGTCTTAGAAATGAAAGTGCTAAGGTAAGGCTGTGCAGATGAGATGAAATCCTAAGTTGGTCCTAAAGGTTGTGTAAGAGTCCCTCACAAACAGAGGATGGGAAAAAGGGCCCCAGTTGGCAGGGGCAGTAACTCAAAGGCAGGGCGTACACATTCAGGGGATGTGGGAAAGAGTGTTTGGCAGACAGGAAGGCTTTGTTTGGAGAGAGAGCAAGGGGAAGTTTAGAAGGGTCCTCCTGACTCTGAGGGGTGAAATCTGATCTCATTCTTTTTGATATCTCTTACGCTAATTCTCTGCCTTACTGTCCTCCCTCCTCTATATGCTCCTACACCTTCACAACGGTTACTAGAAAGGCATATTTTGCATATGATCAGTCCTTAATAACAAGAACCAATGCTAAAGACTAAGCAGTTCAAGTCTAGTGATGCCAGTCAAGAACACTGCTCTATGCATGACTCACCATGTACTTCTGGGTGACTGGGCAGGGGCTTTCAGAAACGTAGGAAGAGTATCTTCTATCCTTCTGTAAGATGTGGTGATGTCTGTGTATCAGAATGCCTAGATTAGACTCCCCCACCTCTGACACATCAGTAGGATACAGAGCAGAATGAACGTGAGCTGGACACCCAAGTGCTGCTTCTTTCTAGTTCCATGACTTTGCATTCATATACGCATCTAGTGTCAGTCTCTAGAGGACACCTGGCCCCACATTGCCTCTGATTGCAAAACAAGAACAGCATGGCAGAGTGTAGAGGGCATAGCAGCTTATGAGCTCAGACCCCCAAACCAGACTGCCAAATTCTAGGTCTGCGTCTTACCAATGTTGGGAACTTTAGTAAGTTACTTAACCTTCTATGTCTCTGTTTCCATAGCTGTAAAAGGAAGATAATGATTGCATGTACCTGGTGAATCACGCATAAAAAGCACTATGTCAATATTAGCTCTCCTTAATATTGACTGCAGGAATGTGCCAACTATATACAATTTAGTGCAGCTCTGAAAATCTCAAGACTCTGAGAACTTTGTTGGAAGAGGAGCCTGACTATGTAGGAAACGAGAACTAGGAATCCATGGTAATCAACTTCTCACTTCCTTTTCTCAAAAGAACCCACTTTGGGATGCCACAAGATCAAATGGTATCTGCTCTGCTCTCCAAGCAAGAATGGAATCTAGGGTTTGTCAAGGGGACAGCCAAGGGGAAGAGCCCAACTTGAAGAACTTTAAGATTCGAGGGGTAAATCAATGAGCAGTGAGCTGCTCCAGTCATCACATCTCCTTTTTACTTCCCTCCACCTCGGAGCCCACCCAGACCTCTTCCAAAAAGAAAAAAGAAAAAACAGTGAATAGGCTCAAGGAACACAGCTGTGAAGACATTCAGCACCCGAGCATCGCCTTCCTACTATGGCCTCTCCATCCTGAGTTAGATATAGCACATAGCTATAGATATAACACATTTGCATATCTTTGTGTATATGCTGTTTATACGTATAAGCGTATATGGCCACACAGGCATACACATATACTATGTTGGATGTGTTTCTTAACGACTTCATTATTTGTCTAGACTGCATTTCTTGCCCTCCCAAGTGGTGCTTTAAAAAAAAAAAAAAACTATAATTAATTCTGCAGAGAGCTAACATAGTCTAGAATTACTGATAACCTAGATCTTAAATTAAGCCCTGGGGGAAAAAAAATTGAGATATTGTACACCATGTTCAAAACAAAACAAATAGAAACCCATCAATATAACTTTTAAATCCCAAGAATGGGGGTAGGGATACTTTAGAAACTGTTATCTCAGGTGCAAATGAAATCAGAGTTAGACAGGAAAGCACAATGGGCCAATACTATAGGGTTTGAGGAAAGGGGCATAGTGTGGTCCTTAGCATCCCATTTCTCTTCAACACCACTGCACACCCGAGAAAAAGTCTTGGCTTAAGTTGCATGTGAAAATGAATTTGTAGGTCTCAACCCAGCTTTTGTAGCTGAGTGTACCATAATTTGACACAAATAGCCCTGGCTGACACTGGGAAGCAGGCTGCAGTATCTCACAAATCAGGACAGAAAAGGGGCTTGGCACAAGGGCCCCAGAACATGCTGGGTAGCAGTTTGTACTTGACTGAGTTCTCACCACAGATTCAACAGAGCAAGAGTCCAGTGAGTTCATCTGAGAGGCCTTGGGTTGTCCATAGAGAAACAAGGGAAAAGAACACTCCAGCAGGTCAAAGTGAGGTCTTTCAGCTTGACCAAAGGTGAGCAGGGGAAGAGTTCCCCACGGAGGAAAAGCCTACAGAGAGAGGGACGTTCACCTGCCGTCTGTTCACAAGCAGGAACCCATCAGCATACTGACAGCCCTGCAGATCCATTCACAGCCAGCCCATCTTCATTCTGATTGCAGCTATCTGTGTAGCCCCATCCATACTATCTCTAACCCTGTCATGCACCTCCAAAAACCTAATGATTTTTAGGGTAGATTGAACTTACTGGCAGGCATCCTTGACTCTGAGCTTTCCAAAGTCATTAGCATTGGACAGATATTGCATGCCAACTAGCAGATGCCATTGGGTACCTGTTCCCTAAATTTGGTCATGCATCATCTTTCTCTACCATAATCATGTGCTCTCAGAGGTGACCGTATCTCTGACTCAAGGATAAGCATTAACTAGTCTGAGCCACTCTTGCTATTACAGTTCACGTGGCCAGCTAATTGTTTGGAAGAGGACATGTGACCCAATAATGAGCAGTGGGATGTGCGAGGGAATCTTCAGGAATAACTAGAAACAGATTCACAGGCACAGAGGAGGAATGTCTTATTCCTCTGTTGGATGTTGTCATGTCTGTGTAATCTGATGTTAAGATAAAACTACCACTACCTCACTTGTGACAAAGACACTCATAGAATAAAGAGCACGTATGCATTGAAGGTGACTTGAAAACCCCTCATACAGCACTTCCAAAAGACTTTGTGAAAAACCAGCTCTCCAATTCTTGAGCTAAGAGTGTGAAGGGGAGGGAGTATTTTGGAGACAATATTTTTTTAGAAAGACTTGTTACCATGCCGCAGTTTTGCCTCCGGAGGAAACAGGAAGGGGTACCACCTGCTTCACCTCACACCTAGAGAGGCTGACTGGGCTTCCTCTACCCTCCCTGCCTTGGGGAGAAACCATGGCATCAGCCTTGCCTCTTGCCTCTAGAGGGCATGTGAAGGGCTAACAGCCAGGAGACAGCTGGCACTTTGAGACTGGCCTGCACTCCCCGCAGTTTGTCAGGGTGAACGATGCATGATTCCCTAGTACGAGTCGTGGGCCGTGCAGACTAGCGACAACACCACATCATCATAGGGCCACCTTTAGGGGCAGAGGGACCCCAACAGCAACAACCTGAAGGCAAACTGTGGTCTCCCCATCAGGGAGCAGAGGAAAGAATCATGACTAACCATTCATAAAAAAGATGCCGCCACCCAAGAAAACTGCAGGAGGATGGCCACATTGATGGGAATGTTCTAAGAGCCCACAAAATTGTTGCAGGTGAATCAGTTTGAAATAACGCAAAGAAATGAATAAAAGTAATAGATACATAATCAAACAGATGAATAGATGTAAAACCTTTCCTGTGCCCCTACCTCTCCTCTGTAACCTACTTCCCTGTTTAGCAAGTAGGGAGGATGGTAAACACACCCTTTCCCAATAGTGTACCATGAGAGGGGCAGTGGGAGCGGCCCACCACAGGTGAGGCAAATGGGGGTGTATCGTCTTTGGAGAATATTAGAATAATAATCACAATTACTGAAAGTCAGCTTACTTCCCATTATCACCTTGCACCGGCAGTTCTCAACAATACTAGTGATAAATTGCCTTCTAGTGATACTATGCCTTCCAAGGCATAGCACTGCCATCATATTCCCCTTCCCGGTACCCCACTGCCCTTACTCACAGAACTCCTGTTACATGAGACAATACATTTCCTTCATTGTTTAAGCCAGTTGGAGTTGTTTTTCCTGTTACTTGAAGTAAAAGACATTGAGCTAGACATGGGACAAAGAAAGTTGTTTGCCATCAAGAAGTTTAGACTTTAATTAAGCCAGGTATGGACAGACAGAAGTGTTTTCTGGGGTGAATGTCACACTTATCTCAAGTACTGCTACCAGACAATTATTTATTGTGCAGACAAGAAAAAAACATTTGGAGCTATTAATGCTACAAAATAAAAGCTTGTTAGAGAAGGGTAAAAAAAAATAAAATAAAATAAAACAGTTCCTTCCCATTTATAAGGACATCATAGTTGCTTTACCCAGATATCTCAGTGTAGGAAATCAAACACACAATTTCCAACTCAGTATAGACTTAATTAGTAAGTCAGTAAACAAGGAAAATGTTGGAGACAGCTAGCCTTCTACCACACAACTGCTTTTTCCTTCCTTCTCTTTGTCCCTCTCCCAATATCTCAGAGCAATCCTGTTTACTGTCAAGTAATTTGACAACCATTCAACAAACTCCTATAGTGAATCTAGTAGACTCCTGACACTGGGCTAAACACTGGGTCAGATATCTAGATAAAATAGTTTGCCAAAACCTCCTGCAGAGGAGGAAATTGAGCTTCAAAGTGGCTAAGTGAGATTCAAAGCAAGTTTGGTCCAACTTGAAAGTTCATGATCTTTCCACTTGGCTACTCAGCTTCTTAGAAGCACAGAAACATAAGACTTGGTCCCTCATTCAATGAGCTCATAGACAAAAACCTATACAATGTGGAAAAAATGGAGAAATGAAAGGAATTTATAAGTGATAGGCATTACTTAGACATGCCAGAAGATAAAGAAACTGGATACCACAAAGCGAAGGCAAGCATAGAGGATAACAGCAAAACTTATGTTTTGTCCCTGGGCAAATGCTTCTGGATTTTAGCTCTTATGGTCTAATTCGTCATTAGCGCTTCATTTTAGAACAATAATAACATAAATGTCATTGATTCGTGGGGGTCATTTATAGTAAGCCCTCTTAGGGTTCTAATTTTTTTTTTCATTCCAGTGATATTTTCCTTTTGATAAGAATAAATTTTCATGAAAGAATGTGTAAGCAGTAGAGAAGATGAGTTCCTTTCAAGCAGGGGCCTTTCTTGGTGTCTCCCAATTTATTCCTAACGGTAGCCCACTTATTCCTAAGGATCTTTATTCTAATAAAGCAGATGTGTTAAAGAATATAGGGGACCATGTAGGTATTTTTATGGAGAGAGTGGATAAGTAAAATAAGAATGTTGTAACTGTTGACATTTATTTTGCACCTACTTTTAGGCTAATTCTCTAAATGTGAACCACCCAGGATTCTTAGCTGTCCTTTTTTTCTTTCCTGAGTGAATTTGTACTAAGAGAAAAACATCACTAGGATTTGAAGTTCCTATCATTTCATTGACTAGGATATGTATATAAGTAAGGATTTGGTAGGAAGGTAGATGAAGCCATTATCTGTAATCTTAGCTATTCTCTTGTTATTCTTTTTCTATGTCTCAATCATATATATATATATATATATATATATATATATATATATATATATATATTCAAGAGTTGTTTGTGCTTAGAACATTTTTTACCCATTCTACTCAAAAGACAGATTTGTATGACCTGCATTGACTTCATAGAACCAAAGAATCTCAGAGTTTAGGAAGATCATAGGAAATTTTCCCAGATCGCAAATAAATGCCTAGTTATCTTCTACAAATATCCCCAACCTTTGCTTGAAAACTTTTAATAACTACGATAGTCTTTTGAGGGGGAGGGCAGAATTAACCTAATAATGAGAACTAGCAAAATGTCTCCTTTTTGTTCGCTTTTGTACTTAAGCAATCGGACCTACTCTTCCCCCTTTTCCATGATAGACTTTCAGATACTTAGAGATAAATATCATGTGTTCCTCTAAATCTTCTCTTTCCCAAGATAAACATATTGTGAAAACCATTTTTTTTCCCTCTGCCATGATTTTGTTTTGGCCCATAAGATAGGAATTTTCACCCTTCAAAAATATTAAAAAGGACTATTTCATTTGTCCCCTCTATCTTCCTCCCAGGCGCTGAGGGGCACCTTGTCCAATGGGGGAGATTGATACAAGTCCTGAACATGTGAAGCTGAGCCCCTGATTGGCTATCTTTTGTTCAGACCTCTAGAGAGATGAGGTGGTAAGAAGACCTGGGTCAGCGCGCAGTGCTGTCTTCTAGAGGCATGGCTGAAGGACCTTCTCTGTCCCTTCTCTCTGTATAAGGTATAAGGCAGTCCACAGATGCTCACTGACATGGGCTGTGTCAGAGAGTGTTTCATTAATTCAATCCTTGCAAGCATAGCCCCCAAAATCTAGATGGTGCAGGTCCAACCCATCTACATGAATGTAGTTTTGTCAGCAATAAAGATAATAGTTGAACCCCCTGTATTTCTCAATTGCTTCCAAACTTGATGGAGAAAGGATGCAATTATCAGTGTCAGAGGGAAAAACGCCAACATGTTACTTTATACGGCGTGTGTCATGGTTTCTTTTGAACATTCTCCAGTTTGTCAAAGTCCTATCAAAGTGTGATTCCCAGAACTGAACAAAATAGTCAACTGCAGACTGACAGTTGTTCCCTGTGTTCTGGGCACTAAAATTTGGTGACTCAACACCTGAGTCACAGAACCTGGGTATCTTAGCTTGATGTCATACGTTACTTGACTAGAGTCTCCCACAGAAAACTGGGAATATTGTTCCTCTGGAAACCCAGTGGGTTACCACCAACTTCTGTCTACTCTGTCACTCGCAGATAGGTCCTCTTTCAATCACGAAAGCCAGGCATCAACAAGGCTTCCCTGCTGTAGAGATCTGCACGCAGGAGAGCTGTGAATAAGTTCATCCAGTAATGAAAACTACACAAGGAAGGAGCAGACCATGACAATCTGTCACCTCCATTTCTCAGGGCTGGGCCTGGAATTCTTGCTGATTCCAGATGGTTGAATGAAGGAGTTTCATTTAGTTTTCAAATCGTTTCAGTTTTCAGTGAACTGGGGCTTTCAGAATGTTTTCTAACCTGTGGTTTATCAGTCTCATCAGTCTGTTTTCTGGGCTCACGGTACCAAGGGCAGTCATCTATATTCAGGAAGCTGGTCTTTTCAGTTCCTCACTTGATAAAGCATATTTTGTGGAATCCCTCAGCCTCAGACAACAACAACAACAACAACAACAAAACAAACAAACAGAAACCAGTGTGGGTCAAAGGAATGGAATGACTCACTTTAGTAAAGGAAAACATTCTGATTTCTAAAATCCCCAAGCTCTACATGGGGAACCCTCATGTGCTGAAGGGATTCTCCCCTGACTTTCCCTGCCCCTGGAAAGTCTTTCACCTTGAGCCTCCCTCCTACCACCACAGTCAGCTACAGGGGTGCATAAGCCCCCTTTTCCAAGTTGTCCTAGTTTGGCTTCCCCCACAAGCAGAGCATGGGGCAAGGACTTGAACACAGTCATTCATTTGGGAGCTGAGACCAGAGCGTATGTGAAGGATTGGGAAGTAAAACATGGAAGTAAGAAAAGATGATAAAGGATGTGTTCATGAGTGTGTTACTGCTGAGGATTCCTTGGGCTCAATCCTACAGGACTCCCTCTAGAAAACTGTGAACGCACCTCCAAATTTACCCACCATGGTCTGAGGAGACTGGCCCATATACCAATGTCTGCCCCTTGAGGAATTAAACCCCTTGGACATCCAGGTTGCACCTAGTTGAGTGAAGCAAGCTCCCTTGATGTCAGAGAAGGGCCTCAGTGGAGAGAAAGGGAGAAACAGGAAGCTGTCAGCGTGCCAGACACTGTCTGTTCTAGGAGTAGCATGTCCACTCGGGTGGGTCTTCTGGGTGTGGGACGGAAATCCACGGTGTCTGCTGTAAAACTCCAGGAGCGAGTGTAGGGGAAAAAGACTTCTTCTTCTTCTCCTTCTTCTTCTTCTTCTCCTTCTTCTTCTTCTCCTCCTTCTTCTTCTTCTCCTCCTCCTCCTCCTCCTCCCCCTCCTCCTCCCCCTCCCCCTCCCCCTCCCCCTCCCCCTCCCCCTCCCCCTCCCCCTCCCCCTCCCCCTCCTTCTTCCTCTTCCTCTTCAGCTTTCCATTAACCAAGATAAGAGAGGCTACTATTTAAAAACTTAAAAATAATGTGGGGTCAAAGGAAAGGAATGGCTCCCTTTAGTACAGACAAGAGAGGCGACTATGAAAACCTAATTCTTTCACATATAAAAATTTAATAAGAAAGAAAAGAAAGAAAAACAGATCATACAAAGAAACACAGCAGACCAGGCCTCAAAGTCCAGGTTGCTGAAATTCAGTACCTGCACACTGTCTTCAGGGCTGGCACTTTTTACAGCCCTGCCAAACTACCTCCTTCCCTCTATACACCAGTGTCTACCCCCAGGGTAAACAAGCCCTACCTCTTGCCCCACAGGAATGATCTACCAGGTGCTCATCACCTGTGTGCTCAAGGTCAAAGGATGAGAGCAGCTTCCTTCCAAGACTGCTTTGCTTGTCTGAGAATAACTTGTGCATGTTTTTCCTATCGCAGTTTTTAACAGTTTATAATAGTGTAGTCATTAGGACCACAATCTCCAGTTTGAATCCGGGCTCTTGACATGTTGTGTAACCTTGGGTGAGTTGTTTAATTGCTTTGTGCCCCAGTTTCTTCATCTTTGGAACAGAGATGATAACAGATTCCTATCCATAGGATTGTGAGGATTGAGTTAATATCGAGACAATGACTGGCACAGAAAAGCACTATATCAATGTAAGATGTTGTTGTTGTTGTTACTATTATTATTAGACTAGAGTTTATACATAGGGAATTATCTCCCCTTTCAGCTTAGCATCATGAAGTGACCTCCCATTTCAGAGCTACTCTATAATGGCACACTACTCAGTGGCCACAGTCTGCCATAAGAATCAGTACATACACAGTGGTAAGAAGGTCTTTTTAATGGTGAGATTGTTATATAGTCTGGAGTGAGTTGGTAGGGTCCCTCATCTTCTTTAACATGAATTTTGCCAAGTCCCACAGAATGTTTACTGGTCTTTCCTAACACCCTTAAATCGAAAGGTAGATAATTGCCAATTCAGGACTAGAGTTACTCACCATAGGCAGAAATTTTTATCTTTGAGCACAGCTATCTCCTCCTTGGCTCCAGGTTGCCCAAACTAGAGCCTTTCCTTGAAGCTTCTCAAGGAAAGTGCTATAAGATCCTTATTATACATTTTTCTGATTTGACCACATCTTTTTCATTCTATCCATTTTACGGAAGCGTGTGAGCATCTGCATTAGAAAAAAAGATAAGTGTAGTCAACTTTGTTGGTTTGGCTATTTGCTGTAGCAAAAGTCTGAATGTGACAGTTTCTGGATGGCTGAAGAGCTTCATCTCTTTCTGTGCTTGTTACTATAGGTGACTGGATATGTAATTTATCTACAGCCAAGAAGCCATGCTACATCTTCCTTTCTCTCGAGACTTCTATTTCTAAAAAATTATCACAAAGGCACAGAGTGGCAAGGAGTTGCTTCAGAGAACCCAAACTTGGGTCATTCCATGTAGATGCCACCACTGGGGAAGATATTGCAGTAAGACTAGGACTCCTCAAATCTGCATTGACCTAAGTCTAGCCTCCGCTATCCTACCTCCTCTTAATTACAAAACACAAATCATTGTACCTCCTTTTGTACAGAACAACTTGACCTCTACTTCCACCACTCATGGATCATTAGAGTCTACTGGGCAAGTCACTTCTGAAATTGCCACCTGGGCTCTTAAGACTTATTAAAACAGGGGCCACCTCTCACGAGTCTTACATGTTCTAATTCAATGTAGTGATTATTTAGAGATGAAAAATAATTTATCCCCAAATGATACCTGGTATTTTTTGCCCATGTTTTTCAAGTTGTTCCTCTGTTATTCGGACGTGGCATTCTTTATTGTAATTGCCTGGTTACTTGTCTATCTCCCCAAATAGACTGTAAACAGCAGAAACCCAATAATACTAAGTGACTTCCTTGAGGCCACATAATCAGGAGAGAATCCCAAAATGGAAATCAGGCTTCTCTATTCATGGTCCGTAGTGCTGTTCATTAGCAGCAATGGTTCGTGTTCTGAAATTACTCTTCCTCAGAAGAAGCATTGAAATAGCAGCACACCAGGGCTCAGAAGACAGAAATTCTGCTCTCAGCTCAGTCACTCACCTCTCAAAGCCCTAGTGTTTCTCATCTGAACAACAATATCTGTTTCTTCAGGTGATTGCAAAGGTCCTGTCCAACTCTAAACGTCTATATTTCTACTTGAAAGGATTGTCATGCATTAACAGCTGAGAGAGAGAGAGAGAGAGAGAGAGAGAGAGAGAGAGAGAGAGAGAGAGAGAGAGAGAATGATCGTTCATCCATTCATTTAACAAATATTTATTCAGCGTCTTCTATGTGCCAGACCGGATGCCAGGTACACAAGTGAACAAAAAATACAAGTCTGCCCACTGGCAACTTAGGTCTTGATCAGAGTTGGGCCATTGGCCAACATTGCTCACTGATGATCTTAGATAAACAGAGTGATAGGCCGGTCATCAGTATACTATTTTTTTGAAGGATTCTCTAATGATTGTATGTGTGTGTGTATCAGGGGTAGGCAGGAGAAAGAATGCTGATAAAAATTGCTACACTCAAAATGACTGTGTCTCAAATTCCTGAAACAAACAAAAACAAATCAACAACAATAAGACAGATTGGGTATGTCCAGAACAGGTGTCCCCTTCCTATTAATGTGCAGTTTCTCGAATCAAGCCATTGTTGCTCTCTCCTGCCAAAATGCCAACAGGAGAGCCCAATTAGTGCCAATTTGTTTCTTGTAACACGGACACCTGTCACCAAAGAGCTTGACAAAAATAACCAACTCAGTCACTTCAGATCCAAACTGGGCTCAAACTAATCACCCGGAGGTAGATAGGAAGTCTTCAAATCCCATTGCAAATCCTCCAAGGGACTTAGTCCCTCTGCCCATGGACAAATTTATGGTGTATTTCTGACTGATGGCAAGACACCAACTGGCAATTGATTTTTTTTTTTTTCTTTAAATGCAAGTTATCAGCCTTTCCTCCCAGTCAGCTGCAGGCTTCCCCCTGGCAGTTCAAGACTCATAGTGATAATGGATTATCTTTTCTTTTAATAGCAAACCACCTTCCACTGAGATGGAATGCAAGTTGCACGAGAATGAGAATAGATTTCACCAAGAAGTCCTTTAACTCTCATCAGGAAACACCTCTAGTTCAAGCATTTTTTAAAAATAACCTTTCAAAACTAACCAGGTTTCTGCTGCGTGGTTGAGCCAGCCACGAGGGTTGTGCTGGTTACATCTGAATTAACCCTGTTTGATAATCCCTTGCATACTCTGTTCTACTTCATGCCAGCAGTTCTGCTCCCTGGGTGTGCAATCATATGGGGCAGACACCTTCTAAGGAGCTATCAGACCCATATTAAGAACGTATAATATACGATAAGCAGATGAGCAGGAGACACGTTTCTCCAGAATCACCCAGGCAGGAAAATCAGCACATCCTGCTCTTCAATAGAGGGCCCATCCAGCCCACTGCTTTATGGGAAGCAGAAATGTCTGGAATCTAAATCGGCTGCAGGGGTGGGGGGTTCTTTGCCTCCTCGCAGTGCTGTGAGCTGAATGGCAGATTTCATCACCTCCGTTGTAAGGCACCTCTCATTATGAGAAGCCCAACACAGAGCCTAACTCCTAACTGGAATATTAATAATGAAAATGGATTATGTACATCCTGTTTGCTGAGCAATTATCCCAAAGCAGGGTTTGAGTCCAGATTTTTTTGCCTCACTGCCTGAGTGGCAGGACATGAATAGACAGACAGGTATTTGCATGTGGTGTCTCTGACCTGGAGAAAATGTCAGGGGCTTGAGAGACTGCAAAGAGAGCTGGAGATGCATATTCTTTTGAAATGTGGCTATGTTTTTCAGTCTATTCTTGGAGAAGGCAGAGGAAGGGGGGAAGAGTTTGGATTTGCTGTCATTGTTTAAAGATATCCTCCTGAGTCAAGGTGAGACCGTTTTACTTTGCCCACCTTAAGTTTTTCATTAACTGGAAGTGACTCTGCCTCCTACCATCTCAAGGAGATGAAATTAGTTTCCTATAGTGATGGTGAGTGGTGCTTTCCCTGGATGTTTTATAAAATCTAGATCTGATGTGCTTAACCTAGGCACTTTTTAATGAGAGCAGGCATTTCCCTGATGCCTTGGTTCTAAATTTTCTTTTCCTGCTCTTTCACTTGCTGTGCTCCTGCAAGGTGCCAATTGACTTCCTCTTTCTGATTCCCATGTGCTATTTCAGGGCTGTGCATCCAGGCTAAAATGAATTGTGCACTCAATGAGGGCAGTACTTTGTGATCCTTCAGCGCAACCCACTGCCAACAGTTGTGTCACCTCCAATGTCCCCTCGCCCACCCTCGTCCTCCATTATGGTATATTTACACGTTAAGATGCCAGAGTGAGAGAGAGCAATGCAAGTTCATATGAACAAGCCTTATGATTTTCACAGGGCCAGAGAGAATACTCTTAGAGGACAGAGAGGAGTAACAAGGGCAGCATGTCCCTGTGGCAGGGTCACTAAACCGCAAATAACAGTTTCACAATAACTTAAAATTGCCTGGGGAATGAATAAACATCTGTGGTACATCCATACAGTAGAATACTACTTGGCAATATAAAGGAATAAACTACGGATACGCACACCAGGAATGACGCTCATTCATTATTCTAAGTGAAGGACGTCAGACCCATATGATTCCATACTGGAAAAGGTCAAACTATAGGGACTAAAACCAGATCAACAGCTTCCAGAGCTGAGGGTAGAGGGTGAGGTTGATTGAAACGGTTGACCAACACTCCCAGCGTGCTGGAGATGGTCCCAGTTTTGGCCCAGTGAGTCTCCATCCCTGGAAACCCCTCAGTCCCAGGCAAATTAGGACAGTTGGTCACCCTGGAACTTGACAAAGGGATACAAGGGAAATTTTTAGGGGGACGGAACTGTGTTTTTCAAAAGTTCCAGAACTGTGCACTTTTAAAAGGTAGGTTTTACTCTATGTAAATTATACCTTTAAAAAGACTGGAAAGAATTGCCTAGTGTCTCGTCTGTCTCTCCACAGCTCTCTGTGTGAGGGGATTTTGTGTTTCTCACGCCATTGCCTCTCCTAGCATCTAGCACTGGGCCTGACGTGGCACAATTTGTTAAAAGAATGCATCTTGCTCTTTTTTTCTCAGATGTTACCTGTCATCTCACCACCTATAGTTGCTTTAAACAATCCAGTGGTCTCTGAACATTTTCTCCATAGAACTACTCAGAATTAAGGTTTTTTCTGTTTCTTTTGGCTGTGAGTTGATAGCCGTACTCTCAAGATGAGACAAATATATTAATCAGTGCTTTCTGAATATACTAAGCATAACAAATTCCTGGAGTGCTTGCTAAACACACACACACACACACGTTACAAGTTTCTGGAACCCAGTCCAGGTCCACCAAATCTGAATTTCCAGGGAAGGGCCTGGGAATCTGTATATTTAACAAGTGTCGTGGAAAATTCTCATGATCAAGCATGGAAAGCAGAAAGATGGAAGAACTGGTGCTGGGACACCTCAGCACCAGCTTTTAGGACGACGGGTCATCTCCCGAATCCATGTTTCCCATGTGATCCTTGTACCCAAGTCTCCCTCCCTCTTGATGAATCATTCACTCATTGATTCCACTTGAGAAATGTGTATTGCGCACCTACTCCGTGCTCCGGCACAGTGTGAACACAACAAATAAATCAACAAAATAAGTTCAACCACTGATGGGTGATGTGAAGGAAATACAACAGGGTGACATGCTAGTCCCTGGGCCAGGTGCTACTTAAATAGAACAGTCGGGAAGGATGCAGTCTTCGTTGATTTCCGGCGCTAAGCTCAGGCAAATTTCTCACAGGAAGCATAGTTGGAAAGCCACAGACATATGCTGCGGTCCCTGCGTTGCCATAAACAGCCGCTACAGACTGGCCTCAGTGTCCTCATCTGTAAAATGAGGAGGTAGATCTAAATGTTCATCTCTAAGGACCCTCCTAGGCCTTACATTTTATGTCTCTAGAGTTTATTATTGTAATCAAATAAAACTAATCTGATACATATTTAATGATATACATAATTGTTATTGTGCTGCATGATAATTAGCTATCAATGGTAAGCAGTTTTACATAAATGACTGTAATTAGTATTTCTTATACACAGCCAACCCAAGTTGTCGTTTTTTTCCTCTCTCCTCGCTTTTTTCTTCTGCAATTAGCATCGGGGTTGTCTGTTCTTCTATAGTATGTATCATTCCATGATAATCCATGTCCTCCTCGCTTCCACACGCAGGTAGGGAAATTGGCACTTTAAAATATAAGGGTCCGGTGTATTACCTCCTAAGAAAACATACCAGCCCTGAGACTGCTATATTACCGCGTTCCTTACCACACCACCAAGGGGCCTTTTGGATTCTAGAAGGACCAGAAGGAACCACAAAAAAGTTAGACCATTGGAATTTTCTGGAAGGGATGGAAAATCCAACAGGGCAGAATGAGCATGAAGGTGGACCCAATATCTTTGGCTTCTGGGACTCTGGCCGCGGAAGGGACGGTGTATTAGTTTTCTGGGGCTGCCACAGCAAACTACCATAGACTAGGTGGCTTAAACAACAGAAATTTATTTTCTCACAGTTCTAGAGGCTCAAAGTTCAAGATCAAGGTGTCAGTTGGTTTGGTTTCTTCAGAGGCCTCTCTCCTTGGCTTCCAATGGCCGCCTTCCCTGTGTGTCTTCACATGATCTTTCATTCTGTGTGTACATGCTTCTGGTACCACTATGTCCAAATTTCCTCTTCTTATAAGGACACCAGTCAGATTGACTTAAGGCTTACTCTAGAGATCTCATTTTAATTTAATCAACTCTTTAAAGACCTTACCTACAAATGTTGTTACATTCTAAGGTATTTGGGGTTAGAACATCAGCATATGAATTTTGAGGGGAATGCAACTTAGCCATAACAGAAGTGAAACTGAGAAAGAACTAATGCTCTAAATATACAAAAACCAGGAAGGCAGTCCTTGCCTTCAGGTCTAACAATTTCCAGAACTTCCTTCCTGAAACCCCTCAACTACAAGGGTCATTCCTCCAGCTAATGACTAGCACCTAATATACCTCAAACAAACCCTCCCTTTTCACAAGCAAGAATGAAAGTATTAAAAGATGCAAATACCTGGGAGAGTGAGCCCTTTGGGTGAGGAAGAATTCTTGGCAACTTGTCAAAGCCCTTCCCTGTTTTGGTAGAAAGAGGACAGAAAGCTGAAGGTGAACTTGGCCGACTTTGAAGTTTGCTGCACAGTCTCTGTTGATCTTCTGCTCTGGCCCATTCATGGTGAAGCAGACAATATTTTGGTCAGCTGAGTGAGCTGGCATGAAGCAGGCCCCAGTGGGCGCACAGGTTCATGCTTTCTTCTGCACTCTCTGCTCTGGCATCAGGGCCCCTCTGCCTCCCTAAAAGCAAACTGTCGTTCTAATGGTGTGATCTGAAAACAGGGACCCCAGGATGAGAGAAGCTTGCTAGCAAGCACTTAAAACAAGTCATCAATGAAAGAAAGCTCCCAAACCTCCCAAAACAGTTTTCAAAGGGCCCAGAGTAGCAACCTATACTCTTAACAAACAAAATGGATTTCCCTTATGCTGCCTGGCCTTTGCACAGCACAATAGGCATGAGAGCACTTTGTCATGAATGAAAATAGAAACATAAGCAAAGCAGATCCAGGGACAGAATTGGAAAAATATGAATGTGTAATGCGAGAAAAGGGTTTTACCTTAATTTGGTGTTTTAATACTATAGGCTTTCTTCCTCTTCTTCTCTTTTTGATGCTCCTGATCTAAAAATAGAAGACTTAGATTTCACTCTTCCTCCTCTATTGATGTGCCTGTGAGGTGCTCGTGTAACCTCTCTGGGCATGGTTTCTGCCTCCTTCGCTTACGGGATTAGAAAACACTGTCTCTGAGATGCCACTCGGATATTTTCTTTGCAAATATATGTTGACAAAATAAGGACTGGTTCAAATAATTAATAGGGCAAAACTTAGTTACTGTTGTACATTTCTGGTTAGATGTCTCAGCTAACTTATAGCCACTAAAGTCTCATATTCTGTTTCTGATGAAACCCATGATTACTCATCTATAAAATGGGAATAAAATCTGTCTCACTGGGTTTTTCTGAGGGTTAAATTAAATAAAGGATGTAGATGAGACAATGGCTACTGCACAGCAGATTCTGAGTAAGTGTTAGTTCTTTTCTTATTAACCTTGGTAACCCCCTTGGTGCCTGGTTTGATTGGTGTGCAGTAGATATTTGACAGGTTGTGAAAGTAGCATGGAGGTACCACTCTGGTAAGTACCTAATGCAAATACAGACCAAAGGGACTAAAGTGTGCCAAACGAGGTGGTGATGGAGTTGTCTACCCTCTTCCTCTCTATAACACAATGCCTGGTACCTACACACACATACTCAGGCATTCTATGAACTTCAATTTCCAGCTGTCATATTTCAATGTATTTTTCAGGACCATGTTGACCACAATGGAACTGGATGTCCTGGGAAAGGCCAAGAACTGGAAAAGATATTCCAGGTGATTATCAGTAAAATAGGAGGCCAAACTGTGTTCCAAGGAGCAGACAGAAAAGTATGGTCAGCAGCAGCAGCAGAAGTATAATCATTATTGAGTCCTTGAATACATTACGAGTCATTTTATTTTGTCATCACAACTCTTCAAAGTGGTGTTAATGTTCCGTCTTTTTGATAAAGGAATGTAGCTAGAGAGGTTAAGAATCTTGTCCAAGGTCACAGAGCTTGTGAATAGTAGAGCCTAGATTTGAATGCAAGACTCCTTTTCTCCAAAGCCATTGAGTGCTATACTTCAGTGATGGATGATCCGGGAACAGGCTGACTTTAGAACTATAGATTTGCATTAGAGATATTGGTCAGGTGGTACGGGGTGATCAAGGCACTAATCTAGATAAAAATAAATCTCCAAAGTTAGGCAAAAGCCAGGCAAAAACAAGGAGGGTCCCCTAACAGATTACTAAGGCAGGATCTCAGACCCTGAGAGCTAGGGTACTAGCGCTCAGAACAAGGCCTAGGAAGAATCTAGGGACAAGGCAGGAACATAATTGTAATAATTAAGGTAAAAGGTCTGAGGTAAATGAGCAGCCAGAATGACTCCATGTGCGACATATTGAGCAGAAGCTCCTCATATTACGACCGTGGTATCTCCTAGAACCTAGCATGCAGCTGAAATCTACAAAAGGATGGGAGCGGTACAAGGACGTAAAGTGTTTCCTACTGGGACGAGAAATGTTCCAGAACAATCCAGTTCTGGTTCACTGGAAGTCTTGGTGATCAGACAAGACGTATTTCCCAAAGGATTTGAGAGACAAGCTTTGGTGCCACCCATTGTCATCAATTTTATCCACAGAATGTTTGTGCATGTGGCAGACAATCCCACGAAATAAGGACTATGTTTCATTCTTTGTATTACAGAGGCCTTTCTAAAAAGAGCCTCACAGAACCCTCTGCTTCCTAATCTAAATAGAACACATCATCTAAACTGAGCCTTCTTAATGCCCATCTAAGCATAGCATTCTACAAAAACTAAAATCTGACATTCAAATAAGCATTACAAAGTAATTTAAATATAGTGAAACCTCCCAAAGGCATCAAAGAAAGCATATTACATTCTATGACATAGAAAGATTCTCAAGCTCTCCTTCACCTGTCTGTCTCACCCAAGTCCCATTTATTACTGTTGCTTCTTGTCCCCACCCAAATATTTCTTCCTCCTTCATCCCCAACTGTCTAAAAATTCCCACTCATGACACAAGGCAGAAGGAGAAAAGCTATAAATAATCAGCACTATCTAATATTTTGCCCCTAACACAAACTTTCTGGGTGAATTGTGAACAGAGAGCAAACTAACCTTGGCTATTGTTTATTGCCTGGTTTTGCTCCCCATGTTACTCTTCTTCCAAAATGTCTCCCTCCCATTGTCACCAATTAGATACACTCTTTCATTCTATCAACCGAACATCTAGTAAAGTCTTGATTTTGAACAGTGCATAGTGAAGTGAGAGATGTATAAGACACAAGCTCTCCTCTTAACAAACTTAGAATTGAGTAGAGATGATAGAACACACACTGAAATTACAACAAGAAAATATTTTAAGTGACTGGTCCATAAGATGTGGGTTAAGATCCAAGATATTCTGGAGGATCCACTGACACAAGTCACACAGTATACTTTCTGCTTACTCCTACCTCCATCCCCAAGATACACGTGCAATCCTTTTTTTCTTTATTTTTCTATTTACATATCCCAACTTATTTTTCCAGTGAAATCATCTTAAAGGAAAATGAAATCAGATCAAAATATACATACGTCCAGACTTGAAGGGAAGGAAGCACTAAAAGAGAAAGCTAGGAGTGTTTGTAGAAAGGAGAGAAAATTTTAACTTACAGCCTTGTGACAAGAACCAAAAACCCTCAAGAATGTTATGTTATCAGTCAATCTTGCTGATCTAGTCTCTACAGTGACTATCACCAAGATGATTTCTAAAAACCAATCTGATTATGTCTCATATTAAATGTCTCATTAGTTTTGAGATTCCCCTTGTCTCCCGATTATGCCCAAATGCCTTAATATTACTCACAAGTTCATTTTTGATTAGACTCCCTCCTATCTCCCTAGCCACGTATCCTACCACTCATCATTGCGTGCATATGTTCTGCCTCAATCCTGTAATACGTAGTCATTTGCAGTAATGGGTAGCCTCTGCCTTCTGAGCTTACTCCATTCATGTCCTTATCATGCTGCACTGTAGTTGCGTTTTCCCAAGTTATTCACCCACAAGACAATAAGCCCCACGCAAACCTGGGCTAGGTCTACCATATCCTCCATTGTATCCCTCAGAGCCTATCTCAGTGCCAGGAATATAGTAAATATTTCATGAACATTACTTGAATGAATAATTAAAAATTTAAGGAAATCTTTCCCTATCTTTAGTTGGGTTCCCTGGAAACATACTTTCAGGTGGAGATGTTCATGCAGAAGGTTCATTGGGAAATAAGCAAATTAGCACTCCACAGAGGAATAAATTGAACTGTAATGTGGATCCCATAAGGAGCTTTGAAGCTGAGATAACTCTCCAGAGTTTTCTCTACTAGAGGCACAAAGCCCAGGGTTTTGAAACCCTGGGTCTCCTAGTTATAAATGCTAGATGTTTCCAAGGAGGAGGTATCACCTTGGATGCTTCATCTCCCTTTGGACATGGGCAATTCCTAGAAAAGGAAATGCACCTCCAGCCTGGGATTCAGAATGATACACATGGGACAAAGCCACCTCCCAGACGAGTAAGAGAGATGTCTATCATTGTGTAGCACAGTGATTTTTTAGCTGCTGATTATGCAGAATAAGCTGACTGATAAAATACTGACCTATTAGCTGTGTAGCTTTGTAGCCTTAGTTTCTTTATCTTCCTCAAAGAGTATAGAATATCCCCCTCTCTCTGAGATGTAAGGAAGATTAAGTAAAACAATGTGTGGAAAAATCCTGACATGTGACTGGTACAATATGGATGCCTGTACATTAAAAATTAATCAATATCCTCCCCTCCAGACTTGGTGGTCAACAATGACTTTCCATACTAATGTGAGTTCCAAGAGTAATAAGATTTTTGTCAAAAAATGATCACCCTTGCCAAAGAGAAGGGGCAGGTATCCAAGTTGACTTGGCAATTGCCTTCATCATTTCGAATTTTAACACAAGCTACAGAAATGTAATTTCTTAGGTACCCTGATAAACTAGAGCCAGAAAAACCGGCAAATCTAGTTCCATTGTTTCTTCATGGGACTACTATCTTTAGAAATATAACCTTATTTCAGCAGTGCACTTAGGATACCCCATGTCCCTTGAGAAATAACTGGCTTTTGTTTATGACGAGCCAGAATGCATGCACATGCATTCACACTGTACTATACACACTGCCCTTCATCAAGCCAGGCTTTTGTTCATCAAAATAATAGTAAAGGGTGGCATGAAGCCATTCTCTGCAAAATAATTCATTACAAACAAAATCATCCAAATGCCAGTTCCTCTGCCCAGAATGACCTCCAGCGGGATAGCTCCCGAAGACTCACCTGCAGCCGTCAGTGGCAGTAAAACAACATTAACTCCAACAATGCTTATTGCCTTGCCAGGCTGCCACTGGCATTGGCTAATCCTTTTTATACCTTTCTATTCTGAAGCTGACCTTTAATCCTTGCAATCAGAATGCCAACAGTTCAACAGCTCAAGTAACGGTTTCTGAGGCTGTGGTGATGAGCTGGGTAACACCTCCCAAAATATAGCCCCCCCTTTTCAGGAATAATCTGAAGGGAAAGTTTGACCAATGCCTTTATATAGACCTGGGGTAGCTAGTCCATGGAAAAAATGATGCGACTGTTTAAAGAAAACAAGCTTACTGAAAGTATGAATCCCAGTCTACAAAAACAGGATGTGTTTTTGTGATGACTATCTCTTTCTTTGTTTTCTTAAATCCACACAGTGTGGCAAGAAATTTAGTCCTGTCATTATCGGAATTCATCCCAGGATTAGACTAAGCTCTTAAAGTCTTACAAAGGCCAAGACGTCAGGAAGGCTTTTCCTGGTATGGGTCCATGCTAGTTACTTCCAGGATACCCATTATCCCAGTCTGCATCCCCTTGAAGCCTTTGGTCTCATCTGCCCCACACATGATGTCTCAGAGTCTGTGCCAAGGGCTGGCACCCCAGTGCCTGGGGACCAGCCTTCCAAAGGACATTACACGGCCACCTCCTCAAAAGTCTTATAGCTTGCTCTGAGTCTGGCCACAAAGAGCATGAGTCCTGGGCTCCTCCCATGTCACTCCCACTGTTACTTCTGACTCAGTCTGATCTCTGACCTCTCTTTTTAGCATCTCAGCAAAGTTTACCCTCCTTCTTTCCAATTATCTTCAAAGACTATCTCTCTCCTCTAGCTGCTTATCTCTTCAAACTGTTTTGACTTTGAAAATAAATGACAGAAAATTCCTGCAAGTATCTTCAGTCTTGGTAGAAATTCCTGTGTGTAGGTTTGGGTTGAGAGTGAGGGAAGAAGAAAAAGAACACAAAGCAACATCTCAGAATATTACCGCACCACAGGTTGATTATTTTATTATTTCTAAAACACTCGATTCCTTTAAAGAAACAATAGAGTGGGTGGTTGAGTTGTGGACATATGGGAATGGAAAGAAAAACCGGATACAGAACCTGCCTCTTAAATTAAACATCAGGAATTAAATTAAATTAAGCCTTAGTGGGTGTTGCAGAAAGCAATACCTGAGGCAATGGCTTGTGCAGAAAACGTACTAGGAAGTGCACTCCCAGGACGCTAGTGAGAGACTGGCTGGGCAGGGAAGTGAGACATCCAATAGGAGCCACTGTTGAGGTGGCCACCTCTAAGTGACTGATTGCCCAGTGTCACGGGACCATCTCCTAAGAGGCTGAATAAACTCCATGTCATCACCATTCATGCTGCGGGGGAGAGAAGGGCAAACGCATCCACCACTTTACATCTCTCACCGATCAAAACTCACGCCATGAGGCCTAAGTCCTCCACAGTTGCCTCTGTACATGCCTGAGTGCCACGCACAGCGCTGTAGGATCCACGCCTGAACATCAACAGAGAAGCCCTGGGACTGGAGCCAACAGGCTCTCAGCTGGCACCAGTGGGCAGCTGGTTGGAACCCACAGAACTGTTCACCTCAGAGACGTCTGGAACCTGAAATATATGAGCCAAGAGAGAGTATCAGAAGGAGGACTGAAGAGGTGTGTCACAAAGTGATGTGTGATGTGCACTAAAAGGAGCGGGTTTTTAGCAAAAATACTAGGATAGCTTTGTTCAATATATATATGTGTGTGTACATGTTATATCAATTGTATACACAATATATAATGTATAACTAATATATAACTAATATAATATATAAATACATAAAATAATATGTGTAAAATAAATACAAATATATAATAAATATAAAATGTAATATACAAGCAATATAATTATATATATTTTATGTACATGTATATTACACTCTAAATCTAAATTAGCATTGTCTCTGTCAAAGTTGCCATTCATTCGTTCATTTAATCATGCATTCATAACCATTTGGTGGATTCCTAGTCTGGCACTGAGCAGAACAGGTGAATTCTTGGTTCAAGGATGATATTGTTTGAAAAAAATATTTGTGAAACTTTTAAAATTACCTTAAAGGTCAGCATTGAATTCTTTTTTCTTTTTTAATGATTTTAATGTCTTTAATCATCTCAAATTTTTCTTTTTATGGATCCATTCAACTTTTTGGAATTATTAGGGGGAAAAACATTCAGATCAAGAAACAGTGGGCAGTCCACCCGGGTAATAACGTTATGAAGTCAAAAGAGAGATATATAAATATAAAAACATGAGACTATGTTCCTTGTAGGATTTGGGAGTATGCTTTCTAGAAATTCTGAACAATTATTATATGGAGTATGTGCATTTTAAAAAATAGAGTTTATTTATATTTCCTGAGGGTCACCTCTTTTTAATGTGAGAAGCATTACTCTGAAGAGACAGCAAGATAAGTGCTAAGTTACTTTCTTTACAATCTTCCCTCTTCTTCTATGACATATCAGGAAGCTATGACAATCCTAAAAATGCTGACATTTTTCTCACTTAAGAATTATGATAGAAATAAAAGAGATTTCTTCTCCTTGCTCAGAAAGTATACAAAAAACTATATAGTCTCCTTCTAAACTGGAAAATCACTTGCGTTGGAGACTCCAGATGACAGTTTATTATCTTTGCAAAAAAAATTTTTAACAGAGATATTCTACTATGACCCCCCATACCCTAAAATTTGAAATGAAGTATAATACCAACTTTAAAAATTATATCCAGTGTATTTCATGCTCATCAATCATTCCCTTAGTCTTTTCCACAAATATCAACATGTACTTCAAACAATATATTTGAGGATCTTTAAAATTATATGCCTCCATTATATAAATGAGGAAAACTGAGGCCCAGAGAAAAAGAATCTTAGCTAAATCCTCTTTATTAATTTACTTCTTGGTCCAGGGATTTTTCTTACATAAAATGACTCACAGGAGGCATTTTTTTAAAAAGTAATTGAAACATATTTACTCATTTCCTCCTTTGTCACATAAGGCCAGCCCTCTTTTGTAGAACAATTCCTCTCTGCCTCAAAGTTTGCTTAAGCTCATTATTTCATTGCTCAGCCAAACAAAAAACATCCAGTTAACCAGGCTCCTTAGGTAACAACTTACTGATCAGAACTTTTTATTCAGGCATAGCACTTGGGGCCTGAACTCCAACCTTATACTGCCATCACCCCAACAGATTTCAGAAATACAGAGTATTTATGGGACATATTATATCAAATATGGTTTTCTCCATCTCGTTTCCTATTTGGATATGTTGATACTTTATATTAAAAATAAGATTTACTTTTCTGCATCTTCATCCACTTATTAAACAAATATTAAGTATTCAGATCCTACTTAAAGTGTCGGACTCTAGTCTAATCAAAATATCATCAACATCGCTCTAAGTTACAAAATATAGTTCTGAAACATTGTTTCAGATGGTTGGTAATATGATAGTGCATGAGATTGCATTATGTGATTTTACCAAGGTGTGTTTAACAAGTTTCCTATTATTGAAGAGTAACTATTCTGATAGTCTACCACTTTGTACTGATGAGAAGCTTATTTATATCAATTAGCCTACGGTAAAATTGATTTCATTATGTGTCATTTCACTCAAAGTCACAGAACCTGTTGACAATTTTAAGTGAGGACTTACATATACAGAGGGTGCAAAAAAATGTATACAGATTTTAAGAAAGGAAAACTGTATTAAAATTGTAATACTCAATATATACCGATAACAAAAGATGAATACAAGTCACGTTTGACTTCTGCAATTACAAGAGATACTCCAAGTGGTCACCATCAGCGTCCAGACACTTCTGATTATGGCGAACGACTGCTTGAGCAATGCTGACCAAAGTGTCCACTTGTATACATGTTTTTGGCACCCACGGTATATGGAAACTTATGGGGAATTGTGGTAGATACTCCCTTAGCTTATCTCCACAGTAAAATTAAACTCTATAGAGTAAAATTCTGTGGCACAGTGATGCACCCCACAATAATACAAAATCACAACTGAAAATTGGCTCCCATGCTCTTCCCAGCTCCCATCTGTGAGTTGAAGTTCTTCACTTTTTCAGGAGAAGAGATGTGACTAGGAAGTGACTGAGATTTTCTCAGTTCAGTGGATGGTCAGCTGCATACCATAAATGCTTCACTGTTATTATGTAACAGTACATATAGCCTGAAAAATATTATTTTTAATTTTTTCATTAGTTTCAGGTGTACAAAGCAACATAATAGTTAGACATTTATACCCCTTACAAAGTGATAACCCCTCCACTCCCAAGCTACTACCCGTCTGATATCTTTATAGCTGTTATAATGCCATTGACTATATTCCTTATGTTATACTCCACCTCCCTTGACGATATACAGTTATAGATATAGATATAAATATATAGATATAGATATAGATATATAGATATAGATATTTTCTTATGGTTGACATACAGTATTATTCTACTTCAGCTTCAGTTGTACGGTACATTGGTCATACATCTACCCCTATGTTTATTGCAGTGCTATTCACAATAGCTAAGATATGGAAACAACTGAAATGCCCATTGATAGATGATTGGTTAAAGAAACTGTGGTACATTTATACATTGGAGTATTACTCAGCTATAAAAAAAGAATGAAATCTTACCATTTGCAACAACATGGATGGACCTTGAGAATATTATGCTAAGTGAAATTAGTCACTCTGAGAACAACAAATACCATATGATCTCACTTATATATGGAATCTAAACAGCAGAATAAATGAGCAAACAAAACAGAAATGGACTCAGAGATATAGGAAAAAAACTATTGGTTGCTAGATGGGAGGGGGAGGGGATGGGGGAGAAGGTAAAGGAATTAAAAAGAGCAAATTACTAGACACAGTATAGTCATGGGAATATGAAATACAGAATGGGGAATATAATAAAAAATGTTGCAAAGATTATGCAAGGTGCCAGATGGGCACTGGACTTATCAAGAGGATAACTTCAAAATATTATTTTTCTTAACCACAAAGCAATGCAGTCCTGCATTTTATGCAGTTACATTTTGAACCTCACTAATCATATTATAGCCAAGTTTTACTGCACTCACTTCCTCAGCCTCCCTTGAGCCTAGGGTTTGTCGTTTGATAGAGTTCTGACCAATCCGACCTAATCATGAGCCTGTTGGGAAGGTTTGAGAGAAAGCTTTTGTTCTTCAAAAAAGGGGACCTATGCAGCTATTGCATTTACTCCATCTCCCCCTACCCCCTACTTCCCTTCTATGAAGCCTTGAAAGAGGATTTGCTGTTGTAGCTATGGTGACCAACTCACCACCAAAGGCAAAAAAAGATAAGAAAAAGGCAGTCCTGACATAATTGAGACCCTGAACTAAAGCCAGCAGCTGCCTACCCCTACAATTCAAATCATGCAAGAATAAACATTTGTATATTTAAGTCACTCTTCGTCAGAGTTTCTGTTACTTGCAACCAAAATTATTACTGATTAAAACAGGGAGGGACTGTATTTCCCACTGAAGTAGGTGTAAAAAGTATGAGGATTGCATTTTGGAACTCTACTTGTGGGGTTCCGAATAGCTGAACGTTCAGATCACTAAATATAAAGTCAAACATCTCAACTACTTATAGATGAGCAAACTGAGGCCCAAGGAAGGAAAGTGATTTGCCTGTGGTTCTGTATCTCGCAGGGACTAGCCCTGGGTAAAGGATTATATGTGCATGCATCGTTTTATATCACAACTGAGGCTGAGAATGGTAAATACAGACTTCTCCCAATTCCCAGCTCTATAACTTTGATTGTCTCATTCCCAACTTAGCTTTCAATTCACTAGACTTAGTTTTATCTCAATTTACCTCCCACTTAGCCAAAAGCATTTCCCACAACCAAAAGTTATATATCACTTTCATTACTCTTTCCTGTCATGAAGCAATACTGAAAATCCTGGATGAGAACCCTGTGAAACAGCTGTTTCAATTAAGTGCTTGAAACTTGTACTTGGAGAAAATTCTAATGGTTGGTGATGGTTAGATGCTGTGTACAAGATCTGACTCCCTGTTCTATACTTTCTTTTCTGCTATAAATACCCTTCACCCCACACCAATCACACACTATTCTGGAGAGCATATTCTTAGAAAATAATCTGCTGAGAAAGATGACCAAGAAATGGCACTTGGTTAAAAAAAAAAAAAATTCTAATCACTAAAGGGCTATATCTGGAGTGCTTGGTTTGTTAGTGGAAGAAAAAAATGTGTCATCTCCTTCTCTCTGTATAGACCATAGCTTTACGTTTTTCTAATTAAATTCCCATTGAGTGGTCTCAACAAAGCTGCATTCTGTTGTCTCTTAACTAAATCCCGAAACTGCCGGAGAATACTTTATGCTACTAAATTGCCACAGCAAAAGTGAAAGAAATCATTAATAGCTCTGATAAAGCAGACATTAAGGTTTGGATTACTGCTTAGAGATATTGTTTCTGATAAAAGTGAACCGATATCTTGGGATGCTTAACCATGGAGCTGGGAGGACTGTAGGTGAAGCTGCCCCCCTCCCCCATTGACTCTCTAGCCCTGACTTCATATTGAACTTTGTGGTAACTTCAGGGGGAGGAATGCTGATAAATAGAATAAGCATCTTGGAACTGGCCCATCATTTTCCTTCTTCACATGGGAGCCAGTTGGAGCTCTGGGTTGGAGGTGTGCATTCCCATACTGCAGTGGTTGTTTTTGTTTCTTTTTCCTTTTTCCCAAATAAACCATTTTTTCTTGTGGATTTATCTGGAGAGTTATTTTTGCCAGTCGACATTTCTAATAAAACAATGCTTTGCTAAATTGCATCCATTCAACATATCACAAAAAACAAGTTTCTACATGTGAACACTTGTTGGTACCTGCACTGGGAGTGGACTTGGCAATGAGTTATCCTTCAGAATTTGGAAGTGATGACATTGTATCAGAGATACAGTACAAAGTCTGCACGAATGGATTAGAGTCCATATACGCAAAGACACCTTAAAAATGGAATGCTTCCAAGCCAGTAAGACTAAATTATTAAGAGAATAAAGATATTAACAAATCTTAGAAATGATATCAATGAGGAGAGCAGATGATCTGAAATGGAATCATAGAACAAAAGAGTAACAATGGCAAGTGTTGAATTGCATAACTAGATTTGACCAGGGCAGAGAAGTCTTATCCAGTGGGCCTTCAGTATTAGGATTTCACTGGAATATTCCTGTGTAGAGATGACCATATCATGCTAATTTATACTATGCCATTTATGTTAAATCACCTACCTTCCCTTTTTCTGATTTGATCCTCAGCAGCCAACTTCTTAATATGGCTGCCCATGGAGATTTTCAAACTAGGGGGAAATGTGCCAACATAAACATTATAGTGCACAACACAGAAATATTTCCAAATGTTAGTTAATAAATAAGCATTCAATTTTCTGGTTTTATGTATTAATATCTCCTAACTTGGGTAGGGCATGTCTGCTCCTGAAAGTGTACCCACTTTCAGTGGATGAAAACCCAGTTTTTATAGACCTGTGCAGCAGAAGACGGTGGCAAACTCAACACAATAACCTCACCATGTAAGATATCCTCATGTGGCTATGCCTAACCCTTGCCAGATATCTTTTAAGTCTGTCTTCAACAGATATGGACTAGGGTAAACCAAGTTCATGACGTAGATCTTGGAGCTCTTACATTTCCTGCTAGGATGCTAATAATCTAGTAGGTTAGTGCAAAAGTAATTGTGGTTTTTGCCATTATTTTTAACCTTTTAAACCGCAATTACTTTTGCACCAACATAATCTCTTCACTAAAGCCATGCTCTCATGTCAGAATGACACCTTTGCAAATGTTATGATTAGGCTAGAGATTGAATGAGCATCTATTTCATTCTCTTCCCTTCAGTTAAACCATCAACTTGTCAAATACCCACAGGAAAAGGCTGTCCATCAAGAACCCCCTGAAGGTAGCTACCACTTTTCGATTAAATTTATTGAGGTGACATTGGTTAATAACATCATATAACTGGCAAGTCTTCAATTCTATAATACACCGTGTGTGTTGCATTGTATGCTCACCACCCAAAGTCTAGTCTCTTTTCATCACCATATATGGGAGATGCCATTTTTACATCTTTATTGGAAGTGACCAAATCAGAAGAGTTCTATAAAAGGAAAAAAGATAGCAGCTTGAGATTCTTTTGCTGAAGCTACCTATTCCAGTGTTAATTTTCAAAAATAGAGAGGGACTTGTCAACATTTGATAATGGGTCATTTCTTGCTCCGTGCCCTGAGGGATGTGAAAGAACAATGGAAGAGGCAGGGTATTGTAGAGATAGGACTGTGGTCTAGGAATTCTAATGCCTGAGTCTGACTTGGCCCCGGTAGAGCACAACTTCTGCCCCTTCTCTTTACCTTGCACTCCTTCTTTGTCAGAGCATAACACTGAACTATTTGAGATCTGAAGTCCCATCCAAGTCTAACCTTCTATTATGCCAGGAGAAAAGGGATAAAAATGCTGCCTAAAGAGAGCCCCTGGGTTTGGCCCTTTCTGCAGCATAATTCCTCAATCCCCCCCAGGAAGTTTGCAAATGAGTCCTGAGGTGGTCGAACATCTGATTGGACCCAGCCTCCCTAATTAAAACCCCAGCCTTCCTTCTTGCCAAGGTAAGGTTTGCACTCGCATTGCAAAATGTGTGGGTAAGAAAGGGGATGACTAATTTGTATCATTTGGGAACTGCAAATCTTGTCACCTGATACCTGCCTTAAACTGAGGGAGTTTCACCTCTAGTGAAGATGTCTGCAGGGTTGTCATTCTTGGATGTTGCTATTTATGCTGGTCACCCCCTGAGGATGCAGACTTCAACTAAACATCACAGATCTATCAGTGCTGATGGCAGCTGAGTAAGAACCTGAGGCAATTGCAGAGGTGCTGTGAAAGGGAAAGAAAATTGAGATGTATGGCGAGGTTAGGATGGACCGAGAAGCCTCAACAGGGATCTCGCGCAGAGATGCCTCACTGACAGAACCTATGGAGTTAAGTACCTACTCCTGGAGTTGCCCCTGCAGGGTTCACCTGCAAAGTTAATAGCAACATTCTCTATCGCAATCTTGTTATAAGAAACACGCCAACCCCAAACAACGGATATGACATCTAAGCTTTGTTGGCAGAGAAATACCTACCTTATACTAATGTATCTTGCTCTACATGGCAAATGAAAAATTAAGCCAAGTCCAAGAGTCAGCTAATCTTTTAGCAGAGCCATACATTAGGAATTCATTTTCTTCTCAGCACTTAGAAAGTAAAAAAGTTATTGGAAAGGAAGCCTTGCATGAGACATGCACGACCCTGTGGGACAATGAACTTGACTGAGACAAATGCTGCCCTGAATTTGCAGAACAACATCACGTATATAGATACACAAACATGTGTATATATAATATAAAGAGGATATCATGTGCTTAAAGACAAAGCAATTTTCCCAGCATGGAGAGAAATAATTTCTCAGCACGAAAAGAAAATAACACTATGGCAAGAATCTTTTTCAGAAACAAAGCTGCTATACTTATTCTTGTAAGGATCAGATAACAAGTACAATCACCTACCATATTTTAAGTCAAAAATGATTAAGATGATTGGAGTTTGGGATAATACAAGGAAACATTCAATGGACCATCTGGTCAGTGGATGGCTTATGGCCCAAGCTGACTTGCACCTAAGTTTATGGGAAATCTTTTTATAGATTTTGCTGCTGTTCTAAGTTGTACTGAATAAGGACCCTCGATGGCAAGAGCATAATATTATGGAATGGGACATAATGATGACCTACAGATTGAAAGGGGGTGGCTTTCATTTTGGAAGGGATGGTTACTGCCTACCAGATTCAAACTGGATGTGGCAGATGGAAGAAAATGCAATAGGTTCCTCGCCTGCAGGGTTCAATGAATGGACAAAGCTGCCTTGCCAATGAGCTGACTGACTCCAGATACCTTGGCAGGCCTTTACCAGAATAATTGCTAAGAGAGCAAGAAAAAAAAAAATCACAGAGTGTAGATTTTAATTTTGGGGGAAAATTTTATGTCTAACAAATCTGAAAAAAAAATCATGATTGGGCTGTGGACATCACCCCTTTAAAATATTTTTATATGCACCACTTTTTAACAAAATACACAACTAAATATTATCACTGCTTCCTACACAGGCATTTTCGTGGGGGGCAGAGGGGAAATGTTTTCTTCTGTCACCCTGAACTTCAGGAAAGAAAACCCTACTCGGGTTACTTTGTTTTGTTTTACTATGGCCTCATCAATATGTAGACTTGCTCATTTTAAAATACATACTTGAGCTTTTCCTATCTCTAAGCACATGGTATGAATTATTATGATGCTTATTTAGAGTTTTCTACTTTACAAATGACAACTCTGGAAGCTAGTACTCTCACAGGTCTACCATAAATATCTGTTGCATTAATTGTACTCTTCTCATCGTGATTAAAACTCAGTATTTTGAATGGCCATCTCTAAGTGTGATCCTCAGATACATAAAAAGATATAGGAATGTAAAGGCACTTTCAAAAGTCTCTTTGTAGGAGGGATACATTTAATTCTGAAAAGATACTCAGTATTTTGCAGCTGAAATCACCACAAATTATCTAACTTAACTCTTTTATTCTATTATTGTATAGATGAAGATAAAATTTATTTATGAGATATATAAATCGGAATGTTATCAGGTACCATCCTTCCCTGCTGCACTGTTCTTTAAAAAAAAAAAAAAAATGTACTTTATCAAAGTAGTACTTGATCATTAAAATAGTATAGAAGAGTATTAGTGAAAAACAATAGAAGCCCAATTCCGCCCCTGCCCAACCTCAATTCTGCTGCCTGGAAGATCATTTCCCTAAATATAACGCTAAATAATATGCTAATAACTTGATTCCTTGAATTTAAAAATTAGTCATTGACTTCTCATTTAAAAAGATAAGGACTTAGCTCACGTCACCCTTTTTCTACTTCAAAATTGTATAGTATTGTATTATTTATAGTAGTACTTTGTAGCATTAAATGATATACTAAGACATCTTATGTCTTATTTCATCAATGTTTTATTGTTTTCTTGATTCTCTACATATAAAATGAGGATGTCCCTGGCTAAATCTCTGTCCTTCCAAACCCCAATTCCTGTCCTCGGATTTTTACATTTGCATTATATTCTATAACCATAAATATAAGTCGGCCTTTCATATATCTGATGGATCGATTTTTAGAGATGAAATGAACAAACGTTATTATCTGCTCACATAGAGCCAAGTCTTTCTAGGATTACATTTAATTTCTATGTGATTCTGAGGAGATGACCACTTTACCACACAAAAAAGGATGATTCAAGAATCTAGGTAAAATGGAATCTCTTAGACTACATCAAAGTCTCAAAATCATCATGATATATTTTGGTTTGCTTCATATTTTCACTATGACCTTCTCATTAGACTTTTGTTTTTCCTGGAGTTAGTTAGTCATACTTTGTTTTTCAGAGAAGAAATACGTGTTTTCTTTATCGTATTCCTTAGATTTTTCTTTCTAATGCTTAGAAATCACTCCATTTTTCTTCTTGAGGATATTCTTAGAGCTTGTTGACTTCTTACATAAAACATCAGTTGCTTTCAAGGTCTGTTGAAATGTCTTTTAACTTATGATTTCATTTCATTGGTCTCTTTCATTCAGTGTCCAGGCCAAAAAACAAAACAAAACAAAAAAGCAGAAATTATTTCAGATAATTCGAGTAGGGAGGAATGAATTACCTCTTAAAGTAATTCCTTACTAAAGTGTTGGAAGGACAGACAGAGCAAAAGGAAGAAGGTGGTATTACCCAGGGACAGTAACTGCAGTAAACCACCACCACCACCATTGCAGGAACTCCTAGGTCCACACTTCCCTGTGTCACCAAGAAGCTTTCAATGCCCTGGTGCTCCAGGAACACATGCCCCACAGACACTGGTGGAAGTTCTACCAGTGTGGCTAGTGCATTTGTGTTAAAGCAACTGAAGTCACCACCAGAATCAGGTCTTTTACCTCCCCCTTGTATTTTAACTCCATTTAAAATCCACCCATTGAATGAAACAAACCAGAACCCAGCTGTCAATGAAATCTCAAAAGGTCGTTTTCAGGTTTGCAGCCCTTGCAGTACAGAGGAGCACACAGAAAATCAGTGTAGGGCTGAGTGTCACCAGACAATATCTGTAACAGACTTTTGGATTAATTCCATCATTTTTTATGGCTTATGTCTTCTACTTCTTTTGGTTTAAAAACTTTTAATTCCTCAACTAATTCCTCAGAAACTAAGCCTGGAAGGTAAATATACTGAGTCTTTGCATTTTGGAAAACATTTGTATTTTATCATCACATTTGATTGTGAATTAAGTACAGAATTCTAGTTCAAAATAATTTTCCCTTAAAATTGGAAGATGCTAATCTGTTGTCTTCTAGAATCCTGTATACCTCTCTTGAGAAGTCTATTACAAATCTGGTTCTTAATCCAGGATTTTCAAAAATTTTTCTCTGGGGAAAAAAAAGAGCAATTCCTCAAAACCAATTTTTCCTCAAACTATATCCCAAGTGTATACAATTCTCTCTTAAGAGAGAGCTCTGCCATCACCCTGTAACAGACCCACTAAATCTATCAACTGCATTATTGCAATAGCCACCTAACTGCTCTGTTTCCACACTTGGCCCCCCTCCTAAGAAGATCTTATCACAGAGCAGTCAGTTATCTTTTAAAAATGTAAGTCAGTTAATGTAATCGTCTAATTAGAACAATTCAGTGGCTTCCTGTACCAATTAGCTTTTGTTGCATAAAAACCAACCCAAAACTCAGTGGCTTGGAACACAAATATTTGAATTTCTCTTGCAAATTTGAGGGTCAGTGGGAAGTACTCCAATAATCAAAGATGGTGTCACTCACATGTTGGTCTGGAGAAGTAGGAGTGGAACCTAAGTTGAAGTAGCTCATTGCTCCACGTGGCGTTGCGTCTTTTAATGGGCTAGCTTCCCTCCTTCACATGGCAGTCTCAGGACTCCGTCGGTGTCTAAAGAGAGCAAGCCTCAGTGTATAAGCGTTCTTGAGGTTTCTCTGGCATCATACCTATTGATGTCCCATTGCCTGAGGCAAATCACCTGGCCAAAGTTTCACTGGTTAAAGAAATATACAATAATCTGTGTAGATCTAAGAAATCATATGCAAGTCAAATGCCATAAAACATCATTTCATCAAAGGATAGGTACTTCCTTTCCTAAAGATTTTTCCAGACAACTCTAATGTTCGTTATTTCAGTAATCCATCCCTACATGTCTACTATGTACCAAAGGGTAAAGATATAAATATCGCTAAGACATAGTCTCTGGCTTTCGGAAGCAACTAGAGTGAGGCATCCACACACAAATAATCTGATTAAGGTAATTGAAGGAACCTACCTGAATGGAAAAAGACAAATGTGCTGACTGAAAGAGCTCACCCAGCTTCTTACTGTCCATTTTCAAAATCACTCTTGAGGAGAAAACCCTCCCTGGGGATAATACAGTTTCCATAGCACACTTCAAGCTGGTACAGATGTGGAGGCCTGAAAGTTGTTTTAAGCCTCAGTTATTTTTCAGTCCAGGCTTGTGGTTTGGTTGACAATCACTATGCCCTAAAAGACATAGTCTGCTTCTGATATATTTGCTTTTATTTAATTCCATGTGCCGGTAACCACACCCAAAGTTCTTTTTTAAACATTATTTTCAGACCTGATTTATTTCTTTGCTTTATCATCCCCCGCGCCTCTCTGATCTCAGTGATGACTCTCGAAGTGATCCTGAGTTATGATGGGGGTGGGAAGGCCACGCCCTCTTCTGATGTTTGCCACAGGGCTGCATTTTGTTGGCCCTTTGTTGCACAAATCCTTTCCCATGCTTATCTCTTACTATTTGGGGCCTAGAAACAAACAGCTTTTCCAACCTTCGGTGCTCCAAAGTTCCAGACTCTCTAATCCCTATTATCTTACTTGCAAACAGATCAATTCCTTCCTGAGGTTATCTCCTTTTTTGTTATTGTAACATAAAATTTACCATTTTATCCATATTTAACTGTACCATTCAGTGACATTAAGTACATTTACATGGTTGTGCAACCATTATCACCATCCATCCACATAACTCTGTTCATCTACCCCAACTGAAACTCCCTGTTAAACATTACTCCCTCCTCACTGCCCTTGGCAACCACCATGACTTTCTGTCTCTATAAATTTGACCGCTCTAGGTACCTCCTATATGTGGAATCAAACAGTATTTGTCCTTTCGTGCCTGCCTTATTTCACATAGCATAATGTCTTCAAGGTTCATCCATGTTGTAGCATGTGTTAGGATTTCCTTCCTTTCTAAGGCTGAGCAATATTCCATTGTACGTACATATCACATTTAGTTTATCTATTCATCCATGGTTATCTGTTTTGCAATTATTTGCTAAAAGTAGAAAATAAAAGCCAACCTACTCCATTACGCTAATTTTTGGCAACCAGTTCCCCTCAAACTACAGTGTCGGTAACACATAGTCTTTCAGGTCACAACGGAAAACAGTTTTTCCAAATGTTTTGTCACTGCATGTCCCTTTTTTTTTTCCATCTCCACTGTCAGTTGCCTCACTACCCCTCCCTGACTTCTACATCATGCCACATATTATTTTAATTGTTATTATACTTCAGCATCCCACTTAATGATATTACTGACTTTATGTCTTAAGATAATTCTGGGAGTTGTAATAGATAAATCCTGAGACATCGATGGCTATCTAAGTTTGGGTTCTCCCTAAACAGAAGCCATCAAGGACATGAGCGTTGGTGATTCATTTGTAAAGTGACCCCAGGAGGCAAGAATGAAAGAGTAAGCAGAGTGAGACAGGGAAGAAGGAAAACACAGTATAAAATGTGTTATTGAGGCTGTTGCTGTGGCCTCAGTTCTGCATGGATCCCTGAGAAGTCTACTGCATGCCTCGGAGAACGTCTTCCTAGAGGATGCAAACTGGAGCAATTATCCACCTACTGCTGTCCCTGAGTGGTTGAGGGTTGCTCCTAGGAATGTTAATACTCTTGCTTGTCTATGATGCATTTGCTTGTGTGCGGCCAAACAGATTCCTGCAGGGACAGAAAAGACCCTAAGGACCAAATGTAGAAAGATACTCAGTGTGCATTTGAAGTGGGATATGGTCAACACAAAATCTCTCCAAGTTATTACAGAACTTTTCACCTCAGTGGCAGCTGAAATCACAGGTGGGCTGAAGAAACATAAGAATGTAACATACAGTACTAGAAGCATCTGCCACGGTGGCATAAAAACATATGAGTTTAGTGCTCACTAACATTATAGCCAAGTCATGTGTCCCAGGTAACCATCCTCTAAACAGCAAGATCCAGGCATCTTCCATCTTGTGGCTCTGCCATCTTCAATACATGATTGCCAAGGTCACTATGTTCTGTTTTGTTTTTTATTCAACCTGGACAAAGGAAAAGAAGCATGGAAGATTGCCCACAGGAAGTTTTTATGTTCTATATGCACAAACCATTGGCCAGAACTCAGTCACGTGGCTACCACCTAACTGCAAGGAAGGCTGGGAAATGTAGTCAGGTTTGTGTTCCAGAGGGAAAAGGGTGTAGATTTTGGTGAACACGTAGAAGTCTCTACCACAGGTGGTAAGACTGTACATTAAAAAGTAATAATAAAATAGTAATAATAAGATCTAAAGCAATATAGTTAAGCATTTAAAACCTAATCACATCCTTTGATCTAAAAGTTCCAGACAACTAGAAGTGCTTCTCCAATGGATATTTTCCAGTAGGTTCTCCAGATTCATTGCCCACCCTATCTTCCCCTGCCTCCTGGACTCCCTAGTATTCTGACTTCCACTTGGATTTGGCTAATGGAAAGCCCAACAGGCAAACAGAGAATGGGAGGAGTGAAAACTGGGAGTATATAGTTCCCTGCCTCCCCACCCCTGACCATGCAAGGCCACGTTTCACAAGTGGCTGAATTCCTTTAGTGCAGGTCACAGCTCTTAGAGGGAGGCTGTCCCCTGCAGCTCTAGCCACCGCCACAGCTTCAGTGTCACTCTTGTCTCTTAGTCCCAACCTTTGCTCCTTCTCTTTGCCCCATTGGACCCAGGTACAACAGCTCCCAGTTGTTCACCAGCTCTTACTGGTCTCCTTTAATCCTGCCCAGACTTTTCTAAATAGTCCTCAGTTACACCATGTACGCGTCCCTTCTGTTTCCTTTCTGAACCCCACCTAATATACTATTCTAGGGAAATAATCAGAACTGTTAGACATGAATATGTTCAGCACAGCAATATTTAGAAAAGTAAAAGCTCTGGAACTCTCTAAGTATCTAATAATTAGGAACAATTGACTACATTACAATGAATCTCTGATAGAGGAGTTTTCACTGCCTTTTTCTGTCTCTTACTCCAATAAACCTGCCTCTATCCCAGGAAAATTCTGGTGAGATCTCTTTCTTGTTTTTCCTGTCTTCCCTCCCCCATCCTCAAATATTTTTCATCAGGATGAATTACTGAGTTATGTGTGGGGATTGGGAATGCTATATCTACAGGAGTGGAGGGAATAGCTTGATTTACATTTTACAAAGGAAGAAGAAAATATATACCAGCTAGGGGAATTTGGGGACCAAAAGGGGGGAAAAGATGTGAGATGAATGGACAAAAAAATTGGCCACATGTGTTTCTTTACGTAAACTCATTTCTTCAAGGAAACTTATAATAAATATCTTCATCATTTACAATACTCATTGAAACTTCTGAGATGAGGTTCCCATTTCTTTGACATTTATTGATTCCTCACTATATACGCTGTGCAAAGTGAGTTACTTGCTTTGTTTCATTCCATGCTCTTTGGGACATCTCCATATTCAGGATTAGGAAACTGAAACACAGAAACGTTGGCCAGGTTGTTTTTTATGCCCCACTGTGTTCAGCTTACCCATCCCTATGGTAAAATATTATATAGAAGTTGTGTTTTAAGAATTCAAAAAATCTGAAAACTTGTAGTTTTTGTCTTTTTAATTATGTTTTATTTTCTGCTGGTAAAACTAACATTTTTAAAATCTGAAAACTGTGTAGAGGGAGGAAAAGAGAAAGACAGAGAGAGCATAAAGAATAAAAGGGAATACAGTGAATAGTCATAGCATTCATTCATAATTTTTTATTGAACTGGGGGATGGGATACAGCAGTAAACAAAACAAAATCCCTGCATTTATAGAAGCAACATTCTAGTGGAAGAGAGACAGTCACACAAAAAAATGTCAGGAAATAACATGATATAATGCTATGAAGAGGAGTGAAGCATGAGGGTAGAGGATGAAGGGGGCTGTTTTAGATGGGGTATTCAAAGAATGTGTCTCAGTCTGTTGAGTAACATTTGATTAGAGGCCTGAGAAGACCACTTTTGAGAGATTAATGTGGTGAGGAAGCAGGCCAACAGTCTCTCAGAGGGAAAAGCATTTCAGCAAAGAAAACAGCAAGTACTTGACCCTAAAGCAAAAGCATGCTGGACAAATGATTGCAAATGGCAGGATTTTCTTCTTTTTAAAGATTAAATAATACTCCATTGTACATATATGCCACGTTTTGTTTATCCTTTCATTTGTTGACCAACACTTAGGTTGTTTCCATATTTTAGCTACTGTGAATAACACTAAAATGAACATGAGAGTGTAGATAGCTCTTCAAGATAGTGATTTTATTTCCTTTATAATCAGAAGTGGGATTGTTGGATCATATATTAGTTCGATGGTTAATATTTTGAGGAAACTTTATATTGTTTTCCAGAGTTTATATTCCCACCAACAGTGCATCAATGGTTCCCTTTTTTCCACATCTTCGACAACACTTGTTATCTCCTGCCTTTTTGGTGATAACCATTCTAACAGGTGTGAGGTGATAGCTCATTGTGGCTTTAATTTTATTTCCCTGATGATTAGTGATGCTGAGCATCTTTCTGTGTACCTGTTGGCCACTTGTATGTCTTCTTCAGAAAAATGTCTATTCAAGTCCTTTGCCCATTTATTAGTCTGGTTATTTGTTTATTTCCTATTGAGTTGAATAAATTCCTTGTATATGTGGGATATTAACTCCTTATCAGATATTTGTGACAATATGAATGAACCCGTTGGGCATTGTGCTAAATGAAATAAGCCAGACATGGAAAGACAAATATGACATGATTTAACTTATATGTGTGGAATCTAAAAATAAAACCAAACTCATTGTAACAGAGAATAGAATGATGGTTAGCAGAGACTGAGGGGTGAGGGAACAGGGGAGATATTCATCAAAGCGTACAAACTTTCAGTTATAAGATGAATCAGCTCTGGATGAATAAACTCTAATACATGGCATGGTGATTATAGTTATTAACAACGTATTATATATTTGGAATTTGCTAAGAAAATAGATCTCTTCAGTATTTAGAACGCACACGCACACAATGGTAACTATGGGATATAATGGATATGTGAATTAGTTTAATTATGGTAAACATTTCATAATGTGTACATATATCAAAATATCATATGTATACCTTAAATATATGCAATTTCTTTTGTCAAAAAAATAAAATAAAAGCCTGCAGGACAGACTTGATAAGGAGAAAGAAGGTACCCTTGCTGGAGCTCAATGAGGGAGAGGAAAGGCAGACATGATTTGGACAGAGGAGCAGCGGGGGGGGATCACATCAGCCTAGCAGGACACTGTAGGAACTTTGGATTATATTACAAATGTAATGGGATGCATTAAATGGTCTTGAACAAGGGATTGATTGATATATTCACATTTTAAATAGCTTACTCTGTCTACTATGTGTAGAATATTGGTAATCTCTTGGTTATACTTTTTGGAGTGTTTTTTGTTTTCTTTGTTTTTATGTTTTAATAATAAACATATTTTAGTTTTACAAGCAAAAAAAAGCATCATTTATATAGAAAAAAAGGCAATTTATTAATTGTTTATTTCTGCATAACAAATTATCCCAAAACTAAGCTACTAAAAACCAGTAATGTTTATTATCTCACAATTTCTGTGGGTTAGGAATCCCAGAGTAGCTTAATTGAATGCTCAAGGTCACACAAGATGCAGTAATGGTGACAACCAGGGCTACAGTCATCTCAAGGCTCGACTGGGGGAAGATCTGCTTCCAAGCTCTCTCACATGGCTATTGATCAGCTTCAGATCCTCTCTGGCTGTGGACAAGAGACGTCAGTTCTTCCCCTGAAAGGGCAACTTTGTTTCCCTAGAGTGAGAATATTCAAGAAGAACAGAGAGTCCCTAATACAAAAGCCACAGTCTTTTTATAACCTAATCTCATAAGTGACATCCATCACTTCAGTCACAGCCTAGTTATTAGGAGTCATCAGATCCAGACCATAGTCAAGAGGACGAGTTACCCAAGGTCATGAATATCAGGAGGTAGGGAACATTGGGGGCCATCTTGGAGGTATTACCACAATAGCCATTTCCTTCAACCTCCTTATTTTAGAGAAGCAGAAACCCATGTGAATATAAACCGGGACTCTACGACTTGCCTTGAGGCCCTCACAGGATGGTTGTGATGATGCTTCTGTAAGGGCTTTAGAAACTGCCCAGCACAAGAAAATATAAAGGCTTATTTTGCATTCCTCATTGACTCTTTCCCTTGATGTCCATTCCAGATCTGCTCTGCATTCTTCTTCATCCCCTGTATTAATGATTTTAATGATTTGTCTTTCTTGCATGGGTTATGCTTTTCCTTTTTTCTCGAGTGAAAATCTTTGAGTTTTAACAGGGAAATAACAATAGGAAGGAAGAAAACAGAATACCAACATATCCAGGTTCAGGATGGGCTTTATATTTAACTGTTTACCTCCAGTAACAGAAGTTCTGACAACCCACAAAGATCTGCACATTCAGCAGAAATGGGGGCCACAGAATGTGTATGTTAGGAGAAGGCCAATGGAGAACAGCTTGTTAGGTATATTTGCATTTGATGTTTGTCTTATCTCATTCCATAGTTATACAAATTTGATTATAAACTCCTTGAAGGTAGAGACCTTACTAATCTCTAAACCCTATATTCAAACTCCACCATTAAATAATTTCATGGGGAAAATGCTCCTCCACTGAAGACAAATCAGTTTAAGAAAACAGCGGTAACAAAAATAACCTTAAAATTCAACCTTGCCTAAATTATGTCGTGTTATTCCATGAAAAAATTCCTCAGAACACATCTTCTATTTCAAGATAGAAAATCTAACTCTGGGCAATTTTCAGACATCTTTGTGCTTGCCTATTTCACCCTGTCTTCCCTTTCTGGTCCTCCTCCCATCCCAAGTGACTTCTTCATTTTCAGCATCCTCTTCAAGTATTACTACTTTACTCTCATGCCTATTTTTCATCTGATTTCGCTGAAATAGAAATTCATTCATACTCAAGTACTACTTTTACCTAGTATTTGCACAGATACAATTTCTCCCCTCATCTAATTATAATACGAAGCCTTCTTCACCAGCTAAAGAAATTCTTAGATACCTAGCAGGTGGCTAGAGAAAGTATGGAAGAAAGGGAGTTCCCCAAATCACAATAGATCTACTTGTTTGAGCCTAAAATTGAGCAAGATTCAGTCTCTTTAAGGTGAATGAATTAAGAAAGTGGTATCAGAATGGACTGCCCATTATGAATCTCTTGTAACTACATTAACATTAATTAATACATACATGAATATGTTTCACATTAATTTGTGTTGTTGAAATATATGTGGGCCCACCATCTGCCTAAGGGCATGCAGGAAGCATTTCCAGAATTCTCTCAGTAGCCATGAACTGAAGAGTTTAGCCCTATAGTCTCTATCTATGTTTGGACAAGAAATGTTTCAGCTACTCAAACAATTAGGTAAAGACTTGTTTTGAGGGAAGAAGGCTAAGACAGGACAGTGATGGTGTCAGTAGCTGTTCAATTTAAATAAGAAGTGAGTGATGTATGCTAAATGTTTAGAGCATAATCTCGGCCAGGCATTTACAGCCATGACCTTATTTAATGAACCTGGAAGGCAGAAGTAGCTACAGTTTATTGGTTGCTTATGTTGTCTCAGACACTTGGCACACATTACCTTCTTTAGTCCTCCACAATGGCCCTAAAGGTGAGTGGGGAAAAGCAAGGCCCAGAGAGCTTAGTATGTCCAAAGTCATAGAAACACGATTTATATTCAGATATGTCTCATTCCAGAAACTCTGTTCTTAGAGAATGCATATCAACTCTTACATGAAGAAACACTGGGACTGAAAAGGCTAAGTCCTCAGAAGTCCTTTCCTAGAGTGAGAGAGGGAAACAAAACTCAGCAGAGGCTGGGGGAGAAAGAAAAGAAAGGGGGCGCAAGGAGGAGGCTAGTGGGTAAGCACGGAAAGAGAGAAAACAAAGAATATAGAGAGAAAGGAAATGAGCTTCAGAGGGAAGACTAAGGAAAAGAAGTGACAACAAAATAGAGGAAATTCTCTGCTTTTCAAGAGAGAAAAAATAAAAATTAATATTTCTTAAGAGTCCTATTCCTGAACAACAAAAAATTCACTTGTTTTTATCTTTTAGCTATAAAGAAGTAATGACCATAGAAGGGAAAAAGGAGGAACTAATATTTGTTAAACGTCTTCTATCAGGGCCTGTGCTAGCTATGGGCATGGGGAAAATTAGGAAAAGACACCTCTCTTGGTGGAGGCAGTTCCATAAGAACAGGGCTTGGTGAATTGACTTCAATTCCCTCTTGTTCCCTCATCTGTGGAACAACCTACAGTAAGGTGCAGAATATCTCTACCTGCTGTGTACTGAGGCCTTGACATATATTATCACATTATTATAATAGAACATTTGCTCCCATATTGTGGATTAGGAATCTCAGGCCCAAAAGTATTAAATCCCACAGGTGTGCACACACACACGCACACCGGTATCCCGAAGTCACACTAAAATATGTATTAATAGCAAATAATTTGAAAACTCAATAAATAAGAAGGTAACTCATTAACTGATCTAACTGAAAATTCCTGAAATAGATTAAGTTTCAGGTTAGGATTGATCAAGAGATGGATTGATTTCCCTATAATTCTCTAACATATATCCTCTTCTGTGTGCCAGCTTCATCCTGACTCTTCAACAGTTGCAAAAGGCACACTACTTAGAACATATCTTCTAGTAGTTCTCAAAGCATACAGAGAAAGCCTATTTTCCAGGATTTCCTAACAAATTTCCACTTTGGTCTTATTGGTCCAAATGGGGACACATGTTTATTCTTAACGTGTGTTCACTGCGGCCAGGGGATCGGATTATGCTCTACATACTCCATCTCTAGAACCTGGTAGAGCATCTGTTTCTCCAAAAGGTATAACTGCTAAGGAATTAAGTACCAGAATGAAAATCAAAATTATTACAAAGAAGAAATGAGTTCTTGGGAGGGCATTCATATGTCTACAACAGGAAGGGTGGTCGACTTTATGTTATTAATTAATTGCTTTTCACCGCTTCCCTATCTCCACAGGAAGAGCATACTTTTTGACTCCCATTGAATTTAGGCTTAAGCATGTGACTTATCCTTCCCTGCCCTTGACTTTGAGCTTGGTCACATGACTCGTTTTGCCAAATGAGATGTCAGTATATGTGACACAACCACAGTTGGATCTATCCTCTTGTGCTTCCACCATCACCATATGAACATAAACCAGGTAGTCCACTGGTCTAAGAGGATGACAGACATGTGCAGTGCAGCAGACTCGGATCTAATCTGCAGCTTGGAGGCAAGCCCAGGGAGGAGGCCTAGCCTGGGTCAGCCAACCCCCAGCTGACTTGGGCCTGTGAGCAAGAATGAATAATTGTTGCATTAAGTTGTTGAATTTCAGAGTGTTTCAGTATGTAGCATTATTGTGGTGAGAGCTAACTGAGAACAATTACCTCAACTCTGGTGTGCGCTATTTTCTTACATGACAGCACAGAGCATCGCTTTGTCCATGTTTTCTCTTCTTGGCTGCAATGTAACCTGGGCCTCAGATGAAAATGTCGGCTGCGACTTTATGCTCCATTTTCAATCTCACAAAAACATCCGACATAGTCGGCAGCTGCTTTTGAAGGTCCTTCTAGAGAGCTCGCTAACTATCACACTATGTTAGCTGGTCAGTTTCATCAGGCAGAAGCACACAGCCATCACTTCCAAATCCTGCCAAGCGAAACCTTGCAATATTGAAATGGCTGCACCTCAAACTGTCATGTGATTTCTGTATCATAGGAATTTGAGAAACAGATGGTGAGCACAGACGACAGTGACGGTCGTACTGTGTGCGTGGGGCAAAGGGCAGTGAGTGAGCAAGGGGGTGAGAATTGAACAAATCCAAGAGGAGAACTGGGGAAAAAAAAAAAAAAGGGAATGGCTGAGAGCTTGTCTTCTGTCTGAAAATGCAACCACAGGTTGTAAGAAGTTAGGAAAGAAAAACACCTGACAGGCTGTTGCAGTGGGGAGGAGAAGAGGCAAAAAAACAAGGTGTTTTGTTTCTAAAGTAAGGAGGATTATATGTTTAAACAATTTTTAAAAATCACATCAGAAAAATAAGCAGCAAAATTAATCAATTCACCTGTGCTTGACCTTTAGGCGGCTGGATTTGTTTCTTGAGGAAATAAGCAATGTGAGAAGAGTTGAACATTGAGTGCATGTTCAGGAACAGATTCAGATAAATAACACCGTACACCCCACATTCACCACGCCAACCAGCACCCTGCTCCCCAGAAACCCCTTTGCATGTTGAAGGGGGCGGGGACAACTTGTGTGGACGTCTCAGATGGCTGATCTCCTAATTCTATCATGAAATGTATTTCCCCTGGAGCTGGCATTTATCGCTGAATTCTGGCACAGCTCCTGAAATGTTGCATCTGCACCACTAAACCGAGGTTACTTGTAGTTCATTAATATGCAAGAGGGGCTGTGAAATCATTCCTGTTTCTGACAGGAGTTCTTACATGCCTTTCTGGAATGCTTCATTTCTGAAGGAGTCTGGCACGGAGACTTCCCTTGTCTTCTTTTAATCAGCTCCATCTTGTCACGACATAAAGAGTTAAATATATATATATATATATATGCTTACTGAAAATCTCAAGAAAGATGCAGTGCATCTTTCTTTCTCTTTCCTTTCTCATTTTTTTTTTTGTCATCCCGCACCTCCCTCCATGAACACATCAAAGTAAGAAGTGACATGCAGTGCCCTGGAGCTCTTAGCAACATGCTTTTAGGTTTGGAAAATTTCATTTTCTACCTTATGATGATTACATGAGGAAAGATGAAATGCTCACTTTGAGGTTTATTTGAGAAAGAGATGTAATAAATGCTGTGGCTTCCCACTGAATGGAGCAAATCCATTCTGGTCATGTGGGGGCTATTAAAAATTACATGTGTTGTGCAGGTACACAACCTGTGTGACTTCAGTGGCATTTGTGGCCCTAGATGTTGGGAAAGGAGACCTTGGGTGGCTTCTTTCATAAAATGCTGAATAAAGTTTTTCATTTTATCCAGCTCTGAATACATTTGATTTCAAAATGAAAATCAGTTCCACCCTATTCGAGCTACTGCAAGCCTCTTTAAACCAGTCTCCCACCCCCACCAACACACGTGCACACACACACGCACACACAAAGGACCATAAGATTCACATACATTAACATAGCTTACAGCTTTACCCTAGCTGAAACCCACAAGTGTGCCAGCCTGCTGAAGAGTTAATCCAAGTCCCTTATTTCCAGAAAGTTCATTTTTCCAAACACTAGAATAAGGCAGAGGACATTTGTGTTTTGTTCTGGCTGATTTTTTTGTCGGTGTGTTTTTGCTTTTGCCTGGGGAACTTCTCTCTTAGCTGGGAGCTGAATAGAAAATGATAATCTCATCTCTTGCCCAGGAAACAGAGCCAGCAAGGTAGAGAAATATCCTCATGGTTTCAGTCCAATGTTCCTTAGGAGGAAAAGATGCTAGAAAGATATCAAGTATTCATTGAGTAACCATTCCCCCCACCCACCCCTGCACACAGAAACATGCAATCTCAGGCTCTATTCAAAGCTCTCACATCACATATGCTGCCCTTTGTTCAGTCCACAGCTGGACCACACAGGTTGTAAGAAGGAGGATTTGCACAAGCTTCACCCATCAGCTCTGCAGGCCACCCTCCATATAAAGTCAATCATCAACCACCCTCAGGGTCAGTTCTTCAGCCTCTCTTGATCACGTTCATCATTCGGGTTTGGAACAGAACTATGACATTTTTGCTTTGGCTGCAGAAAGAGGAGAGACCCTGATCCTTTTTCAAAAATAACCTAGACCCTAGCTTTTCGATGAGTAATCTTTGTTTACACTCCTTCTTAAGGAAATAAGAAATCGCTTTGATTGAATGCTTACTATGTGCTCTCAGATGGATTCCCTACGTTTATTCTGATCAGCTCTATATTTAAAGGAAGATGACAATGTGTAAATGTTTTTAAATATTCAATTTTTAAAAGTTTGCAGTTAAGCTCCACACTCCCTCTGAGGCAGGTACTATTATTATTCCTACTTTACAAAGGAGGAAAATACAACGCGTCCTTTGAGTCTGTACAATTCCCCTAAGGGCACACATGGATGGAGGCTGCTGAGACTGAAATCCTGGGCACCTGACTGCAGAGCCCATGCTGTCAACACCGTGCTATACTACCTCCTGCTGGTGGGAGGTTTGCGGGGGTCTTAGGGTCTTCTGTTCCCATCTTCAGCAAAGATATTGCAATTTCAGTTTACAAATTCATTCCCTCCCTAGGTTGCAAGCCCCTGGAGTTATCTGAAGCATTTGTTCTCTAGTATCTGATACTTCAGAACTGCTCGATAAATGTTTGTTGAGTGAATTAAAAAATAAACTAATAGGTATAGAATGTCAGAGCATTTAAAGGCGAGTGAGTGGAGAATAAGATTCCAGGGGAAAGAATTAAGTCTGCAGTATGAAAACAAGAGATGGAAAGAGGCAGGGAGTTAGACTCAACTTAAATGAGAGAAAGGAAAAAGATTTTATGCTGATATGACCTTTTCTCAATGCATTATGCAACCATTGTTGGGAAAGTCACTATTAGGGGGTGGGCAGTGAGGGTGTGTTCACCCAGTGGAATGCTCATTGATCTTCCTGGTTAAGTAGAAAGGGGCCATGAAATGGGTTATAGTTCAGTGTTTATCTCTCACTATCTGAGCAAGTGAGGAGTAAGCTGGGGCAAGTTATTTACCTTCTTTGGTCTTCATTTTCTTAGTTGGTATAGTGAGAAAACTGCATTCAAGAGTCCCTGTAGCATTATAGAAAAGCAGGAGCATATAATTTATAATAAAGTGGTTGCAAGCATTTTACAAATACAGCATGTGGATAACTGTTATTATTGTCAATAATTAAAAATAATGCATCATTAAGTGCTTTTTATAGACCAGGATATACATACACATATGCCCATTGTTATGAACACAGAAATAGTGGTTCAAAAAAAATTGCACAACATACTCAAGCTTACATTGATAGTAAGCGGCTGAGCAGGTCCGTCTGTCTCTGAAGTCCACAAGAAGGCATATCAGGGACACTATGCCACTACATTCCTCCTTAGCAAATGTTCCTCAGAGAAACCTGCCATTATTTTGAATCAAAAAATTCTAATGGCTGTCCAGCTCCCATGTGTGATCCTGGCCTGCCCAGTGCTGACAGTCCCTGGAGAGAAGCTCCTTGGGGGTCCCTTTGGACCATTAGAAAACATTCAGCAACGCTGCCTCTGCCACTGCCTCCCCAGCAGCAGCAGTGTCTGCTATGTTTTAAACCAGTAGCAGACTGAGGCAGAAGGAGCTAACTGTTCCCTAGAAACCAGCCCTTCCAGCTCCTCTTCCTCGTAGACCTCCAAGCCAAATTCCCTCGTTAATTTAGGGGAAGTATCATGTGACTCCACTGTCTCCAAGGCTGTCACTTGCCCATTCACGCACTACTTATTGGCAAAAATATTCTTCCGTCTGGATGCCATCAAATCTTTTCTCTTCTATCAACTCTATCAACTCCCTTCCAAATTCAAATTTTGCTTCCATTATTGTACCAAAGATACCAATAGAAATTCAATACAAACATCGGAGCTTGTACATGAATCATCCTTTGGCTTTGATCAGTACGTTCTAAATGCCTTTAAATAATCTCTTTAAAGATTACTAATAATCAGAGTCCTTTAAAAATAGTTCAATCTTCTGCATATGTATGTAGATAGACATCTATGTCTACATATAAGATTTTATGAATGCCATATGTATGCATGTGTATATACCCGCATGGTAAGGTAAGTGCCAAGAGCTACATGTAGATATATATCTTAATCACACACACTGAAATGTTTATCTTATTTTTTTGAGAGGTGGAACCTGGGCCAAGCACTTGTTTTTTTGCTCTTAGATGAATTTCCCATCCTTATTCTGCCCTGCTATGTTTTTAAAGGGGATAACAACTTGTAAATATTTTTAGATATTTATGTTTTAAATATTTAAAGTATTGATTTGTGCCACACTGTTATAGCTGTTGGGCCTAGAACAGAAAACTAGAGGTCTAGTCTTGGGATATGAGGCTCAATGGAGCTTAACTACATTTTCTAAACTATCCACAGCCAACCCATTAAATTTACCTTTGGAGTAAAGATGACTTCAGCTTCTACATACTAGAGACGTTTGAGAAGGGTAACTAATTTGTAGAACAGAATAGAGCCTGTTTTACACAGGGTCCAATCAGGCAAATAGAACATACACCAGGTCATTCAATAGTGGAGATTTAATATGGGGAATGTTTATCCATAAGGTGTTTAAAAAGCCAAAGGAGCAAACAGTGAAGCAATGGGGAATGAGGAACTGTAAGAAGCCGCTCTCATCCCTGAGGCTGGATGGACAAAGACAGGAGCCCACCGAGTGAAGTTCGCTCATGGGCAGCTCAGACCAACAGGGAAGTGGTTGCTGGAGCTGGGGAAGGAACACAGCTGTGGCCACTAGAAACAGAGAGAGAGCGGGGGAAAAATACCTGGCTTCTGCCCTCCTCCCATCCTCCAAACTCCGTCTAGACTCTATTATTGAACAAACCTAAATAAAATCAAGGAAGCCAGAGAAACTATTTTGCAAGGATCAGTACTCTGAAAAATAGAGCAGGGCTAGAAAGTTGAAGAAATGTAGCCAAGGGCAAATGGAAAATGACTGACTCTGATTTCATCGCTCAAACACTAATTAAAATCTTTTTAAATACCTGAGTTATAGATCTAGGTGTAGACACGGGTGTATACATTGCATAAGCATACACTCTCCCTATATAGGTTGCTTGTCTGTAGGACTTTCAGTGCCTTCCCTTAGGAGGAAGCATATTGAACTTGGGACTCAGCAAGTGTGTGACTTGCTTTGATCAATGAAATATGAGCAGAAGTAATTTGTACTGTGTCTGAGTGGAAGTCATAAGAGTCTTCTCATGACTCCACCGTGTTTTCTTTTCCTTTGCCACAAGATCTGCGATGTCCCAGATTAGAAAATGGGACCAAATTATTAATTAAACAAGATGGGACGCTGTATTTATTACACTTTTTTCAAATTCACAATTGAACCCTGACTAGTTGGCCCTCAGCTGTTACCCGTTAGCCATTAGCCACTGATATAACTGCATGGCTAAGCTAGCAAGAGCGGGGTGCAGTTAGCAAGTGAGGTTGGTTGGCAGAGAAGCAGAGGGCGGATTGCAGATCGTGTGGTTCCTGCTTCCCGTGTCTCCAACCCAGCCGCCAGCGAGATTATAGTGGCATGACTCCCCTATCTATGGCTCCGTGTGTGTTCCTTTTTGGCCTCACCATATCCTGCATTCTTATGCAGGGAACAGGAGTTGAGTCCCTGCATGACAAACCCCATTGCTTTAAATGAAGAGGTGCTTTATCTGGAGTTCGAAGGAAAACACTGTTCAGAAGATGTGAAAACATAACTAACATACTGTTTAAACATAAGTTTATCCTGTTTCCCAACTTTTCCGACACCTGATGGTCATAGGCAAATAGAGGCACTGAGTTAACAATGTGTGAAATGCATGCTGGTGAAGGCCCCAAAACAAAGAATTCCCAAATGCTCTCAATGAGTCCTAGCTTTGAGATGAGTAAACACTAACGGTACTTGGTAATTTCCCAGAAGTAATCTTAAAAGAAAAAAAATTAAAAAGAACAGCGCTGGTCATGTCACTCCCTTGCCTCTAACCCTCCTCTGGCTCCCTTCTATATCCATGTTTCCCAGAAGATAAAAAACAGACTCCTTTGCTTGGCATACAGTCTAACCACAATTTATCTGGCCAGCTCTATTTCTGTACAATGCACTATATTCTAGAAGCTTACTTTCTGACTATTATTAAGTTGTTTTTGCTGAGTTTTGTGTCTTTTACATGCTATTCACTGTATCCTAAAGTTTCTGCATCACCCCTATTCCTCCATCCTCTTTTGGGCAAAATCCTACTCATCTTCCGAGTTTGGGTTCAAATGTCCCCTCTCTGTGAAGTCTTCCTAAATGAGCACTACCCACTGCAGCCCTCACCACACTCAATTGTAATGACTCTGCTCACCTATCTCCTCCATTTGACAATAGTATCCCTAGAATTACATCGTCTTCATCTTTATATGCCAAGTATCTATTACGGATTCTAGTATATCCCAAGTCCTCTCTAGATATCTGTTCAGTAAGTGAGTAAACAAAGAATGAAGACTTTCTCTATTTACTTTCCCATGCTGCTCAAAAATCATGGGAACCCATAGAATCTACGGAGAATTTCAGATACCCCAGTGTTAAATTCCAGATATTTACCTATGCTAATTATAGGTATAATTCTTTATGATGCTGTATATGGTTGAGTTTTGTCTGTTTCATGTAGAGAACTAGAGTAATTTAAATTTAGAACTGGAAAGAATCCGAAATCAGATAATCCCCTTCAGAGAAAGGGGTGTATTGGGCAGAAAGAAATTAGAAGACATGGGGTTAGAGGTACCACAACCAACCTAGTATTCTTTTTATGCTACTGTACACGACTGTGCTTGGAGAGAAGGTTGATTATGTGAATAGTCACATAAAAGGAAATACAAAGAGAAAATAAAACATGTGGAAAATAATCATACTTGATAATAATCAAATAAATGCAAATTGCTTCATTTGTATCATTTTACACCTGCTAAATTTTAACAAAATGATCCAATCCAAGTCTGCAGTACAGTTAGATCTTTATATACTTCTAAAAACATTGTAAATTGGTACAACCTTTTTGGAAAGTAATAAGAAAATACAGAACAAGAATCAAAATGTTAGCAATGTTTTGACTCTGTATCTGAAGTACCAGGAATTAATTCTATGAAATATTTTAACACAACTAAAATACTGTTTGTAAAAAAGTATTTATTGCCGCACTGCCTGGTGAGAACAATCTCAGTATCCAACAAAATGGGATGGCTTATTAAGGCACTGGAAAAATTTGCTGTCATCAAACATCATAATTATGCAGCCTACATATAAACATGGAAAATATATCATGTGAATTAGGTATAGTAGAAATCAAAATAGTATGTGTGTTATGATAGCAATTCTATAAAACCATTCTTACAGAAAGGCATTGGAAGGCTATTTTTAAGAGTTGTGATAAGGTAGGATTATGGTTTTTCTATTTTTATTAACATTTTTTAATATTGCTATGACATAATTTATCTAATAAGAAGAAGGTGGTAAGTAAACACATTCACCAGTGGGAACTGGAAGGGTACAAAGGGACTCAATAAAGCAAGTGACTCCTATGTGGTTTTGCCCCAAGCGTCTCTTACCCTGCAGCAGTGGGAATGGAAAATGAACTCAAGAAGTGTGTTATCTGCAGGAAAACTGTTTAATTTGCAGGAAATAAAGAATGAAGGGAAACTTACTAAAGAAATCTCACTCAATTTTGCTAAAGAGAGAGAATATGATTTGATTGAAGCTGCCTTCATATCTAAATGAGAGTGCTGCTTATCTTGGCTCTCTGCTGTCTGGTCATCAAGTCAACTATTTATCAAGAAGCCACTAAGTGCCAGCACTGGTCTTTTGAAATGTTACATATTTATTTCATTGAATCCTTATAACAATTTGGTGATGTGCCTACCATAGGACTTTTTTTTTTTTTTTTTTAATTTCACAAAGGCAGATTTGGGGGACACAAGGCCTGCTTACAAAATCCCTTTCTTCTGAGTGATACTATAGTCCAGACTGATACATTGATCTCTTTACCTGAAGACCTCTAGAAAGGAGCTCAGCATAGACCCCATTTTGATTCCAAAGTGCAAATAGCAATGTCACGGCTAACTTAGGTGTTTCCAGGCTAAATCTGAAGCGTTGGGAAGCCCTGGCATTTGGATTTCCTTGTAGTTCTTCTCAAAGGAGGGGCGATGGGCACTTGGGGCAGAACATTTCTTTGTGAAGAACTGTCTGACAGATTGTAAGGCATGCCATATCCATCCATGGCCCTGGTCACTAAGGGCTAGAAAAATCACTCCCCAGTATTGTGACAATCAAAAATGTTCCACACTTCCAAATGTTCTTTGTGGTGGGGGGTGGGGGTGAATACCACCTCTACTTGAGAAACATTAGCGATTCATATTCATTTCACCAATAAATGTTTATCAAGTGCTTTCTCCATGCCAGGCACTCTGCTGGCACAAGAGGTGTTTAGTGGGGAAGTATGACATTTAAAGTGGTGCCATAAAATGTGACAAATGCAACAACAGACCAACGTGCTGTGAGCACAGAAAGGAAAATGCATCTAACTGCCTAGAGCATCCAGGCCAACTTAGTGACCTGTCACCATGAAGTGACTCCAAGAATTTCAGAGTTGCCATTCAAAGCCCTGCATTCATATGCCCTATCTGAATCTTAATTATTTTTCACTTCAAGCTCCTTGCTAATTCCCACAAAGAATTAATTTCTTCATATGAAAAACAGAAACCATAATAGTATCTGCCCTACCTCCATTACAGAGTTGATTCAGGAGAAATCACTGTGGTGAGCTATGCACATTGACTGATGTAGCAGAGATTGGGGTTTGAGCCTAATTTGTGTTCTCGGCTGGCAACCAGGCATGTCTGGAAATGTCCAATGACTTAGTGGAGCAGGCAGCCTACTGGCATCTGTTTTTAAGAATTTGGTTTCCCTGGATTCTCATCTGAGCCCTGTGGAGAGAGAGGTTGTTTGCCGAGGTTAAGGACACTGTTGTCACAAGGTGCTCTGTAAGATGAAAGGACTCAAGCAATGCTACGCCAGTGACCAGGGAACAAAGTGAGTCCTGGAGCTGGAGACGGGGCAGGGGTGAGAGTGGGGCAGGAAACCCTCTCTGCATCTCTGCCCCAAACAGTGTGGCTTAGCTCCTTGAGGACCGCTAAGTCCCCAGTTCTGCCTTGGCCCTTAGTGCAGATGCCAGGTCCCTTGCTGGCAGCTGTAACAGTGAGGAGATGTCCACTTTTGAATAGCATCCCCGGCAAGAAACATCAACCAGGAGGGACTAGAGCAAAAGCTGAAAGGGCAGCTGACGGGTGAACACAGGTGAGATAACCTACTCTCAGAACACTTCCTGAGATTTGACACTGGGTGAGGGTATTACTGAAATGTGAGTTACTGCTGTTAATGTTGCTTCAGTTGTACCCACAGGCTAGCAAAACTTGGGTTAGTGTTATTTGCTATAGTAATGACATATGTCACCCTGGCAGTAGGGGAGACAATGGCTGCCCAAAGGCCAGCTCCCAGCATGCATTGCCTGCCTTTGCAGACCCAAGGGTAGACTTGACAGGGAGGCACTGAGATGGAAGCCCGCTGCCATGGAAACGTGGGTTTGGGATTGCCCTTCTTCTCAGGGGACAGGGGACAGGAGAGAGCAATTTTCCCCAAAACCACCTCGTTTTTCAACAAAAGCAAAAGGATTATGGGATGTTTAATGAAAGTGAGAATTAGTACTTGACTCTGTGAATTTCATAAAGTTTCATGACGCCAGTGACTTCTGGACAGCTCATGATGCTAATGGGGAGTTGAATTTCATCTCTAGGGGCCTTCCCAGGTGTTGTAAGAACTATTATGTTGGTGCAAAAGTAACTGCGGTTTTTACAATTATTTTTAACCTTTTAAACCGCAATTATGTTTGCACCAACCTAATAATACATGGTACACTAGCTCTCCACCTAATTAGGTGACTGAAAACTTCCTCTTTTCCTACTATGAACTGGTTTTTCCTACTGCAGCAGTCTGTATTTTCCCAAGATGGTGACTACAATAGCTCCCATCCCACATGCGCTTCTTACAGTGTGACCTTCACATTCCTCCCATGGAATGGTGGGGTCCATGTCTTCTTCCCTTGAATCTGTGTGAAACTTTGTGACTGTTTTAAATATAGAGAACATTAGAAGTAGAGCTATAAGGTGTGATCAAACAATATGGTGAATGTTTAAATAAAAGAAAATTATTACTGTAAAAGACACATTACCATTAATCCCCCTCAAAATACCCCCCTCGCTTCAAACACACTTATCCCATTGTTCTTGCCACTTTCTGAAGCAGTTCTGGAAGTCCTCTTTCATGAGTGTCTTTAGTGACACCATCGTGGCTGCCTCCATGTCCTGCATCATTTTGACTTTGGGGAAGAGCCAGAAGTCGCAAGGTGCCAAATCTGATGAATAAGGTGGATGAGGACACACCATAATGTTTTTATTTGACAGAAATTGCCATATACCAGAAGCGATGTGTGACACAGAGCATTGTCATGGCAGAGGATGATTTATGGCACACTTTAAAATACACTTTCAACCATAGCTCATACCCAACTGCACCAAACAAGTTTGAAACTTGTCACACACTGAACTAAGTTTCGATGCGCCACTTCCCATATTGAAGATCCCTGCCTTTCCATCAGAAGGCACGCAGCAGCAGCATTCACCGTATATTTTGATCACACCTCAAATGTGACTTCTGAGCCTAGAGCATTGTCACGAGCGCCTGTGAAGGCAGTCGCCACATTTCAGTCTCTTCCTGAAAGTCAAGGGGACATTAACCCCTCCGCAGGGCCCTAAGTCCCTGTGTGGTACTCGTGACGCAAGTGGGGAACAAAGTCCCGGCACAGAGGTTCAGATAAAGTGAGTAACACAGCTTTCTTTGGGAAGCAATGTCCCTCCAGAGGCCAGTGCTCTGGTAAGCACAGAGGATTATACAGAATAGAATAGAATTTAATAACGAACCAAGTCACAGAGTCAATCGAGGTGGAGAAGGTCCCTGGTCCAGGAGAGACGACTGGGCCCATGACGGGTCTGAGGCAAACTGGCCTTGCAAGGAGAACTTCAGAGAGTCCTGGAGTATCACGGCTTGCACCTCATAAAGGATCTTAGCCGGAACGCCCAGTCGGACCACTCACAGCATTGCTCTGGAATTCTGCTTTTATCCTCTTTTCTTTGGGCTTGTTTACCTCTTAGGTGATAACCAGAAGTTGTTTTGGTGAACATGTTTATCACTCAATTTTGTTATGCTCAGTTTCACACATGAACGTAAACATGTTTACCTCTATGTATATGCTCTGCACATAAACATGTTTACTTTCACTTTGCTCTTATCAGTCTCACACATGTGCGGCCATAATTCTGTCCCGGTTAGTAAACAACTTGTTTTGCAAACCTCAATCCACATGTATAATATGTTTTATATGCTCTATACAAGGATCAAAACGTCATGCACTTCTGCCCAGTGCTCTTGGAATACCAGCTCTTGGAACCTCGCTCCTATGTTTTGAAGAAGCCCAGGCAGCTTGAGGCCAGGTCCCTGTGTAGAAAAAAAGCAGGGCTCCCAGCCCCCAGTCCAGTTCAGCTTCCAGACAACGGCCAGCACTGATTAGCCAGCCATGTGAGTGAGGAAATCCTGAAAGTGGATCCTGCAGATTTTGCTGCAGTCATTTCTTCGTATTGCTAACGTACTGTTGTATTGCTATCCTGGCCAGTCATGAGAGGACCACCTTTGTTCTGCATCACTTTGTTTTATTCTATAATAGGATAACTTGCTTTCTAAATCCTACTGGTTTTGCTTTGGGATTTGTCTCATCACAAAAGATTTAATTTGGTTAAATAGTTCTTACCCTTCTTGAGGGAAAATTGCAGAACTTGAGAAACACAAGACATTACTTTGATGCCCATATTCTGAACATCCTTCTAAAATTTTCAAAGACCTAAAGAGTTAGGCTTTTCTCTAGAAGTACCACATCCTAGGATTAGAAAATGATCCCTTGTGTTGGCCTGATGTGTTGTAGTGGGGGTGATAGACAGAAGGCGGTGGGAATTTTTATTTAGCATCCAAGTTCCCTTCTCGTTCCACCTCATTTAATGTGATCATCAGAAAGATATGTCCTTGTCTTGCACTCATTTAAAACAGCCTCCTCTCGATGGTTTCCCCAATTTTAACTTTGTGAAGTAAGAGGGAAAAAAGTAAGGTCTGCTGTTACACTAATTTTACTTATTCTCACCTCATTTTAAACCCATGTTATTCTTCCTGCTGCATTTCCACCAGCCATTTTCCTCTGCAACCTGTAGGTTTCCTGCAGAGAGAGGACAATGGGCAAGTTAAGTGAGAGAGATGATTTTCAAGGCTTTTTTCCTTTTGCTCTAATTTACAAGAAAATTGTCCTTGCATGGGAAGACAAGCTGAAGCCCACATCACTGAAAGAGTCATTGTGATTGGGGGGAAAATGAATAAACAGAATATATTTTATATTAGTAATACCAAATATATTTGATGGTAATACTTCAATTGTGCCTTGGATATTAATAAAAATGCCTTTAAAGAAAACTGAAAGGATATTTGCTTTTATTTCAGACAGTACTTCCCTTCAATTCTTTTGCAAGTGTTAATTTGTCGTTGCTTCAGCTAGGATTATGTTCTACAGCATAAAATAGGAAACCAAAATGAAAGAAGTTTAAAACCACAAAGATTTGTTATTTCATATAAAAGACATCCAGAAATGAGCAGACCAGGGCTAGTAGGGCAGCACTACAAAGACATCAGTACTCCAGAATCTTCTATCTCTCTACTTTACCATTCTTAGCACGTAAAGCTGGCTGCCGGTGCTGCAGCATCTTGTCTGGGATCCTGGCAATCAGAAGGGGAACAGGGAAAGGAAAAACTCCTACAGCACCCAGGTTAAAGGTGGCTGATCTCCCTCTAAGAGGCATTCCTAGAAATTTTATACAACAGTCTGCTTATATCTCAATTGCCAGAATATAATCACATGATCATCCCTAGCTGCAAAGGAAGCTGGGAAAACAGTACCAAAGCATACAGAGATCCCTCACTTCTCCAATTTCCTCCAATGCTTATTGACTACGCTATACCATCCAAGACCCAACTATAGCTTTCTTCTGTTGTTCTAGTCCCGAAAGCAAGCAGAGTTCTTTACTAAAATATCGAGCTCCTTGGGGTAATTACCACATCCCTTTCCCTGCACCCTTCACAGTTTCTAATATGAGGCTATAACACATTGCCATACCCCAAATTTATAGAAGTTCTATTTCTTATTAATAGAGGAGAATGAATTTTGGATGGTAACTAGCAATATGATACAATAGCATTAATGTATGATAATTCATTCATCATAATATATTTTAATTTAATACAATTGAAAAAAATATTTTGGGAATGTCTCCTCTATTCCAGCTCCAAATGAACAACTATGAAGAATGCGATGAAAGTGTGTCACATGATATTAATTGAAACACAGAAAAATAGGAGAGGGCTACCATCAGTCTTATATGAGTACAGTGCAGATAATAATCATTGGAGGACACTGAAGAAGGGAGGGACATCTAAGAGATGTGGAGCTAATGTTTTTCTGAAGGAGATAGAACCTGCAATGGGAATTGAAAAATATGATGGACGTGTGTGTTGGTTAATTTTATGTGTCAACTTGACTGGACCACAGGGTAGCCAGATATTTGGTTAAACAGTATTCTGAGTGTGTCTCTGAAAGTGTTTCTACTCATTCAGCATTTGAATCAGTAGACTGAGTAAAGCAGATTGCCCTCCCCAAGGTAGGTGGGCCTCATCCAATCTTTTGAATGCCTGAATAGAACAAAAAAGCTGAGTAAAAGAGAATCCTTTCTCTCTCTCTGCCTAACTGTCTTCAAGCTGGGACATTGGTCCTCTTCTGCCTTTGGACTCAGACTCAGATTGGAACTAACACCATTTGCTCTTCTCGTTCTCAGGCCCATGCACTTGGACTAGAACGGTACCATCAGCTCTCCCGAATCTCCAGCTTGCTGATACAGATCTCAGGACTGCTCAATCACCACAATTGTTTTCTAGGAAGAATCCTGACTACTACAACAGGTATGCAACAAAACTTTTAGCACATTGAGTGTCTTCTAAGCCTCAGGCACAGTGACAAGCACAGGAATACGGAGCTAAAAAAAAAAATACATCCCCATTCCCCAAGTAACTTATGGACTACTACTGGAGAGAAGACCCCCCATAATGATATCATGAAAAAGCGCTATAATTGAGGGATGCCCAGAGGTCTGAAGGAACCCCTTAGCTCAACTGAAGGGGAGGAGAGTCTTAAGGGGACGGGGAATGGGTGTCTCAGATTTCCCAAAGTGGGGTGGTGGCCACTTGGGCATGTGTAAGGCAGACTTGAAGAAGGGTGTTTTCAATTTTGCTTGTTTTGATTTTTTTGAGAGATTTGCATATTTTTAAAGACTGGGAAGTAGATGCCAATAGAGAGAGACATAGAAAATACTGGGAAAAGTGGGTGAAACTGGGAAGAGTTTAGCCCACATTCAGAATGGAAAGTGTTGACAAAGTGCTTGGGCGTAGGGCTCAGAGCTAAAGTTGGCCCCTCCACGTTCCTCTAGTGTAGGAATCCTAGATTCCCAGCACAGAAAAGGAGACACAGAATCAGGGGGTGGAGGGGAAGAATCTGTCTAGCGAATAAAGACCATGGATGTGTCATCAGAGTCCCTGGGCCACATTTCACAGGCACCTGATCATGACTGACAGAAACTCTCCCAGGAGCAAGACCCAGCGGAGGCCACAGAAGGACCCACATTGCCTCCTTTTCCTCTCTACTCTTTCCTCTAGTGTCTTTCTGTCCACTCTCTGCTCAGTGTCAGACTGTCTCCTCTCCCCTCTCTTACACACAATTCACTCACTTTGTAGTCTCACAAACCAAATGGGTTTCCCTTTATCATCCAGCTGTGTGGGTCAGTTTGTCAACCGTTTGTCACCACTGACCTGAGTAGTACAATCATTCTAGGCTCCTGGATGCTGAGCCCAGCCACCTGGGGTCTCCAGCTCTCTCATGCAAGTCCACAAATCCTGGCACCTTTGGAAGTCACAAATAGGGTTTGGAGGTTCCAAATTTCTCCTGAACCGGTCCCATGCAGCTTCTCTGTGTCATGTACTGCCTGTGAGTCCAGAGGCAACTGAGAAGGTAAGACGGGTCACAAAGGGATTCAAAATATTCAAATGATACACAACCTGATACACAGTTTCAGGTTGGAGTGGTTTGATTTGTGTGATTTGTAATAAATGCAATAAGAGTGCCACTTATTTCCAACTCTCCAGTAAGATTATTAACTTTTTCTTCCAAAGATAAACTTGATTACATTACTTATTTATACTATGTACATTGCATTAGAGGTAAAAATGCATCAGGGTAAAAAAAAAAATCATATACAGTTCTTTTTAAAATTAGTGTTTCCTTATCCACTGCTAATAACAGCTTAGATTATTAAAAAGGAGGAATCTTAAATATGCAACTCAGCTTCAGGTTACTGCTTGTTTACTTTAACACATTTTTTAAACTTGACAATCTAGAAATATCATCTCTACTCACTTTCAATTCCTCATTTTATCCCAGTGCTGTGTTTTTTTGTTGGGAACTATGACATATCAAGAGAGGCACCATGATATAGGTGAACAAACAGGAGCCTTGGAGCTGCATATATTTAAGTTTAAAAGCCAAGTGTGCCTTTTGCTAGTTGGGGGTTGGGAGTCCTTCATTAAAGAGCAATTTGAATTTCAGTTTTTAAATTTATAACTACAATGATAAATTTACTGGATGCTGATTATGAACCAGGCACTATGCTAAGTACTTTTCTGTTATCACATTAAATCTTGATAACAATCTGATGATGAAATAGATATTAGTATTATTTTCTCCATTTTACAAATGAGCAAGGTGAGACTTAGATGAGCTAAAATGCCCAAGGATATTCAACAAGGAAGCTAGGGTCAAAACGACTAATCAGAGACAGTTTTGGAAACATGGAGGAAAAACTGAGGGTTGCTGGAGGGGCGGGGGGGTGGGGATAAGGGGAAGGTGAGAGGTTTAGAAAATAGTTGGTAACCACAAGATGGCCATGGGGTTTTGAAAACTAATTTGGTGAACGTACAGAGGGATAGTGGATGGGGGGAGGGGGATTCACACAGTGTGAGGGATATAAATGATAAACGTCTAAGTTTTGCTTTGTCTTGTGCACCTGAAACTAAAAAAAAAAAAAAAAACAACAACAAAAAAAAACGACACATCTGACTCTAAAGACTACCCCCTAAGCATTGTCTGCACCATCTAATATGTAGATCGTCTCCAGTCCTGGCAAGAGTGCCTACACAGTAGGTGTCATCTCTAAATTAAGATGGAGAAATGGAGGTTAGAGAAAAATCTCACATTTTCAGAAGGCAAGGCCATTAAGTTCTATAGAACCTTCAACTTTTTCCCTGTCCTGGCCCCATTTCCTTTCTTGTTAGAGGATATTAAGCATTGGCCCCACTAGTCCTCTGGAGGATACAGCCCTCTGTTTATGGGCTCGTAGGAGGAGCCATGATTCTCAATTTACTTTATGCCTTCCTTGTTCCAAAAGGATTTAAAGTGCACTTATCACTTAATACGGCATGTCTCCCTGTTCCTTTACCTTTCACAAAGTGCCAACATACATGATCTCATTCAAACCTCTCAACAAGTCTGATAAAAATGAGATTCCGAGACTTTAAGCGATAGGCTCAAGGCAATAGGTAATTATCGATAGGTAGTACGAGGGGCATTGGATGGCACACTCACCATGTCTACGTTAGTTAGACTTCTTAGTTACAATGATTTCTCTCTGAATGCTTAAATGAAACATGAATACAATAAGAAATGAGTGCTCAATTTTGTGATCATGACATCCCCTAGCTTGGAAGCCTGTTATGGGAGACCCTCACTGATGAGCTCTAGGATGACATATGTAGGCTTTGCCGTCTATCCCCAACATAAACTCTCCAGCTCCATCCTTCATCACTGTCCTAGCCATCGTGCCTCCACTCAAGCCACATCAGAGCAGCTGCCATTGCAGAATACAGTGTCACGTCATCCATCCAGGCTTTGCTCGTGCCATACCTTCTTCACGGAAGCACTCTTGTCCCCTGCCCCATTCTCTACCTAGAAAACATGAACTACTCTTTCAAAGCCCAGCACAGTTATTACCCTGTCTGGAAAGCTGTTGTCAAATTTCCATCCCACCAAAAATGAGGATGCAACACTTTGTAAATGCAGACCATACTTCACCGTAATTGCTTGCTTACATGTCTTTCTTCCTACTAGAATGAGGGTTTCAAGACCAGCAACCTTTCATTCATTTTAATGCCCACGACCTAACTACATGTGTCTAGTATATAGAGGTACCTACAAATGGGCTTGGTGGGTTTTGTTATTGCCTTTTAGCTAAATGTGTTGAGTCTACTCCATGCCAGGACATTTATAGACATGCTTTGCCTATGATAACACATTCCATCCTAAGAATAACCCTATAAAGTGGGTTCTATTAATTTCCTTACTCTACAGATGAGGAAACTGTAAAACAACTTTGAAAGGTAAAACAGCTTTCCCCAGGTCACCCAGTTAGTAAGTAGCAGAGGCAAAACTCAGACCAGGCAGGGGGCTCCAGAGCCCATTCTCTTGGCAACTCTGCTACAGTGACCCCTTGTTTGTTGATTAAAGGAGTTTTAGATGAATGAAAAAGCCACCCAAAGCTCTCACAATGTTTAAACTTTGTTTAATTTGATACTACACCTAAAAGGAAAAACATCAGGGCACCTCAATAGTAAGAGAGCCTGATTTCCCAGTTTCACCAAAAGCTAAAAATGCAGTCATTCTCTTCCGCTGCAGAAAGAGCACTGCTACACCATCACATCTCCACAGCCTCTTTACAAAGGCCTTTGAAAAAATATAGTCTGACTGTATCATTTCCACCATAGTTTCTGATGGCAGTTGTTTTTCTTTACCTTCCCTTCAAAGGCCATGTATGAATCTTACAAAACCTATAATTAGTTGTAGAACCCCTCGTTCGTTTTCTTTTCTTTTTTTCTTTTTCTTTTTTTTCCCCTGGTTGTACTGAAGGTAGCATTTAGGGTGGGGAGGAAGGAATTGGAAAACACATCACCTTAGGGGGGTGGTAAGTAGGGCAACTCGGAGAATTTCCTTGAGGTACCTCCTGATGCAGGCAGAAGGATGGGGATCGTTTTCCCTTTCTCAAAGTTGCACAATCTAGAAGATTATATGTTTGGATTGATCCTCTAACGGAACGGTGTACCACTGCAGAGCAGAACTGTAGAGTGAATGTGAATGAATTCTCCTTCTTCTTCCAAGTCTGGGAAAGCACCTTATTGCATTCTCTGTCCAAGTAATGAGCATTTTGGAGACCCCAGGTTTGGTGGTATTGTCTACGGCAGAAACAAAGTTGGGCCTCCCTAATTGACAGAAGGAGCTTCCACCTATTGGAGAGAGTCATCTAATCCACAGACTGTAATAGAATATTTACTTAACTTATGGCTCAAATTGGGATAGAAGCAAAGGGCTAGAATGGGTCATGGGGAGGATAAATTTTCATGAAAAAATGGAAAATACTTCATGGATGGGGAGTCCTTTCCGCATTCCATGATTAGAAAGAAAGTGAACTCACTGGTCTCATTAATTAACTTCTTATCAAGCAGTTTGGAGCCTGGCAGAATCACACAGAGGAGAGTAATACTGAAGGAAATAGTAATGTAGAAAGGAGGGCTAGACAGTATAATGATGATAACACAGCATTGAATAACCACCTACAAAAATATCAGATGCATAAGTACACTATTTAATTTAATCCATAGGAATCCTGCAAGGCTAGTGTTATGGCCCATTGTACAATTGAAGAAACTAAGGCTCAACAATGTTAAGTAATTTACCCAAGTTCGCAAAGCTCCTAATTGACAGAGCCCGGATTTGAAACTAGGCCTATCTTTTATGGCATTTTTTTTTTTCTATTTCATCATGCTGCCTTTAAAATATCATATGAAACCAAACAAGTGATTGATGTCATTCTTCCTCAAAGACATGAAAGGAATGTACAAGCAGCACAGTCATTTTCTGTAGCAAAATCTTTTAATTATGACCCGAATCAAAGCCCCGCAGTGATAAGCTGATTGTGAGCTCACCTGAAGTCAAAGCACTTCACAGCAAGTTCAGTGGCAACAATTCAGCTCTTTTTCTATTAGCAAATAGAGAACCCTGGGAAGGTATGTTTTATCCAACTTAGACCAAAATGTTACAGAGTGAGACATTTATAAGGATGCCAGCAGGAGGGGAAAGAAAAGGAAAGGGTAGAGTTTGCAACTTATTATCTTTACAACTTTATTTCGGGATCTACTGCTATTACCTTTCTAGAATAAAGTACATCCCTTTTGAGGACTGTTTTAGGGAATATTTGCAGGGAGTGGAAAGGCCCTGAATGAATGAACATGTTAGCAGGATTGTGTGGCTGGGAGCATTCATCTAACCTGATGGTTCAGAACAGTTTCTGTAGCTAAGGAAAGAGTCCATGTTTCAAGCAATAGTCATGATTCACTAATGGTTGCTTTTCATAAGTAATGAGATAACTCATCTCATTTGTTTCCCAAGGTAGGTGATGATTTCCGTCATTACTTTCAATGATTTATTTACCCTTCATCACTTTTAATCTTTGAACATTGTCAGTATCCATAAAACACTTTGGAATCACCTGGCCCAAAATATTCTAAGCTTCTCTTCTTTTAAGAGGCTCTGGATCAGACAACAGCTTCGCAGAACTTCCGTTTATTACCTTTTCCTTCTTTTGCATTTCATCAGCTGTATATATCTGAGATGTATATGTGTGTGTGTCTGTAGGAATGTGTGTATTAAATATATACGATAGGTACATACACGTAAACAAGATAGGAAAATTCTGAAAAACCCCATTGGAATTGAATAAAAGCATCCCCAGTTCTACCCGCCTTCCTGAGTAGGTAACAGAGGAGAACGTGCTTGAAGATTCCAAGTAAAAGCATCTTCCAGCACTTAAAGAGAAAGACACAAGGATGATTTAAAAAATTAAAAAAGAAGGATGTTCTGGAAGAAACTATATTTCCAGGAGATCCAATAAAAAACACTGTGTTTTAATTAAGTTCAATATTCCTACTAAGTTACTCTTGACAACAATACATCCCATCTTGAATTAATTTCTCTGTAACAAAGTGACAGCCAACCTCACCACATATAAGAACAAGAAAAATTCACGGCGACCGTGGAATTCAGCGATTCATTTCTTCAACTTTTACTGAGCACCTAGTATGATTTCCCTTTGTTCATCATGATACTCCTAGTTCTGAGCAATGAAAATAGAGGAATGAGCAAAGGGTAAAAAAAATTACTCCCCAAGATTTATAGTTAATATATTGATCGTGCCTGTTTGTCACCAGTATGGATATGAGTTCTGACTCTCTCTGGAATAGATAATTTATTTACATAATAAAAAAGTTTTGTAATTGTGCCTTCAGGTCCAAAACAATAAGTATATCCCTTAGGTCTAATAAGATATAAAAGCATGCTAAGTTATTTTCATCAAAATCTTAATATATAACTGTAGGAAATTTGGCTTACCATGTTGTCTCATTAAGGAAAATGGAAGAGATGGTGATTTACCATGACAAAATAAATATCAAAAGATAAATGCTAAAATTTTAATGAAATATATTCAAATTTGCCCCATAGGAAGTTTAGTGGATGTATTCTGAGTATTAGGCTCGTACTTTAGAGGCATGTTGATGGCTAATTAATTTTGTTCATCTAAAAAAGGAAGGAGGTAGAGAACAGGGTCCCAGTGACTGATATGTGCAAGTCTGAAAGACATGAGAGAACTACAGATGACTTCATAGTTTTCAGGGTGCTTCGTTACACGGCCATAGTTTTATGGCAGCAAAGGGCACTCTCAGCTCCCAGGGAGTGTGCGATCTGATCCCTCAGTAAAAACAGCGGAGAAACAGCCCTGCTGAGAAGGACTCGGTAGCAGAAGCTCTGACCAAGCTGCAGCCAACTGTACTGTGAAATCTGGGACATAATAAACGCTAAGAGTTTGAGTATGGCTCTCAAATGGAAAGACAGGAATATAGCAGGAATATTTAAGATATTCTTTAAAGCAAGAGGCTATAGCAATTTACCTGTTCATCCCAGGTTTTCATCTGCAGCTCTGTATCCCTTCAGACCAGAGCTCGACGACAAATGGTGAGGGCAAAAGCCCGATCAACCCGGAGCCCCTCTTTCCTATGTCAGGAGACTGCCAAGTTCAAAATATAGCATTTTGAGTTTAGAGGTCAGGTGGGCCAAGATTTTTCAGAAAGGTAGCCCTGAATGTGAAATAATGACCATCACACTTTCTTGGGGGCCCCTGGTCTGCACCCCCGTAGTAGCCACAGTTTAGAAAATACTGTGGGTATTTCTATGAAACTGGGGGACAACGCTCATCCTTTTTGTAATTACTGTATTCCTCATCTCTGTTTCCGTGGGCCAAGCATACAGTGTACAGGGAAGTAACGACCTATATGTGCTTCTATTTACTCCAGTTTACAGCTATCGTACAATACTGATTAATCCTCCCTTCTCCATGACACTGAGGCAGTAGCATTCTAATGCCATCTTTATTATTGTTAGGCAGAACCCATACTACTGCATACAGAAATAGTGTAAATCACAGAACTAGAGTTTGAGGTCCATAAAATGCAAGGTTATGAATATTTCATTACTACACATTTTATTTCCCTGTCTATTCTGCATCTCCCAAAATGTTGTCTGTTTACTTATTGGCTCACTCACTGTTCACCAGGAATACTTACTTTTTCATGTAAGGTATGGACTGGGTGGTCAACCCCAACCTTTTGGCCTGAGCTACGTTTGAAAGTACTGATAGACGTTTTTGTTTTTTTTACTTTTTTTCAACGCATAAATACTTGACTGCCAGGTGACATCCTGAACAGGAATTTCAGCTTCGTCCTCATAATTGCATTGATTTGTAAGCCTCGCAGATTGACGCCCAAACATTTCTCCTGTGTACTACAGCTACATAGTTAAATTTTTCTCAAGGCCCCATTGTATCCATCTTTGGCTGAAGTAAGCAGTTAGACTTCGGCTGCCGGTCTTGGCAGTGAAAGACACGCTGTCCAAGTGCAATTAGCTTTTCTCCTGCACTGGTACAAATGATTTGTATGAATCAGCGGGTCCTGCAAAAGATGCCGCCATTATCACCTGCTTCTGAAATTTCCTTTAACCACAAAATTCTTATTAGTAAATAACCAGGGGGATCCAATCCTAGCAAAATCAGAGCCTGCGTGGCCTGCATTAAGGTGCTAACTTCTCTCCTGCCATAGGGTATCATAGATATTAATACAACTCTGGTACAGCCTGCAAAATATACAAAATGTCATAATTATATCTGCAATTCAGCAACGAAACAATTTTCCCCCTTTCTTCACTGTCATCAGCATAATAGCAGCCTATGGGATTTGTATTTTCTGGCTGTGAGCCCTTTTATGGGCTGCAGAAAAAAAATACAAGCAGGTTAGTTTCACAGCTCTGAGAAGGCCTCATGACAGAAATATTGCTTTTAATGTTATTGTCTCTTTCCAGCTTGTAACCGACTCTCTTTGAGTGGAGAGGCTTCTGTGCTGATGCAGCATCACTTCTGTTTTTCTGATAAACCTCTATGTTCTCTTTCTTGCTTCTCCCACCCATCTGGGTACGGAACTCGCCAGCTTTCAGGATCATGCCATGTTATCTATAAGCGAGGGGACTAGTCAGAGGGGAATGGAGTCAGAACGAGGCATGTCTCCAAGGCTTCTCTTGAGGACATAAAAAAACATAAGAAAGATACATTCTGAGTGAATCTTCACATCCCATTTATTTTGCTATTCAAGACAAATATCTCAGCTTATAGCTAACGTTTGAAAAGCAGGGTCAAATAAAATGATGGATTAATAAGTCCAAGGACAGACTAATAGAAGGAAAATATATCGTAGAGAATGATGCCCGTGTCAATCTGAAAGGGGTGGAAAAAAGCTGAAGTGGAAATGGAAAAAATGAAGTGTACCATAGCAACCTTAAAAAAAAGAAAAACTTCCCACAGTTATGCTAAATATTAATGAATGTTACCCAAGACCCCTATGGTACTATTATTTCAGAAACAGGTATCTTCAGAGCATTTGAGAGTCTTTTTGTTATAACCTACACTATGGGCATCGTGGCTTGAACACCAGGCTAAATGTTCCCTCCGTAATTATTGGTAATAATATTCTGTGCACATTTATATCCTCCATCATCATCTGTGATGAAGCTAATCCAGCACTTTCTGCATGAACTGTTATAATACCCAAAGCAGCAGGACGGAATACTATCAAGCATGGGTTTACCGATGGAAAACCTAATGTGACGGAGTTCATTTCTAGCAAATAAGCTAGGGATGGAATTTGTTTGAATCAGACAGACACCTGTAACACTCTCTGAGGCAACTCATTCACGTGACCATGTCTCAGATCAGTATCATGTCAATCAAAGGAAGCCATCCTGAATAGAGTTCCACAGAACTAAGAAAATATGCTTTAGTCAAGAAGCAGCTCTTTAATGAGAGTTGAGGTGATCTGAATTCTGCTGTCATCTCAGCCACAGACACTGATGGAGTAATGTTCTGTTGGCCATTTTGTGACTCCGTTTCATAAATGGTCAAAGGTGGAATGTCGCCTTTCTATATTAAAGGAAACCCTCTAGGAATAAATGCAATTTTAAAATCTGCAAGTGGCCCAAAGATCCCCAGAGACAGATAGTTTATTGCATTTTAAAGCTAAGCAAACAGACCAATAGCTTCCCAAGCAACAAATTATTGTTTAAATTGAATTGTTCAAGATACTCTATAAGAGAAATTAATAGGAAGGAAAGCCTGGAAGTTACTAAAAAGGACTTAATTGTAAAGTAGAAAAACTGTCATACATGTTAGACCCTTCTTGAACTTTAAGTTCATAATGAGGAGACCATAGTCATGCCCACATTTAAGGAAAAAATGCAGCATATGAAAATTCAAATTTACAAACCAGATCAATTAATGGGTGATTATTCACACTATAAAAGGATTTATCACTTTACAAATGGATTCCCTGCAGGGTTCCATTTTAATAACAGCTCTCTCAGTGTTAGGAGTCACTGCCAATTAAAAGTCAATCAGAAGTGAAGATAAAGCGCCTCTGAAATTAAAATGTATGTCAAAGGGAACTCATTGTAGAATTGCAAATATTCACATTACGTACAACTTTTATGGCCACAGAATTTTTTCATGAGCCTTTATTGAGCACCTACTACAAATTCAGCTGGTCCTGAAGAGTCATTGCCAAGGGATCTCAAAAAGTAGAATAAATGATGCCTGTCTTTGGAACTTCTACAATGTGATTACAGCAGTGTTGATGGGGGTACCATCAACATTTTAAGGGGGTGGGACAATGCTTTCTTGTGGAAATCAGTCCTGCACATTGTCAGTTCTCACTCACTAAATGCCACGGAAGCTCCCCGGTCATTGTATCATGAACATTCCCTTACACATTCCTAACATCTTCGGTGCCACCCACCCACACACCACTGTTGAGACCCTTGTGATACTCAGAAAGTGTGCTTGAATCTTCAGACATTAGTGCTGGAGGACATCTTAGAGGCCGTGTAGTTCAAATTTTTCTTTTGGGTGAGGAGGAAATTGAGGCAAAAAGAAATAAAGTGGCAAGTCTTCTAATGCCCACTCCATTGATCTTTCTATTAAATAAATCTCTTTGGAGAAAGTAAGCGCATTTGATGTCTAGTCTCTGAACTCAACTTTTGTCTACCTTGAATTTTCTCCGCATTTTTCATGTTTTGCCTTTTTTAATCTCTGCCCTCTTTCCTCATTTTCAGGAAAGGGTATTCTGACTCTTTGTCTGGTTCAGCTTCCATCTGTTCCCTGGAATCTCTCTTCCCAAGAGCTTTGCTTCTTCCAATAGTAGGATTTTAGAACAGAAAGGTGGGGGGGAGTAGAAATCTAGCCCAAAGAGCCCAATGGCTCTGTGGAAGAAGTTCTCTAGCAAACAAACTAAGGAAATTAATTTCTCCACTGGGAGCTTAAGAAGGGGACAGAGTCTGGAGCCTCTGTGGGGAGTTCGATAGGCTGTAAACAACAAGATGCATGAAGTACATTTTTTTATTATACTCGGTTTTGCTAGGGTTCAGCTGATGAGACTGCACAAAACCGTAAATGATCTAATAGGTACTTTTGCATTAGTTTCTTCGTCAGCTTTCAGCAGTTGAAGAATGTGAGAAGAAAAAGCCCTCTTGGAAGTCATTCGTCAGGGATGAATGGCTGAATGTAAAGAGAATGCAGGATTTGGATAGAATAGCAAACACATCATTGAAATGGCTGGCCAAGTGTACTAGAGAAGCAAAGTGACAGAACAGGTGGTCTGGAACCCCCCAACCCAAAAGCTTCAATAAGCTGGAAGGCATTTGACCTACTAACTCTGGTGGTGAGAGAATGGAAGAAACGGAGATTCCAAGGAGAAGGTCAGAGTTTTAGATCTCAAGCATATAACATTTTTGTATAGTTGTGTTGTCTTTGGTAGGCGCTGCTGATGTGGTTGAGGCCCAGTGGGAAGAAAGTTATTAAGAGAAATGTTAAAGCCCCAAAAAATGGTATGGAAAAAGAGAATAAGGCAGATGCTGAAGTCATTTTGTAACGTAAATGGAAGTGAATTTGAAAAAAAAAAAAAAAAAAAAGACTCAAATTTCCATTAAAATGCCTCTGGGATAAAAGATTACAAGAAGATATGCAACAATTCTCAGCTGCCTTCATATTAGTATAATGCATTTGGGAAACCTAAGATAAGGCTTCATTTACACACTAAATTTACATTGATGTCATTATTGTTCAATCAGTAGGTAGGTATTTTGGATACAGTGTGCAAATAAACAATGTGGATATGAACCCTGTGTCAGACACTGTACTAAGCACTGTTTTGCAATTAGGAATCAACAGGTACCTCCCCTTATGGTGTTTACAGCCCCGTGGAGGAGGAAAAAGATTCAACCTCAGCAGTCTCATGTTACTAACGTAGGTCTAGACTCACAGAAGGAATGCCTGACCCAGTCTCTGGAATCTAAGAAGTCTTCCTGGATGAGGCAACATCTAAGCTGGGACTTCCAAGATAATATGAGTTAAAGAAGTCAGAGGAGATAAGTGATAGGTGTTGGCAAGGGAAAGATCAGGAGCAAAGGCTCAGAAGCAGAACGGAGCCACACACACAGAAGGAATTGAAGCTATAGAGGTGACAGGAAGTTAGACTGGGAGGGGGCGAATGGTAGGAGCTATATGGCAAGAACCTCTTGAATCACTCTAAGGAGTGGTTGTTTTATCCTGAGAGCATAGGAAGCAATTAAGAGGTTTTTACACTGGAGGCATGACAGGATCTGCGTTTTAGAAAGCTATTCTCTTTGCCATGGAAAGAGTGCATTAGTTTGAAGAGGGCAGCCCTGGGTGTATAAAGTCCAGTTCTACTGAGTTATTATACCAGTGAAGGAGAGGGAAGACTGGGAGTTAATACTCAAGACTTCTGGCTTATGTAAACAGAAAGGCAGGGGGACAAATCTCAGACATTTGAGCAGTTCGTTTGGAGGAGTGGAGTAGGAAGCCCGTGGTCCTGTTTTAGGCATGTTGAGTTTGAGGTGCCAATGGGATACGGAAGTGAGTATGGTCAGGTGGCAGATGTGAAGTCAGATCAGGTGAGGGGTCTGGGCTGGAGGTGGGGACATAGGTGTCCTCCATGTAACTGAAGCCCTGGAAAAGGAGGAGATCCACCTGAGACAATGAGACGAGGGTATGGAAGGAATCCCGAGTAACTCCATGCATAGTAACCACGGTAGTAATTCAAGCAAACGATGATACTGGTCTAGCAATCTAAAAGATCATAGCAGTGGGGGGTGAAAGGATATGTGTGGGTTTGGGGAATGTTATAGAGGTGATTCCAAACTCTCCATTTGTGAAGCCCCAGGATGTCTTTAATTACAAAAAAGTGCTTGGTTGACCCAGTGCTTCAGAAATTAATCTTGTTGTGTTTTCTATTTAGGGGATGATGAAGCCAGTTTAGGTTTCCCCAAACAGAAGTCACTGCTAATTACTAGTAAAATTCACTGCTGCCACTATACAAGGGAATTTTCTGCAACATACAGTCATTTAGGCACTGAGGCTAAACTCTTTGTAGTGTATGCACATTTTGAAGGTGCAAGCTGTAATCTGATGGATAACATTACAGAAAAGTTAAATATTCATTGACACCCCTCCCCCAAATATACCTTAGTCTAATTTGGGAATTGGCTGTTCCCCATTCTTCTGTATTTGGCCAAAAATCTGGTTCTCTCGAGCTTCTCGATGGCCGTAGAGGAGAGCCTTTTTATTCTGGAAAACCAGGCTATACCCTCTCCATTTTTGAGCAAGGCCACCGTCCACCTAGCTTCCTAAAATTCAGGTTGCTAAATCTCTCTTCTCTGGGTTCCATCCAGTACCTCTTTAGCAATTCTATTTTTTCTGAATTCTTTTATCAGGCTGGGGAAATAGTGGTTTTCTATTCTCAAATCATTCCTATCTGGCCTGACTCTGCTCAGTTATGTATATACAATTATGATTCTACCTATGATGCAGTGAGCACTTATATAACATTCTCTCACACTGTCTTCATTTTTACCTTGGTTTATTAAAAGGATTACACCTGGTCTGGCACTGGCCAGCTGACAAGGATTTAGGCTGACTAGGGACCAGCTATTCATTTCCCCTCTTACAGAATGCCTGTTTCTTTGCTTGGCACATCACTCTTATCTTCTGCTTACTCATGATTTCTACTTATAACTTACCTGGCCCGGGTGCTATCTCATGACCTTGTTTTAGCTTCAACTCCCATCACTAACTAGACAAATTCTTTCTTTTCTTGCAGTTCGAATTCCTGAGGGAAGCAATGTGATTGCTTCAGCCAAGCACTTGCACATCTGTTTGGGCAGAGCCCCTCATGCCAGGCCCATCTTGTTTGCTGGCAAACGGAAACAGGCCACCTGGAACAGGGGACCATTCCCAGTCCAGCCAGGACAGGGCAGAGCTGCTGACCCAGACATGCTGTGCAGGCAACTTCTCTTACTGAGGTTTGCTCTTTACCTTCCTTTTTACTTTTGTTTGTTTGTCTTTTTATGGCACATAGGAAGTTTATAATGTCAACTTCTAAGCCTCTTTTGGGTTAAAGATTTTCTTTAATGAATTAATATATTGACGTAGAAATCTTTTCAAGCAGACACTAACTCAACCTTATAACTTGTTTCTCTTGCTAAAAATACAATCTAGTTCACCAAGATTTTTTTAAAGGATTTTAATTAATTGAGATTTTGTGATAACAAAAGACCGCTCCGACATAATCCACAAAGGAGGGAGTACCTATATTTGTCAGTGGCAGTGGTACAGAGATGCATGCATGAGGCATTGTCTATGGCCCTCCACTTTCCAAAGTGGGATCCTAAAGCCCTGAGCAATGGGTATGTGGGGTGGTGTGCTAGGATCAACTCAGACTAGGTCTCAAGAGTGGATTGTTAAAATTCAGGATTCTTTGAGCTACTTATTAAATACAGCCATCATTAAAATTAAATTAAATCAACTCATGATTAAATAACTTAAAAATTAAAACAGAGGCAATAAATACTGAAATATTAAAAACAAAAGCAATAAATACTCAAAACCCATCACTTCCTTATTTGTTAACTACATTTTACTTTACCTCTGCTTTTGCGGCTACTGACATCTATTATGTCTGTATGGTTTAAATACCATAAATACCATATAGTGGTGTGCTCCCGTGCATCTCCTTTCAACTCTGTGTTCAGTGACATCATGCTGGCAGCTTGAAATTCCAGAAGATGGGAGTATTTACACCATGGAAATAGACACATGCTATTCATGAGCCCTTCCCTGCCACCCCCTACTTCCTGGACAGTCCAGTGTTACACATTTACCAACATATCACTGGGTGTCTGTTTTACCGACCGAAAGTACAACTTTTAAATTTGCAAAAATCTGGGGGTTGGATAAAGGATACTTTTTAAAAGGTTGGGAACCATTGCTCTAACCCTGAGTTACCTATCAGTCCATTACATTTGGTCATCAATATCACAAGCATTAAAACCTTTATATATCACTTCCTCTATTTTAACAGTCCTCTAACCTAGAAAATCTCAGAATGCGTTATTTCTTTTGGAGGGAATAGTTAGAAGTCTCTGAAGCTTATACACGTAAACCCAAAGATATTCACCTGCACAACTTAGAATAGTGGTACATGCACCTAATGGTGGAGTTTCAGCTTCTTGAAACAATTATAACTTACATTTAAATTCAATCTTGTACTGCCTCATCTGCTACATATATTCTTGACACACAAATGAAGAAGCATACTAACGTTTTAGTCCACATTTTTAATGCATGATGAGCTCATTAACCGTCAAACAAATTAATCCTAATTATATCCTTTTGAAATATGACTGTATTAATAGGACGTGGAAGACAAAAATTGGTTGAATCTCTCATTAACGTACTTTGTCACTTAAGAGATTGCCAAAGTGGTCGAATATTTCAAATTCTCTTATAAGACAACTAGACAGAGTAACGGCCAATAGAAAAAAACTATGACCTAATCAGACTTGGGAAATATATGTAGAGGCTGAGGGAGGACAGAGCTTTGTGAGTCTGGCAAGCAGGCAAGGTGGGACTGCCCTAAGTTGATTTGTGTGATGAGCTAAGGTGCTTCCCAGGCAGATCTCATTCGAAAGGAAAAGGGAACCAAGCATCAGCTTAGTCAGAGAGCCAGGGAGGGGTGATTATGAATACATCAGAGCATCTGTCACTTGGATTAGCTCCTGGCCTTGTCCCCCAGACCATGTCTGCGTCCTGAGGCAAGCAGATGTGGTAACCTGCCAAAACAGCAGCTGGGCCGATCAGAGGCTGCCGTCCCTCTGGTGAGGTGACTGGGATGGACAGATGTGTTAATATCTAATGGAAGCAGCAGAGGTAAACATAAGACATGGTTCACACACCCTGCGCAGAACCCAGGGAGCGATATCAGAAGAGCAAACACAAGGGTGATGCATGGGAACTAACCTGACTTATTTTGGCATTCACTGGATGTACTACTTAAGGATTCTGAGAAATTTAGGGGACGGGGAAGAGCTTGCAGAGGCCTAAAGTGTTGCGTTCATGGGTAGTGACAAGAGCTTATAAAAAAGAGTTGCATCTTTTCCCGTCCTGTTGCGAGGTTCCAGGTGCACATATTACTAGCACAAAGCCAAGAGCACATTCTCATCCCACTGCCCAACTGCCAGTCAGTTGATGCCCATCAATGATCCTAGGATGTGCTGGTCTTTGGGTTACTTCCTCAAAGGAAAAGAAAGCCATTTTGCTAACTTCAGTGGAGTTTCTGGAGGCCAGTGAAAATCCTCATCATTCTAGTTGTGATGCCGCAAGAGTGCCCAGTGTCTGAATTGAGGTGCCAACATGAAGAACTCTTTCATTGGAGAATTTGGGTACCATTTGGGTACTTGCCAGAGCTACCCTGGCCCCTTGAATGATAAGCTTTTTTAAGAGACATGGGGGACGATCTGTCTTCTCTCTGTGAATTGGGGAGACTGTTGGGAGGACAGAGAGCGGGGAAAAATCTGGAATGGCTCCGAAAGGATGTAATTAGGATGGAGAAATGAGCCACTTCTAACACACCTGTCAGGGCAGTACATACAGTGTCTTTGTGCAAATTACAAAAAAAGGCAGGGGCCGGCCCAGTGGCCCAGTGGCTCAGGCGGTTAGCGCTCCATGCTCCTAACTCCAAAGGCTGCCAGTTCAATTCCCACATGGGCCAGTGGGGCTCTCGACCACAAGGTTGCCAGTTCAATGTGCCCTCCACAACTACGACTGAAAGGACAACAACTTGACTTGGAAAAAAAGTCCTGGAAGTACACACTGTTCCCCAATAAAGTCCTGTTCCCCTTCCCCAATAAAAAAATCTTTAAAAAGAAAAAAAAGGCAGCCTCTGTGGGAGGCCAAGTTGCAAGGAGACACACCTTCCTCAGGCTGACAGCCCCCTACAGGGGGCACAGCTTGACAAGCAGGGAACAGGCCCCCAATCTCTTTATGCATTTGTGCATCACACAAAATGCAGAACTCTCTGGGGTAGCACATCAGGACATAATATGGTATGAGAGTGGGAGTTCATGGAATGCACCCTACAGTAAGAACCAGGAATAAACCTGGAATGGATGTGCTTTTGGAGGTATGAGCCACAGGTTTTGCTTGAACTGAAACAAGGAATGTGTGGCTGGAGCACTAGCCCAGGGAATTAGCCCTTCCATCTGGCCATACAGTGCTTTGTGGTCCCAAACAGCTGCCAGTCATAAAGGACACAAAAAGCTCGGGAAAGAACTCTTTAGAACCAGAAAGTGTCATACCTACCCATGCCTGAAAATAATGATTACAGGCCTGGAAGAGATTCTAAAATTGATGGAGGTCATCTCATGGGAGAGGCCAAGAAATCCACTGGTGTCCTGGCTGCCGTAAGCTGTTCTAGGGCCCTAAGTTTGGGGAAGCCTCATGCATTACTGGGCTCCATTGCTCCAGTAATCTGTCAGGTGACCCCAGAAAGGGGGGAGACTTTGACAGAGATGACATATACACAGGGGTAGCAAATTAGAGAAAGTTATGTCTACTCTGGGGGTCAGCCTTGTCTGGACACATGGGATATTAGAAAGAATGGGCTTATCAAAGTTTTATTTGCATGACTCTGAAAACAGAGATGAATTCAGGGCAACAGAGAGCTGGACACCAAACATTCTACTTGTTAGAGAAGAGGAATCATTCTGAGAGGAGAGTGATGACCCCTATAGCACTTTGTCTCCTGGCTAAAACCAGGCACTCGTGTGAGTCTGAAGGTGGGAGGATGGGGCACAGGAAATGGGTGGCATTGTCAATAGGAACTGCAAGGACTGTCACTAAACTGTCAGACATTGGTCACAAATAGCCACATTTTTGAGCCTCTATACAGAGCAGTGTCACAAAAGGTGGCATTCCTCCCTACTTTGTAGAAATCCCTTGCGGTTTGAGCACCTGGTGGGGGGGTAGTTGTGGAGGTACAGGTGTTTGGTGCCTTCTGAAGGGGTTGGTGCTTCCCCAAGGCTGTGAAAGGAGCCACAGCAGAAACGACCCAGGCCTGGAGACTCCGTGGGGCCAGCAGGTAGGGGCTATTGAAGCACTGCAGCTGACAGAGAAGGATGATCATAGAGCCACATGGTAAGGGATGGATGTATTTGTGAGTATATATGACCTGCCACCTGGGACCTGCAGAGATGACTGGATGGAAGGTGGGGACTTTGTGGAAGCCTATTATCCAGCATTCACAAGCTACAGCAAGAGCCAGCAAAACCTAAGTGATGGTCAAGTCTTACCTCTGAGGAAATACATGTGTTCTCCAACAACTGTAAGAACAGATCAAAACTAAGATTATATCCATAATTAGAAATGATTTTCAAGTGTCTAAAAAAGTTTATCTTTTTGGGCTCAACCTCTGACATCTAAAATTATACAGACTGCTTAAATAATAGTTCATCGTTCTTTGCCCATTATGATCAGGCCTCACTCCTCACTGGCCTTATCTGGCCCCCAAGAGCCATGCCAAACTTATGCTTACCTGAGGGTCTCTGAATTTGCTACTCCCTCTCTCTAGAATGTTCTCCCTCAAAGGTTTGCAAAGTTGGCTCCTTGTCATTCAGATCTCAGCTTAAATTCCTGTTCCTCAAAGGGGCTTTCTCTGACTATACAGGTTTTTAGCACGTCTTTCCACCCACAGTCACTCTCATGTTATGTAGTTTTATATTTTTAATGACACTTATCATTAGCTGAAATGATCTTGTTTGATTTTTTTTTTTCAGTTACTTGTCTATTGCCTGTCTAGATCCAATAAAATATAGTACCAAAAAGTCCAGGGCATTTGTCTATCTTATTCCCAGCTGCATTCCCTAGCGTATAACTGCCTGGCACATAGGAAGTGCTCCTCAAGAATTTGTTGAATCAGTTCATTTGAGACATTCACTGTCAATTTCCTGCAACTGTGGAAATTATTCACCATAGGTCAACATAAAAACAGTGTCTCTAGACCATTTATCTTATTCATTTTTCAGGTAAATGAGGACCAGGGAAACTTCTGCCTCAAACTTCGTATGCAGTCTTGACTTGTTTATATGTGTTCACGGATCATTTTCAAATTCATGACTCTAACATCTTTGTACGCCAACATTTTTCACATATCAATATTTTGCTAGAGCATCAGATATATTTACTGTTCCGAATTTGCTTCTAACCAGTGTTGTTAAAACAACACATCATTAATGAGAATTTGCGATCTATCAGCCATATACAAGCTAAACTTTTCCTCTATTAGCAACACTACAACCACCTGTATACTTTATGGAAACTGATCTTCAAAACGGTGCCTGCTTTAAAAATATTTGTAGCTGAGACTCTGTTTCAGACAGAATTCAAGTCTCTTGCTTGTATTTTAGCAACTTTGCATACCCACAGGGGTTATGTCTAATGTTTTCCAAGTCCTTTTAAGTGGCTAGTTTGACACCAAATGAGCTTCTGAGACACACTGCTGAATCATCTTCATTGGAAAGTTTTAAGAATAGAACAGGTAACTTCCTCTGTTAGATGAGATATCACAGCACTTAGAAGCTAGGGATAGAAACCAATACACCCTTTGAGATATGCTCTAGCAAGGTGGTTTTTCTACTTTTAGATAATAATTAGTCATCCAAAACTGTCTTATAACAAACAAAATTGTCTTAAGGGGAAAAAAACTATATTAATCAATATTGGAGGATATATATACATATATATTCATTACACTCATATATCCACTATGTATATATGTATATATATACACACACAAATATATACACATATATATTCATTAGGAATACAACATGGTGAATATCCAATGATATTTGAGAATATTTCCTGATGAGTTTGGCACTTAAAATTTTTGCTGTTTTTCCTTTTTTATGTAAATTGCCCCCTAGCAACTAACATGGGGTATTTCTGAAATTCATTTACTGCCATTTTGCTGTATTGTCCCACAGATTGTTTCTGGTACCTTCTGATGTGTGGCAGCTGTGTTTTAACAATTCCAAGAGTACCATATGAAAGTAATCAAAGGCATTAACACACTAGTGTCTGCAGCTCTAGAGGTATTTCCTGAATGTGGTACTGCTGGGCCATGCAAAGTTGTATATAAATGACCTTCTTTTTCTTTTTTTTCTTTTTTTTTTTTTTCCAGCATACTGAAGTGTTCTCTGAATACATGTAGAATCATCACATGCTTGTATTTCTGGATCCCTGTTTTCATGGACATAGCTATCTACAAAGGGCAAGCATACTAAAATCTGCCTTCGAGTACTATTTTTACAGAGCATAGACTATATAACACATTAATCTGTGCAAAGTGATCTCTCAGATTCCCCAAGGAGGAAATAGTTAAAGTTTAGTGTTTTCTCTGATATACTATACCCTGGGTAGAGTAGAAATGGCTAACTACATAACATCCTAATGTAAGCAGTTATTGGGAAATGTTTCGCATACAGTATTTTATTATAGCAAGATTGCACTGTACTTAAATATCCCTGGATCCTCTCCAAAGCCAAAAGAATGAGAATGTAGTTAGTTTACAGAATATGCTCATTCAGCAATTGTGTCTTATAATAAATGAGGAATTTGAAAAGGATTGCTTTGTTTATTATAAAAGGTAGGGAGAAGTAGAGTAACCTAAAGAAAGTATAATTTCAAAGTACTGTTTGTCAATAAAACAATATGTTGTGCAATCTTGGAAGAAGATATACGAATCATCACATTGCATTACCTCACTAACTGCCAATTCACATATCTCATATAAACAAGGTATCCAAGGATGAAGCTTAAAAAATTAAAGCTCTAAATATACCAAATTCTGTCATAAGTCATATTTTAAGATTTGTCTACCTTTTCCCATATCTAATTTTATATTTTTACAGTCTTTATCAAAAAATGTAAACTCTTTCCTTATTTGACTATGTATTCTAGTATTTCAGTGGGCATGAATGTTACAGGTATAGATATAGATTTAAAGAGAACACCGCACATTTCATTTTAGTGTGCCAACATCACTTTCCTTGTTAGATGAAGTATTCTTTTGAAACACACTTTAAATAAGGGGTTCTAGGACTCGGTGGCAGTAGTTCAGAGCCAGTATTTATTTCACATTCCATTTCTCCCCGGTGACCACTACTGACAGAGCCCCAGCGTGCCTGGCCCATGTAGATCTTTCACTCTTAATTAAAATAGTGACACCAAAAGTTTTTAATGATTCCCCAAATGCCATTATAAGGCACAGGGTAAATGTTAGAGCTGGGGCCCATCTTTCGGGAATAACTGAAATTTGGAAGTAACATTTTCCACACAGTTTCATCTCTGGCCTTCCTTTGGCCTCCCACAGGATTTCACTAGGCATCGGGCCACATCTAACCTTAACTCCTTGCTAAAGGAATCTCTTTGGAACATCAAACACCAGAATAGTAAAATTTTCCAATCAGGAAAAAAAAAAAAGTTTAAACTTTCAACTTTATCTCTCCAATTCTTGGCTCTCTTCTAGATCCAATTTTCTTTACTTCTTTACCCAGATAAGTATGGAGAAACCGTGAAATTAATTGTCCCCTCCCCCACAGCACCTTGAAAAGCTTACACATGATCAACCCTCAATGGAGTCTGCATGTACTGAGCACTTACCATGGGCAGATGGCAATCCTGAAGATTTCTTTTTAATCTAGACTTACTCCCCGTCCTTATAGTTGTGTTGTGCATGAATGGGGCCTAACAGAAAGATTGAGATGGACTGATTGATAGACAGACACATAGATACTGCTTTGACAAGGAAGAGTTAAGGATTGTCCTACCATACAGAATGCTTGCTGTCTACCTCTCTCATTTCTGAGCCTTCACTTCGCCTGTTTTTCTCAAGCAAAGAAAATTAGAAACAGTTCCTGAAAAGTTGCCATTTGGATCAGCTACTTTAATTTACTTCACAAATTCTTTTGAGGATACTTAGAATATGCAAAGTAAGAGAGACGCACAAAATGAAGAACTCGAGCACCGTTGCCGCCAAGAGTTCACTCCAGTGGGAGGGCTGGGTATGTGAGGGAAGGGATTTTCAGCGAGCAGAAAAGCTGAGCAAAGGCCCTGAGGTGGGCCACAACAAGGTGGGCACTTCTATTGCGTGCTTGGAAATGAGGAAGCTGATTGATTTGGCTGAAGGTTAACCTGCATGGAGAAATAATGGCACAGAGATAGAAGAAGGGCTAGGAATAGGAGAGAGTCGGAAATGGAAGCCTCAGTCCCTATGATAGTACTTTGAATTCCAGGCTAAGGTTTGGACATTGCCGGGAAGGCCTCTGATGTTTGGGAAGGACAGTAACCAATGGGATCAAATACCTCTCTTTCCTATTTCCTGCTGAGCAGGTTGTCAATTAAAAAACTCACAAATTATTCAGGAGACTTTTAACAGCATCACCCACATTACCCAAACATGGTGGTTTTAAAACTAACAACATTCGCAACAATGAAGGCAGACATGACATGGAAAAATCTGTATCTGTCCCTTTAAGAAGTTCTGTGCGTGGTTGTGGTTACTCTTAGCACAATGATAGATTAGGAAAGGTTTGTGTTGCTGTGTCTCCCACCCACCCCACCACCAGTGCTTCTCCAGCCCCTTCATCAGCAGGTATTCATCTTCCATCCCAATCCACCAGGAAGAAGAGAACTAACTCTCCACCTGCACCTAGCTATTAGTGGTCTGAACTAATGCTTTCATGGAGGTAAGAGGCAGGTGATTATATAGACTCGTGTTATAATAACTGGAAGACTCCCTTTGGCTGGGATTCATGAGGGGCAGATTTAAATGTGTTGTCCTTTCCTCCCCCACCAAAGCAAACTCCACCTGATTGCTTATTGGTGAAATTCCTGGGGACTAAAGCTCTTTTAGTGCCTTCGTTGGACTTAAAAGTACAAATAGCCAAGGGAGAGAAAAGCTTTGAACTACATTTATATTAAGATGTAAATGACCAATAGTGTAGAATAGTGTACCCTCTCAGGTTCCCTGCAGGAAATAGATGGCATGCTCAAATTAGGATCATTCCAGGAGAGTTTAATAAAGAGACTATTTACAGAATTCTGAGGAAGCCTCAAGGGTTAGTGCAGCACCCTGGGCTAATAAAAACACAGCTGTTACCAGTCCTAGGTCCAAGAAAGGAGGGGAAGGAGCAGTTACTGGAACCCAAAATGAGAAAGTCATGATGCAGAGAAGGCTGTCATGAAAGGAGCTCAGACCTTTAAACAAGGGATACCACTGGCCCAAGGTGATCCTACAGAGAGAAAGCCAGGGGAATAAATAGCCTGATCTCACTTTTATCCTTCCCTTCAATCTTTTTCCAGAGCTTCCCGGTTGGCTGAAATCAACCAGAGCTGGAGGACAAGGAAATCAATCGATGAAGTTCTTGTAAGTCAGCTTTCCTGTGCAGAGCCGGGTAGAAATGAATGCAGAGCAGATTTGGATGGGTAAATGGGGTACCAAGAACTAAAAGGGAGGCAAGAAGAGGAAGACAAAGTAAAAGCAACAAACTTGGGCTGGGGGTCGGAGATGTTGAAGAAAGAAAGACTAACACTTATAGTTCCAGAGAATTCACTTGGTTCTTGAAAACACACACACACACACACACACACACACACACACACACACACACACACCTTTCAAAACAGGAAACACAGTGCTGGGACTTCCTTGTTTCTTCTAAAGTTGAAGGAAGACATTTTCAGTCACTCCTCACTACACAAGATAGCCACTCTTCTTTCTGTGAGGAAAACGAGCTCCTTGCAATCCAGACACTAATGAGAGCTTAAAGCACAGACACAATTCACTGTTAGGTGCATAGACAGCCTTATTTTATTAGCCAGTTGAAAGCACACATGAAGAATAGCATACGGGGCAAAACATTTCTTCCCTTTCTCCATAGACTGCCTTTTAGGCAAAGTCAGCCTCATATGGAAACCCACGAATTCCTGGAGTCTCTCCAATATTCTTCTCTTTTCTACGCCTCAGTCTTTCCACCAACCAGGCGCCCACTTCTGTAGGTCAAGGCTTTGGAGATCCTCATTCCTGGTTCTATCCTGGGAAGGTGTTTTAAAATTTCTGTTCTGTACCGCTTTAATTTTCCCCAGGAGTAAGATCAGATTTTTGTGCCTGAAGTATCTACAAGAGAAAACGTTCTCTTGCTAACAATGGACATAACCTCAAGGCATTATAATGCTAAAAGAATCTCTTCCCACCTGCATACATCTCAACCCCCATTCCTCAAAAGGATTAAAAAAAAAAAGGCAAAAGGAATCTGAAACTTTGATTGGTCACACTAATTTTAGGGAATTCTTTTTGCAGATTGTAGTTGGAAAATGGGTTTCTTGGTTGGTTTAACATATTTCATAAAATATGTTCATTTTTCTTATGTATAACGAAGTTATCTTTTTGTTCCTAAATTTTCATTTGGTTATCTATAGCTGCATAGAACTATGCCAAAATATGGTGGCTTGAAACAACATTGTGTTAACCTTCACAGTTTGGGGGGTTGTTTGGGTGCTTCTTGCTTGAAATTTCTCATGCAGTCATCCCAAGGCTCACATGGCTGGACTGTGATGCTGGCTGTTGGCTGAGAGACGAGCTGGAGCCTTTTCTAGGACACCTGCCTGTGGCCTTTCTATGTGGCTTCCATTTCTCACAGAAAGGCAGCTAGGTTCTGAGAGGGAGTATCTCAGGATGAGTCTCCCAAGAGACTCAGGCAGAGACTGCCAAATTCTGTGACTTAGTGAGAGAAGTCTCAGCACAGCACTTTCCACCTCAACCTGTTCCTAAGATCACCCAGGTTCAAGGGGAGAGGAATTAGACTGTACCACCCACATGAGTGAGGAGCAGCGTGCACCTTCGATGAGGGAAGGGGTTGATGATGGTCATATTTGGAAACCAACACAAAATTTCATCTCTTCTTTTGTGTTTCCTAATGAAATCCTAATCATTCATTTGTGCTACCGTTATTTAACAGTCTCCTTAATACAGTGGAAAGAGGACTGAAATCAGAGTGAGAAGGCCACGCCAACAATCTCAACCAGGGGCAAAACAAAGCCAAAGCAACAGCTGGGTTCTGAGGTGCCTATACGTCCATGTCTAGCTCTTGGACTCTGGGGAAGGAATGCCTTCAAATTTTCCTCCAGGTGAGTGCTGAATTAAGAATTAATCTAAAGTTGTTTCATCTCCATTTTAGAACCTCCTACCCCATGACAGATTAGGGCAGGGGAACTGAGCTGGCAAGTTGACCTCAAGAATTCAGAAGTGAATGGAATAGGGCCAGACAAAAAAGTGTTCCCTCCTCAACCACAGGAGCAGAAAGATAAGAGGGTCTCTTTCAATGGCAAATGAATTCCCCTCTCCTCTCCACAGGGCATCCTCTGGCATATATGAGCAGATGAACTTTTACTAATCCCATCTCTGTCACGTATTACCTCTGTGATCTTGGACTAGTCATTTTCCAGTTTACTCATCTGTAAAATGAGAATAGGTATTTCAGAGGTGCTAGAGGTTTAAGATTAATAAGGTATATGAAAATGTTGTGAGCAGTAAAGCCCTAGGTACAGGCCAAGTACTTTTAAGAGAGTTGCCTAAATCAGGGCAAACTGTCTCTGTAAAGGGCCAGATCATAAATATTTTCAGCTTTGTGGACAAATGGTTTATCAAAACTATTCAGCTGCCCTGTGAGAGTGTGAAACCAGCCTTAGACGAGAAAATGATAACTAATGGGTATGGCCATGGTTTGCCAACCGCTGTTCTAATTTATGATTTCACCTGGGGAGGAAATGGGTAGAAAAGTCAGAACAAGTAAACTTTTAATAATCTGTTTTTTTTATACTTACTCTGGTTCAGACGCTGAACAAGGTGAGCTAATGAATGTAAAGAAGAGGGAAAATATTGTTTGATACTAACAGTGGATGCTAGATTTCCTCCTAGAAAGAGGGCAGTAAGAGAAACTATCCTGACAAGTGCGTGGGAGTAGAAAGTGAGAACATGGGACCTTGGGATGAGGAAATCTGGTGTATCCGAGAAAAGAGGAATAATATTCCATTTGTTCCTGAAAGGAATTGAAATGACAGCAGTGTATGTGATTCTCATGTAACCCTACCCTGTGAACCTCCAAATCCTTAGTAGGGTTATTTAACTCATAAAATATTTAGAATGAGTGGATTTTTGTTTTGTTTTGCTTTGCTTTGCTTTGCTTTAGAAATAGCCCAGTGCCAATTTTGGTTTAAAAAAAAAAAAAAAGGAATTAACAATTAACATTGGGTACTTGAAGAAAGAATGTTCATAATAATAAAAGACTCCAGATAACCCTTCTATATATAGAATAGTGGAACGTAAATATGTGTATTCACTTCTCTGGGAGTAACTGGGGCCTCATACCTGATTCATTTAGAGTAGACTCTCAGCATCTTACAAGATCCTGTAGTGTAGAAACAAAGAAAATCATAAAAGTAAGTCTGAAAAAACACCTAGAAATCACAGGGAGACCTCTAGACTGTCGCAAGCCATGGAAATGGGGTGCCGAAACATTTAACCAGGTGTCCAGAGGTCAGAGGCCCCAGCTAGAGCGTCTGGCAGAAACTTCAAGCATATCGTGATATAAATAAAAACGATTATAGCAGTCTTTTAAAACATGCCAAATACTTTCTATTAAAATGCTAATTAAAGTTTTTTAAAGGTCACTAACTACCCTCATTCCATTGGTTATGAAGATTTTTTTCTAAAAGAAGAAATACAAGTTACTGGCAATTTTTTTACATGGTTTTTAATAGAGATGTATTCAAATTTTACCTTTCTGGGATGAAACTGTTTTGTATGGGTTGGATTTTTTTTAAGGTTTTAATTAATTTATTTTTTAAATTTTATTGGAGAATATTGGGGAACAGAGAGTTTCTCCAGGGCCCATCCGCTCCAAGTCGTTGTCTTTCAATCTAGTTGTGGAGAGCGCAGCTCAGCTCCAAGTCCAGTTGCTATTTTCAATCTTTAGTTGCAGGGGGCGCGGCCCACCACCCCATGTGGGAATTGAACCTGCAACCTTCTTAAGAGCTCATGCTCTAACCAACTGAGCCATCTGGCCGCCCCCTGAAACTGTTTTTTTCAGTGATCAGTTCTTCTTGTGTAAAGGTTACTCATACATCACACTCTCTGCGGTCACATTTTCAAATAGGCCAGTGCCAATTTTGGTTTTTTAAAAAAATAGGAGTTAGCAATTAACACTGGGCACTTGAACAAAGAATGTTCATAATAATAAAAGACTCCAGATAACCCTTCTATAGAATAGTGACATGTAAATGTGTGTGTTCACTTCTCTGGGAATGAATGGCACCAAGAGTGCAATGGTCAGCTATGTGCTCATATATTCTGGCATATACTTGGCACAATATATTAATTATTGGCTGTAACATTGGAGTGAGCCACTGCTAATAATGGCTGAAGAAAACATTTCAGAATATGTGTATTTTATAAGAAAGTTGCTGCAATAGACAAGAAAATCTTCTTACTGGGAAGTGAATGATCTGAATTTAAGTTTGAATTCTGCTACTTCTTTCTTCTGTATCCAAAGTTCCTACTGGATTTCTAAGAGCATCAATTTAATCATCTGCAACATGGGAATAACACCTATCCTTCATATCTTACCTCGTTGTTGTGAGAATTAAATGAGAAATGGTAGGCAGAAAAAGCTTTGCAAATGGACATAGACATATGTTCAGTTTGAGATGATATTATAAATAATTGTTAGGTACTTTAAATATATGTTCAGGTTTCACTTAGTCAGATTCAAGCATAATTCTGCTTAGACTATATGTGTTATCAATATGTCACTAGTGTATTATAAGCACAATATTGTCTTTGCCTCCAGTTTCTTCTCCCAACATTACCACTGTCTGCAAACTGGTAATGAATAGAATGAAAGCAAGTGGCGAGTTGTATATGGTGTGGTCAACACTATTGGTTGTCTTCCCAAGAGCCATCCATTGCTTCTCCCTTCCCTGTTAATAAAGCCCAAGTTTTATTCGTATATCTATAGATAAACCCATATCTTTAGGTCCCATTCCCAGGATAAATATGAAGTTTTCAAAGCTAATCCTGGTGACCTAATTTCTTGTTCCAGTGATTAAGGGATGGACATGTAACTCAATGAAATCGTTGAATGCTTGGTAATGAACACTTACTGAGCCCTTACTATATACCATTCTCCTTGTCTCCTTCCTCTGGTTTTGTAATCTAGCTCCAAGTAAATTTTTCAACCCACTGATCCCCAAAGTCCTACATCCAAGCCCTCTTCCCAGACATTGAATTTTTCTAGAGTCCAAAACCCAAGCTTCCTTTCAGGCTTTGCTTCACACCTTCCCAAAGAGAATGTTCTTTTTTAGTCAAGATGAGCTACTCATACTTCTTTACTGTTCACTCCCTGCTAGGAGCTATTTCCCCAAAGTAAATGTTTTTTCCTATCATATCTGCCTATTAAAACCTACCCGTTCCTCATGACTTGGTTCATCCCACTTTCTTAATGAAACATAGAACCTGACCACTCTAATCTGACAGGATTCGTCATTGATTCATTCTGGGGACATCCAGTGATCTCTCCTCTGCACTCTCATGACAGGTGTTATCTATAACACCCATCACTTACTATGTATGTTCTTCTGAACACATATCGTTCTGCATATCTGTTGTACATATGGGTAAATGATCAAGTTAGGGTGACCTAAGATTAAAGCCTCCCTCTAGCACGTAGCAATGATGTAACATTCAGTAGTGTTCTTCCCTTCTCTGTGTCCCAGTGTCTTTATCTGTCAAAGAGCGCCTACCTTATAGGATTGAAATAATTAAAATAAATCACATACTTTAAAAGTCTCTTTGCAGGGTATCTGGAACATGAAGAGTACTCAGCAATATTGGCGTCTCTTCCCCAGAGCCCCTTCCTTACAGTTGGCACTATATCCTTATGTATTTCATATTCTTATATTCTTGTGTATTTCAGTACATCAAAATAGTTATTAATTCATTGGCAAATTGATAAAAATTGTTGCTGGAAATTTGCACAAATTTTCCACTGACGGATTTTTAGGAGCAAAATTTCCTGCTCCTTTTGGAGCAGAGTGTAGACACTCTTCTCCTTCAGAAAGGTGTTGAGCGAGCATGTGGAAGAGAAAGACAAACAGATAACATGATTAGAGTCCTATATTAGGTTATTTTGTCTTTGATAACAAACCTTTTAAGGGACTCTGGTTTTGTTATTAAAACTAAACTGAGAAATAGAATATATTGCAAAGAAAACTCACTGCATAGCCGTGGCCAAGTGGTTTAACCTCTCTGAGCCTGCCTCCCATTTAACAAGGAGATTGGACCAAATGACCACTGTTGTCTCTTGGAATGCTATGAGGATGTGGTTACTTTGCTGTGGAATACCATTATTGTATTATCTCTTTTTATCTACATGCAGCCCTAAGAAATATTCTCCATTTAGGTAACAAATCATTACAAGATGTAGCTCAGATTATATGGGAATAGTTAGTTCTACCAATTGTTGATGTTAGGTTGTAATTCAATCATTATTAGACCCCCAAATTTTTCATACTTACTCTAAAAAAGTATGATACCTTATGTTTTAACAGTAAGTGATAACAAAGTCTTACTTTACTTTGGAAAAAGAAAGAGTATTATATACAGGTTAGGCAACGTAGGCAAAATGAACTATTAGATTTTTGGCCAAAATAAGACAGCCCATGGGTTTTCTGATTTCTACTTTTCAGTTTTATTAAACACTACCCATGCCCATTGAATCTGAATTAGAATTGTGTTTTATTACGGCAATTGTCAAGTATGGCAAAGTTCAAGTAAGATACTATTATTTTTTATTCAGTAATACAAAAAATGTTTGCTATTGGGTCTCATGCATGCTCTGACTTGACAGGTGATATTGTGTTTAACATACTCACACACACACACACACACACACACACACACATTTTCAGCTAATCAATATCCATGCTCTAGGTGACACGAGATGTGAGGGCATGTCTACAGTTGTCTTTGACATAGATTTGTTGGTATCTGGGGGAGTGGAGTAATAAGTTGATATTTATTTCCCATCAATCTTATTTCAGTGCTCTCTTTAAGAGCCTGTGGAAGGCCAGCTTACGGCCTCCGTGTGGCGGTGGCTACCCATTCAGCAGCCCGTGGTGTGGAAACTGCAAACAGTCTTTAGTAGCAGCCTGAGTTCCCAAGCTTCAGTGGGGAACTGCTGAGCAAGTAGCATGAAATGAGCCAATCCTCAGAAAGTCTGCAACCCCATGTTCAGCAGCACTGGATTCAGGAGCTGGACATCCCATTTACCCTGAATTCTTAGTCACTGTCTTTAAGCAGAGACTGGATCGTCCTTTCCCTCTCATCTGTCTCTCTGCCAAAGGAGAATTCAGATATGACTTCCCATGGGAGCTGGTGTGAGATAAGCTCTGCTTACGCAAGACTTCCTGGGCCAGTACTCCCCCACATCAGACCCACTGGTGACCCCTTTATTGTTGCATTAGGTGGCAGTATCCATATAACACAGAGGCACTCTTGTACTACAGAGCCACGGGTCCATGTATAATGCCCTGATGAGAGGCTGGTGGTCTGCCCTGGGATTACTATCCTCCCAAACTGAAGCTCTCAGAGAGCTTCTTGGAGCTGGTTAGACAGGGTTCCACGTGCTAACTGTTCAACAATGGGCAAGCTTCCTCAGAACAGCAAACCTCAGAACAGCACATTGGCTGGTGTTTCTGGGGACAAGGCATGATACCATCCGGGCTTCCAATGGCAACAAAACCCTGAACTTCCATAGAAATATCTCCCAGGCTATCTACAGAAGTATGAGGTTTCCTTGTCTAGATATGCTGTTCCATCTAAAAGACAAGCCCAGTACCATCCAAGTGGGTTCCACATCAAGGAATTTGAGGAAACCTTCCTCCTTCATCTGCAGGGCACAAGGGCTCTGGACATTGTGAGGATTTTCCTTACATTCATTCAGTAATCAAGGACCACATCACCTGAACCTTTCTGAAAGGTGTGGAAAGGCTTTGGTTTGTTTTTACTCACTTTACTTGTACAGTTCTCCCAGTAGTTTGAGTGAAACCTGAGGCTCTTACTGAAGTCGAGGACCGGACAGATCAATTAGACTTGGACCATGTCCCTCAGCCTCAATAATAGAAACTGTTTGGTTATAGAGGCTAGGAACCCCCTCTCTCCCTTTCATGAACCCCTTGCCTCTCAGGATGTAAGTGCATCTCAGAACCAACCAGGATCACTTTTGAACAGATAATAGTACTGCCCCTGTCCCTAAGGATTCCTGGATCAGACTGCAGGGAAGGGAAGTGTTGTCCTCCTTTGAGTTCCCGCTGCAGGAAAGGGTCACACCACCAGTCTGATGGAAGCCACGACTTGGCTAACTTCTCTCCGCTGTGTGCTGGACAAGTGATGAAAGGCAGACTGCAGCCCCCGTCACAGATGTTGGCTTCGCACTGGTTAGCCTTTTCTCTCCCTCATCACCCTCTTCCTTCTGCCAAACTTAGTATGCTGGATCAGTAGGGCATAAAGCTGTGTATGACCCGTCCTTAGGCTGGACAGTCATCTAGCCAGATAAACTCACAGGCTAGGAAATCCAGCTGGGGCTGGTTGTACTTGCCCACGTCTGTTACAGCATATGGTGCATTCACTTGCAGTGGCTGACAGAGCTATTTAACTTTGTAGTTTGTTTGTCTGACACCCCCACCCAAATACCATGCATACTGTCATGTGTTAATGCAAACAGGCACTGGTGTCAATGTAGTTACAACTCATAGATTTCATAAGAGGAATACTGTAAAATTGAATTTGAACTCCACAGTTCCCAGGATGAGATTGCTGAATGGAAACATTTGGAGACATACCCCTGAAGAGGCCTGATCATTTTATACAGGGAGAAGTTGAGGTAGAAAGATTCAGTGGCCCCTCCCCCCGGACTCACACAGGCAGTTAGTGCAAGGACTAGAGCTAGAACCCTCCGCCCCGACTTCCAACCCAGTATTCTTTCCAGCCCTGGCTGTTGCCACATGTTCAGCTTCACTTTGTCTTCAAAATTTGGCCCCTCAGAACCTTTCCTGGAATTGGACTTCTGAGCCTAAAATGGTTTCATGCACACTTTTGGGAAGGGAGAGCCACACAGCCTCTAAGTGGTTTGAGCAAGTTTTCCAATATTTACACCGTAGGCTAATCTGCATAAACTTCATAAATAATGTAAGTTCCTACAAAGTGAGTTAAGCATGAGTTCCATGGTCTTTGAAAAATCCATGTTAAGCAATCGCCCCGGCAAAGTCAATACAACGGAGGACCCAAGGTAACCACCGCTTGCAGTCGTTGCTATTGACCATGTTAAGTGTGACTATTTTTAAAATACTGTATGCCTCATTAAGCTGTGCTCTGAAAATGAGAAATTTGCTTTAACTGCATTGTTTTGAATTGCTGAGAGAAGAATCTATCAACCACAAGGTGCCCTGCTGCTGAACTCAGCCAAAAAGCTGTTAATAACTCCAGCAGATGTTTCAGCTTTTTAGGCCAATAGACTCTCTCTCTCTCCTTGCCCTCCCCTTTCCAGAATTGGATGCCAGTATGACTGAACTCTAGCGTCTGTGGTTGCCACCACAGCGGCCGGCTGTGAGGGCCAGGGGTACAACTGCTGCTGAGGAATGATTCTTTAAACAACCAATGGCAGCAGAACCTCAGCCCTTTAAGGTCAGAACATTATTGTTTTTACGGTTGGAAGTTTAAATCTTCAGGGGGAAATGAAGGTAGAGGCACAGAATCAGTATTGTTCTTTTGTTGTCTGCCTTCATTGGCAGTCATTTTGTTTCACTGATGGTTTCTCCCAACACTAAAAGCCCATTTCTCAGATTAATCAGAGTGTTTGGCTTGCTAAACAGAGGGTTGTTAACACAGGAAGTCCTCAATGTCATGGATAGGTTCTGTGACTTTAAGTGAAACAACGTATAACAAAACCAATTCTACCACAGGCTAATTGATATAAACAAGAGTTAAGTTCCCACAATGTTATAACAAAACAACACTGAATGAAAAGACGTTGAGGGCTTGCTGTGCATTAGTGTCCCCGTTGGTTTAGGAGAGAGGATGTTAGGTTAGCAGCTTTACAAAGGGGGCCTCTGAGTGATGCACAGTTTTGTGTGGATGTTTGCCTGATACCATGAGGCTCCGAATGCCCTGACCTTTGCAGTTCTGCAATATTAGAACCGTGTATTATAAATATAGCTACATCCCTGTGAGATAGGTAGAATACGAGGGCATACAGGGCCACCGCAGTCCCAAATTGGGATTTGTCAACATCTCTGCACTGGGATAAACCTGACCTCTTAGCCTGAAATTAAACCTATGTTCCAAGGCTTTCCAAATGAGAACAAATTAGAAAAAAAAAAAAAAGCAAAGAGGCGATCCTATCTCTTTCCCCCACACGCCCACCCCCACCTCCTGCTCTCCTGCTCCCTTATTTTGGAGAGAGCACTTTAAGACACCCTAGTTACAGCAGGGTGACCAAGAAAACACAGGTGCACCACATTTATGGAATATCACATTGGCTAGGAACCCATCTGAACTGCACATCTGTACATATCATCACACAGAGAATTGCCATTTCAGAGGCAGAAAAAAAATGCGAGGCAGAATTAAATTCATAAATATTTTGTTTCTTTATTTTGATTCAACAAAGGCAGAATGTCCAAGACTCTATGGACCGCTATTGTCAGCTTCAACACTTGCCAACCATAGTAATTCAACCCCAAATCTCTGCTTCCTGCCATCCTGGCCATAAAAAGTAAGTACCTTTTCCCTGGTGCCACTGCCACCATACTATACTGCTTACATACTCTCAGCACCGTGTATTTCTCTTTCTCAGGAATGTGATGCAAGTCTTTTTGTTTTGTTTTTTAACTGGATAAACTAATAGATTCCATTGTGACTTGGTCCACATCCTCTTCAGTGCACATGCAGAGCACTCATTAATGCTAATGGAGTTTGCACATGTGTGTTAAAGAGAAAATATAGTTGCCCGTGCCTGTATAGTCTTTATTTTCTTATCAGACCGAGCACAACACTGTACACTTGGGGAGTTCAATGGTATCCATATCTCCTAATTTTGAAACATAAGTAACTCAGATTAAAAATTATTCCGTTCATTTTCAAATATGATGTCCCCACTAGTAAATGGGATGGGCATTTCTGCTTAGATTACTAGGATTCCGGGAAGCCAATACCAGATGATGAGTGTAGTAAAATAAACAACCAATGTTATAACAATAAAATAGGCTAAAAAAAAAAAAACACAAAAACTTCCTACTGAATCAGTAGAGAATATACTCTCATTATTAAAAAATTCCACATTAAATTACCCATATGCATCTCCAGAGAAGTGAAAACACAAGATGAAAAAAAGAGAATTGAAAATACAGTAATCATTGTTCAGATTCCAGACCTGCCAGCAGTATATATTGATAATAGGCATTAATAAACTTATGTGGAGATGTCTGAGGGCCATGTAAATCCAGACTATATACTTCATTAGGTCTTGAACTTTACCTGGAATCTTATGCTGCAAGTGACGATTTCCAAGCTATTTTGTTCTTATTTCCAGTTCAAGTAAAATGGACAATAAAGAAAAGATGCTTCTATACTATTTCTATGATGGATGTTCATGACCAAAATAACTTCACCATCTGATGTATTTCACAGTTTTAAGTTAAAACAGACCTAGTATAATATGCTTGTACATCTGGCTCAGGTGCTTCATTTGCCATATGTTTGTGAAATAATCCAAGGAGATGTTACAATTGTACTTTCCCCTTGGGATCTGAATATAACGTGCCCTCAAAGAGTTACCTAATTATTCATTCCTGCCAACAACATCCTCACCTAATAATAAGGGGGTGCTTAAAATGAGACAATAGTGCTTTCAATCTTGAGAGATGTCAGTGCCACTTATTGTTTCAAAAACAGAAAGTCTTTTGCATTTTTTTTAATAAGAAAAAGATCTTTGGCCTTCAAGGCAAATAAAATACTCTGCAAGTGGTATGTTTGGATTCTTAGGGGAGCAAATTCTGCAGTGCCCATTAAGGTCCGAGCTCGCTGAGACTCACTGGATGAAAGCCCCTGTAACCACAGTGGAAATGAGTGACCCAAAAGTTGGTAGTCCCAAGAAATGGCTGCTCCAGGAATACTACATATTTATGCAGAACTTTATAATTGGCAAATTGCTTTCATACATGTTACCACATTTACTTCTATAACAACCTTCTGAAGCAGATGAAAAAGGGCATACTTTATTTAAACCTTGCCAATTGTAATGCTGATTCTCTGTAGCACTAATTAGCCAGAAGTGTGAGCAGTTTTTGAAAAATTCTTTAAATTTCTTTAGTCTTGACCACTGAGCACCAGTTGCCGTAATGTATAGTTTTCACTTTGAACCATTGATAATCTGCTTTTTTTCCCTCTTCCCCTGCTACTTGCAGTCTTTTATCCCATGATTCTCTCTCTTTTATGATTCTCTCTGGATTTGAAATTAATAATATGACTTTCTTTTAAGAATTTAAAAAAAAGGAGGATAAATTAGTTTAATGATTAAAATACAGGCAGACCATGAAAATACAAATTTTAATGAGACTCCAGGCCAGGTCAAAAGTCAAACAGGTAAATCATGCTCTAGGCCTAGCTTGTCTACCATTAAGGCAATTTAAAAGTGTGGCACAGATGAAGATAGCCAATAAACATCTAATAGTGTGTTAATTGCATATTGACTGAAGTAACAAATGACAGGAGGGTTGTACCTCCATATGGGCCTGGAGAAAAGACCCTAAATAGCCAGATGAGATTAAAGGTTCTTTTTCCCTGGAATGCAAACCTCAGAGTCAAATAGAACGCAAAGGATGAGACAGAGGAAAGATAAGAGATTTGCCTCAGGTCGCCCAGCTTGTAACTGGGTGTCAGAGCCTGGTCATTTGCCTCCAAGATGCTCTTTCAAAACAACAGGCAACTAGAAATCATCCTTTATTTCTACTTTTCTAGTAAATCTTAAGAGTTTTGACTGCTCAATATATGATATTTTCTGTATACATATTCCCTGTGAGAGGAAGAAAAAGTTATAACGAGGCAGTAATTGAATATTGGTCTCTTGTTGGGATGAGGGAAATTAGAGAACGTTCATAGAAAAAAAATGTGACAGGTCCCATTGGAACACAAACTCGACAAAGTGTTCCCTATCCCTACACACTGATACCAAGTGGAGACAGCTGTAATAGTTTAAAGGGGCCTCTATATCCTTGGCCTTGGCATATGGCAGATCTGAGATGGATGGCCAAAAAATCTACGGGGGCTGAGGAGTCTCTTGTCAGAAATGCTGAAATCCATCTTCTTGAAGGAGGGTATCTCAGCAGGGTTAAAGCACAGACCTCACCTGATCCCTTCCCCAACACCTGCTTCAGTGAATGTATTGGGATAGTTGGACTCTTATTGGTTAAGAACATCAAGCACAATCACAACCATGATCTAGAGTTCTTAAAAATGTATACATGTGCTGGGAGTGGCTTGGCAAACACATTCTTATTAGAGCATAAACTGCGGTCAGGATACATCCCTGTCTGTGTAATCAAGTGGGTATTCCTGATTTTAATTTTGGCAGAGCATGCTTCAAGATTCCCTAGTGAAAATTTTTCCCACTCGTTGCAATTATATACCTTTAAAAATATATACATTTCCTTCATTCACTAAATGTTTATGGAGTGCCTACAAGTATACTACAGGCTCTACATACAAAGTTGAGAAAGCAAGGTTTTGCTCTCAAGGCATTCAAACAAGTAAAGAACCAGACTTGCAAAGAAGCAAATACAGTGAGATTTACTAAATTCGATAATCCACAAAGTTGAATGGCAAATTAGGATAACACATTTAAATCTGTCTTGGAAAACTTCCCAGGGGAACATGAAACGTGAATAGATGTTTTCCAGGCAGACGAAAGTTTTTGAATTTTGTATGCTGTGTGTCATGAGATGCCAATGACCAACGGTGAGCAAGGGAATGACATAATCAAATTTTTGTATTTGACCTCTGGGGCCACTATGAAAGTGTGATTGGAAATAAAAATTGGAGCTAGACAAATGATTGTATTGATGGACCTTTTCAAGTGGAATCGTGGCCCCCTTAGGTATAAGAGATATACAAAGAAAAGAATATATTGGGTGTGTTGTTTAGAATGTGAGAAAGGAGTCAAAAACTTCCAAAGTATTGGCTTGGGAAATTGGGCGAAGGGTCTAAAAACATCGACTAATGTAAAGAATATAGGAGGAAGAGCAGTCACTGGGGATAGGTACAAAAGCAGAACATGTTCAATTCTGGACATACTGAGTTTGCAGTGCCAGTGGGATATCCAGGTGGAACTATTTAGAAACAGTTGGAGATATGGGACTAGAGATCAGGGTATGCATTTAAATGTATAGATTGGGTAGTGACAAGATCCCCCCAAAAGAGTGTAAAGTGGGAAAAGAAGAGACCAACATTTAAGGAGAGGGCCGAGAAATAGAAACCAATCAAGGCACCAGATAATGAGCAACCAGTGCAGAGGTATACTAGGAGAGAGATTGAGAGAGAGAGAGAGAGAAATGTCATGGAAGGCAAAGCCAGAACACCAAGAATGAGAAAGTAGTCAGCAGGACAAGTCACATAAGATGAGAACTAATAATGCTTATTCCGCCGGGTTAATAAGTGAAGCAAGACAGTCTCAGCACAGCGATATGGGTAGAGCCAGGTTAGAATGGATCAAAAGGTGAATGGCTGATATGAAGTCATTGAGAGTAAATCTAGGTTGCAACTTGTAAAATAATAACTATAATAATAACTATCAAAGAAAGAAGCATGAGGATGCTAAAAAAAAAATGGCCATTAAATCTTTTGGTTTGTTTGTTTGTTTGTTTGTTTGTTTTTAAGTGAGAGCAATGAACATATTTTTACACTGAGGGAAACAACCAAGGAAGCAGTGAAGGTAAGAAAAGGCCATTATTTATCAAGCAAATTTCCTAAGAAGGCATGGTGGAATAATGTCCATTGCACCAGTGGGTGGAATTGCCTTTGATAGGAAAACTGTCTTCTGCTGGAATGAGGAAGGAAAGAATGGGTGCAGATACCGGTGGGCTCATGGGTGAATGAGTGGGAAAATGAAAAAAGCCACTCTCGATAGCTGCTAATCCTTAACTTAGAAACAAGGTCATCCCCCAAAGAGAAGATTGAAACCTTTAAAGCAGGGGTGTCCAAACTGCGGCCTGCAGGCCAACTGCGGCCCGCAATCCATTTTTAATTGGCCCGCAGCAAATTCCAAAAATATATTTAGTTTACTTAAATAAACCAGGTGAGGCAATACGTACTTCACCTCAAGTGAGTGGCCCGGCTGTTTGTGTATTTTACCGCATATGGCCCTTGGTGAAAAACGTTGAAAAAAGTTTGGACACCCCTGCTTTAAAGAGTGGTAAAGGTTTGGAATAGCAGCTGAGGGAAATGGGAGAAGCACTTGTAATAGGACTGCCGAATAACATTGAAGGCACCACTGAGATTAGTTTCACTCCAGATTTATGGTCTCCATTCTATATGGTTGTGATTTTTCTTTTTTCTCTATCAGAGTAGTGCTCAAGGAATGTTTACAGCTAAGGAGGCTCCATGGAGGATTGCTTGAAGGACACGAAGTCCATCCATCTCTCTAGATAGTTGAGGTTATATCTCATGATCAAGGTAAACCATCCAAACTAAATACTGGAACCATATTGTTTTGGCGTCTTTTACTTTTACTCACTTTTACTGAATTGTATTTTGGCACTGCATGGGGGGACCCAGCAAGAAATAACCATAGGTCAGCATTATTAGCCTCATGGGGGATGTTGAGAAAGGCACTAGCCCTTGAACCATTCATGTTCCACTCGTGAGAACACAGAGACATTTCCCTTAGACCCAAATGCCAGGAAACAATTGGTTTTTCATGAGTAATGACAATGTGTTTATGTGTTTACCTGGCATAACGCTAAGGACTCCCAGGAGCATGGTCTTGAAATTAGAATGCTGGGGTTCAAATCCAGCACCATCCCCTATTATCTAGTCAACCTTCAACCTCTTCAGTCCTCTGTGCCTCAATTTCCTCATCTGTAAAATAACGCACATAACTGTACCTACTTCAAAGGCTGCGGTGAGAATTAAATGAGACAGACTATGTAAAAGTTTTTAGCACTGTGTCTGGCAAATGCTAAGTTCTCAATAAATATTAGCCCTTATCATTGTTGTTATTATTATCTTATAACGGTTCTTTTTCGGTTTTGGTTTTGTGTTTTGTCTTCATCCGCAGTGTGACATGCATTTGCCTGTATTCATTTACATCTGGTTTCTAGTTATTATTTTTTCCTTTTGTTCTTTGCCCATACTTCATTTATCTGTTATCTGATCTCTACCTGGCATCATTTTGGAAAGAGGCAGAATATAAGAAAGTAAACTAAAGGAGGTCTTATAAAAATCAATAAATAACTATAAAAACTATCCTATTTTTGTCCCTGCTTTAGAAGTTTCAAAGATGATAGAAAGGTCTTGGAGCTTTTTAAAAGGTCAAGGAAACTTGGAGCAAGTTTCCTTGAAGTCCGTTTCACCTGATATTTGTTTTTCTTACAATGGTTCTTGATCAGCCCCTACAGGGACTTCGCCCTAATTCAATATTTGCTCCAATACTTCTCCTCGTAAATAAACAACATATTACTTTATTTGCAGAGAGGGATGGATTATTGTATCTTAAGTAGCTACAGGTTCATGATAGGATGAGGGCTGGATTTGGAAGTCAAAGGCCTGGGTTCGGATGCCACCTCTGCCACTTACTAGCTTCTTGCCATTGGAACTTTCTGGCTTTAGTTCTTTCATCTGCGAGGTAGGGTTAACGATATTGATCTCACAGTGTGGTTGTGAGAAGTAAAGAAAGCACACAGCAAAAATTAGTTGAATCTGTATCTAGTAATACAAGACGTGGCATTCAAATAGCCATTCAAACAAATACTTGGAAACTTGGGCCAAATAAGTCAGTTTTCTTAAATATATTTAAAGACAACCTGAATGTATTTTTCTCATTGAACTTCATTATTTGAAGTAACATTTATTAGTCATTTAGGAATATTTAGTCGAAAGTTAAAACAAAAAACTTTAATACTTTTTAAGAATATCCAATAAATTTCATCGTGGTATCAGAATATCAACTTGGCCTACAATGTCATCAGAGAAACATGAAAAATGTTCTTTACTTTCAACTAAATAAATAATCTGTGAAAACCGCTGTATACAAATAAGTCTGTTTTAGCTCCTAGCAGATAAAAGCTTCGTTTTTGTTTTAATTTTCTTATTGTTATTGTTGCTATTTTTGTTGCTGCATAGGCCAATAAGTACATGCAGATGAAAGACAGCTTTTGTTTTATTTTAACTCAAGGTATGTGTGTGTGGGATGGTTTATCCCAGGAGTTGATCTCAAAAGGATAGCAAAAGGGTTTAGGCCAGTTCTTTAAGGAATAAAAAAAAAAAAAAAAAAAGGACTTACTTTCCCCATCCCCTTTCCTTCTTTCAGGCCCAAAGTTGAAACCAGAAGACATACGTTGGTGGGCCATTCTCACCACCACAGAACATCCCTGAGAAACCAGTGTCAGATAACACAAAAAGAGCCCAACTACAATGGTTGGTGTTCAAAGGGGCTCATTTATTATATTGTTCGTGCCCCACAGAGTTCCTCCAATCTCATAACTGCCACTGATTTCAAAGCGAGCTCTGAACTTGCATACGCTCTGCAAGGCACAGCACAGGATGAGAAATCGGCTGAGTGGCTTGACGCCACGTTCAGACATTTTTTAATGTTCGTAAATGTCTTTGGGAACATCACTTTCACGTAGAAACCCACTTACCTCCCACCGCAAAGTATAAAATAAAGCCATTTTCAAGCCTGGGAAAGGGATGGTCTGGAAATTGAGCTAAATCTTAAAACTGCGTGAAGACTGAAAATACGATTCAGCTCTCACTAAACCACTTGTCAGGTCAGGTCATGATGACCCTCTGTTACATACTGTCAATGTCACTTTTAAAGGGTTAAGAAAGTAAAATGTGGTCATCTTAGGAGCTTCTAAATGAGTCTGGGATTAAACTGAAGGCCTCTGGCTCCAAGACATCCCAAGATAGGTGGTCTACAGGGAAGGACAGAAGCACTTTCTCCATTGGGGCTTGACTGAGACTCAACTGGCATTTCCTACCATATTTTTCTGCCTCCGGAGATGCTGTGCATCTTCCTGCCCCTTGGTCCAGGAGATTTGTGAGAGATTGATTACGATCCATCAAAGGCTTTCTCCTTGACTGACTGTAGGAAGATTTACTATCTTCCCCAATTCTATTCCTATGGCTCCCCAGTCACCGAGATAAAGAGAAAGAGATCCCTTAGGGACTCAGAAGTCACTTTGTGTACTCCAGAAAGCTCTTGGGTAGGTAATTCTCCAGGGAGCCCTCTGAATGACTCCGTGAGCGCCTTCTTTTGGACAGATGCAGAAAAAAAGATGCCCTGATCATTTCCACTGTTCAATAATAGTTCATTAAATCTTGTACAATGTGTTATATTGAGCATCAGCTTTAGGAGGAAACAGAAAGTTATTTATGTGAGAGAAAAGGAGTTCAATAATGAGACATTAGATGTGGTTTCCAGAAATCCAGAGATGTTCTCTGCAAGTTTGAACCCGCACAGTCTCTTCTCTAAAATTCTTCAAGAAAATATTGCTCAGAAATTTATCTACTAGAAAATCTCACTATTTATGCCTTCAACCAAGGCATAAAGAAAGAGTACTGAGCATCTGCTATGCGCAGACGCAATTCCCCTTGCTGAGATTCAGCAGTGGACAAAGCAGACAAAAGTCCCCGCCCTCAGTGAACTTGTGTCTGAGTGGCAACGTCATAGGATAACAAAATAAGTAAGAAAACTCTTGAGTGTCTGAGACGGTGATACGTGCTATGGGTTAAACAAGTCAGGAACTAGGATCAGGGAAAGACAGGGTGAGATGGGGTGCAATTTAAATAATGTTGTGAGGTATTGTTTGAGTAGACACGTTTTAGGGAGCTTTACCTTTGACCCCTTTCCTTTTTCTATTGTTGTTTTTAGTCCAAGTACTAGTCGAGAGTAATTTAGAATTAGCTGTGAAGTCTTTTGAAAACTTACATGGTAAAGCCAGCCTGCCAAACACGATGAGAGGTAAAGTAGCCCTGCTCTCAAGTCCCGCACCGCTGTGCCATAGCATGGTCTGCGGCGAGTCCTGTGGGAAAAGACGCTGCCTTTGGTATCCTCTTCTATACATAACGAGTGCTCAATAAATGCTGCACACTCACACATAAGATCCATGGCCTTAGATCAGATCTACAAGTAATGTTTTCATTTGTTTGATTTTTGTCAAAATGAATTTCTCCACGTTGTTGTCTCTCTCCCAGGGGCCTGTGAGTAGATATAGCCATCTAGACAGATGAAGCATTGCAAGCAGTTTCTGGAAATGTATCAAGCCACATCCATTTATGGTAGTAGCATCCTTAAATTTCTCCATCGTCAATGTAAACACCTTCACTTAATCGGGCTTCACTTGCTGCTGTCCTTACATACTCGATGCAAAATGCCAGCAAGCTGCCTCCCTTCTTTCCATCACATCTCCTTATCTCTGACAGGACACAGCCACCTCTACGCCTACAGCCCAATGTACTGCCATACTTTCTCCCATCCTCCCTTCTCTCTTTAACTCACCTTTACTTCCTCCAGTGTCTCTGTTGTGCCAGACATATTGCATTCCCATAGGCCCCATTATAACCACACTAAAAAAACTAATTCTTAACATAAGTACTGTTAGAAGCACTGAAAAGAACAGTGTATAATGGAAAGACAGGGACATCAGTAGCGTTATTTATTAGAGAACATTTCTCAGGAATACATGACCACAGCTGCTACTCATGGCATTACTTGCTACCTGTATCCAAGTGTTTACAAGTCCTTTTACATGTATGATGTCTCATACAATCTGCTAAATTTTTGCTTCTCAAAGTGTGGTCCATGACCAGCAGCATCAGCATCTCCTAGAAGTTGCCAGAAATGCAGAATCCTAGGCTCTACCCCAAACCTACTGAACCAGACTCTGCATTTTAACAGGAGCCCCAGGTACTTTGTATACACATTTGAGTTTGAGAAGTTCTACTTTTCATAGTCCTGTGAGTAAATCAGAAATCCCCTTGCCTATTTTATAGATTTAAAACAACAAACAACAAAACAAACTAGGGGTCCTAGATGTTTAATTAGCTAATAGGTAACAAGACTTGGAGTCAAAAACCAATATTCTTTCCACTATACTGTGCCCCTATGTTGGATGCTATTGGAAGAAAGTGTCACATACCTCTTTTGGGGTCTGACATCAACCAGCCCAGTATTTCATAAAGAGTGTCTGCACAGTAATTGTAGCCTGATATTGTCCCCTGGTGGTAAGTAGGCAAACGCTAATCTCCAGCTTGATTGTATATTCTTTATGTAGGATGGTCTTGCTACTTCATGTCTAAAAGTTCTAAGTTTAAGTACATGAAACAACTTTCATATTTAGAAATTTCTCTAATTTTCTCTAATTCCTTACCAAAGAAGGACATGTTCACTGGTTAACAATTTTTGAAGTTTCTATTGCAAATGGCCTTTCCTAAGCAGGCTCTTAAGTGTTTCATCTGATCATCTTGGAGAGAAAGGGAAAGGGAACAAACATATGGCAAGCCCTTCTTTGTGCACCAAGCTCTGCGTTCTCTATGTGTTATCCCGTGATTCTCAGAGAGACCTAGGGATTGGCTCTATTACCCTATTTTACAGATGTGGAAGTTGAGACTCAAAGGTAACATGTGTGGCAATGGTGGGAATCAAGTCAGATTCTGTCTTATCATGTTGGCTTCTTCATAGAAGTCTCAACTGAATTAGCATGAAAGGTGACTCAAGGTCAGAGATGGGAATATCATTACCTTCTGTCTTTCGTAGCACCACTGTTGACACATCAGGTACTACCCATCATATTTTCTAAAAGAAGAAAAGTGGTTAACAAACTCCTCATGGATTTAAGGGTGAAGTTGAGTAGTAACTGGAGTGAAATCAAAACAGGGAGGAGCCAACTAAAGGGATATAAGCTAAATATGCAGAACTTCCCCAAAAAGACTAAAAAAATCTACATAGTAGTATGGTCGGGTAATGTACTTTGAAACATTCATATCAGCACCATACAAATTGGCTAAAATCCAGACACACTTGTATGATTTGAGCAAGACTCTCTAAACTGGTTAGTTTTACATTCTTTGCACTTACCAGAGAAGCACACCTTGTTCTTTAAGAAAGGGGAAAGATGAATAGATTTCTCAAGCTGGTGGAGCTGAGAAAGGCATCTCTCAGGCTGTCTGATATACAAGTTCTCAAAACTGCAGCTTTCTCAGCTCACTCCCAGCTCAGACACATTGGAGTAGAAGAATGTCCTCCTATGTTCCTCTCTGGGAATCTTTTGACAGTCCGTGTGGCAGTGTCTCTACTAGTCTTAAAGAATTAAATAGAATGTTATAACGACTCAGAATTTAGTATATGCTACAACTGTTTTGCTGGCTTGGCATTTAAGGATGCAAACTTTCCTATCTCTTCTAGAAACAGGACACTATAAACGCGACTACCGTTATTAGGAATGAAACTGTGTAGTCCTCATTAACCAGAAAAGCACGTTCTAAAGCGCTCTACTTTTATTCCAAGAGAAGTCGGGAAAATGGTGCCGCAAGAGCCCCATAAAGGTTTTGGGTCAGCTTGTGCTCACTGGAATGGACTGGGGTTGATGGGAAATTACTTTGAAAGGCGAAGAACAACAAATATTTCTAGCAAAAGAGATCTAAGCAGGGAAAAGGCTACAGAATCATGTTAAGCTCAGTCTTGTTTAAAGTTTCATTATTATTTAAGTCTTGATTGCCCAAATTCACTTCCCTTAATGTGTGATGATACAGCCTGCTCTTATTAGCCAAGGACATTATGGTAACTGGTTGTAGGATTACTGCTCTCTGGGTTATGACATGTGACCAGAAGAATACTTTCTGAATTGAGGCTGGGAGTGGTAAGTCCCTGGTTACTCAAAATAGCTAAGGAGTGTTTATAAAACCAGGCACAAGCTAGTTCCAAAGAGGACTGCAGGCTTTACTTTAGTTCTTTAATCTGCATGTTCATTTCTCTCCTGCCAGAACTGTCTACACACTGGGGCCTCACTATGGCACCAGTCACAGCAAGAGGCAGCCATGGTATAGCCTGTGCCTTTTTATACCTAAGAGGATATGGTCCCTCGGATTGTTACCATTCTCCTTCTCCTACTCATTTCTATCTATCTCCCTACCCTATCAAAATCACCAACGAACCATGTTATAAGGGGTTTGACTATGAGGCAGTCCCACATGTAGGAGGAAGACAGTAACGTTCTGAAGGAATTTGGTGTAATTATGTTTTCTGCATAGATACGCGTGATGTGTCTGCTTCCTGGAAAAGCAACACTGATAGAATGCAGATAGTAGAATATCTAGCTCTCGTTCTCTCTTGTAGCTGAAGTGCTTATCACCCATGTTGCAAAACCTAATTAAGCGGTGGTTCATTTATAACAAAAGGACAACGGACGGGATCTGGGCTCCAGTCCCTGCTTTGTCACTAACCAGCTCTGTGACTCTAGGCAAATTAGCTCTCCACTGGGACTCCTTTGGTTTGTCTTGTAATAATAATAGCTATATTTATTAAACACTTTCTGCGAAGTAAGAGTTATGCCAAGCACTTTAGCTAGGTTATCTCATCTAAACCTCATAAAAATCCCATGGGGAGGTTCTCTTATTACATCCGTTTTACAGGTGAGGAAACTGGGGTATAGAAAGGCTAACACCAAGTGCAACAAGCACCATTTGGAGGTGAAAGGGCCAGGATTTGACCAAGTTTTCTGAGCCTGTGCTCTAAACCCCTAGGCTACACGCTTCTCTACTTGCCCCCCTACCCCAGTCCATGAAATTCCTAATTGTACTCAGAGATGAGTTGGTTTACCTCATGCAGAACATCTGTGCTGCTGGGTTGTTTAATTTTTTAATTTAAAAAATATTTTTGATTTTTTTTTTAAATCTGGTTTTCTCAACCAAAGAAAATGTCTGAATGAGTCTGTAGAAAGACCACTTCCTCTAGGATTATGATTTTCTACCCTTTATAAATTCCTTCCTTTATAAAGGGAAAAAATAATGCCTAGCTTATAACATAGTTGTGAGGCTCCAAGCAAAATGGCTATAAGGCAAAAAGCACTGCATGAATAGAATTTGATCACTAGTATTTAAAAATATTAATTAGTTCAGGGAATACCTTCTTATAGAAAGTATTATCTATCGCACGTAACACTGTGCCCTCAAAGTTGTGAGATGCTGAAAGGGATGTGCTGATCACGACTTTGATTGTGGTTTTCAATTAAAAAAGAGAATTTTTATGTTTACTGAGGCATAAGTAACGTATAACATTATGTTAGTTTCACAGGTATAACATAATGATTCGATATTTATATACACTTCAAAATGATCACCACAATAAGTCTAATGACCACCCATCACCATACACAGTTACAAAATTTTTTTTTCTTGTGATGAGATCTTTAAGATTTACTCTCTTAGCAACTCTTAAATATGCAATACAGTATTATTTAACTATAGTCACCATGCTGTACATTACATCCCCATGGCTAATTTATTTTATAACTGGAACTTTGTACCTTTTGACCCCCTTCATACATTTCACCCATCCCCATCCCCATCCCCCTCAACTCTGGCAACCACCAGTCTGCTTTCTGTATCTATGAGCATTGTTTGTTTGTTTATTTGTTTTAGATTCCACCTACAAGTGAAATCATAGGGTATTTGGTTTTGTCTGATTTATTTCACTCAGCATAATGCCCTCAAGGAGGCCTATCCATATTATCCCAAATGGCAAGATTTCATCTTTTTTCTTTATGGCTGAATAATATTCTATTATATATGAGACTGGACAATTAAGTTCACGAACTCATCCTAGAAAAATGTGCTACATACCTCATTGCTGAATATCACTGCGGTCTTCTTCGAAGTACTCCCTTTGGGAAGCCATGCACTGATGCCAGCACCTAGTTCACCCTTGAAAGCAATTTTGGAACTCTTTTTCTGGAATGGCCATCAGAGCTGTTATTATATTACCCTTGATGTCCTAAATGTCATTCC